>NW_024543870.1:9650000-10250000 GCF_018167655.1 Microtus oregoni | reverse complement strand
GATAATCTGAGTTTGAATTCTGCAACTCAGGGGAAGTTGGAAGGAGAGCACTGGCTCCCGAATGGTGTCTTCTGGCCTCCACAGGCACGCTTCCTCCAGTGAACACCCCAAGCCCTAAGTGCTAACCTTAACTTTCATCTTTACAAAATAAAACACCTGTAGACTCCAGGGCTCTAGAACTCTGTAACCCAACAGAGGGGCTGCCAGAGGCATGATACTTTTATATAAAATCTAGGCTTTTGGTGCACTGATGACATGTCAGAGTCAATAAACACATAGTAGCACCAGGCTGGACAGAGCAAAGAAGTCCCCTTACAATACTCAACAGTTTGAAAGCAGGATTTTGAGAGGATGCTGACCAAGTCTCGGTATAATTATTCTTTTTTGTTTTGTTTCTTTTTAGAGACAGAGTTTCTCTGTGTAACAGCCCTGACTGCCCCAGAACTCTCTTTGTAAACCAGCCTGGATTCAGACTCACAGAGATCCACCTGCCTCCGCCTCCCAGGGCCTGGGATTAAACATGTGCTTCCCACGAGCTGGAGTTAAACATGTGCCTCCCACGGGCTGGGATTAAACATGTGGGCCACCACAACCCACTTAATTATTCCATTTTGGATAAAAAGAAATCGCTTATAGAAAATTTAATAATAGATATTTTGAAAGCAACACATATCCTGAAAAGCTTTGATAAAAATCAAATGGGTAATATTGTATACATAACTGGTATCTGATGGAAAATTTTTGTGTTGATGTGTTTTAGAAATATGATCACATATTTAAAAAGTAAAAAATACCTGGTTTGTTAGGAGTGATTCCCGTGGTGTACAGAAAATTGTCCACCATTAAGAACTGCTGTAGAGCTGTCAGATAGCCAGTCACGTTGCTGATGTGGTGGTTTTCAGGAAGTTTGATGAAGGCTTTTGAGAACTGAACACTTGGTTGAGATTTGGCATCTGGACAAAGGAAATCCCATTAGCAAGTGGACAAAAACACATGCATGTTAAAAACCGCATCACCGGTCAGATACTTTCTCCTACAGGGTGTGGTTGTAATGATTTCTGAGCATCACCAACATTCACACAATTCCTTTAAATTAAGAACTAAGAAACCTCCTTTTATATATTTATGTAAAGAGCGCTTTTAGTCCACAAGAGTATCAATATGTGACCCACAAATGAGCTACGGAGGTTTACGTGGATACATATGAGAAACCTGAGTGTAAAGCATCAGTTGGGGGAAAGATGTCAGTGTGGTATAAATAACATAAATTTGGGAACATACAAAGGCAACATACAACATTCATGTTATATATATTTCTTTTAGATCACAAGCTCCTCCAGACTAGACCTGATTGACTCTGCCCAGAATTTCCACTCGGCTCTTTTGGGTCTCACTGTAGCAAACCGTACGCTGACCCTCCTCAGCCTGCATGGTTCTACCACAGGAAAGGGCTGACTGTGTGTCAGAACATGCCAAGACCAAGTTAACCTCTGGCCCCAAGCACAACTAACAAGGTGTGTGCTTGCCTGAATACGGAATGGAAGACTTGTTTTGTCTCGCCCAGGATCCCATCTTGTAACCCAAAATGAGAGCTTGTTTGAAAGTCGAGGCAGGATTCACAGGGCAGAACAGAGAAACGGCGAGAAGGAAAACTATTTGTCAATTTTTCCAACTTGAGTCCTTCAGATTAAGTCTCAGCTGAGTGACCCTGCTTTGTAGAAGATAAATAAATGGTCCCTGTGGAGTGGTGCTAGTTTAAGAGAGGTTTTCAGCAACTTTCAATAATAATCGCCCTTCAGAGTTTCAGCCACACACTAAAACGGGTTGGTTTCTCCATCAGATTGGCACACAGTCATCTTAAAGTCTTCCAAATGCCAGATTCCAGGCGTATACATATTCCCTCATTTCAGTGGTGCTGAATTGACTCTTTTCTGATGTTTATCAATTGAGACCTCGGTGACATATTGATATATCTATAACCAACACATTTTAACAAGCCACAGGTCAATTTCAAAATTATAAGTGTAAGTTATCAGATACATTATCTTTGGCCTTGGACTTTAATAAGAACACTAATAAAGGCAGAAGTCATTTAAGTTATTAGTATGAAAAAATGTATCAAATTTTAAAGATTTGTGCAATGATTTAAATAATGTCAGAAAACTCTTAAAATCAGTTTCTAGGAATTTTTCTTCATAAAAGGAGAAAAATAACACATGTAAAACACTGGAGTAAAATAGCACAATTATATCTTCACTATTATTTGGTTAGATATTTGAAGAAACACTCTGATATTTTCCAAATCACTCAAAATATTATCTAATGCATTCTCTTAAAGTATGTGACCTTTATATATGAAGATCTCTGTAGGAGGAGGCCTCTAGTTAGTTCCCGGCTACTTAGCCCCAAAACAATCACACAGAAACTATATTATTTAAATCACTGCTTAGCGCACTAGCTCTAGCTTCTTATTGGCTAACTCTTACGTATTAATTTAACCCATCTTCATTAATCTCTGTTTTGCCATGTGGCTGTGGCTTACTGGCTAAAGTTCCCCAGCGTCTGTCTCCAGTGGGGCTCCATGACTTCTCTCTGACTCTGCCCTTCTCCCTCCCAGCATTCAGTTAAGTTTTCCCTGCCTAGCTCTGTTCCCGGATAGCTCTGCTGTAGGCTCAAAGCAGTTCCTTTACTAACCAATGATATTCACAGAATACAGAGGGAAATCCCACATCAGGTATCATGATGAAATACACTACTTTTGTATGTTAACCTAAAAAACGAAATTTTAAAAGCATGTGGCTTAATAGTGCTGAATATACAAATTTCTTGTAACTAAAAATATGCACCCTGTGTAAATTACCTGCACTTCCTAAGAAAGGCTTTCATTTTTTTCTCTTCCCCTGCCCATAAAAACATTCACATATACTGAACACACTTCTATTATAAACACCAAGTGTCTTCTTAATGAAGTGTTTTATGAGCATTAAGAAAAGAAGTAGGGCCGGGCGGTGGTGGCACACGCCTTTAACCCCAGCACTCGGGAGGCAGAGGCAGGCAGATCTCTGGGAGTTCGAGGCCATCCTGGTCTACAAGAGCTAGTTCCAGGACAGGCACCAAAGCTACAGAGAAACCCTGTCTCAAAAAATAAAAAAAAAAAAAGAAAGAAAGAAAAGAAAAAAAGAAAAGAAGTAGGTACTTTATGGAGAGATGTGACAACATCAGAGCAGATACATTTATATCTAGTTTCATTAAAGCCCCAGCAGCATGAAACCAGGACTCCCCGCTGCCACGCGGCTCCTTTTCATGTTCTAATCTCCAAACAAAACTCCACATCATATTCCGCCACATGCTAGCAAAATGAGTATCAAAATGCTCAAAGATCTAGAAAAAGAGGAGTAAGTCACTCCAAGATTAATCAAGCCCAAGTTCAGGTTCTCACTTCAGTCTTATGTGTGTTTATTTAATACCTTAGAACTGCATGGATTGTCTTCTAAATGTGAATTTTTACAAGCAATTCTTTAGGTCACGCCTCTCTTGATTGATTCATGAGGATTTTCTGCCATTTCTATTATGTTAGTGCTGAACATTAATCGACTAATACAAATCCAACAAATAGTTGTAATTTATAAAGGTATTAGATATCAAAAGAGAAACAGAATGTCTAGTTTTCCCCTAAGCAACAACCAAGGGGCACATGGAGATAAATAAAGGGTCAAATTGTCATATTTGTAGTTGGTAAAGGAGGGAGGACTACTCCCTGAACCAGCGCCCCCAAACAAGTCTTTTTGCACCCTTTTTAGGGGACATGCAAGTACCAAGTACGCCAGAGAAGGCTGCCTAGGAGATCGGAGCTCCCCAGTCACTGGTCTCTCCCTCACTAGCAGCCAGATTCACACTGGAGGCCTAGGAGGAAAGGAAGTTAGGGAGCACAGAGGTCTGGGAAACATGGCTGTCCCTGTCACTGTTTCAGCTCCCATAAAAGACAGACACGAGACAGTGAACACAGACAGCGTTTTCTAGTAATTCCTCACAGCATATAGTCCCGTGTGCAGTGGGTACTGGAGATAACTATTTTCAATGCCCACAAATATAATCTTATAATAAGATATGAACTGGTTCTGATCAATGTACCATCAGGACCCAACTTGGACTTTTGCCAAGTTATAATCAACCATGATTATCTTATAAAATAATCACTCTAAGAACTTCCTTAGCAAAAGAGTGGTGTACTTACCAGCGAATTTTCCAGTAATCAAAACAGTGTCTTCAAAGAGCCATATGTTTGCTTGGCTTTGTGGGAACAGTGAAAGCGTAACTGAAGAATAGACTGTAAAAGAGGACAATACGATCCCAATGTTTAACGTAGGGGTAACCAAGGAGTCATTCTGGTGCAGCGTGCCTCAAGGGCTTCTTCATCCTATTACTAAGACACTGCTTAGCCAAGCTCACTGCGGCTCTATTCGTAATAGCCAGAAACTGGAAACAGTGTAGAAACTGAGGGATGACCAACTAGAAGCCTCACCCCTACTGACTATCATCCATGGTACTGGAAAGTGCTCTACACATGACCAGAGGGGAGGGGTAGTTATCAGTATCACCCAGCTACAAATCCTGAAACCTACAACAGAGACTTGTCTGGAAGACAGACGGGTATAATAGTGGCACAAATATTATGGAACCAGTCAGCTACTTTATTGAACTTAAGACTCATTCCGGGAGATGAAACCCATACCTGACATTGCTGGAGTGGCCAAGAGCACGAGACTAAATAGGTCATGGGCCCTAAGGGCAACTTACTTTGATTATTATGCTAATGAGCATAGCAATAGATTGATGGCTAATGATATATTGCTACACCCCTAGAATGGTGCCTAACTCAGCCCTCATCAGAGAATTTCCTTTGCAGGAAAGGAGAATCACCACAGGCGTCCACAACTGGGCAATGAACCAGCCACAATGGAAGATAAAGTGTCTTCATGATTGCAATGATCCCAGGATTTTTGTCAACCTAAATTGTCAAAGAAAGCTGTGGTGTTAAGGGGGTGGGGAGGGCTTCATCAATGGAATGAGATTGCCTTAAAAAATAGTACCAAAGACTCTTCCATGTGAGGACAAAGTGAAAAGGTGATGGCTATATAAGGGAACGTAGCTGTATAAATCAGAGAGCAGGTGCACCACACATGAAACCCACTGCCCTTTCAACCTAGGTCTTCCTCACCCCCAGAACTGTGTTAAATATCTCTGTTCTTTACAGTTGCCTAGTTTGTGTTTTGTTTTGGCATCCCAAACAGACAAAGAGTGTTTTCTACAAGTTTTTCTTTCCTTCTAAACATATGGGATTCTTGTAGGTATTCTCACTTGCAGCTCAACAGATTTTTATGTTTGTGAATGCAAAATACCACGGAAGTACTAACTTGGCATCCTTCCGGTTTTCCAAGGCAGAGGCATCAAGACATAGCCATCTTTGTAAGCAACGATGGTTAAGCTGAGTCCTAGTTGGTACGGTACTTTGATCAATACTGCTCCATTGCTTCTAGTCACAGTAGAATTCGTCTTCGTGTAGTTAACAAACACCTCCACAATGGCTTGACTCAGGCGCTGGCGACTGATGATGTCATTCACCTGAACTTTTAGCATAAATACAGATCCTGGAAGGGGGGGGGGAGAAACAGAAACCGAATCAGGTCGAACCCTAGAATGTATGGCATCGCACATTAAAATGTGATTCAGTACTTCTGAATAACAAGACAAATCTTTTTTTTTTAATTTAGGAAGTACATATTAATAACTGTACAAAAAGGTAAAACCATTCCAGCCAATTAATTTATTATTCTTTATAAAACAAAATAAATTATATTTATTATTAATAAGCATGGTGTTATTATTGTAATTTTATCATTTAAAAGGAGAGCAGCGAACTGCTCTTGAGGAAAATACATCTTTACTTTGTCTGCTTTCAACTTCCAGAATCTTAACACTAACTGAATATACCCATTCATGGCAAGCTCCTTCATCTTCTGTTGGCTAGAAGGCAGGAAATGTGTTACTGTTTCAACTATGTGAAATATCACACAGAAACTTTTTTCCAAAATCTAAAAAAAGAAAACCCCCAAAACATTCTTCTTTACTCACATAAGATGTCACACTACTCTAAAGTGAGGGTTAAATCCAGCTCTAATGAACCCTCTGGTCTTATATTTCTCAAGGACAGATCTTGACTGTATGTTTGCTGGGTTTATCCCTCGTGATTTCTGGCAAAAGCAAAGAATGTGCACCATGGCCATGCCTTCAGGAGGAAGCACCACATCATGCCGTGAGCAGACTCTGGAGTGAGCCAAGATCCACTGTGCTATCTTTAGGTATGTGCGTGACCACAGGTCTGTCACCCTGAAGGCCACATGTTGGTCTGGAAAACTGGGAGAATGATAATTACTTAAGGTAAAAAAAAAATGAAGTTAATGCAAATAAGTTTGGCTGTTGACATGACTATTACTGATGAGCTTTTCATTAAAAAAAAAAATCCCATTGGGTGGGTAAGATCCTTAAAGAAACTCACAAAATAGTTAAAAATCCCATCTGCGCTAAGGTTATGAAAGAACAGAGAGCAAAATGGAAACACTGGCTCTAGATGACCCAAAGCTGGGCTCGACCAATAAAATGATGTAAAACAACCCCTCCCCCAGAATGCCCTACATATGTGATCAGCAAACGTTCTTGGGGGAGAAACGATTGTCAGCACTACAGTGTTGCTCCCTGGCAACATCCTGGTAGCTGCACTGTCAATCACCCAGGAAGCTGAGGACACAAGGAGGCGTGGCTAGCAAGCTCCTCTCCAGTCCAGCTTGGAGAAACACTAACCATCTTTGGTCTTGGGGTTGTTTCCTCCCCACACCCACCTCCCCACATCCTAAAACATGGGCATTCTCTCTCTCTCTCTCTCTCTCTCTCTCTCTCTCTCTCTCTCTCTCTCTCGCACACACACACACACACACACACACACACACACACACACACACACTGGGTTCATTGCTGGAACTACATGTTATCCTCTTCAGCAAATCTAATAGGTACCTCCTAGCATTAAGGCAAGGAATGAAGCCAGGAAGTGCCTCTGATACCACCTCCCATGCTCTTTGTCCCACATTATCCCTTAGTGGTGGCCTTCATCACATGTTCTGGTCTACGCCCCGCAAATCCTTAAAAGCAAACACTCATTGTGATCTCTGGGCCTCTTTCCTCAATCCTTGAACATGGTTTGTCTCTCAACCCAGTATAAGCTACAGCAAAAGCATTTTGAAAAGAGAAAGAAGCAAAACATCGGAAGGGAGCTTGAACGTCTCATCAAAACGATTTGAAAGGTGCAAGTTGTGAAGAGTTGCCTGCTTGTGACTTAAACAGAATGTTCTGGCTTCCACGGGGCAGCTGTTGAAGCAGGCGGCACTGGCAGCCGGAAGCACTACATATCCACAGCACCCCTTTCCCCACTCCCTCTCCCAACAAAAATACCTTGCCATGACATGAAGCAGATCCCATGATTAAATATATATGATTTTCAGCCAGCAGAGCAGTTGTCTCCATGATCCACCTACTTTTCCCCATTGTTTATTCAGCTTTTGGTGAGCATATTATTTTCTCCGTCTCTTAATTATAATCATTATTTCATGCCCACATAATCTTCCTTTCAATATGTCACCATTGGTTTTATAAATGGTCCAATAACAAATGATTTCAACTGCACTAGGAAACATATAATTTAAATGTTGAAAAAAAAACTAAAATAAAACACATATTGATGAGCCAGATCCTGCAAGTACTGATTACCACGTATCATGTGTATTAAGTGGTGTAAATCACCAAAAGTCAGTGAATATTAAATCAGCATAAAAAAATTTCCTTTTAAAAGAACAGTTTCCTATTCTACAGGATGGGTAGGTCAAATTCTGGAAAGGATTTGGGGGGGGATGTGAAGTTTTATTAAAAGGGAATGTAGAGGGGAAGAAGGGAGAGACAGACAGACAGACAGAGAAGAAAGAGAGAAGAAAAGAAGCCAAGACCGCTTGCCTCAATGGGAAGAAAGAGAGCCTGGAAAGAATTTTTAAAAATACGTCTAGCTAGCCCAAGCCAACCACCTGCACAGGAGCAGGTTCAAGTCAGTGACATCTAGAGTGACTTGTTGGGAGAGGCTGCTTGTTCATTCCTGGCTGCCCAGAACCAAAAAAACCATACAGAAACTATATTAATTAAATCACCGCTTAGCCTATTAGCTCTAGCTTCTTATTGGCCAGCTCTTCCATGTTAAATTAACCCATTTCTATTATTTTATATTTTACCACGAGGCTCCTCAGCAAGGTTCCAGCTGGCTTCTCCCTGACTCCGCCTACTCTCTCTATATATATCTCTTCCAGCCTAGTTATATTTCACCATTGGCTGAAAGCAGCTTCTTTATTAACCAATAAAAGCAACGCATATACAGAAGGACTTCCCAGTGACTGGAACCGTGGCCCTGCTTCCACGAAAAGGAGCAACCATCTGAGCCTTGGATCCACCAACACTTGGAAGAGTGATCACCAGAGAGACACAGCCCCAACTACACCAATCAGAGGAAAAGATGGGTAGACAAGGTAAGAACATACTCAACATGACATCAACAAAAACTAAACAGCAAGACTTGAGCACCCCAATACAGATGAAGCAGAAAAAAAATAACCTAAAAAATAACTTTAGGGAACGTTTGAGGCCCGTAAAAAGGAAATAAAAAATTCTCTCAAAGAAATGGAGGAAAAGACAAACAAAAAATTGGAAGATATCAAAACATCCCTTTTAAAAAACAAGAAAAAGCAATCAAACATATGAAAGAAATGAGTTAAGACTTGAAAACTAAAATAGAGACTAGAAACAATAAAGAAAGCAGAAACTGAGGAAATTCTAGAAACAGAAAACATGGGAAAATGATCAGGAACCAAAATGCAAGCATAAACAGCAGAATATAACTCAAAACACCAAACATACAGAATAAAGAAAATTAAGAACTACAAAGAAAAAGGGCCAAGTAACATATAAAGGCAAAGCTATCAGAATTACACCTGACTTCTCAATGGAAACAATGAAAGCCAGAAGGTCCTGGTCAAGTGTTATATAGATATTAAGAGACTACTGGTGCCAGCCCAGACTACTATACCCAGCAAAACTTTCATTCACCATAAATGAACAAAACAAGATATTCCATAACAGAACTGGATTTAACCAATACCTAGCCATAAACCCAGTCCTACACAAAGTACTAGAAAGAAAACTCCAACCCAGGGAAGTTAGCTCCATCCACATACAACTGATGATTTCACAGCAGCAAATCCCAAAGAAAGGAAACACACACACAATAACATCACTACCAACAAAAAGTAAAATAACAGGAACTAGTAATCACTGGTCATTAATACCTTTTAACATAAATGGACTCAACCCACCTATAAAAAGACATAGGCTAACAATGTGAATACAAAAACAGAATCCATCCTTCTGCTGCATACAAGAAGCACACTTCAACCTCAAAGACAGTCATCGCCTCAGAGTAAAGGGTTAGGAAGAGATTTTCCAATCAAATGGACCTAAGAAACAAGCTGGGGTAGCTATCCTAATATATATATAGACTTCAAACTAAAATCAATCAAAAGAGACAAAGGAGGGCATTTCATATTTGTCACAGGAAAAATCCACCAAGAGGAAATCTCAGTACTGAACATCTATGCCCCAAATACAAGGGCAACCTCATATGTAAAAGAAACACTATTAATGTTTGAATCACATGTTAAACCCCATACACTAATAGTAGGACACCTCCACACCCGATGCTTAACACTGGACAGGTCTGCCAGACAGGAACTTAACAGAGGAATAAGGGCACTAACAGATGTTATGACTCAAATAGACTTAACAGACATCTATAGAACATTCCATCCAAATATAGAAGAATATACCTTCTTCTCAGCACCTCATAGAACCTTTTCAAAAACTGACCACACACTAGGTAACAACACAAGCCTCAGCAGATACAAAAAAAACTGGAATAAACCCAGGTATCTTATCATATCACCGTGGTTTAAAATCAGAATTCAACAGCAACACTAATTTCAGAAAACCCACAAGCACATTTAAATTAAACAATGATCACCTGAATCACCAATGGGTCAAGGAAGAAATAAAAGAAGAAATTAAAGACTTCCTAAAATTCAATGAAAATGACTATAAACATACCCAAATATATGGGACACAATGAAAGCGGTATTAAGAGAAAGGTTCATAGCACTAAATGCATACATAAAGAAGATGGGGGAAAAATCCCACACTAATGAGTTAATAGACTACATGAAAACTCGAGGGAAAAAAAAGAAGCAAACTCACCCAGGAGGACTAGATGGCAGGAAATACTCAAATTGAGAGTTGAAATCAATAAAATAGAAACAAACAAAAATACAAAAAATCAATAAGACAAAGAGTTGATTATCAACAAAATAGACAAACGTTTATACAAACTAACCAAAAGGCAGAGAGAGAATAGCCAAATTAACCCAATCATAAACAAAAAGGGAGACATAACAGCAGACATGGAGGAAATCCAGAGAATCATTAGGTCATACTTTGAAAACCTGTACTCCACAAAATTAGAAAACTTAAAGGAAACGAACAACTTTCTGGATAAATATCACCTACTAAAGTTAAATCAAGATTAGATAAGCAAATTAAATGGACCTATAATTGCTAAAGAAATAGAAATAGTCATCAAAAGCCTCCCTATCAAAACAAAACAAAAAACTCAGGACCAGATGTTTTCAGCTCAGAATTCTATAAGATTTTCAAAGAAGAACTAATGCTAATACTCGTCAAATTGTTCCACATAATAGAAACAGAAGGAACACTGCCAAACTCTTTTTACAAAGCTACAATTACACTGATATCCAAACCATACAAAGACATTACTAAGAAAGAGAATTACAGACCAATCTCACTTGTGAACATTGATGCAAAAATATCCAATAAAATACTGATAAACCAAATACAAGAACACATCAGAAAAATCATGCATCATTACAAGGTAGGCTTCATCCCAGAGATGCAGTTATGGTTCAAAATATGAAAATCTATCAGCATAATTAACCGTATAAACAAACTGGGGGAAAAAAACCACATGATCATCTTATTAGATGCTGAAAAAGCCTTCAACAAAATACATCATCCCTTCACGATAAAAGTCTTGGAGAGAGCAGGGATACAAGGAACATACCTAAACATAATAAAAGCAATATACCACAAGCCAACAGCCAACATCAAGCTAAATGGAGAGAAATTCACAGCGATCCCACTAACATAAGTTATAAGAGTTATAAGAAGTCTGAGCTAAGAGGCCAACCAGTTTATAATTAATGTAGACCTCTGTTTCTTCGGGGCTAAATGGCTGCAGGACTGGGTGGGACAGAAACTACTGCCAATAAACATCTTTATCCGTCAGAAAAATGCAAATCAAAACAACTCTGAGGTTCCATCTTGCACCTGTGAGAATAGGCAAGATAAAAAATACTGATGACAACTTACGCTGGAGAGGTTGTGGGGGAAAGGAAACACTCTTGCATTGCTGGTGGGAATGAAAGTTGGCACAGCCCTTTTGGATATCAGTATGGTGATTTCTCAGAAAATTAGGAAACAACATTCCTCAAGACCCAGCAATACCACTTTGGGGTTTATATTCAAAGGATGCTCAATCATCCCACAAGGACATGTACTCAACTATGTTCATAGCAGCATCATTTGTCATAGTCAGAACCTAGAAACAACCTAAATGCCCCTTGACTGAAGAATGAATAGAGATAAAAATGGTACGTTTACACAATGGAGTACTACACAGGGGAAAAAAATAAAGACATCTTGAAATGTATGGGCAAATGGATGGATCTAGAAAACATCATATTGAGTGAAGTAACCCAGACCTAGAAAGACAAATAAAATATATACTCACTCATAAGTGGCTTTTAGACATAAAACAAAGAAAAGCCAGCCTACAATTCACAATCCCAAAAAAAACCTAGACAATAAAGACCCTAAGAGTGACACACATGGATCTAATCAACATGGTAAGTAGAAAAAGACAAGATCTCCTGAGTAAATTGTGAGCATGGGGACCATGGGAGAAGGAAAAAGGGGAGGTGGGAGGAAGGGAGGGGAGTGGAGAAAAATACATAGCTCAATAAAAGCACAAAAGCAAGAAAAATAAAATAATATAAAATAGAAGAAACCTCAAAAAATACTTCTATCCATATATTTGGGTGATACTAACATCTTGATGTGGGATGGGTGAAAAAAGTATAAACCTACTTCTTTCTGAGAGAATCTGGCAACATCTCACTGTGTTGTATCCAATATGTAGGTTACAACCATGCACAGACAACAGCACTACAGGTCCAGATTTCTTTGGTGTAAAAACCAGCCTACATTTTCCCCAGTATGCTAGAGGCAGCAACAGTAATTTCATGAAATACACTGCAATGCCTACCTAGAAATATAATACCAAAATAGAAGCCTTTATAAACTGAGCAGAACACACTTTAAGAAAACAAATCCAAAAGACTTTAGAATACATAATCCTCCATGAAAAATAGGAAGCAATGAAGAGCACAGAAATACAGTTTTAAAAATGTTTATATGAATAAGGACAAACGTTTGCCACTGTGAAGTCATTCAATGAATGCTCAGAGACTGCGGATTTTAGGTCACAGCAGCACTGGGGTAGTGTTGGGAACCCTGGGGTAGTGTTGGAGATCCTGGGGTAGTTTTGGGGACCCTGGGGGTAGTGTTGGGGACCCTGCAGTAGTGTTGGGAACCCTGGGGTAGTGTTGGGGATTCTAGGTTAGTGTTGGGGATCCTGGGGTAGTGTTGGGAACCCTGCAGTAGTGTTGGAGATTCTAGGGTAGTGTTGTGGATCCTGGAATAGTGTTGGGGACCCTGGGGTGGTGTTGGGGATCCTGGGGTAGTGTTGGGAACCCTGGGGTAGTGTTGGAGACTCTGGGGTAGTGTTGGGGCTCCTGGGGGTAGTGTTGGGGACTCTGGGGTAGTTTTGGGGACCCTGGGATAGTGTCAAGGGAGCCTTGAGGAAGGTTTGCTAGAAGGGAACCTACATGTGAGGAGGATAAAAATGCAGAATGTCTGAGGATGGTGGAAGTACAAGCCGCACTGACACAGACCAAAGCACCTCCTAGAGTTCCTAACACAGTATTCAGTGAAATGAAGCAGAAGTTGCTTCAGAACTAAAATACTAACAATTCCTATAAATAGCCAGGACATGGACATAATATCTACTTTGGAATCAGTTCACACTGGTATTTTAAACAAGGAGCATTTTGATATTTTGAGTTCAGAGACCCTAGAGAGCCTGGTCGAGCATTGTCTGGTTTTCTCTATGGCCTGACCTTTTGGTCCCTTCCTAAGGTGCAGTCACAGAAAAAACTCTACAGAGAGCACATTCCTGCTTCTGACCCAACTCAGACCTCAGTGGGGCATTCGGAGGCCACGTTGCTCTCCATATACCACGTTAATGCATTTAATGTTCAGTCACAGATAGTTTTTAATTTATATCTGGGCATACAGCTATCTTAGGCTACAAATAGAAAACATCTGGTTCTAATTTGAATGTCTGTGTATTTCTAACTCTGGGGAGAGATATATCAGGCTTGGTTTCATTAAAGAGGATATCGATTCCCAGCTCAAGGCGAGCATCCAAAATCCTCTGGCTTCTGCCACCATTTTTCCATGCAACCTATTTCCCTCTAATCCTGTTCTTCCATCATGTTCTGGAAAATCACAGACTGCACACCAACTCTGACCCACTGTCTGGTTTTTAAAATTTATTTTCTTGTAACACAGTCAAATCTATTCATCTATGAATCTATGGATACTTTTTCTCCACTGGCAAAGCTGAGAGTTGTGTCAGTGACCATATGGCCTGCAAAGACTAACACGTCTACTGTCTAGAATTTTACAGAAAAAGTTTAAGTATCCTCCTCTGTGTTGATGCATAAATGGATCTCTAGTCACTATCCAAGACCAGTTCACTTGTTGGTTATAATATAATCATTCATTTCTTTTTTCCATCTCAAATACATACCATCCTGGCTAGTTTTATGTCAACTTGACATAAGTTGAGTCATTGGAGAGGAGTGAGCTTTGACTGAGAAACTCCTGGAGAATATTTTCTTAATTAGTGGTTGACAGGAGAGGGCCCAGTCCACTGTGCTGAGCCCTGAGCTGATGGTCCTGGGTTCTGAGCAAGCCATAGAGAGTGAGAGAGCATGCAGCACCCCTCCATGGCCTCTACATCAGATCCTGCTCCAGGCTCCTGCCCTGTTTGAGTTCCTGTCCTAACTTCCTTCAATGATAAATGGTGATGTGGAAGCATAAGCCAAATAAACACTTTCCTTCACAAGTTGCTTTGGTCATGGTGCTTTAGTACAGCAATAGTGACCCTAACTACAACAAGCAACTTTTATAAAACCTCTGCTACGCAAATCTCAATTCACTCTTTGGCTTAAGTCAAATACCCCTTTCCAGATATATATCTTTTCTCTGTGACATCTAGATTCTATTCTGACAGATCCCAGAGTATGTGGTATCTTGCTTGCCTTTTCTACATATCTGTCTTCTTGCTCTACAAGGCTAGGCATCCTAACAGCCAACAGTTTCCCACGCAGCCTCATGCTCTTAGGAGGCTTCATAATGGTTGCCATGTGGGCAGACACTGGTTGTGAAAAGAACGGAGCAAGGAAAAGACAGAGCAGAAGAACAGGAGGGAGAAGACCAGAGAAGCAGGTAGCTTTCCTGAAATCACTGATTCTCACTTTGGTACAAAGCACAAAGTTTTAAGTCTCATCCCACAGTTGCCAGTGGAAAATACATTGCTACAACAGCAATAACTATTAAGGCTCCTTTGTTTTGGAAACTAAGATGATGTTGCATGAAGACATTTATCCTGGAAAGTTCACTACAGAATGCATAAGGGCAGGGCTTCCTAAATGTAAAACAAAGGACCACAGAAAAGATTAAGCCTTTTATTATCACAGTTTCAAACAAGCACCAACAGGGTGGTTTTGCAAGCCTTTATTCCGAGATGTGAATTTCCCTGTTTAATTGAAACAAGAGTTGAAAGCTTAGAAAGGGACTCAGGACAGCAAAGGAGCCTAGAAAGAGAAAGGACATGTAATTATGTATTCTGTTAGGCAGAGAGGAGAGGACTTACACAGCTTAATCTCTATAGCATTTCAAACAGACACACTAACCACCTTCTTTTAAAGCTATGAAATGGCACTGAACAAAAAAAAAGTTTTAAAAAAAAACTTCAGTAAAATAAAACAGCCACCTTTTCATTGCTTTGGTCCCAGAATTAGATGCAAAAGTATTATTGACTGTGGAGAGGAAATGAAAGGGAAAGGGGGGGAAGAAAGAAAAAAAGAAAGGAAAAGAAAGAGAAAGAAAAATACTCTTTATCTTGGAAACAAACGCATCTGCAATAACTGTAAACTAGTATTTATTATAGAGGAAATGTCAAATCTAAGAAATTAAAGTGATACCACAAGGACACAGTCTTCAAAGGTTAAAAAAATATTACAGAACAAATAAAATCCTAACTGTTCCCAGTAGGACTAAAAGCCTGAAGTGCGGTTCACCAAAGCTAACAAAATAGATCACACACAGAGTCTTTATAATTCAAGAACAAGCAACTCAATCGGAGGGAATGAGAGCCCTGAGCTATTGGGATTTGACTCAGCTCCTTCTGCCCTCAGAGTCCTTTTCCTCGGTGGAAATAAATTAGCTTTACCCAGGCTGCTAAACACACTCTCCAAGATCATTCCATGGGCTTTTATCATCCTGACTTTTTTTTGTCTCAGTTTCTTATACCGCCTGTCTTAATTAAGGTTTCCATTGCAGTGAAGAGACACCATGACAAAGAAAGTGAAGCTTTCCCGGAGTTAATAAAAGTTATAAAAACTGAGGAAAAGAACACAATAAAGAAGATATGAAGAACCTACATGAAAAATAGAAACAAGTACACCAAACAAACAAACAAAAATAAAATAAGGGCAGATATTCTTCAGTAGTGCTTCCCTGGACAAGCACGCGCTGATGTTATGAAGAATGTCTTTGTCTGATGGCATGTCCAGCTGTTTCTCTTCTCTGGGCACAATCTCTGTCTTAATCCCTACGCATGTCTAGCTCGCTGATGCTCCCATACACTTCCTGAACACTTTAATTTCTTATATTTGACATTTTCTCCCTGTTAGGGAAAAAGACAATTCATGAAAATTATCTAAGAATATTTTTGAAGACAGGGTTGCTCCAAAATCTATTTCACACTTTCTTAATAAACTGCCATGTGAAAAAGAATAATCCACATGAAGTCAGGAGAGAAATGAGATGTGGGTCCCAGGGGAAGGAAGCAAAGGTGGGCAGCGATGGATAGATGTGGTCAAGATATGTCGCATACATGCATGAAAATTTAAACGAGTCCATAAAACACTGTTATGTTTAAAAAGAGCAACAGATGCAGCTGAGCGGTAGGTAGAGCATCCATCATGCACCAGGTTTGAGGTCCAGTCTCTAGGACTGGGGAAAACACTGTGTCAATGCAATCACTTGGGATGTAGCTGTGGTATGACGTGAGCTGTCTCCCATGAGCCCGTGTGTTTGGATGCTTGGTCCCCAGCCTAGGTGGCTCTTTGAGAAAGATAGAAACCTATTGGGGGATGGGGTTTACCTGGTGAAGTTGACTCAGTCTGGGCAACCCTTGAGGATTACAGCCCAGACCAGCTTCAGTCTGGTTCTCGGGAACCTTCCCACTGAGCTGCGAAAGACTACTGCCATGCACTCCTGTCCTCTGGTGTTACTGCCATGATGCTCCTTCGCTCCCGTGACGGAGTCTAGCCTCAAACTGCGAGGCTGAAGAAACCCTGCCTGCCTCATGTTACTTCTGTGGAGTATTTGCTTCAGTAATGAGAAAAGGTCACTAATACAACCACTTTTAAAAATGAACTTTTCTAGGATCACTAATTATAGGCTCAATGTCCTTGGTTTATGGCTAGAAACCAAATATGAGTGAGTACATCCCATGTTCCTCTTTTTGGGTCTGGCTTACCTCACTCAGGATAGTGTTTTCTATTTCCATCCATTTGTATGCAAAATTCAAAAAGTCCTTGTTTCTTACTGCTGAGTAGTACTCTAATATGTATATATTCCATACTTTCTTCATCCATTCTTCCATTGAAGGGCATCTAGGTTGCTTCCAGGTTCTGGCTATATAAGGAGAACCCAAAGAAAAACATATAGGCATCCTCCTGAATATTAACCTTCAGCAAGCGATGAAAGGAGACAGAGACTGAGACCCACATTGGAGCACAGGACTGAAATCTCAAGGTCCAAATCAGGAGCAGAAGGAGAGAGAGCACGAGCAAGGAACTCAGGACCGTGAGGGGTGCACCCACACACTGAGACAATGGGGATGTTCTACTGGGAACTCACCAAGACCAGCTGGCCTGGGTCTGGAAAAGCCTGGGATAAAACCGGACTCTCTGAACATAGCAAACAATGAGGACTACTGAGAACTCAAGAACAATGGCAATGGGTTTCTGATCCTACTGCACGCACTGGCTTTGTGGGAGCCTAGGCAGTTTGGATGCTCAACTTACTAGACCTGGATGGAGGTGGGGGTTCCTTGGACTTCCCACAGGACAGGGAACCCTGATTGCTTTTTGGGCTGGGGGGGGGGACTTAATTGGGGGAGGGGGAGGGAAATGGGAGGCGGTGGCGGGGAAGAGACAGAAATCTTTAATAAATAAATAAATTAAAAAAAAAAAGAAAAAAAATGAACTTTTCTTTTTTATTTAACATGAGCCCCTGAGATCCAAGTTTTAAGTATCAACAGTTCTTTTGTTTTTACAATTCAATAGTATTTCAGGATAGTGATATACAGAATCAGGTTTAATCATTTACTAATGGTAAGCTGTGTTTATTTCTAGTTGGTAGCTTTTTAATATAAATAAACCAGCTGTAAACACTTGTGTTACAAAACAAAAAAAGTGAGTCATCAACCAGGGACCTTCGAGTAGCACTGATTTGTCTGCCAGGCCTTTCAAATATGCTGGTGGGAACAGGTATGAGAAAGACAAAAATACCTTCCAGGATACCACAGCTCCTCAGTGTTCTCTCTCATGGATGAACAGTGGAAATCAGGTTAGATTCATTAGCTAGAGCACAATGTCCCCTTGGGGACTGATTAAGTGTAAATTATTGGAGTCAGATACAGAGTGTCTTAACTCTCCTTGAAATTCAATGATTTGATGTTCTTAAGTAGTCCCAGTTTGCTCTAACTGATGGACAAAGACCAGAAGAGAGGATGTATTTCCCAGGTCAATGGGTAAACTGTCAATTGATCTATCTCTCTGTCTGTCTATCTATCTATCTGTCTATCTATTCTATCTATCCATATAATATATGTATATATAACATATTCATATATATTATATATATAATATATATGAAAGAGAGAGAGAGAGAGAGAGAGAGAGAGAATTGATATCCTCCTGAGGACTGCATCCAAGATTAAAAATGTCCCCACCAAAATCTCTCAAAAATTTTCACTTAAGGTTTCATTCATTCATTTATTTATTTATTTATTAAAGATTTCTGCCTCCTCCCCGCCACTGCCTCCCATTTCCCTCCTCCTCCCCTAATCAAGTCCCCCTCCCTTGTCAGCCCAAAGAGCGATCAGGGTTCCCTGCCCTGTGGCAAGTCCAAGGACCACCCACCTCCATCCAGGTCTAGTAAGGTGAGCATTCAAACTGCCTAGGCTCCCACAAAGCCAGTACGTGCAGTAGGATCAAAACCCAGTGCCATTGTTCTTGAGTTCTCAGTAGTCCTCATTGTCCACTATGTTCAGCGAGTCCGGTTTTATCCCATGCTTTTTCAGACCCAGGCCAGGTGGTCTTGGTGAGTTCCCGATAGAACATTAAGGTTTCTTAATAGAGAGGTCTGGACAAAGGGAACAATGTGTGGCACCAGGCGGTCAGGCGCCATTACGGTGAGTGAGGATACAGTGGGGAAATGGCAGGGAGAGACAGGCAGAAGAGCTCATGTACTCAGAAGAGAGGCAGATCTGGGCAGGCGAGGACAGAGAGGAGCGGGTTGACATGAGTGGTATGCCTGCCTCCCGGGGTCATGGTGATGTCAGGGCATGGACTGCTGCCAAGGGCCGTGTTTTTGTCTGTGTTGATGTCCATGACTCCTGTCACCACCGAGGGTCCAACAGACTCGCTGAGTCTGGGCTGCCACCTGTGACCATGTTGGTGCCCCAGGGATGTGCCCCCACAGGGCTGTGCCAATCTAAGAGACCTGCTCTGCTACCTGGGACCACAATGACTTCCAGGCCCAGACTGCTGCTAAGACCAGTGAATCCTGTTTTCAAAAGGTCCAGGATATTTAAAGTGCAAGCAAGGCTGAGAACCGCTGAGGCAGAATGAGAATCAGGTTTAAGGAGAGCACAAGACCTAACTCGAAACCATTCTCACACAGTTCCTATTTAACGGCTCTTTTAATGTAACAATAAAAGTCAAATTATGTAACTTTGATTTTCTCTTTACTATCCTATCAGTTGTTCCTGGTACCTCTACTGTGTTCCTGGAAAAGCGAGCATCCCAGAGCCACAGATACAGGATGCTGAGAAAGGCAAGGGCTGCCCCGGGCAGCAACTGGGCCTTCTGATAGCTATCGCTAGGTTGTTGTTAGGGGCAGGGGAGAATTAACCCCTGATTCCTAACATTTTCTGGTCATTTGCTTTTGTGTCTTTCCCATATTAAAAATACCTGATCATCTATACTTTTTACTCAATTCCTTTCATTGCTTTTCTAAAAATATAGTCTATATAGAAAATTTGGAATTCAGAAAAATCTAAAGGAAAATAATGTTTTTCTTGCTTCATTTCTCAGAAGTAACTTGGTTTATACTCAGTACTTTAAAAAACATAATATAGATCCATAGAGCTGACACTGTAGTGTGTGTGTGTATGTGTGTGTGAGTGTATGTGTGTATGTGTGTGTATGTGTGTGTATGTATGTGTGTGTGTATGTGTGTGTGTGTGCGTGTGTGTGTGTGTATGTGTGTGTATGTATGTGTGTGTATGTGTGTGTATGTGTGTGTGCGTGTGCGTGTGTGTGTGTGTGTGTGTGTGTATGTGTAAGCATGGAATAGATTGGAAAGAAACCCACTGAACTATTTCAACTAATCATCTCAACAATCTCAGAAGACCAGGATCTGACTCACTATAGCAAGTGTCGAAGGTAGGAGAAATAGAAAAAAAAATCAACTAATAATCAGTTTGATTGTGCTGTGTTTCTAAGATTGTGTTGTGTAGTAATATGAGCGGCGGGGCTGCGTTCCCAGCACCCCGGCCGCCTGCTCGGCTAGCTTATGCCCCGAAATAACAACACACAAACTGTATCAATTTAAACACTGCTTGGCCCTTTAAGCTCTAGCCCTTACTGGCTAATTCTGATGTCCCGATCAACCCATCTCTAATAATCTGTGAGAACCGGTCTTACCAAGAAGATTCTAGCTTATGTCCATCCTGGGTCGGATCTTCATGGCGTGTGTCTGCCCGGGAGCGGGGCATGGCGTCTCTCTCAGGCGTCTGCTCCCCAGAGGAGAGCTGTGGGGTCTGAGCTCACTTCCTCTTCCTCCCAGTGTTTTGTTCTGTTTACTCCTCTCACCTATCTTCTAACCAATAAAATGGGCCAAGGCAGTTCCGTTATTAGCCAATGACCTTCCTCCATCAGTATTGTAAGCCTCAGCCCATGGCATTCAATATTCTTCACAATCAGCTTTATATTATTAAAGAAAACTCCACATGTTATTGAAATACTCTATTGCAGTATGGTTAATCACACCCAGTTTCTCACCTTTGCAAACAATGCTTTAATTAAAATCTAAGTACCTTGTCTGAGACTTTGATTAATTCCTGGGGAGGAGAAATAATGGGCCAAAGGTATGGATGCTTCAAAAACTGCTTGATGTGAATTGCTAACATGCTTTCCAGAGTGAGAAACCAATTTATATTTTCAGCAGGAGAATATCCCTATTTATTTTCACTATAGCAAATGTGTCAATGTAATTGTGCATATCTCCCAGGGAGCTAGCATAAGAGAGAATGTTCAATAAAACTTTTTTTGTTGTTGTTTTGTTTTTTTTGTTGTTGTTGTTTTTTGTTTTTTTTGTTTTTTTCGAGACAGGGTTTCTCTGTGGTTTTGGAGCCTGTCCTGGAACTACCTCTTGTAGACCAGGCTGGTCTCGAACTCACAGAGATCCGCCTGCCTCTGCCTCCCGAGTGCTGGGATTAAAGGCGTGCGCCACCACCTCCTGGCTAGCTAACTAAATTTTACAATCTATTAGTAAGTCTCAATTTTTTTTTCACAAACAACCAGCCCCAGTCCGTGCTGGGATTAAAGGCACGCGCCACCACCGCCCGGCCTCAATAAAACTTTTAAATCAATATGCCTCCTGGTTACTTATTCTTCCCTCCCTACATTGCTGTTGGGTTTTGTTTTTCACAAGTTGTTATGCACAACTTTGGAAGGTTGAGAGATCCCTTACCAGGAAACTTAAAGACACAGACACCAGACAGAGAACAAGAGCTTCGCCGGCAACCCTTCGTGGCTTTAGAGTTCCGCTGGTGGGCTCAGATCCTTTCTCACAGTAAAACAAAGTGGAAATGGCTTAGCAAGACCCTTTTCCCTCTTAAAGAAGGCCTCGCGCAAGTGCTTTTAAATCAGCGAAGAGAAGATGGCGTTTACTTGAGAACTTCCAGGAGCACCCGTCATTCAGCATGCCTTCTAGAAATGGTTTGAAACCTGTGAGCATTCCACCTAATCAGGTGAGACCACCACGCTGAAGAGTGGGTAGGTTCAAATGGAACGAGTCCCAGCATTTTCTCCAATGCTCCTAAATACCTGAGAAAAATGCAGGATTTCCCAGTAATTTGACATCTGAAAGGAATACTGGGTAGCTAAATAAATAGATAGATAAATAAATGATTCAGGTACCAGGAGAACATGGCATGCCTAAAATCTCAGCCATTATGAACTCATGGCATGAATAGGAGGCAGAGGGTAGAATTTATACATGGTACCATTCCTGAAAATTGTAAGCGATATAACCATTCATTAGTTTATTCTTTTCAGTGGAAAATAAATCAAAAGATTGTCGAGGATGAAACAGAGATGCCACAATGAAAACGCAATATATATTTTGCATAAAAAGAAAGTCCACACACAGCACTTCAGTGTTGGATGCCAGTTAATCTCACCCAGGAAATGTTACTGGATGCTAACCAAGCGTTATGAAGGTGTCTAGTCCAGTACGAGCAACACGTCACACCGGTTTCTGTTTATTCAATGGAGCATATGTCAGCAACTATGTTAAATTTTAGGCATGCTGATATTGTACCTAATTTTTCTCAACTTTATTCTTGGGGCAGTTCAAGCTCTAGAGGGAGAATCATATAAAATGGTGTGGATAAAGAAGGACTGGTATACAGGAACAGGGATATGAAGTCTAGTCCAGGACGTGGGGTGTTTTCATTTAAGAACTGGTTGATACTGAAACTAAAGAGTTGCATAAATTCTAAGATTTGAGGCAAAGAACACCTGGAAGAAAGGCAAGCATAAGGGAGCGGCCGCCAAGGTTTTCCGTCAGAGGGAAGAGAGGCGGTGTAACGGGACTGATAGAATGACAGTCACTGCAGCTAAGAAAAGCGAGCCAGGGCACAAGGGGGCAACGGAATGCTGCCCACGCGAGGAAGGTCCAGCCATTCACGCAAGTCATTTTGGGTATTAACAAGACCTCTCTGTGAGCAATTTCGTAAACCAAGCTGCATAGGGAGAAACTGAAGAGTGCTACGGAAGTACTAGGATCAAAGAAAGAAAAATCAAAACTGGAGCAGAAGTTGTAGCAAGGATCCAAAGCAAAAGCAAGCTGGCAAAGAGTCAGTGCAGTATTTGGGTTTTTTTTTTTTAATGTGCTGAGATTTCTGTGCTTTGAAGGGAATATTTATTTAACAATTATTTATTAAGCAATAAGTGTCAGTTGGGGTGATAGGCTGTCACTGACCACCAGCCAAGCAGAACAAAATAACATTGATCCACATTCTATGAACAGTAAGTCTGGACAAAGCTGCAGACAGATCAATAAGACTATTGTACCTGAGTGCAGGGAGCTGCCGTGAGGGGAACCGTATGGAGATGCATGGCAGGGACACAGAGCCAGGCAAGATCCGTGAGAATTCCTGACAGAAGGAAAGCAGAGGGCCAGGCCTCAGCCAGGAGCACTGAGCAGGGAATGGGAACTGAGAACTCGGCCCCTGTTATGGGCGATTCAGATACGCTGTTTCCACAAAACTGAACAACCCAACAAAAGCTTTGTATAAAGACAATTCACGTAACAGTCAAGGTGGTGCTTACTAAATATTACAGCACACACAGATACACGATCCACGTGTGAACAACCCAAACCTTTGATTTGCTTTCCTTACTTCTGTTAAGAAAAGAAAGTGAGTTGTTTGTTTAATCATTCTTTGAATTGATCTGGGATGAGATGGACAGAAAAGGTCTAATTTAAAGTTAAGATTTATTTAGTCAATAAACATTGGCTAAGCAAGAAACACCAACACTGGGAAGCACTCTAGTCAGCTCCCGTTATATACACACATGACAAAAAATTGTCAGTATTGTTCAGTATCTTACCACTTCCGAGTAGTGCAGATAATATTTCCCAGTTTTAAAAAAATCTTATTTTAAGCTGTGTGGTCGTGGTGCACACCTTTAATCCCAGCACTCGGGAGGCAGATGTAGGTAGATCTCTGTGAGTTCGAGGCCAGCCTGGTCTACATAGTTATAGTTCCGCTACAGCCAGAGCTATATAAAGAGATCCTGTCTCAAAAACTTAATTAATTAGTTAATTGAAATCTTATTATTTTTTGTTTTTTTTGTTTTTTTTTTGTTTGTTTGTTTGTTTTTCGAGACAGGGTTTCTCTGTAGCTTTGGTTCCTGTCCTGGAACTAGCTCTTGTAGACCAGGCTGGCCTCGAACTCACAGAGATCCGCCTGCCTCTGCCTCCCGAGTGCTGGGATTAAAGGCGTTGAAATCTTATTTTTATTCAAACAGAAACATTTGGAGTATCAAATGATATGATAGTAGCTAATGGTGAGATTATAGACTATTATATGAACTTAAATGTAATTCCCCCAACTCAAGCCATGCCAAAAGCTGTATAAGAGGCAAATCCACCCAGAACCAGACATACTGCCTTTTATTATGCCCAAATCTGAATAATAGTTTCTCTACAGAAAAAAAATACACTAATCAAATTTATGGACAGTCAATTTTAGAAACAAATCATGCTACATAAAAAAAATCTTCACAGAACTATGACAGAATGTTCTTTAACCATGGTAATAGGTAGGCACAAGAAGCTTTAAACATTAATCCCTGTGCCAGTTCTATGGGTTTAGAACCACAGCACTGGTCTGAAACTTGGTGAGCAGCTCACTGCCGAAGGACCTGAGCATCAGTAAGTCAGGAACAGACCACCCTGATAACAGGCCTCTGAGCGCCCAGTCAAAGCAAGGGAATGGCTTCTGCTGTTCACATCACAGATCCAGTCTCAGAATCCTCCTTCTCAAGAGGGAGATGCACCACAATACTGTAAAGTCTGTTTCCTAACTGGCAGGAAAGACTGTGTGGGGTCAGCATCTAACTCCACATCAGTAAATAAGGAAATCTGGGAGGCTTGCTTGTTTTTCTGGTATTACATGGCGTCTCTTCGTTGAACAGACATCTTATTTCAGGTTCTAGCAGATACTGCACACAGCATCCTTGCATTAACAAATGAGTTTGCTGATCTTCTGTTGAGCCGAGTATTGCGTCCCTGGCACTAATGTGATATATGACATGAAATGGACTGCTTTACAGATCATGTTCATGCTGGAGGCTTTTCTATAGCAATAATTCATAAATATTATGAGAATAAATGTGTATTTAAATAAAACGATGGCATACCAGGTTGGAATAATTAAATTCTGAAGAATTAGAAGGATGGATACTTTTTAACTTTCCCATATTTCTTGAGGCTCATGGAAAATCAGAAATACAAAATATAAAGGCTTTAAAGATGCTTAAGAGCTTAAATCATTTCGCTGTATTTCTACCCCATTCCTTACACAAAGTAAGTTCTGGATTGGTTAAGATGTACTTACTATGAATTTATATAAGCAGAAAATTTTGTAAAATTAAATGCAGGGTTGAGTTTTTTTGGAGGACGTTATTACACGGCATAATAATTAATTTAAGGATCACTACGCAAGGACGTAGTGATCACTAAACGTGACTCAAGTAAAGCGTAAAAGAATGTCACAAAAGATTCTAAAAATCAGTGTTCAAAGCCTGATCAGAGCCGGTCAGGGGTGGCGCACACCTTCAATCCCAGCACTCAGGAGGCAGAGGCAGGCAGATCTCTGGGAGTTCGAGGCCAGCCTGGTCTACAGAGCAAGTTCTAGGACAGGCTTCAAAGCCACAGAGAAACCTTGTCTCTAAAAACAAAACAAAACAAAAAGGCCTGATTTGACCTGGAAAAAAAAAACAATATGTAAAACACAGAGACTACAAAAGATTATTGTTCCAAAGATAAGCAATGCCAAGTGTAAAAGGGAAAAGTCCCCAGGAGGAACAAACACCCAGGGAGTGCAGAAAGACAACTCACTAAGAAGGACAAAATGAAGGAAAGCAAGCAGTCACAATACGCAGGAAATGCAGGGCGTGGGGTTACTTTTCTATTCCTATTATACAGGTGACAGTTTTGTGAATTCTGTAGATAGCCTTAGACAAACACTCTACAGACTACGTAAGTTGGTGATTCCATTTCTTTGTATGAACTCCTGAGATAATCCTGCTTACATCTAAAAGGCACCCAGCAAGACGGTGAACCAGAAGAAACTCCTACTGTCCATCAGAATGGTTTATTTATACAAATATTATGCAGTTATTCAAATTAATTAATGAGATATAAATGTATCAACAAGGGAAGCCCACCAAATATGGTGTTACTTTTAGTAAAATAAAAAAAATCAAACCTCAGAAGGATATGCCTAACATCTACATCTATTTCAATTTTCAAACAGCAAATGATGCATACCATAACACTGATTCATCCTGGGGACGGGGGATTAAATAACAATAGTGCTTGACTCCATCTTTAAAGTCCATTACTTCAGAGACAGAGGAATGTAACACAAATATAGCACAGACTGATGGATGCCCGTGAGAAGCGCAGGGGTGTCCGTGAGTCAAAGTCAACTTTAAATTAGAGCAGAGGTTGGAGAAATCATTCCCATGGTGGATGTATGCATAAAATCTAAAACATGGCTGAGCCATTTATTTTCACTGGGAACCGAAATGGACTACAAATGATTCCTAAATGCTGATACCCCTATTTGGTTTTGTACCATCGACTTTCTAAGTTCACGCAGGATTTATTCCTTTAATTTGGAGAACCTATATCATAAACAGCAATGTTTAATAAACTCCTGATGAATCCTATTTGACCTTAATAACCCATGGTTTTCTTTAGCTTCCTACTTATAGACATGGGATGAAATCATAAGTAAATTCTGAACAATTTTGATATGTGTGTTTTTCTTTTCACTTCAAGGAAAGTGCCTTGGCATGTTGCTTTGCTTGTGAATTTTGTTTAAAAAATTATATTTTTAAATTATTTCAATGCGCCTGCTATAACAGTTTTAGGATTCATCCAGCCTTAAATTTAACAGAACACAGTCTTCTCCTTCTGATCAATACAGGAATCAATTGGCTGCCTCCATTAGGATGCTAATGTCCTTCTCAGTTGTTGAGTTACTGAAGAGAAACCCAATTTACTACTCCTCTGAGGTTAAGCAATGGGGGCGGGGGATTTCATCAGCTTCCCAGCAGAAGTGTTTTCTAAAGACAGCGTTGGAAGACTCACGTTGTAGTGGACAAATGAAACTACCCAACAATGCCAAATCCAGAAAGACAAAGGAGGGCTGTTGAGAGCTGTGCTTTTCTTGTTTAAAACGCCTTCTTTTCCAGTAAGTTTTCCAAAGGGCTTGGGCAGCTTTAATTGGCTTATTTGTATGCTGAGAATATTGTTAGCTCAAGCTAAGATTTCCTGTACAGGAAGAAAAGAAAGACAGAAGCTACCATTGTTTGATTCAGTCTTTCTTGCGAGCCAATTTGTCCCCTCAGCAAAACAAAAGGGATCAATGGAATAATGCAAACCTGCAGCTCACAGGCGAACACCTCACTCAATGGGATAATGCAAACCTGCAGCTCACAGGTGAACACCTCACTCAATGGGATAATACAAAACCACAGCTCATTGGCGAACACCTCACTTAATGGGATAATGCAAAACTACAGCTCACAGACAAACACCTCACTAAGCTTGTGCTCTTCCATGCATTTCCCTTGTTTGCTTTGGGTGATGTTTCAAAGACAATACTGTTTCTAGGTTGTTTTAGAAAGAAAAACAGAAATAATTTTATCTCATAAAATGCCTTAACACTTCCTAGCAGTCGCATACATACACTTCTAAAAGAGAAAAATAAAACAAACCTAGTGTCACATAAGATGGATACATTTTGTTCTCAGTTTATTCAGCCTTTCCTAACAAAATATCACAGAACAAAAATCAGGATGACAAAATGGTCATATTGCAATGATATATAATTTCCTAAAAACCATCCTTAGTATGTCTAGTGGCAAGCACGAGAGTTCCTTCCCACAATTCGCGTTCAAGGTCAGTCTAGGCTACAGCATGAGCTCTCCTTAAAAAAAAAAAAAATATTAATAAAACAAAAGAGCAGCAGTAATTACCAGACTAGTGTCTACTGAGTCCTGGATATAATCCACACCACCTGAACCACAGTTCTGCGCACTAACTGTCATTACCCGTGCCTCCAACTCCACCTAGAAATACTCTAGAAAGGGAACAGATTTGAATTCCCAGCCGGGCAGTGATGGTGCACATCTGTAATCCCAGCACTGGGGAGGCAGAGGCGGGTGGAACTTTGTGAGTTTGAGGCCAGCCTGGTTTACAGAGTGAGTTCCAGGACAGCCAGAGTTGTTACACAGAAAAATCTTGTCTTGAAAAACAAAAAGAAAGAAAGAAAACAGAATTTGAATTCCCTGTGCTTAGCACCAAAATGCATGTGTAAGTACCTAATCGCATAGCACTGAATCATTTCCCAGCCGTCAAACACAGAAGCCTGCGCAGCCTCCTCATACCCTGAGCTCAGAGACCTCTCATCTCACTCTTCCTATGCTCAACATCTTAAAAGCTGAAATCTACCCAATCCACCCCATCTGATCTTACAGCCATAAATATAGCGTAATTAGCTGCTCGGTTTCATAAAGTGCTCAAAAACTAGTGTAACTCTGTCATGCTTTTGTGACACACACACAAATACAAGCCTTGCCTTTGGTGGTTACTGAGGACAAACGGGCACACTGATTTTCAGTGTTTACTTGGAAATGTGTCTTAGGTGTCAGAGGCCCCTGCACAGTGTTTTGAGAAGAGGGAGGAAATGTAAAGACCCCTGTTCAGAGGAAAGAGTCCTAAGGACGTCTAAATTAATCCTGCAGAGCAAAGAATACGAAAAGGCGAGAAAAAGGAGGGAAGCGGGAGTGAGGAGGCATGAGGTCATAGCTTGGACCAAAAGGTGATAAACTAAGTGCTAATAAGAATTTTTTATAAAAGTGAAAAGAAACAAAAATATACAGTGTAGGAAAATTTTTCACTTGAGAATGGGCCTGTGAGACAGCGATGCCAAAAGGATCGGCAGTTCCCCATCTCACCGTGTCTCGTGGGTTCGGGGAACTCGTCATCTCTCAGTTCATCCCAATGCCATCAGCATTTGCTCCAAACTCATAAATCTGGAACAAATCCTGTTAATTAAAAGGCATTCTACAGCCATTAGTGTGCTGTTCACGCAGCAGAGGACCATGGAATCACAGTCCAGAGTCTCGCCCTAACAAGAAGACACACAATCACCAATACATACCACTCAGTGTATTTCTCAGCCACCCAATGTTCGACATTGCGGGATACAAAATGGGCGAATTAATATATTTGTGATCTAAATGGACCTAGAGGAAGAATAATGAAACACTGGGAATGGAGACTAATTTAAACAACATATTTCAGACCCGTCCAGTAAAGGGTCTGATTTGCTGAGAGATAACCTTGAGTCGCAAATACGATGCAGGCAGAATTAGGCGGCCTTCTGCTAGAGGCAGAGATGAGAAGGAACAAGGATAATGCTGAAAAGAGGAGAATCAATGTATTGTAAATCGGCCTGGTATCACGACCCTGTGGGAAATAACACAGCAAGTTAAGACTTTTTGGCCAGCTGCTATACAAATACAGATGCAAACATGAGAATTCATCCTCCTGCAGAATCCAAGAAGCTGTTTTGCACAAGCACACCACAAGGATGGAAGCTATCTGACTGGACATCAACTAATACCAAATACCCATTTCTGTGTCTGACCTTCCTCTTTTCTGCTCTTAGAATACCTGACTCTTTCAGGGTAAAGACCAAAAATGGGCTCACCATCTCCATCGCAAACATGGAAGAACGGGGACCGCATAAACAGAAGGGTGGGAAAGAAAAAAACTATATTAAGACGTGCACCTCCACCATGAGAGGAATACATAGGTAGAGAAAAGCGCCAGAGATTAGTGCACCGATGACCATAGGAGAAGACAAAGAGGAAACGCAGCAGAGAGAAACCCAGCCAGAATAACACTGCTCTCCCATAGTGGATGGCACCCAGGTATAAATGTGCTGTCCTTACCAATACAAGGACCCAAGAGGACCTTACCAACACTCCACACCCACGATCTGTAAGACACACTCATTCATTTGCGGTGTTTTTTTCTTCACTAATTTTTACATAGTTCTTTTTTAAAGTTTTTAATAATTGTTCATTTAAAAACTTATTTATCTGCTGAAGGTTGAGTAGATATTAAGAAAGCTAAGCTAAAGATTTTAAAGAACGAAACTCAAATGTGTTTTTCAGAGCCACAGGAGTCCGAGTATATATGTGTGTCTGTCTGTCTGTCTGTCTGTGTATGTAAAAGGATATGTGATAAGAGAGGTAAGTAAATATGGTGACATTTTAACATGTGTGCTACCTTGATAGTGTATGTGAGTATCCATAACTGTTAAAGTTTTCCCTCATATTTAAAAGAATTCATTATAAACAATCATGGGGGCCGGGTAGATGTGGACCTCTCACATAGGATCAATATGATGAAATTTCATTTTTATGTTAGAAATTATATTCTTCAAGAAAAGAAAGCCAGGAAGATACATGGCACCAGGGTGTTTGAATTAGAAGGAAGAGACTAGAGAGATCTAATGTATTATTCCCCGAGTCCAAACAGATGGAACAGGATTTAGCCAGGGGAAATGGCTGAGCAAATAGAATAGCAGGAACAGACACAAAAACCCCTGTGACTATGTATTTAAAAGCAGGGGAGAAGCTCGACTCCATCATGAGTCCTGGGTCTCCGGGTAGGATGACGGATGAGACCGGAGAAATAGAGGTCTCAGGGGGTTGGGACGTTATCTTTCCATTGCATAGATTTATAACTGAGTCAGTGCCATGAACAATAGTTCTCCCTGTCACTGGGGTGATGTGGTAGTACCTCCCCCTCAATCTCTGAAAGCCCGAAAAGACAACATGCTATACACGTGCCCTGAGAATCCTGGGCCCCAGCCTGAGGGAGAACAGTCACAAACACCCATATGCTTCTCCAGGAAGCCACCTGCTTCGTGTCTTAGCTCTCCCAGCCTGAAAGATTTACAGGATTTAATGGACTTTTTTTTTCTAATGTAGAAACTGCTTTATCAAGGGCCTGAAGTGGTAAAAGAGAAACTATACAACCTGTCTCTTCGTTTCTAAACAGTGGACTTCATATTCACAGAGCTCATGTTTTATCACCCAGACCCCACGTATTCTTTTTTTTTTTTTTTTTTTTTTTTTTGGTTTTTCGAGACAGGGTTTCTCTGTGGCTTTGGAGCCTGTCCTGGAACTAGCTCTGTAGACCAGGCTGGCCTCGAACTCACAGAGATCCGCCTGCCTCTGCCTCCCGAGTGCCCGAGTGCTGGGATTAAAGGCGTGCGCCACCACTGCCCGGCCCCACGTATTCTTAAACGGATAACTAGATAAACCACATACTATATGTAGGAAAAATGCACCAATGAATACAGCTTACAGTTAGTTTAATACCTTTCTTTCAGCATTGGTCATTTCCAGCTATCTGGCCCCTGGCTGTGAACAGCGTGGCCTGAAACCTGACGTCATGAATGGAACTCCTGATGTACTGTGGGTCCCAAGAGCTCCTCACTCAGCAGAACGAGTCAATTGCTATGCAGGAGTCTCCATTCAGATACCACAACAAGTAATCAAACCCGGGGCTGCTGTGAGGGAAAGAAGGCAAGCTACATGGGTGTCATGAGGGTCAGCAGGCTGGCATGTGACAGAGAGGGACAGGAGAGGAAGGCTCTAACAAACATCGAGACACAACCCTACAACGGGAACACTTCCGATTTTTAATTATGTATTTCAAAATTTAGATACTGCTTCACTGTGAATAAACTTTTTAAAAGATTAGTTAATTCACGCACTACTATATAATTACATATATAATTTATATAATTATATAAAAAAAAGTTGAACTCCAATTAACACAAAATAACACTGAGCCAGACATACTATAATCCCAGTTACTCAGAAGGCTAAGGCAAGAATAGTATAAATTCAAGGCCAGCGACCACAATTTAGAAGCACCCTGTTTCTAAATAAACTGGATAAGGGTTGATGTAGTTTAGGTACCTGCCTAGAAAGCTTAGCCTTTGGACCACAAAATGAAGGGAAGAAGGAATAAAGGAAAGGGAAGAGAAGGAAAACAAGAGGAAGAAAAAGGTTATATAAATCATTGCGTTTCTGCTAAACTTCCAGAATCCAACAGCACAAACATATTATAAAATATAATTTGAGGCCAGGTATGACAGTACATGCCTTTAATCTCAGGCCTCAGAAGGCTTTTTTTAAAAAAAAAAGTGGATCTCTGTGAATTTGAGACCATTCTTATCAACATACTGAATTGGAGGCCAGCCAGAGCTACATAGTGAGAACCTGTTTGAAAACAAACCAAAACCAAAACAAAACAAGAAGGGGAGGATCAGGGAAGGTGGCCCAAGTCTTTAACCCCATCATTTAGGAGGCAGAGGTCAGCCTGGTCTACAGAGCAAGTTCCAGGACAGCCAGGGCTACCCAGAGAAACCCTGTCTCAAAAAGCAAACTAATTGATTAATTAATTTTAAAAATTTATAAACCAGAGAATAAAATATAATTTGGGGGGTACTTAGTTTGGGGAGGCAACATTTTATTTTAATGGATATGACTTTGGAAACCCACATTTTCTGAATAAAATCGAGCACACATGTTCCTGACGTCAGGGACTCTTATTTAATTCCTCATGGTTTTCATTTCATAGTGCATGTTCTATCACTAACCCACACACAGTTTATTTTGCTTTAGCTGAATGTGCTTGTCATTTCGCGTGAGATTTCCTCCCTTGCATGATCTCTCTCTGCTCTCCTTTTCACTTTTACAGTAAATGGATTCTCATTCGGAAACGCTGCCCACCCTGCCTTGGTTCCCCAGATATTTAAAAACAAATTCTACCCATATAAATGTGGAAGACATGCAGCATGTGTTTATGATTTTGAAGAAACCTAAGCCTTTTAACCAGACTGAACTGCATTCCGGTAACTTAATTGGGGTTGTTTCCCAAGAAAGAAGCAAGCAAGAAGCCGAGGTGGGCTGCGTCACAACAGTCGGGGTACCTGCCATTCTCTGGCTGGCGTCTGAGTACAATCAACACGGTAAGGCGAATAAAGCATCGGTTTAGCTCTCTGACTTGTTAGCGGCACATCCCTATTACGAGACAAATGGACGAGCAATCGCAGCAACACATCTATTGGGATAGCACCCTAGAAAGGCTGAAGCATGGTGGTGGGCCCTAGACCTAGAGCGGGAACCTCGGATGGGTGCAAGCCAGGCCTTCTCACCCTGAGCCTCGAGTTAATGCTAGACACGTCTACAGACTTCCAGCTGGCCACGTGACTATTCGCTTGAGGGTCCGTCCACACGTAGGAATAATAATTGACTCGGCTCAGTGAGCACTCTAAATTTTAGCAGAGCAAATGAATTTAAAATATGTCTATTAAGTCAAGGGTAGTGGTGCATGGACTAATAATCCCAGCACTAAAGGGGCTGAAACAGAAAAATCATCTATCGAAAGCCAGCCGGTGCTACATAAACAGATACAATCTTTAAAAAAAAAATTAAATAAAAATGATATAATTTATAAACAGCATTTTTTGCTGGTCTATGAAAGTCTGTGTTAAAGAATAGACATTGCTAATGAAGTTTTCAACCAAATAAATATATCTAAATTTTGAGTGATTCCCTCAAGTACTATAAACATAGAAATGTAGTTCTTTTTTTTTTAAAAAAAAAGAAAGGATGAAAGAAAGAAAGCAAAGAAACTGAAATCTCATTTATAAATGAAATTAATTTCAAATCCATGTAAGATGTAAAACCTTAACCTGGAGAACTTGGTTCATGAACTCAAGGTTCCGGAGGACACTGTTCATTGCGGAAGCTAACTGGCTGGCTTTGGTATTAGGTACGGAGGAGAGTTTCACACGTTGGAAACTATGGAAACAGCATTTGGAATCCTTCCTCATTACATGAATGTGCTTACATTCTCGGGCATCATCGAGCGGGATTTAAGAATGCAGCCGAATAATGACACGGGCAGTCATAAAAAGCATTTAATATGTACAGAAATTTAATGCCTTGGACATACAGATTATGTCTTCCCAAAAGGTCTATTCTAAAGGCATCCCCAAACAGAACCTTTTGTTTTGTTTTGTGTTTTTGAAACAGGGCTTTTCTGTGTAGCCCTGGAACTCCTCTATAGACCAGGCTAGCCAAACTCAGAGGTCCACCTGCCTCTACAACAGCCTAACCTCAAACAGAAGCTGTTTGCCTAGATTATATTTCAATTAAACACTTAAATGCTGAACTTTAATAGTTTTAGAATTTTCTAGGTAAGTGTTCCAAAACACATGTTCTGTCAATTACAGATAAAAAACAAAACACTGCACTTGTTTTCTAGCTGGGGAGATTTGGAGAAAAGAAAATTAAACATTACACCAGACCAAGCAAATGAAAGACAATAATGCTGCGGCTAACCTAGTCAGACAGATCTTTGAAAGAGAATCAAGCGCAATATTTATATTCTTGAGGGAAGAGTTTTGTTTCAGAAAAATATTTGGTACAGTTTCTACTGAATCACATTAAGAATGTTGTAAAAACCACCACAAAACCAACTGGCCTCAAATTCAACACAATGACATGTGTTTTTCAACCTGTAATCAGCATCCATTAAATGTTCCCTTCGGTTATTAAAATCCTGGAAAGAAACCACCATCACCCATCTGGGAATATGGCCTCTAAAGTACGAGAACTTCCAAATGGAACAATTCCTAGGCTTACCTTTCCTACTGATTTTTCAAATCCCTTGATCACAAAAAGTAAATAAACAAGTTTTCACAGATGGGAGATTTTCAGCGGGAGGGAGGAAGATCATGCCTGCCAGGAAAAAGCAAAGGCCCGCCGGAGACAAGGCTACAAAGTTGCAAAGATATAGACTGGGCAAGCAAATCAAAAGTAGGAAATGAGGAAGAGAGTTATAATGCTGGATTCTATGATGGAAATTGGCTAAGAATACATTTTTTTTTTGGTAACCACAAGGTAAAGATGGACATTTACAGGGCCTCACCACAGTAACTATTTCATTATGTGTACCAGAATATCATATTGAGTACTGTAGATAGGCACTGTACAGTTTTCATACAAAAAAATTACTTCAAGAGAAAGTGTAAATAATTCTGCAATTTAATTATTAGATTAAGTGACATAGATCCCACCTACATACAATATTGGGTAATATTCAAATATTGAAGTATACCGTTTGACCCAGCAATTCCACTTTTGGGCATTGGTACAGGATACAGAAAAAGCTTGTCCACACAAAGACTTAAGGATGCAGCAACCTCCATCACCAGAGACAACCCAAATAATCATAACAAAAGAGGCAATAAACTGTACTGGTGCAATTCTCAAAATGGAGCACGACTCATCAGTAAAGAGAAGTAAACTACTAACAGGCTAGAAAATTAAGGAAGCCAATACAAGTTATTCTGAGCCAGAGAAGCTGAACACAAAAGGCCCAGTGAACGGGAACCCACATCTGAAGTTCCAGACGACACCTAAGTAGGCTAGGATTTGAAAACAGCACAGAACTTGGGTGAAGGGCAGAGATAGTCTGGGAAGGTGGTGAAGGAGATCCTCCCACCATGATATAAACATTGCATGTCCAGAGAGGTACTGGTCAGTTGTAAACACCTACCTATCGAAAGAGCATGATCGCATGTACATTTACATAAGTGCATACATTGCCACAAAAATAACTGTACCAAAAAAAATCCATGCATTAGAAATGGTTTAGATGTAAGGGCTCAGCAATAATGGCACAACTGAGAAGGCAAGTGAGTGGCAGGCACAGTCTAACATGCTGTCTCTGTTTTATATATACTCAACATTTTCCAAATCATGCTTTTCAGGACTCTATGTGCAAAAGGCGTTTTGTAAAAAGGCATAGGGAACCTTGCATCTGTGGGGAATATTAATGCCCCTCATTATTTCCCCTGCTACCCTTGCCTCCAGCTTCACATGTCACCTACCTAATGGGCCATCAGAGAGAATATGATATGGTTGATTCAGCTACCACCAGCTCCCAAATTAATTCTTTGCTAGCCCCTCAACTATCTGTTTCTAACAAACGCTGGCACAGATGGAGAGACCAGGACTTCTGCACGTGGTAGAGAAATGAAGGGACCTGACAGATCCCAGACTTGGCCCTTCTTCTCATCAGTCTCTAACGATAATATAAGTTAATGAGAAAATAGAACCATACTTTTTAAAAATCCTGATTTTTTTGAAGTAGTATATTCGTGGGTTTTTTTTTTTAACCTTCCCTATTTCTCATTAACGCAGAGACATTTTCAGAGGAGTGAAGTGCAAAGAATAACCAAGGCCATGGTCAACGTCTTTGCTCAGTCATGTGCCGCCCAACGTGTCTTAGTTTTCTAAATTTTGCCTGGGGAAAATTCCGAAGTTTTCCCATTCCATGTGGAAGGCATGGAAGGTGCTAAAGAGGCAGATAGCAGATTAGGCTCAGCTATTTAAAGGTGTAATGCATTAATGCCACCTAGGTCACAAGGGGATTAAAGTGCACTCAGGCTCAGAATCTTCTTAATAGAACCTAGCAACCACCTCAAGTATCAGAATCAACTATTCTCTATAGACAACCCAAAACCAACACTGAAACTAGAGATCCAAGATTCATACTTCATCATCGACACTTACAAGTCTTTTCATGTAATATTTATTTCTATACAAATTCTGATGAAGATTTCACGAGGTGTTAAAGGTTTAACAAACACTTGGGAAATGAGTGTCCCCTGATGCCTGCATATTTATCCACCTGTTCACTCACTCGTGAACCATCAAATGAAGGTCTACATATACCAAGTGCTCTCTAGGTGACAGAAACACAGCAGTAGCCATAGCAAAGTCTATGCCCTCATAGGCTTATGTGAGATGGCTCAACAAGTCAAGGGATTGCCGCCAACCCTGATGGCCTGAGTTCAAGCCCCAGGGTCCATGTGGTAGAAGGAGAACCAGCTCCTGCAAGCTGTCCTCTTGCCTCCCCAGGCATGACACCTACACCCTCACACCCATAGACATACATGCACACACACAAATAAATAGATGGATGGATGGATGGATAGATAGACAGATAAATGTTTTTTAAAAAGAAGGGTAGGTGTTGGTGATGGAGGTCAACCAAGTCAGAAGAGGCTGCAGATTAGGAGTTAGCATGCATGTCCAGCCACTTAAATTTCAGAACTCCATGCAGAGAAAACAGAACGTGCAGAAGTCTGGCCTCTGAGCCCACTGCAAATGAAAGAAAGATTTGGACAATGTGACAACCATGGAGAGAGCCAGGGCAAGCACTGATGGAAGTCACTGCCGGAAGTAGAAACCAAAGGGGCCAGCTTCCTGCACACAACTGCATGATCCGAGCATAGACCATTCTCCCGCTCAACACTTTTATAGCAATGTCTCTCTGGGTGAGAAACAAAGGCTGAAATAGGACCCATTCACTGTGAAGATCACAGTGAGTGAGTTCAGGGGACGTTTTAACTTCATTTGTTTACGGGCTGTGTCAACACTATCTGACTGACTGTCGTGCTGGGTTATGCTTGTTTACTCTGGGCTGGGGGTCAGAGTGTTTTAGAAAGACCCAGGAGCTGTGCTGCTCTTCAGACTTCAATGTGAACTGCTGGACAGCAGATCCTTTATCTCAATTAATAAAAAAACCAAAAATCAAAAAACAACAACAAAAAAAAGCCAGGGATTGCTAGCTTTCCAAATAATCATCCTTTTCAAATATCCCTCATAAAAATCAGAAAACAAATAGTTTAGATTTCACTCTAAACACCAAGGTTTCAAATCATTACAGTTATTCATAACTCTCATCAGACCACATTATCCTATGGTAATCAAAACCCATTTCACTAATATTCCTGAAAGACCAAAATATCAGAAACCATGAAACTCATCAATACTCCCCCAAGACTCTTACTGCTCCGCTAATGTAAGAAGCCTCTCCTGTATGAGATTAAAACAGTATCGTCAGCATCTGCAGATTCTCTGTGTCTAACGTCAGCCTCCTGTGCTCCACGGTGTTTAGTGCTTTCCCGTACTAAACACTGAGTAAGATCCAAACACACCACGTATCTTTCCATTGTAGCCACCTTCGAGTGCTATTAATTCGTTTAAGAGGGTGTCAGAAACACAAGCTTGCTCCTGTGCTCTGTGGTGATTTCATCCTATGCTCGAAGCACTCCAAGAAATTAAATCATCTGGGCTGTGTCATGAATCACAGCTGGCATGCCTCCGAACTGCTCTCTGATGATGAGCAAACAAGATAAACAAAGATGCCGATTCCACTCTACAGAATATCGTTCTCAGCATCTTCTATAATGTTACTAGGCAGATTTTAAAACAAAAATCAGTGTTAAAATAATACTCATCTTCAGTTTGTGAAACCTCAGCCCACTAGCCAGAAAATTGGTGGCTTTATAAAAAATAGAAAAAAAAATCCTCTTTCCTTCCCAAAGCCCCGCCAGCATCTACAGTGTAGAAGGTAACTAAGTGGGTTGGGGGCTGGGTAAAGGCTAGTGAAACGAATAGCCAAGCTCTTTGCTTACCAGGGAGCTTGAACTGGGGGAGGGGAAGACAGAAAACCGGGGACTGAAATGGTCATATATACTGTACCCACATTTCATCAACCCCTACAGAACGTGTCAAGACACGCTCATTTAAGTTCCACTAGAAGGAGATCCCCCTCAGGGGGAGGGGCAGGCTGTGCTACCCAAGCGTCGCTCGCTCCACGCTTACCTATCTGTCTCCCTCCCTTGTCCCTTTTCTCAACTACAAACTCCGGTTTCGTGGCTTTCTTTCATCTTATTGTACCAAATGCATTCTCCCCCTTTTTATTGCGAGCCGCCTTAAACGTGTCCTGGGATAAGAAGAGAAATATAATGAAATCAATCGTGATTTCTTTCTCCAGTTCTAAATTTAAATACAGCAGGCAGGGAGAAACAGCGCAAAAGCTGTGTGGGTGTAATATGGCAAAACTGCTCTGTATCTAGGAGAGGATAGAGAACAGAATGCTAAAGGGATCTGAGAGCGTGTGTGTGTGTGTGTGTGTGTGTGTACACAAGAAGAGAAGGAAAATTAAAAAATAACATAAAAATAGAAAGATCAGCAGGCACCCACCTTGACCCTCCCTCGCACACCCCCCTTACAGTCCCCGACCCTTCTCAAGCCCACTGCAATGCTCTGCGGGGCTGGGGGGGGGGGGGGGGGGGACACGGGACCGAAGGCCGAACCGTCAACCTGGGAAGACGCGGAGGGATAGAAACCGGCAAGGATAGGCAAAGGGGGAGATGAGAAAGAGCTAAGAATCCCGCAAAGCAGGACGAGCTCGCTTGGCACTGATGCAAAGCAAGGCCGGGCTGCTGGGACCTACCTGGAACCGCCAAAGTCGAAGATGCCCCAGGCACCTCTGGCCTCTCCTCCTCCGCCTCCTCCCGCTGTTTTTGCTGTTGCTGCTGCTGCTGCTGCTGGATGAGGCTGAGGTCGGAGCGGCTGAGTTCGGCTCTGGCGGCCGCGGGGACCAGCCGCGCCTTCAGCAGCACCGCGGCCAGGCCGAGGAGCAGGGCGCAGGGGATGCGCCGGCAGAGCCTCGCCATGGCCGAGAGCCAGCGGGCCACGGAGGCATATTGCGGGGCTGCGGGCGGCGGCGGGCGCCAGGGCTGCGGAACCCGGCCGCGCCCGCTCGCTCGCTCCCCCTCGCGCCGTCTGTGGTGCACAGCCTCGGCGGGAGGAGGAGCGGGTCGGCAGGAGGATGGCGAGCGAGCGGGCTTGGCATCCTCGAGCACGTGACCGCCGGGAGGGGCGAGCGAGGACTGGGTCCCACCCCCCCAACCCTGCCGCCGCCACCGGGCAGGCGCCCCGCAAGGTGATGCTGGTGCCCAGGTGTTTAGCTAGGTGGAGACTTAACAGGAGAGCTGGAGGACCTTCGAATCCTTAATCTTTCCCGAGGCAGCAGGAAAACGTGTACAAAGTGGAATATAATTCCTCCCACTTGACCCTGGTGTAGAAAAAAAAGCAACACTCTGGTCACCCCCAGGAAACCATGAGGTTTCATAGATTCAAAGACCAGGCTCCTTTAACCCAATGCTCTCTGCTGTGCCGTGGCCTCTTTACAAGATAAACGAATACTCTCCAGACTGTAAATAAACTTTTTTTGTTTAAATGAGAATTTCTTTCATCATCATAAATATTCCTAATTATACTTTTACCCGTTGTAACTTATACTTTTCGTGTGTTTTGAGGATTTTTTTGATTGTTTGTTTTTTAATGTCTTGCCAGGTATGGCAGCACACGTCTTTAATTTCAGCACTCAGGAGATTTGAGGCTACCCTGTTCAGTCTACCTAGTGAGTTCCAGGACGCCCAGGGCTACGTAGAAAGACCCTGTCTAAAACAAAAACAAAAACAAACAAACTTCTGACTTAACAAATACTTAATGAGGTGCTCACTGCACATTTAGTCTGGTGCTTGGAATAAGTAAAACAGAATCCCTTTGTTCGACAAGCTTACCACCTGTTAGGGCGAGGCAGTATGGAAACAAAACACAGTCCGCTGTGGGGATGGCAACTGAAGAAGCAAATACAAGCATCTTTGAGCTTACATAGAGTTGAACGAAATTAAATAGTCTGTGGAAGACACTGCGGAAGGTAGGCTGTACAGAATAGGAGTTTACACAGAAATAGGTCATTTAAAAACTGGAGTGTGTGTGTGTGTGTGTGTGTGTGTGTGTGATGCATAAAAGCACAATCTACTTGAGAAAGTGTGAGAGCAGTTACCAGAAGACTGACCCTTCTCTGCAGCGAAAGACGAGTGGAGAATACTAAGCTGTTTTAAAATACCTAGCAGACACTTATATGTACTTACAGTGTAGGACACCGTTGTGGCATATTCACAGATGGCAACTCCAGCAGTCCTCCTACACCACTTGGATGGTACATAAGTAAGCAGAGTTCTCCAATGAAGACCACTCTGAAGGGGGCTGAACAGGAAGGAGAAACCCTCTCAGCCCTGCATTTTTAGCATCACTGTCGATGGGCATGAAAGAGATTACAGAGGAAAAGACAGGGAAGAGAGACCGCCACACGAAGGCGTGTTATAAAACAGAATCAAATAAACAACAGCAAAAGATGGGAAGCTGGCAAAGATGCACGAGCCTGAAAACGAGAGGAAAGGTAGAGGAAATGAGTGTTTGGGGTTAGACTCAGCTGAGATGGCTAATTGGAGTTGTTGGGGACAGGGTTGGGTGGAGTGTGCTAACTTGAGGCCTGGATTGTCCGATTGAGATCTTGGGTGGCTGCTGATGGCATTATTAAGATCAGCTGGTTTTACTGAGTAGTGCATAGATCTACAGTGAAGGAGCCCAGCTTTGCGAACTAGAAAGCTTTGTATGTGGAGCGGCTGCAGGAAGTTCTGCATAGGACCTGTCTCTGGCTGAGCATCGCTCTTTACCTTACCTCTAGCTAGCAGTGCCTGTGAGTGGCTTTCTCCCCGCCCGCCCCATTCTTAAGGTTGTCTCTCTCTCAGTGTCTCCAGCGTGTGTGTGGGGGGGGGGGGGGGGCGCGACAGTTTATACAGTGTAGGAACTTACTGTGATCAAGAATATAAAAACAGCCGGGCAGTGGTGGCACACACGTTTAATGCCAGCATAGGGGAGGCAGAGGTAGGCGGATCTCTGTGAGTTTGAGGCCAACCTGGTCTACAAGAGCTAGTGCCAGGACAGTCTCCAAAGCTACAGAGAAACATTGTCTCAAAAGAAAAAAAAAAAGCCCAAAATAAACAAAAAAGAATATGAAAGCAAGACCTACATAAATACATATTTCATTTGTCCATTCACCCATCGATGGACTGAATCCTAGACTGATTCTATCAGGGCTATTGTGAACAGTCCTGAACAATGCCACAATAAACATGGACGATCACGTGCACTGTGTGCTTCGGTGTCCAGAACTGCTATAGCTGGGTCATATGATAGCTCTAACTTTAGCTTATTGTGGAACTTCCATACAGATTTCCACAGTAGCTATAGTTTATATTCTCTCCAGCTGTGCTAGGAGTTCCTTCTTCCCAGGTGTTCCCTAGCTCTTGTTTGTTTGCTTTTTAAACAATAGCCACTCCGACTAGGTTGGCATTGCATTTTTTGTTTTGTTTTGTTTTTTGACACAGGGTTTCTCTGTAGCATTGGAACCTGTCCTGGAATTTGCTCCATAGACCAGGCTGGCCTTGAACTCACAGAGATTCCCCCGTCTCTGCCTCCCAAGTGCTGGGATTAAAGGTGTGCACTACTACAGCCTGACTATATTTTTTTAAAGAAAAAAAACAAAAAATAAAAAACACTTACCTGTAACACAGTACTTGTGAGTAGAAAAAAGTATACTTGGTAGGCACATGGTAGGAGAGGACCGGGGGTCCATGAGCTGATGGAGGGGGAAAGAGTACCCAAATGGTCAGGGAGGAGCTGCCAGAGGCAGGTTCAAAATATGGGTCCTTCCCAGTAGTTTTGATTTACAGTTTCCCTGATGGCTACAGAAATTGAACACTTTTCATGTATTACTGGCTACGCATGCTTTATCTTTTCAAAAACGCCTAAATATTTGATTTACTCATAAATTGGCTGGAGGGTTTGGCTTTATGGAGTTTATGATTTTTCTGAGTTCTTTGCATATGCGAGGTATTAACCCTCTGCTGGCTCTTGAGCAGCAATTGTCATCTCTGTTCTGGAGGAAGCCACTTCATGCTGTTGTTCCCTTTGAAGTGCAGAAAGAAGCCTTTTAATTCCCATGCAATTTCACGTGCACGCTTCTCACAATTATTTCCAGAGCAGCTGACATGCTAAGAAATCGTTTCCTCTCTAAGAATGTGGCTTTAAGTTTCCTTTGCTTTTGGTTTGTGGGTTTCCTGCATTGAGATAATGAATCCTGTTAGAGAGAGCTGTGTCACCACCCTGAAGTCACTCGGTTGACACATGATTGCTGTGCTGTGAGATGAAGGAACAAGAGAGGGCAGGAGATGGGAGAATCCACACCGGAGGCAGGCACCGTATGTTCAAGTTTATTGTACAGTCACAAGTTACATGTGGGAAGGAGAGCAGAACATGGTACCTGCTTTTACTAACTCAAATCAAGTCAGCAAATGACAGATTTCAGAACAGATTCATTTTTATGTCTCACCCAATGTGGGTGACCACGAGAGTAGCCCAAGAGAATCACCTTCCACGTTACTTAAAGAGCAAAGTCAATTGATACATGTAGCTTCCGAGTTACCTCAAGATGCTGAAAGGGTTTTAAAGCAGAAAGGGAATAGCTCATTTTGCACCTAAAATGAAATGCAGAATTCGGTTTAGAAGTAAAAAAAAAACAAAACTTCACCTGTGTACCTACAACTACAGAATGGCTCTTTTCTGCTAACCAAAACAAACAAAAAATACTAATAAATCTCTATTCAGATTAGGCTTACTAAACTAACAATGACTTATATTATATGTTTCGTTACATTGTTATATTGCACTTGAGAACAATGACAAAATTAATGGGGGGTCCAGTACCCTCACAGAAAGCATGACACGTCCGGAGTTACAACAAATGCCAGGGTAGACTGCAGATGGCACAGCCACAGTTCACGGTTCAGATGAAGGACCAACCAGTTCAAAGAAACCTTTTAGAAATCACTAGACTTTAAGCAATTTTATTTGCCTTTTTGGATCCCCAATACAACTTTGTTCGCCGTTTCCCCTTCCTCATCAAATGAAATGTAAAAGCCACCCATGAGTAAAGCAAGCTGACAGAGAGGCGATGGCCACACAACTATTCTAAAACAACTCAGTCTCCTCTGTGAGGGTCTGCACAACTCTGCCAGTGGGGACGGATGCCACCTCAGCTCTCCATTGCCCTATGAGAACCAGCTGCCCTATCTATACTCTGCCTCAGACGTCCCTCCTTGGGGTTAGGCTCACTATCAAACCCCTCACTGCTGTCTTAAAGAAGAAGCAAGCTCTTGTCTGCTATTGGTCAATCTCCTCAGTATGTAAACAATGTTGCATTCATGAGGATTAACTAATTAGTAATTTCACAATTCAGGTAGAATTAAGACAATAATGTTTTGGCTGTTTCACCTTTTATAGTCATTGAGACACAATCAGAATCACGATGATAATTAAACGTAGGGGAAGTGACCCTGACATAGATGTTATGCAGCATCAACACTAAAATAATTATCTCTGTAAGAAACCAGCATCGCTGTCAATACATGTCCTCTGCATCAACTGAACTAGATTATGAAAATTTTATACTTGGAAATCAATTTTAATTCTCAATAAACTACAAATATGAATCTACAATAATCCTTTGATATTCTGTCGATTATATTCATATGCTGCTATAGAATAAAAAGAATCAACATTTTTTTTCAGAGTTGACTTTGAAATTACAGTTTCTAACCTCACAGAGATACAAATTTACACATTTTAAAAGGAAATCCACACTTTTGCAGAAAACTACACATCATGTTAATTTCCCGTTACAACTTCTTTCAGTCCTGAACAGAAAGTTACTCCTTGGCAAAGGAGCCATAATAGGAATAACTGTAAAAATCAATATTGATTCTATTGCCAAAGAATGAATTTCATTGATTTTCAGGAATGGCAGCTATTATGAAGGAAGACAGAGCAAAAGTTTTTACAGTCAACTTAGTGGCTGTGTGGTGGTGGTCAACACTTGGCTTTATGATAAAAATATTTCTGAAAAGAATTTAAATTTATTGGCTAAAAAAACTTGTGTATATGATTATGATCTTTCAAGCCATTAATAAATTCTATGCCCCAGAAGCTATTACTTTAAAAGTTCAAGCTAAATATAGGGTTCTGTCTATATCTAACTTGTACAAGCCACCTAAATGTGCCTCTTGTTATGAAAATAAATTCTCCATATTAGCTCAGCCATATGCACATGGAAATAACCTGAGATATGGTGAGACAAATTTCATTATTTTCAAAATGTAGAAAAATATTCAATTATTTAAGAGAAATATTGTTCCTTGCCTAATGAGGAAAGCAGTTTAAAAAGCTGTTAAAATTCTCAACTTCTAGTGCACAGCTGATGTAACTGCACAAAAATAGCTATAATCGATAGTCATCCCATGGCCTTGAGGAACTGTGAATAAATCAGGGACAATGAAGACCTTGCTAACGCTGCTGCCCTTATTAAAGCCCCAGAAAACTTACATTAACAAATGTAAGAAAGCTTTAGAAGGTTTTCAGTAACAGGAGCTGCAGTAAAAACTCCTTTTTAGCATTTCTTCTGACAGCTGAAGCAGGTGGATGCATTGCCTTGCTTAACCTGGAGAAATGCCCTCACTAGAAGCAACCATGCTCGCTGCCTTTGGAATGTGGATTCCAAGCGTTTCTCTTGGGGTAAGGGTGAGAAATCCAGGTTCCTATAGGTTATAAAGATGGTCCTGACCCATTCTCGGTTTTGGAAATAGAAGGAAAATATGAATACAGGAGCAAAATAAATTAACACCAATTGGAAGCTCCAGTCTAATTAAAGAATGCAGTTTTGATGAGCGGTTTCAGCAGAGACTCAGAGAGTGCCTTTCGGCATTTTATACACTGCAAACAGCCAGACAATGAAATGGACGTACCTCAGAAACAACTTCCAGCTCCCAGGGCTTCAATCACCATCATTATTTAGTTACGATCAAGCTATTGCTTAATGGGCATTTTTAATTATAGAATTTTCAGCATGAAATGGCTTAAAGGATTTGATATAGAATTTAAATTACAAAAAAATACAATAAAATACAATGCAGACTAGATATAAATAAAAACCTAAATTTCATATAAAAAATACTGTACCGTTGTTAATACAGGAAGCTGTTGTTTCTCCCCAGTGCTGAGGATTAAACCCAGGGATGTATATATACGGAGCACATGTTTTAAAGTGGCCTAGCGCCCAGGAAAGAATTTTGATGGTATCAGATTTAAAAAAAAAAAAAAAAAGTCCTACTATGCAAATGATATTGAAATCTAAGTCCATGCAATCGCTGAGTCTTCAGTAGTTTACGAAATAGTGTAGTGTAATATGTACTAACGTTCTAAGTACCTGTACAAAGTTATTGGTGCTAAGGTCTAAACTTGAATTGCTTAAAGATCCTAACTGCCTTAACGTAACATCGAAGAAGAGAGAAACCTCACATAGTAAATTAGAAACAGTAACTGAAGAGGTACCATGTTATGTGATGTGGTAACTCAGGTGCTGTCGTATGTACGCTGAACAAGGATTATCGCTAAAAGCGCATGTCAGTGTATGTGAAGCCCACGTAATCTGAGCCTGTTTATCAAGAGAAGTTGGCAAACAGTCATTTCAGTTTTGTGGGTAAGCTGAGGCTACTGGGTACCCTCAGCCATACCATCTGGGGATTTTGTTCTTCATGAAAGATATTTAAATCTATCGCCAAAGTGGAAAATTCCGTGGATCCAGAAGCGGCGCCGCTTGGGAACCACAACTAGGTTTCGGAGTTTCCTTCGCCGTTCTCGTGAGGTTGGAGCTGTTCTCTCTCTTGCTCTTCTTGAGGCGGTCGGACACGTTTAAAAAAGCCCATCTGTCAGTTAAAGAAAAGACAAAGCTCTCACTAACAGAACGTTAAAAATACAATTGAGCATTCCTATTAGCAGCTTGAGACTCCAAATGCCATTTTTGTTTAGTTTCCCATCCTGAAACGAGCCCTGCTCATCGGGCGGTGTCACTGTACATCCGTTTCTTCTTTTCTTTACTCTTTTCCTCCCTTTTCCCTACTTCCCTTCCCCTTTTCTTCTATTCTTTCCCCTTCCCCTCCCAAAGTCCATCACTTACCCTGTACATTACAAAAACCAGAACAGCCAGCAGTAAGAGCCCGGCGAGGACCGCCAAGATGATCACCCAAACGGGCACAGGCATGGGCGCCGGCTGAATGCCCCAGGTGATGTTAGTGGTGACCTGTTGGGGAAAAGACATGGCGCTTTAGATAACTATTTGACTTAGTCAGTAAGTCAGTCGCTTTTAATTTTTATTTTAGTGGTGTTCACGTCACGCTCCTTTCTCACACAATCATCTGGTGCGCACACATTAGGTGTGCTAACAGTAAGCTGACTTCAGAGTTCACATGAAATGACTGGTAGATGATCCCATACAGATCTTGACTGCTGATCCCAATTTCAGTACTTAAATATCTTCAAAATCTGCTTATTTTATGTACTTAGTTTCAAACCTTATAACTGTCAGGGGAGAAAGGAACCAAAAACACCTCCCAACAAATGTGGTAAACAATAAAAACCTGTTACATAGACCAAAGCATTAAAGAAAAAAGCCCAGTGCTAGTAATTCTACAGTGGTGTAAAGGAATACCATAGGACAAGAGTACAATCCTGTGTCAGGGAGGATTCCGCAGCTAAAGGCACTTGCCCCACAGCTGATGATCTACCTTCAATCCTCGGGCCCCAAATGATGGAGGGGGAAAAATCAGTTCTGGAAAATTGTCCTCTGGCCTTGACATGAACGCTGTGGCTCAAGCTCCACCACCACCACCTCCACCTCCACCCCCATCACCTCCACCACCTCCACCTCCATCACCACCACCACCTCCACCTCCATCACCACCACCTCCACCTCCATCACCACCACCACTACCACCTCCATCACCACCACCTTCATCACCACCTCCACCTTCATCACCACCACCTCCACCTCCATCACCACCTCCACCTCCATCACCACCACCTCCATCACCACCACCTCCACCTCCATCACCACCACCACCTCCACCTCCATCACCACCACCTCCACCTCCATCACCACCACCACTACCACCTCCATCACCACCACCTTCATCACCACCTCCACCTTCATCACCACCACCTCCACCTCCATCACCACCACCTCCACCACCTCCACCTCCATCACCACCACCTCCACCTCCATCACCACCACCACTACCACCTCCATCACCACCACCTGCATCACCACCTCCACCTTCATCACCACCACCTCCACCTCCATCACCACCTCCACCTCCATCACCACCTCCACCTCCATCACCACCTCCACCTCCATCACCACCACCTCCACCTCCATCACCACTACCTCCACCACCACCTCCACCTCCATCACCACCTCCACCTCCATCACCACCTCCACCACCTCCACCTCCATCACCACCACCTCCACCACCTCCACCTCCATCACCACCTCCACCTCCATCACCACCTCCACCACCTCCACCTCCATCACCACCTCCACCTCCATCACCACCTCCACCTCCATCACCACCTCCACCTTCATCACCACCTCCACCACCTCCATCACCACCACCTCCACCTCCACCTCCATCACCACCACCTCCACCTCCATCACCACCACCTCCACCTCCATCACCACCACCACTACCACCTCCACCACTCCCATCACCACCACCTTCATCACCACCTCCACCTCCATCACCACCACCACCACCACAACAACAACAACCAACGTAATTTAAAAAAACAAGACGACGACAAATGAAATGTTTTCAGATCTAAAATATTAATCCCTGTAAACAACTTGATGACTCTCAGTTACTGCAGTGAAGCTGCATGCACGCATTCACTCTTTGAAACCAGTGACTTACGAGTGTGGAGTTGAAGAGATCCTCAATTGGAAGATTCTTGTATGGAAACTCTATGATATTAAATGACGCGGACGACTTCAGGGAGTAAGAGTGGTTCTGGTTCTCCTTCTGAATGGAAACAAAAACGGGATGGTTTCTCAGGTGGCAAGGCCTTTATTACTCCTCTGACAAACGAACAAATCTGCGGGTGCATCCGTCTGCTTACATTCATAAATGTCTCGGTCCACAACAGGGATTTGATATACAGGATCGCACTCTTCCCCCGATCCAGCCGCCCGACCTGGCAGATGATCTGCAAGCACTTAGCAACTCCACAGCCCTGCAGGGATGAACCATTTTCACTTACAAAGTAAGATCACACTGTCTCTTTTTAACACTGATATTTAACATTTGAACATGAAGCATTCTTACAAGAAGACCAAAGAGGAAGTGTATAGATTCTTCTGCCTTTTAGGAACAATGCTTAACAAACAAGACAACAGTTAACCCTGTGCTTTTTGTTAAATTGTTTTTTATTTTATTTTTTATTTATTTTGAAACAGGGTCTCATTATATAGTCCAGGTTGTCCTGGAACTCATTGTGTTGACTAGACTGCCCTGGAACTCACTGTGTAGACTAGACTGCCCTGGAACTAGCAGAGGTTGAGATTAAAGGCGTGTGCCATCACACACAGCAAAATCAGTGTTTTTTTGAATGCAAATTAGTCTAGAAACATAAAATATGTAATATTGAAAATTTCATTTTTATAACAACTCAACAATCTTTAGGGAACCCCTCAACATTTTTTAAGACACAAACATCATCAATTTTAAGGCATAAACATCAGATCACAGTAACTGCAGAAAAGAAAGGAAGCAGTGAACAGTAATTGTTCTTCTGCATGAAACTCGCAGAGAGACAATCACACGCTGATGAATAGTTAGCCAACACAGAAGGGACTCAATAGTACGTTTGTGGACTTCTTTCATTTTGCTTTGCTTTGGTGTTTTTCTGTCTTATTGGTCTTTTGCTTTGTTTTTTGCCCCCCCCCCTCTGTTTCTGTGGGACTTTTTTGTGTTTTTCTTTCTTTCTTGTTGTTTCTTACAGAGAAATAGAAAAAGAACATAAAATTAGCTGAGTAGGAAGGTGGGGGAGTATCTGGGAGGAACTCATCAAAATCTATCAAATAAAAAATGTTTCAATATAAAAAGTGAATACTGTATTTTTTAAAGCAAAGTGGGGACGAGAGAAACAGTGTGGGAGACTAGGTGCAAACAAACAGACAGCAAGGTGTTGATGGAGGCTGCTTGTTAGTTCCTAACCTCCCAAACTTGAATAATCACACAGAAAATGTATTAATTAGATCACGGCTTGGCCTATTAGCTCTAGCTTCTTATTGGCTAGCTCTTACACCTTAAATTAACCTTTTTTATTAATCTGTGTATCGCCACATGGCTGTGCCTTACCAGCAAGGTCTGGGCACATCTGTCTCCTGCTGGTGGCTACCTGGTGTCTCACTGACCTCACCTTCTTTCTCCCAGCATTCAGTTTAGTGTTCCCACCTAGCTCTACTATGCTCTATTATAGGCCAAAGCAGCTTCTTTATTCATTAACCATTAAAAGCAACCCATATACAGAAGGACTTCCCACATCAGCAAGGGCCCTGAATTTGTGGTTTACAGGCTATTATGTTATAAAGCTGATTACATTAGGAGCTCTGATTAATTTTCCTTTTTATGAATATTTTATTTTTAATTGTGTGCATCTGTGTGGGGATAAGCAAACATGAATGCAAACATGGTATTCTTTGAAACCATAGGTGTTGTCTCCCTCTGGAGCTGTGGTCATAGTTATGAGCTGCCTATTGTGGATGCTGAGAACCTAATTCGGGTCCTCTGGAGAATCAGCCAGAGCTCTTAACCACTGAGATATCTCTCTAGTCACCTATGATTTCCCTGAGTCAGCTGAGAAGGTCCTGGAGTGAAAGAACCCCAATAGATTCAGTAGTAAATAAATTCTAGGGGAGATAAGGGCAGAAAATCAGAAGCCAAGGTTAGTAAAACTCAAAGAAGGTGGTCCAAGTGACACCGTGGAGCTGGTGGAAACAAGTTAGAACTGGAAGCAGAGAAGTCGCTCCCAAAAGCTGTCCTCTGACCTCTGCAGGCATACCATGGCATGTGTGTACCACAAATACACAAACACACACAAATGAAAATGTAATACACAAACATAAGTTTTTAAAAAGTAGTGACTGTAAGGCACGGTGGTGTGTGCCTTTAAACCCTGCACTTGGGAGACAGAGGCAGGTGGATCTCTGTGAGTTTGATGACAGTTTGGTCTATATGGCAAGTTTCAGGAAAACCAGGGCTTTATTGAGAGACCCTGTATCAAAAAAACAGACAGATCATAAAATAAAATGTTACTGTGAGGTGATGGTGGTGGTGGCACACCCCTTTAATCCCAGCACTTGGGGGCAAAGGTAGGCGGATCTCTGTGAGTTCAAGACCAGCCTGGTCTACAGAGTGAGTTCCAGGACAACCAGGGTTACACAGAGAAACCCTGTCTTGAAAAACCAAAATAATAACAACAACAACAACAACTAGTGATTGCTAAGGAGCTTTACCAGTTTTTCTATGTGTTGGTTTCAGATCTACTTTTTTTTAAAAATTAAATTAAATTAAAAAGACTAAACAACTCATTTTTTTCAAACAGTACAGGAAATCATTGAACTAATTATTCCCTTCATACGTTCTCATCACTTGGTCTCCTGGTTTCTCCTGCAACGTGTCATTGAAGTATCAAAAAAAAGATGAGATCAGAAAAGTTCAGGTAACAGAGCACAGTCAAGGAAGTCAGTTAGAATACAAATGCTTTTATTAAACAATCTATTAAATGGGTCGGTTGAGAATTGCCCCCAGCGTGACCAGGGTCAAGAGAGAGAACTGAAGCGTGATCTTTTAGGCACTGCGCTGTGATGTCGTCTGTCCTGAAATCGTGTATTTTTAGATGCTTACCCTTTGCGTACTTGGGATGGCACTTACCAAAGTGTGAACATCTCCCTCCCGGAGGGCGAGATCCCGCTTGGTGACGAGATGATTCCGTTCTCCTTGTCCGGTGGCTGTGTCATTCTTTTCGGGTGTCTGCAAAGATGAGACATGGATTGTAAGACGGTGGTTAAACAATAGCGGGAAAACATTTCACAACGACATTTGGACATTAATGCTTAGACATGGTTAGCATACAGTCTATGAAAATGTGATCCGACAGAAAATTTACCTCTTAATAGTCAGTGAACAGGAAAGACAGAAAATAAAAGATCAAAGTCATCAATGTACCCTACAAATTTATTAAAGTTCCCTTTTCCTACGCATTGCTCGTCCCCATGCATCCCTAAAGGGGAACCGAGAGCAGCACTGAAAGAGCCTGAGACTCTACAGTGTATCTGTGATGAGCATCGTTAGGAGCTTTGAGTTTAATTGGTTTGGGGTTTTGGAAACAATATTACTATACAGAACAGAGTGGCCTTGTGATGTGGGAGTGTCATATAGCAATCTGTTGATTTCATTGGTTAAGCAATAAAGAAACTGCTTGGCCTCATAGGTTAAAACATAGGTGGGAGGAGTAAACAGAACAGAATGCTGGGAGAAAGAAGCTGAGTCAGGGAGTAGCCATGATTCTCCCACTCCAGGCAGACGCAGGTTAAGATCATTCCTGGTAAGCAAGCTCGTGGGCTACACAGATTATTAGAAATGGGCTAGTCCAGGTGAGAGAGTTAGCCGAGAAAAGGCTAGATATAATGGGCCAAGCGGTGTTTAAAAGAATACAGTTTCCGTGTAATTATTTCGGGGCATAAGCTAGAGCTAGCGTGGGCAGCCGGGTGCCGGGGACGCAGCACCTAATACAACAGCCTTGAACACAAAATGTAATCCCAGATAGTCTCAAACTAGTTATGGGATTACAGGTATGAGCCATCAAGCCTGGTTTATTTTTATTTATTCCCTGAACTTTCCATAGACTATATAAAACATAATATTCTTATGTAAATATATGTTCTAGAACAAATATTACTATCACCAAAAATATATAAAATTCTATAGCATTTTCCTAGATCCTGTTAATCAAGAGTCCCAAGTAAAATGGTATCATATTATTCTTAAGACAGAAATTCCAACAATAAAATAGTATTATATAATTAATAAACTGAGATGCAGTAGGCCATGGTCAAGAATAACTCCCGAGGCTTCCAGAACACTCATAAAAATATGGTTCATTTTGATTTCACAGAATTGATTCTTACTATTACATAAATTTAGTATACTACTTTTGAACTAAAATACTTTTTGCAGAGTTCACACATTAAAATAGCTGTTTGTATTTCATGTGTTTCATTTATCGATTCAGAAAGAAAACGCACTACCTTAATTCTCAAAGGGTTGATCTCTGTGTCCGAGGTACAGTTCATTGGCCCGTCAATGTCATAATGAAGGATATACAGCAAAGTGTTGTTGTTGTACTTGTAAGGCCACTGGAGATTTAGGATTGCCTTGCTGAATGAACTTGGACCATTGTTTCTTAGCTAATAAGAAAAAGGAGATGTAAGCACTTTGGACAAAGATTAGACCTCTTTTCCCGCCACCAAGTTATCACTAGAAGTCATATCAACAATGGGATCTGAAAAGCAGCCATTTCTACCGCGGGGATCTAATCGTGACCTCTACGCACAAAAGCCAAACAATGTTTATCTCAAGTGCAGAAAGATCTACCAGGATGAAAATGTCAGAAGGCTGACTTAATAGCCTTTGTATAGACAATAAAACGGCTTAATTACAGGCATTTCCAGCTTTTAATCAGAACTTCAAAAGGCTGTGGAGCATACACGAGGATTATCTCTTTCATTCAGAAAGAGTTGGTTTCGCTTTCTTTAAACACATAAAGTTATGTGTCTATAAAAACGAACTTACAAACAGTACTTTTGGTATAAGTTCAAACAATGCAAACTCTACATAAAAATCATACAGGATTGCTTTTAAAAGCTCTCTCCCTCGCCCTAGCCCCCGTCCCCACTTTGCCAACTTTCTACTCGGTCCGAGAGCAAACCTCGTAGATGTGCTGAACAACAGGCCCAATGTCCTCTTCTGTCTCAGGGTTTTCCTTGTACTCCCAGTTTGGAATTGGGAGAAAGATATGATCAGGACTTGAGACTCTAAACAATGACCAAAGAAAACCTCCCGTGAATATCAAACAACATAACCAGTTCTTTTCCCTAAGAGTTCTATATTCAGTGGAATAAAATCAGACCTAATTATAAAAAGCCTCAAAGGAAAAGCTTGTTAATGAAAAGCTTTATTTCTTTTTTCTTTCTTTTTTATTGTTTTTATTGATCTATAATTTTTTTCTCTGCTCCCCTGCCTTTCCCCCCCTTCAACCCTCTCCCATGGTCCCCATGGTCCCCATGTTCCCAATTTACTCAGGAGATCTTGTGTTTTTCTACTTTCCATGTATATTAGATCCACATATCTCTCTTAGGGTTCTCATTGTTGTCTAGGTTCTCTGGGATGGTGAGTTGTAGACTGGTCTTTCTTTCCTTTATGTCTAAAAGCCACTTATGAGTGAGTACATATGACATTTGTCTTTCTGGGTCTGGGTTACCTCACTCAATATGTTTTCTAAATCCATTCATTTGCCTGAACAAGCTTTGTATGCATAAAATCTACTGTTCTTAAATCAGCCTGCATCAATGAATCAGTGAGCAACCGGCTGTGAAAGCCAATCAACGTATTTTAAGGTTGCTGTGTTTGTGCCTCCTGGAGCACCTTCAGGGTCTCATCTCTGCAGAGTCCACCGCCTTGGGAAGCCAGCACTAAGCAGGAGTGGCTGCCCGTAGGAAGCCAGGGTCCAGCAGCTACGTTTTAGAAGTAATCACAATGACGTGATAGTCAACTGGAGGCTCACACTTACCCTCTTATCTCAACAGCAGCCAAAACGGCAAGGTCAACTTTATAAGACACAACAGGGCTTACATTGTCAAAAGAATTAGAGCTGAAAAAGAAAGGGAAAACAAACATGCTCAGGACTGAATCGGGCACATTTATCATCAAAGCCATAAAAGGGAAAACTCAGGGGAACTAAAACTACACAATCCAAGGCGGCACAGAAACTGAAGCCCTACTGATCAAGTGATTATTTTAATTACATGCAATTCAAAGCTGAAGATAACTTTTATTTCCTAATGCTTAATTTGTCTTATAAACTCAAATTAGCAAGATAGCCATTTGCTTAATGAAATACTGATTAAAGAATCTTATAATGAAGTACTGAAATTTTAATCTATGTTATTCCATCTTTAAAGGGTAGGATGTAATGTATTTATAAGGAAACATGGTTATTTTATCCTAATACATTGTTTTTCATACCTTTGGATTTTCAGGTCAAATTTCACAGAGGTATCCATTTCTGATTGCTGGTGGACGCTAAAACGGAGACCAGCAAACAGCTGGAGAGGGGAAGGAAATGATGAATAATTAATGCCTCATTTAAATCAGAAACTTCAAATCTGACATCCACATACAAAGGTGTATTCTAAAATATGCTTTTGACGAGGTTACAGTAAAAGTGAACAAAAATAATTACATCTCATTTTCCACTGAGGTCATGATGGAGGCTATTTAACAATTATTGATTACAGCCATACCTACCTACAATAATAACCACCTTTCTAAAAATTTCCGTGTTTATTGTTGCAATGAAAGCCTGCAACTGAGTCCCAAGACTTGCTATAGGAAGCTGAACTAACCTGAGTGAAGAAGCCAGACAGGGAACACTGGAGGCTTAGTCAGAGCACAGCGTAAAAGAGTTGGAATAAAAGCGGAAAGTCTCTCCTCACACCTCCCACTGTCTCCTCCCCAGCTCCTCACAGGCTGAGCCCTGAGGCAGAATACAGAATGATTTTAAAAACAACTGAACTGAAGGTATAAGAGAACAGGCTTCCTGGGGACCACATAGATGGCATGGGAAAATGGCACCTCCATGGTGCTGCACTCACGTTACAAAGTCTGCAGCTGGCTACTTAGAAAAGCCAGGACATAAAGGGCCTCTGAGCTAGAAAGCCAGAGAACGAGAAAATCAAAAGCTCTTCCCCATAGAGCATCTATCCAGGATAACGAATGCCTGTGGAAACACACTCAGAGGAGAAGCATGCCACGTTTAGACCATGCAGCAGGTCTGCACATAACTGCCATCGGTGTGCCGCTCAGCGCATCTGCCTGGAGAGCATCCCATGTACAGGCCTGCTTTCCTCAGTACCGTGACACACAAACCCTGCTTCTCTTCTGCAGGACTTGGGGAAAACCTCCCTGGGCGCTTGGCTTCCTGATCAATAGTACCCTGCTCCCCATCAGAAGAGGATGCCTCACCCAACTAAGTTTCTCCTCCTTGGATGATATAAGGCTTTAAGTTAGTAAGAGGACACCATCTCACCTAAGAGTAACAGGCCTTGGTGTCTGCCAAGGCTGCAGAGACACCCTGGCTCAAAATACTAAAAGTATAATTTTAGTCCTTAGTTTAAATCATGTTTCCTTCTATTTACCAGATTTAAGGCAGTGTGAAGAGATGTTTACGGCAGAGGATACAGCTCCACCTATAATGTTAGCATCCTAGTTAAGCTGAGCAGAACTCAGCTAAAAACTAAACTCTAAATCAAAACGAATGTAAAGATACTTCTCTGAGGGCAAGTGAAATGGCTCAGTGGGTGAAGGCACTTGTTACCAAACCGGAAGACCTGAGTTAAGTTCCCAGGTCCATAAACCATGTTGGAAGAAGAGAATCAACTCCTAAACTTTGTCCTCTGACTTCCACAGTGTGTGTAGCATACAAGCATACATGTGCAGGCATAACACAAATGCACACAACATAGATAGATAGGTAGATAGATAGATAGATAGATAGATAGATAGATAGATAGATAGATGATAGATAGAAGATAGATAGATAGATAGATAGACAGACAGACAGATAGATAGATAGATAGATGATAGATAAAATTAAAGATACTGCCTAGAGCTGCCATGGTGGTTCACAGCCTCTTGTAATTCCAGCACTTAGGGAATAAAGGAAGGAAGAACTTGAGTTTGTGGTCATGCTGAGTTTACATAGGAAGATCCTATCTTAAAAACACAAACAAGCCAGGCAGTGGTGGCGCACACCTCTAATCCCTGCACTCTGGAAGGCAGAGGTAGTCAGATCCCTGAGTTCGAGCCCAGCCTGGTCTAGAGAGTGAGTTCCAGGACAGCCAGGGCTACACAGAGAAACCCTGTCTCAAAAAATAAAGAAAGGAAGGAAGAAAGAAAAACACAAACAGCAAAACCCAGGGCTTTGATGTAGCTCAGCAGTGCGACATTTTCCAAGCATGTTCAAGGTCCTGCGCTACGCCCTTAGCAACAATAATGAAGAAAAACCCAACTTGTTTTGAAATTACTATAAACAAACCTAGAGAAAAATTATTTATGGTACGAAATATTTATATTCTACTTATAAGGAGACAACTCAATAGAATTAAGCTGCCTTACTTGAGTTCCAGCCTTCATCGGGTTGCCAAGATCACACACCACCTGCCGGGTTTGGTTTTCTGTCTTAAATGCACAGGAGAGTCTTGCTAGGGCCTTTACAGACAAAAAAAGAAAATAAAGAGAAGTGGGGTTGGGGAAAGTAGAAAGAAAATAATAGTCAAAAAAAGTCGAAACTATAAAGTTCATATTCAATACTGTGTATATATTTAAATTCCTTTTATTATGAAGCAAATAAATCAATTTGAGCAAGTAGAAAAGAAAACCGGAGCTGTGGACAACTGCAGTGTGTAAACGTACGGGCGTCAGAAAGCTCCCTGGAGGACTCGGATTCTGACCATAGGGCCTCTGACTAGAAACACGATGGGCAGGTTTAGAGACCTTATCTAGCTGACCTCATGTCTCAGATGCTTGGCTAGCAAAACTAGTAATTCCATATCAATTATTCAAGGTATTGCCTGAAAGGAATTATTTAAGACGTGCACTCTATTGCCCAGCCATTTAGTCTTAGAATGGCTAGGCTTGGGCTTCACTGACTAGGGACTACCCCATAAATGTTAAAAAGACTGTGCTCTGGGTTTCCAAGAGGCTGCTTGCTTACTTCATTGTTCCTGACAACCCCGATGAAATCAGCCTGCGGCGGGATGGAGACGATGAGCTCCGCTTCGTAGGCGCCCTCCCCCTGGTTCTGTGCCTTCACGGTCAGGGTCAGAGGGTTGTCGTCCCCAATGTAGAGCTTCTTCTGATCACTGCAAGTTAATTCAAATCCAACAGTGAAGAAAGACTACATGGGGAGCGTGCGACTGTTCAAAGAAACGGGAGCTAAGACACCACACTGACATCCTGCCCTGTCTCACAGCTCAGGAGAAACCCGAAACCAGCGTGCTGCATGCCCAGTCCGTCTCTGGGACTGAACACTGTGGCCAGTCACAAACCACTGCTCTCTACAGGCAGTGACCAAAGTCACTTTACAACTGGGCGTGTGCTTTTAATTCCTTGGTGCTCTTGCTAAACGATGAACTAGTCTTTCGTCCTAATCCCCACGACAATCTTCCCCATGTCATCTCAAGTAGCAAGGACATCCCTCAGTTCAGGCCATGCCCACACTGAAGCAGATCGAGGCAATTAGTAGGGGCTCAAGGCACAACCAAACCTAATTGTCATAAATCTGCCCAGCCAGGCACCTAGCGAAAACATAGTGGGTATTTATTTTAACCATGGTATTAATTGCTTTATTGTGAAGAAAATCATGCATTATTCTTTACTGGTAGTTTTTCTCCTTAAAAACATTAGCATTTTTAATAGAAATTTAAATGCTTTTCCATTTAACTTTCTTATATTTCATATTTACTGTTTGGAGTAAAACTTACCTGTCTACCGAAACTTCCAGTTTGGGCTTACAGACATTGTCTTCCCCACAGTCAAGTAGAATATGAGCCTAAAAGAAAAATATTTTACTCTTTTCTGTGTGGGTTCTGGCCACTCATCTTTAAACATGGAGTGCAGGCAATCAAGAATAAAGGGAGAAAACAGAAGTGCTGACAATTTTGTATATCTCAGACCAGCTGTTAACATTTTGGAGTGAAATCTAGTACAAGAAAGGAGGGTTCGTTTTAACTGTGCCCCTGTCTGAACTGAATGAACTGAGACAAAATAACTCCTCATTCGGACAATGGCCTCCATTGCTATCACAGAAACTGGCTGCAAGCATCAAGTAAGGAGAAAATGGTCAAATGAGCCCAGCATGTACAAACCCATTGGGAAAGAAAAGAAGAAACCAGTAGTAAAATGATAAACCTGACAAAAACAGCAAATAGTCTAAACTTGGTTTTGGTTAGTTTTTGTTATTGTTGTTTTGTTTGTTTTTGTTTTGCTTTGAGTTTTTTTTTTTAATCTGGCCAAGGAAATGTGCCATAAAGAACAGTGTGAAAAAAAAAATCTCAAAAGAAAGACTGCAAGAACACAGATCTTGGCCAAAGGCATAGAAGGAACAAAAACATTGGGGAGGAAAATAAAGGCAAAGTCATTCTTGGTTTATTTGTTGCTATTTTACTGAGACTTTGTCTCAAAAAAATAGTAACAATAATGATAAATATTTCTAAAATAAATCTAAAACTATAGAGAAAAAACAATTAGAGCCCATATATCAAAACGCATATTATCATACACAGGGGAAATGTTATTTCTGAATAAACTACCACACAGAGAAGCTCACGCATCAAATGAACCATCAGTACAACATCCACTCACCCCAAATATCAACTGTGAACACAGAACCATATTCACAAGTCTATTTCTCCTCTGGTTTCTTTCTTTCTTTCTTTCTTTTTTTCTCAAGTTTTTCGAAAGAGGATTTCTCTGTGTTGCCTGGCTGTCCTAGAACTCACTCTGTAGATCAGGTTGGCCTCGAACTCACAAAGATCCACCTGTCTCTGCCTCCCGAGTGTTGGAATTAAAGGTGTGTACCACCATTGACCAACTTCCTCTGGTTTCTTTAGTAAAAATCTACCAGCATATATATATATATATATATATATATATATATATATATATATATTTACACACACACATATATATATATTTACACACACACATATATATATATTTACACACACACATATATAGATATAGATATATAGATATAGATATAATCCCTTATGGTATTTAAGAACACAAACTGTAAAACCTTCACAAAAGATCAAAGAATGAGAAAAATAAATTGGGAAGTGTTATTACCTGCCGACTGACGTTGGCAGGAGTGAACTGGTTCAGAATGGGTTGCAAGCCTGTATTGTCGGCAGCCATCCTCTGGTCCAACCGATACTCCATAAAAATAGTGATGGGAGTGAGTTTGTCTCTAAATTCAGATTCATCCTGAAAGAAAAGGGCTTCACGTTAAAGATGACACCAACCCAAACTACTGGGAGAAACCCACAGCTCCAGAGAAGTCACAAAACCAGCCGAATTCATCATTAGAACCTTCAATTCTAACCTCTGGACCACTGTGGCAACTGTGGTAAGCATGACGTGACACTCACGCGGCTGTCCAGTAAGAACTATTCAGCAGGTTTTGTTTCCTAATGAAACCTTGACTCCCAAAAATACCTACGGAGCACGTTAATTGTCAACCCAAGTTCTCCGGGGAAACCACACGTGTCCATCATAGCCTTCCAAGAGCTGACCTCTGCCAATTAGGAGGAGATGTAATACTGCAGATTGAGAACTGGGGTTGTCATAAATATCAACTCTTAGCTATAAACCTCGGCATCCACTCATTTTTGTGACTGCTAGATGAAACGATTGGAATTCATCCGTGAGCTGGTGGACTCTCAACTCCAGCAACCAAACAACAAGATAAAGTTCTACATCCTGTAGATATTCCTCCCTTATTAAAGATGACAACTGGACTCTACAGAAGATATTACACTACCCTTTTTATCTCACGGATGGGATGGCCCAAACAACCTCCCTTTGTTCTGTGTCTGTAAAAACACACACAACCCCACCTAGACTCTGCTCAGGGGAGGAGGCTTCCAGGCCATGGTCACCCACATTCCCAGAACACGTTATTTTCTTGTCTTCTTTTAAAGGGAGCTGTGATTTTATGTCCCCACGTAAAGTTGGCACTCAGGCAACTGCCCAACATAGGAACAGGACACTAAAGCGGCTTTAAGTCATCCAGCTTCTTCCTTTCCCTTTCCACCTTCCCTTCCGTCTCAGCTAAGAGCTGATGAAATTCAGTTTGCCAGTCCCTACGTGCTCCAGCGACACAGCTGTTTCCAAGCTGGTCTCAACATATTTTATGGCCTACAATAATGGCCGATATTGATATACCTGATTTGCTTGTGTCACATTTTATTTAGATCTGATAAACACTGCATAAGCACTGACAACAGTGTACTCTTCATTTCTCTTTCTCTTTTGGCTAACTGGTAACGAGCTCACACATAATCTACGATTTTCTTTTGATTTAACACTTTGAGCCTCATCCATATCTCCAAGATGAATCCACACTGCACATTAATAGGTTATCATATGACAGTTTCCTTCTTCTTTCTAAAACTCCTTGAGTGATTTGGATTTGGTTTTGTTGCAATGATGAATCTTATAAATGGTGACGAGATTCACCAGTTTCTGTGTCACAGCGCTATTCATTGTCCCAAATCTTCCTAACTACTAAAGTGTCATCAGCCAAGAGTGGATTTCCATCCCTCACACCCAGACTAGTGAGCAGACACTGGAAGACTTCAATTAAATTTAAATTTGGATCTGTTCACATTCCTGACTTAAGATGCTTGCCTCTCCTGTCTCTTAAGTCCTGAATGCTTCTTCAGATCAGAGGGCTTTGCTTGCTTGTTTGTTTCTTGCAGCTAAGTAAGATGCTCAGGTGTTTTCCCTTCCTTATTTATGTGAAATTTCTTCTAAATTCTAAAGTCTTATGCTTCTTTGGGTAAAGATTTCTTAGGGGCACTTGGGCTGTGGAAGCAGGAGAGTGATGGACTCAAGGTGATCCTCAGCTACAAAGTAAGTTCAAGGCCAACCTAAATGACAAGAGACTCTGTCTCAAAAACAAACAAAACCCCAAAACTATTTTCAATGAAAGTTTCACTATTAAAATAACAATAGAATCACTCATATAAAGATATGAGTATATTATGAATATATATAATCATTATATGAGTATATATAATATAAAGATATGAGTTATCCTATAGCTATTGGTTCCTCATAGTTTCTTTTCTTTTTTGTTTTGTTTTGTTTTTTGAGACAGGGTTTCTGTGTGTGTAGCTTTGGAGCCTGTCCTGGAACTTGTTCTGTAGACCAGGCTGGCCTTGAACCATTAGAGATCCACCTGCCTCTACCTCTGCCTCCCAAGTGCTGGGATTAAGAAGTGCGCCACCACCACCCATCCCAGTTTTTCATGTCTTCTTATGGCAGGTGTGTTATGCGTGTCTAAGATTCCTATATGTTGGTACATAGTCATTCAAGATTTCTGTAATTTCAGTCTCAATTTTATCTATCATTATGTCCCTTTTAAATTTCAAATTTTAGGTAGGTGTTCATTTTTGCACATTTATCAAACATTTCACACAAATTAAATAGCACTTAAAGTACACATATGTTTTTCCCTATATTCCACTTCCACAATAGTCCGTTGTGACATATTTTCAAGACAGATAAAAATAAATTTCTGTTATGATCACTTTTGCCAAAGACCACATTTCTGGTGGGTTTTTTTTTTCCAGAAAAAATCACTTTTCAGTCAATTTTTCAATTACTGATTTCTGAAGTGGTTTGGATATGAAGTGTCCACCACAGGTCTATGTGGTACAGGCTTTGGTGAAACGGGGAGGTGACAGAAGCTTTCAGAAGTAAGCCTAAGGGCTGGAGGGATGGTTCGGTGTTAAGAGCATTGGCTGCTCTTCCGGGGGACCTGGGTACAATCCCCAGCAACCACATGGTGGCTCACAACCATCTGTAACTTCAGGTCCAGGAACAGATGCCCTCTTCTGAGCACCATAGGCACCAGGCGAGCACTTGGTACACAGTCACTTGTGGAGGGAAAACACCCAAACACATGAACTTTTTAAACACTCAGCCTAGCAGGAGATCTTACTATTTGGGATATGCCTTTGAAGGGATTTTAAGAAGCTGGCTGATTCTCTCTTTCTTTACTTCCTGGCCATGAAACGTGAAGAGGTTTTTGGTTGTTGTTTGTCTTTTTCTAAAAATGAATTTTATGGGGCTGGAAAATGGCTCCTTAAAGAACACTGAAGCCTCGAGTTCAGTTCCCAGCACCCACATGGCAGTTCACAGGAGTGTGTGGCTACAGTTCCAGAGGATTTGGTGCTTCCACGGCACCAGGCACATGCATGGCACATACACATACAAGCAAGTAAAACAATCATATGCAATAAATAAAAAAAAACAGATAGAGAGATAGATAGATAGATAGATAGATTGGTGGGTGGGTAGATAGATAGACAGACAGACAGATAGACAGACAGATGATAGATACATAGATGATAGACAGATGATAGACAGATAGAAAGATAGATGATAGATAGACAGGCAGACAGACAGACAGACAGACAGACAGATAGACAGATAGATGATAGATACATAGATGATAGACAGATGATAGACAGATAGAAAGATAGATGACAGACAGACAGACAGACAGACGAGATTCCTGCTTGGTTGAACTTCACCTGGTCTCCAAACTTTACTACCCCTATACAAGAAGCTTGTACTCTTTCATGTTGGAGTCATGATGTATCTCTGTGCCAGGAACCTTCCATATCAGGCAAGAATCAATTGAGTCTCAAACTGCATGAGGTTCCCAGGCAAATCCCAATCCCTGGCTGATGTCTACAGTCAAAACCAGCCCTGCTTTGGACTCCGTCTCTTGCCTCAAACTAGACTCCCATGATAGCTCATGATTCAGATTTCAAATTTAGTCACTGGGGACTTTTGGTGGGTGACTTAATTTTTGGACATTAGAGATTCCAGCAATATTTAAGAAGCAAGTCTCTGCATGACTCGTTCTGTAATAGAAGGCCTCCTCAAGCACCTGCCTGACAGGAATAAACCATATCCGCTGAGCTTTGACACTCTCGGGCACATTTCTCTGGGTTTTTCATTCTGGCTGACCACCGTTTTCAGAAAGGAAAAGCCGTACACACGAGAGAGAAGCCAGCGGCGCAGAGAGTGTTTCTTACCCGCAGGTAGGCCACCAGCTCCTCGCACTGCATCTGTCCCCCCTTGAAAATGGTCATGTTCTTGGAGTGCCCTGGGGACCTGTTATGGAGAAACAGTGCTCGTCGGATTGCTCCCTTTTGCTTGAGTTTATCCAAAAGAAGCTCCACCTGGAAGTCTATACAAACCAAAGCATTTATAACCAACACATTCCTCGGGGGCCGGTCCCTGTCCTAGCAACCTAGAGTCCCCCTCAAAGCAGAGATACCCATTTCTGAAAAGTAAGTCACTTCTAAACTCACTAAAACACCCAAGCACGGTGGTGAGAAAGCAAGGAATTAATGGCAGAAAATAGTAAGTAGTTCACTTGTTCCCCCAAAAGTGTCATATAATGGCAGTGGCAGAAACGAAACCAGCTTCTCAGAAGGGGGAAAATGGGACTTTTAATTTAAGCTAAGGGAAGGACATCGTGCAACAGAATAGACTAAGACTTCTTTCTCCACGGGGTGAGGGTGCAGATTGGTAGTGCACACACCACGCACACCACTTCCTGCGCCTTTTGATAAGAGGTATTGATTAATGTGCATCCAGTCACGATACTGAGTGCTGTGAACCATCTATATCACTTACAATGGTGTTTCCCATGAAGCTGCCCCTTACAGTGACAGCTGACTATGTCCTAACTGAAGCATGTGGCCAAAGAAAACCGAATGGGTTAAGAATCGTTTAAAATATATGGGCAATTGTTAAAATTACTGCCTTCTAGTATTTATTTATTTAAGCAGTTTCTTCTTTTCTTTTCTTTTTTCCTTTTTCTTTTTTCTCTTTTTTCTTTTTTGTAAAGACAGGGCCTCTCTGTATAACCGTTCCGCATGCCTGGAACTCACTCTGTAGACCAGGCTGGTCTCGAACTCACAGAGATCCTCCTGCTTCTGCCTCCCGAGTGCTGGCATTAAAGGCGTGTGCCACCACCACCTGGCTATACTACATTTTTTTTAAACTCCAGTCTCTTTGTAAGTGTCTTTAAATGTTTAACTCTAATTCAGGTATATCCCCTTTCTGGTCTTCACAGCTACTTTGCCCTATCCGTGCGGCTTTTCAAACTCAATGAGTTCACTCCACTGCAGGCTTCTCGAGATTGTTTCCAGGTGGGAAAGAGTCCCGGGGTCCCCCCACCCCCTGCTCTCTCATGTCCTGGAGGTCTCTCCATAAATCCGGTCTTCCGGGGAGGTCCAGCTTGCTGTCCTCTGACGTTCACACTGACTCCACTCAGCTCCTCAGCCCTCTTCTCCACCCTATTCCTACTCGCTACAAGAAGTGACCACACCATCCACTCTAACGGGCAAACCTTGCTCTCAGGACCACATCCGCCGTTTCGGCATAGAAGGGGTGGTGTTGGCTGCACACACTAAATGCAGCCACACAAACCTTTCCCCCTTTTTAAGGAAGACAAAAGCCTTCCCCGGTTCACAGCAGTGCTCAGACTCAGCAGTGCGCAGACTCATACAAAGTGGCATCGACCCCACGTCCTCAGACTCTCAACGTTCTAAATGCTCACCGTGTCTAGTCACAAACACATGGCAGCTGAACTGCCCGGCAAGCTGCCGAAGAAAGTAATTATATATCTATTTTGTGTCCTAAATGTCTTCCGAGTGAAGACGCAGATTAAGCCAATGAGGACAACTGCTTCAGTAACTGTCCTTTGGGCCCTGAAACACAACCCTGTACCTGTAGCGCCATGAGCTCACTGAATCTGCCCAAGATACTCACTGAGCCTCTTCGGAAGAGTTCCTTTGCCGTCCGCCTTTAAGCAGAACCTGACATTAAAACTGTAAGAAAAAAAAGTTTTTAAATGTAAATTCTACGATCTAATTTAGGTCCAGTCCTGCAGCCCACCCGAGTTCACTTGTCTAATGCAATCAGCCCTCGGTGTCCCAGGTGGTGGAGGGTAGTTCTAGGAACCAACCGTCCCCTCCCAGAGACCAAAATCAACTGCATTCACAGAAACCGCCTCAGTGATACTTCAGTCCTGCTGCCTAACTCTGTGTTGCGGTGCAGTGACGGAGGTATTCATCTTAATCACAACTAGTACATAACAAAGATCCTTACCAGGAAACTTTGAGAGTTGTCCCAGGCAATGGGCAGATTTTGTTGTCTTGATTTAAAATGCTAGGGTTCACTTCAAGGCCGGCATTTACGGTGACAACGGGCCTGGCTCTAGTTTTAAATTTAAAAAGAGAGCGAGAGAAAGAGAGAGAGAGAAGAAAAAAAAGAGGAGGAAAAGGAAAAAAGAGTGAGGAATATTATTAAAAAATATACTGATTAAAAGTCTCATTCACCACAGATGCAGTTCAAGCCCATCACTGCCGGCAATAACAACAATTGTACTAGCCTAAATGACCCACACCTGACCTAATTTAGTCCTGCATCCTGGCAATCGCTCAGTCCCAGGCAAGAGAGACAACTGGTCAGCCTCTCTGAATTCAGCACAATAAAGCACAACGATTACTAGCTGTAGGACATCCAGCTAATTAGAGACACAGGGAGGAACGTGAGTGTCACAAACCCACCTGTGCTGACAGGCGGAATGCCTACAGAGCACACACACGGGCAAGTGTGGGGCTTCTTCAAGAATCGAATCCTCACAGTGTGGCACACACAAGTGTACCGGATGTGCTTTAAATGCTTGTTTTTATTATTTTAATTATGAGGGTGAGTGCAGATGCATGCAGAGGCCAGAAAAGGACATCAGAACTTGTGGAGACGGAGTCACAGGCCATGGTGAGCTGCATGATACGGGCGCTAGGAACTGAACTGGGGTCTTCTGCAAGAGCAGTACCTGCTCCTATTGCTTTCTCCTTTTTAAATAATTTATTTGTATTTTCTGAACATTAATATTTCGCCTGCACTTATGTCTATAAGAAGTTGTCAGATTCCCTGGAACTGAGTTGTGAGCCACCATGTGGGTGCTGGGACTTGAACCCAGGTCCTCTGGAGGAGCAGTTAGTGTTCTTAACCGCTAAACCATCTCTCCAACCCATGTCCACCTCAGTTATTTGAATATTTACCATATCCAAGTGTTTCTTTATGAACAATAAGTTTTTAAACTATAACAATAAACTAAAATATACAATGAGTATTCCTATAATCTGAAAACTCCAAACCTAAATGCTATAGACTCTCAAACCTAAAAAGTTTTGAGCACCAACAAGATGCTCAAAAACGTGTTGGACTGTTTCAGGTTCTGGATTTTTAGATTAAAATTGCCTAACTGGCAAGTCTCTGCAGATACTTCAAAACTCATACAACTCCACAATCCGAAACACTTCTGGTCTCAAGCATTTCAAACAAGGGATATTCAACCTGTAAATATAATTTTGCAAATTTACGATGCACAGCTCTTAAGTATTATAATAATAAAAAAATAGTGAGGTCAGGTCAATGAAACGGCTTCAAATGATAAATTTTAGAAATCTGTAAGTTTGTTCTCCATGGCTATGAAGAAGTTGATGGATCCCAGAGCCTTAGCAACCGCCGTGGTAACTTTCTTGCCAAGTTCAGCCCACAGCAGTGCAGGAAGCTCGACCTAGAAGAGGCCGGCTGGGGCTCAGAGGCAGAGGAAGGGATGACATTCCGAACTGAGAGCACGGATGCAGCTCACCAACGAGGATTTACTCACTATGCTCTAGTTGAAATAAATGTTTTGATACTTACGACACACCACCCTTATGGCCATAGTCCACTGAGATACAAGTTATGTAAACCTCTGTTTTCTTAAATTTATTTCTGTGGGAGTCTGGGGATAGGGCGCAGCACACAAGGCAAAGTCACTCCCTGCTGCTCCTCATACATTCTTGATGACTGATTAAAATCGCAGAAGAATGTCTCCAAACAAAGCTTAAAAGCTAATGAGGAGAACTTCTGAATATTTCTCTAAAAAATATCTTTAAAAAACTATAGTTCTCTATTCTTTGAGACTTCCTTGAATATATACTATTTGCAGCAAAGCTTGAACAGAAAAATAATTTTGTCATTACTTGGAGAAATTAAACTGAAATTCAAAAACGAGTACTTAACTATAATTTTTTTTCAAATAATTCTGAATATTCCCAGTATTAAGGAATATGGAACATACCTGTATAAGATAGCTCGATCCACACCAAAAGCTCCTACAACTAAGTCTTGAGAGAGCAAAAAAAAAATAGTTAGTAACAAAAGTGGTTTTAAAATATGCATTATTCTATGACATGCTTAATGTTCCTGGGTTTTATTTTCAAAGCCAGGAAATTAAAATTATAATATGCATAGAGAGAAACTAGGTCAAAATGATGAATAAACTATCATCCCCAACTAGACTCTCATTCGGGCAGACAAGAATATTTTCAAGGGCGAGAGAGGTGGCTCAGTGCCTCAGAGCACAGGCTGCTCTTCCAGAGGCCCAGGGTTTGACTCCAGAGTACACAGGTTTTATTCCCAGCACCCACAAGGTGGCTCACAACCTCTGTAACTCCAGTTCTAGATGTTCTGGTCCGGTCCATCCTGTGCCCTCTTCTGGTCTCTATGGGCAGTGCACACACACGATGCATAGACAAACAGGTAGGCAAACACCCATGTACATAAGATAAGAATAAAATAAAACTAAAAAAATTCAAGTAATCTTTTCAAAGGGTATTTAGTAAAAAGAACAACAATGAGGATGTGTTATGTGCCCAAAACACACATCCCCCAAAAGGCAGCCTTACAGCTAAGCTTCTTCAGTGTGCAATTTCATTTTGAAATTACTTTTTCTTTCTCTCTTATTTCAAAACTAAACCCCAAACAAGAAGCAAATATTCCATATATAGCAGCAGGCAGAATTCAAAGCAGCCAGGACAAAACGCATTTGTGTTTCATGTAAAACTGGTTCATAATTTGGATAAAATTAGAGTTCTGTCCCACATTATACCCAAGTTAAATCTGAGAAGGCTCTCTCAACAGAGAAAAATACATGAAAACACAAAGATGGAGAGATTGAATTTCATGAAAATCTGAAATTTCTGTACATCTTAGATGCTAATATGAGAAACTGGGAAATAATTACAAAAATTAAAGAGATAGTGTCTCAATATTTGAGGCACTGGACAAAGTTTTAAAAAAATGAATGAAAGGGGAAAAGTACTTCAAACAAGGAGATACTTTAAGTACTTACAAAAGTGAATATACATTATAAAAAAATGTTTTTCCTCACTAATACCCGAGAACTACCCACTGATATTATTATTCATATATCATAAAGACAAAAGTATTATAAAATGAGAACAAGTGTGGAAAATGAGCAATTGTTTACTGTCATTGAGTGCTTCAGAAGTTGACAAAAGCCATTTTGTTGAGGAAATAAAATTGAAAATTGGCAATCTGTATCAATGGCTTCAAAAGGGGAATGCTTCTTGGGGCTGGAGAGACAGTAAAAGCGTTTGCCAGGCAAACCCAATGACCTGTATACAGATGGTAAGAAGCACGGACATACTGCAAATGTCTATAATCCTGACACACCTCTACTAGGAGATGAGAGGATCTAAAGCTCCCAGGCAAGCTATGCTGCAGCACACAGAGACCCTGTCTCAAATAAGGTGGAAAGGCAGGAATCAACCAGGTTATACTCTGACCTCCACACATCCTCTCAGCTCCTCCTCCTCCTGTGCCCACAGTCATACAGACAAGCACTGCCTCTGTGCATGTGTGTGTGCCCTCAGCCACACATACAAAGAAGCACTACTACAGAGCCTAAACACACACACGCACACACGCGCACACACACACACACACACACACACACACACACACGAGCACACTGTTGTTGAAATAACAAAAACAGAATTTTGTCAGGGGGAAATATTCAAGGACACACAACAAAATTATACATATGGACATAAGTACCAAAATATAAGGCAAAATAAGATAATGATGGAGGAAGGTCATTGGGTAATAAAGGAACTGCCCTGGCCCATTTTATTGGTTAGGACATAGGTAGGTGGAGTAAACAGATCAAAATGCTGGGAGGAAGAGGAAGTGAGGTCAGAGACTCCACCGCTCTGCTCCTGGGAGCAGACGCCTGAGAGAGACGCCATGCTCCCGGCTCCTGGGCAGACACACGCCATGAAGTAAGCCGCCAGGTTAGACATGCTGAACCTTTCCCGGTAAGACCGGTGCTCACCGATTATTAGAGATGGGTTGATTGGGATAACAGAATTAGCCTAGAAGAGAATGGGCTGAGCAGTGATTAAATGAATATAGTTTGTGTGTTGTTATTTTGGGGCATAAGCTAAGCTAGCCGAGCGGGCAGCTGGGGTGTTGGGGACGCAGCCCCGCTGCCGCCCATATTACTACAGTTGGCGCCCCACGTAATGGACTAAACCCACTTAAAAAACCTGAGAAGACTTAAAAATAAGGGAGCGAGAGTTTAACACAGATTTTTGCTGTTTGTTGGTGGTGTGCTGTAGAGAGATTTCCTGATTCGGCAACAGTAGCAGAAAAAACGATGTGTCATTTTAAAGCGCAACTTCCTGGGGCTGTGCCGCCATTGCGATATCTGTCTGGCTCCTGCGGGAGACAGAGCTTTTGAATAGAGCATTTGGAGTAAAGTGCTACGATTTGTTTGATGGCAACTAGACTCGCTGTGTTCTCGGGTCTGCTCTGCTTGCCAGAGGCAAGCAAGCGCCTCATCTAAGAGGCTTCCTGACTCAGCTTTAGCTGCAAAGCCTGCAGCTCATTAAGAGGTCCTGCCACAAAACACTTAAACGGTGTTGACGAAAAGCTGAGCGCATGCTTTTCGGTTTTCAGCCGTAGCAGGAAAAAAGCTGCGCCGGTTAAAAATGCCGGCTTTCTGGACTGTCCTGCCAGGACAAACTCTGACTCTTTTACGCAGGCGGTTTGTGCGTTTGCAAGCACAGGCTGCTGAAGCTCGCTTGCTGGCTACAGCCAGTACCTCAGCCACAGGGCTGGATCCAGCCGGCAAAGCCACGCCTTTAATCCTACTGATATTGCTTGGTAAATTAAAGACTCGTGTGGTCAGAAAAAGAGAGATATACAGTAAAGAGAGATTCAAAGACAAAGAAAATTTCTAAATGGTTTGAAGTGTGTTAAAAATATATGCAGACTAAAATTTAAAGTTCTTAAAAGTAACAAAAAAAAAAAGGAAGAGAGTTGTTGTGTGTGGTAGCACACGCCTTTAATCCCAGTGCCTAAAAGGCAGAGACAAACGGATCTCTGTGAGTTCAAGGTGTAGTAGCAAACACCTTTAATCCCACTGCCTGAGAGGCAGAGACAGGCGGATCTCTGAGAGTTCAAAGACAGCCTGGTCTACAGAGATATTCCAGGTCAAAGATATACGCTCAAAAAGCAAAAAGTTAACCTAGGAATGTCACAGCTTAGATTCTTAAGCGCCTAGTGATTTAAAGGCGCAAATCAAAAGTGCCCCTGGATAGTAAAAAATTGCAGATTCACAATAGGACAGATTCAGACCACTAAATGAGTCACACTGTGGATGAATGTACGTAGGCTTGGGAGAGAGAAGAAAAAGAATATAGAGAATAAAGTTAATGGTTTAAAAAAAGTAAAAGTAAAGTCTTTAAAGAGACAGAGTACAGATAGTTAAGAGATTAAAAGAAATAAAGAAAAATAAGCCACGTAAAAATGGAAAATTCACAGAGAGTCTGGATTATGTACATTGTGTTTTCTTTAAAATTTTTGACTGTGAAGGAGCTAAGTACAGAGAGACATTTCATTATATGGGCTGCCAAGTGGAACCAGAACGGATATCATGCGGGTATGATTTCAGAATTTGGATCTAAGGATATGATACTTTGGAAAAGAGATTCTTCTTTTGTTTTCACAGAGGATCAGACCTTGTGGATTGCATTTATCCCGATATGGTATGATAGACCACGCCCTCCTGAAGGGTTGGTGTGAACACCTTCAGAAAATTGCTTCACTCAACTGCCAACTGAGATGAAACTAGCACACAGGTTATACCATGAAAGACCTAATTAACGACGCCCCCATTCAGCAGAAAGCAGTTTGGAGAGAAATAACTGCGCCCATGTTCCCAAATATTGTTTATAAATGTTCTTTTACATTTAAAGGGGGATATGATATAGATATGAATAATTTACATTAGTATAGATTTTGCTTTATTGATAGAGATTTAAGGTCAATTTTGTTATATATAAGTGTTTCTGATTTTGATTAAGGTATTGTGATTGTGTAGTTTATTTAAATATGTACTGTATAATTAAGAAATATAGGTTGTTAATGGATAATCATCGATAATAGTAAAACTTGTAGTCATGTTAGTTAGATTTTCTAGATATATAGAGATATATTTTAGATAGACATTCTTCATGTCTTTCAAAGATTACAGAATAGGACATTTAATGTTTTAATAACTTAGGACTTTTCATAACAATGAGACACTCTGCTCCTGGCAGCACCAATCTACTTCAAGAGGAAGATGGGCATCGAAGAGGCACCTTATGGAGTTTGATAGCCATTTGGGCAAGAAACTGCTCTTGCCTGGACTATTGCATAAACTGGACACAGAGAACCCACAGAGAGAGGACTACTGAACTTGCCTAAGGTGAGATGATCTTTCAGGGTTCCTGATTCATGAAAGAGTCTGCAAGACATTCTGCAGGACACAACAGATAGTGACTGAACTGACTTTGAATTTTCCTGCTTTATGGAAATGTCTGCTGGATACCATGGGCCTGAAGGCTGAAGATGGATGCCCCAACGGTACAGAGGAACTTTGGGTGACTGTCCAGGCAGCGAGATGTCTCTGTCATTTCTAGAGTTTTAAAAGTTGCTTTTTTCCTGTTTGCTTAGGTAGTATTGTATCTTTCTGGAGTCTTTGATGGAGTTAAGAATAGTTAGTTATAGTTATAGTTTTCCTTAGTTATGATAAAGATTATTGTAACTTTTACTTGATAACTGTTTTGTTATATGTAATTTTGCTATGTTAAAGCCTTTTTTTTGTTTAAACCGAAAAAGGGGAAATGATGGAGGAAGGTCATTGGCTAATAAAGGAACTGCCCTGGCCCATTTTATTGGTTAGGACATAGGTAGGTGGAGTAAACAGATCAAAATGCTGGGAGGAAGAGGAAGTGAGGTCAGAGACTCCACCGCTCTGCTCCTGGGAGCAGACGCCTGAGAGAGACGCCATGCTCCCGGCTCCTGGGCGGACACACGCCATGAAGCAAGCCGCCAGGTTAGACATGCTGAACCTTTCCCGGTAAGACCGGTGCTCACCGATTATTAGAGATGGGTTGATCGGGATAACAGAATTAGCCTAGAAGAGAATGGGCCGAGCAGTGATTAAATGAATATAGTTTGTGTGTTGTTATTTTGGGGCATAAGCTAAGCTAGCCGAGCGGGCAGCTGGGGTGCTGGGGACGCAGCCCCGCTGCTGCCCATATTACTACAAGATAATACACAGTTATTTGTTACAATGGGAAACATAAAATTCATGTTTTAGAATAAATATTCTTGATATGCAACGAACAGTATATAATGCATGATGCTTTTGTTTATTAAACAACAAAAACACGGGACTAGAAAGATGGCTCCACAGTAAAGAGCGCTGGCTGCTCTTCCTGCAGATCCAGGTTCAATTCTCAGCACCCACAAGGTGACCCAACTGTCTGTAACAAGTTCCAACCTCTGCAGGCACTGCACACACCTGATGCATAGACACGTATGCAGGCAAAACACCCATACAGACAAAAATCACAAAACCCATATATTACATACTCTTGTATATGTATGCATATGTGTGTGTGCATGTGTGTATATGAATGAATAATCTAGTCACGATGCTGTACACCTGCAATCCCAACTCCTCACAAGACAAAGGCAGGAGGACCATGGGTTCCAGGACAGCCTGGGATACATAACAAGACTGCCTCAAACAGTCACAAAGTATACATGCATGGGGGGGGGGGGGGATGGAAGGATGGAAGGACACATTTGCTATACTAAGCTCTGCATGCACATAGTGCACTCGTGAGCATGTCACTGAACGTGTACACAGAATCCACACTAACTGTTTCAACAACAAAGGTCATCTGGTTTTTCTAAAGAAAGGATGCATTTTTATCCTCATCCGTTATAACCCTCAAAGGGTACAAGAGTCTAAAGGATGGATGGTCTCACTCTGCAGATTAACCCAGTGGGAACCTTGGCAAGTTACCTTTTTGCTTTTCACATCCCCCAAATTGCCTCATTGTTACCCAATTTAACTTACATCTCATACAATTGCAGTTAAGAAAATTTGGTGAAATGGAAGTTTTGTTTGTTTTAAATCAGAGTGATTGATCCAGGCGGCTGGGCTGGTGGCTCCATTAGTAAACTCTTTACTGCACAAAGTGTGAACACGTGAGTTTGCATCCCTCAGCACCCAAGCCAGGTTTGGTGCAATCCTAGCATGGGGGAGGGGAAGGGGAAGACAGGAGCAACCCTAGGGCTTTATCCACCAGCTTAGCCATATTTATGACCCCTAGTGATGGACCCTGTCTCAAAATAGAAGGTGACATAAGGAAACACTAGACATTCCACATGCAGGTGCATTCATGCATGCATGCACACACCACACACGTGCATGCACACACATGCCCATGTGCACGCGCACACCCATCAATCATTGCACCGGTCCATAAAAATACTAGCTTATTAAAAACAAAAAATCAATGGATGGTATTTTCAAAACTCAGACTGTGCATTTGGCTTTTGTTTATTGCTTCTGCATTTTTTTCCGATACTTTATTATAAGCTATTGTACACTCCCATCAAATATGGCTGTGTGTTCTTCCTGTCCCTGTTGATGATGCCAGTAAAAGCCTCGTCAGTCTTTAAACATTAAATGGATTGACGGGTAAGAACAGAATAGCTAGTCCCGTTGTGACTGAAAAGGCCAAGGGCCACGTGTATTTGTAGAAAAGTACCTGGGTATCCATTTTCGTCCACATCTGTGGCTCCTTTCATGGAATAGCCGAAGCTTGGGGGCATACTCTGGGCAGCCCACTGGCCCTCGAGGATTTGAGAGGGCACCGAATTCAAGCCTGTTGATCTTCCATTAAAGATATAAACAAGTCCCTTTTTATCTTCACCTCCATACGGAGCAGCAATTGCAATATCTGTGGACAGAGGGAGCAGGGTGGAGAAGATGAACGACAAAAGAGAGGTAAGTCGGCAAGGACGGCCGGAAGAGATTCTCAGGACTAACATTATGAATACAACCCATCCCTATGACAACTGTTGGCTTGAAGTTCTGCAGAGGCAGTCACATGGTCACGTGGTCTGTAATCCCAACAGGCCACAGATAACACAGGAGGATTCTGAGTTCAAGGACAGCCTGGGCTGGAGAGGGAGACTCTGTCCAAAACAGAAAAGAACACAAAAAGTGGCATTCTAATTCAAAGAGATCCAAGGAAAACAGTGCAAAAATGACATTAATTGGCGGCATACGTCCTGGGTCTGACCTTGGATAAGAAGAGACTTCAGTTTTCTGGACCTAAACTTGCTTCATCTTAAATCACACATGGGGGTGAGGGTATGAAAACCCTCATCTGCACACGGGGATGAGGATGTATAAAAACCCTCATCTAAAATTCATTATAATTCTTCTAATTCATGCATGAGTTTTATTTTACAAAATTAAAATATGGTTTATAAACTTCTAAGTTCTGACTTCTTGATTTTGTTCAATTTATACTGAAACAACATGAATATACAAAAATTTTAATTCTTTAAAACAGCCCTAATATGGTACTAGATGGTCATCGTGGCCACTCCTGACTTGAAAATAAATGTAATATACCAACTTCTCCTTTCTCTGATGCTACCAGCCTAACCATGATGGATATCTCTGTAGCTTACAAGAGGCGATCTGACCCAGTCACACCAAACTGCTTTGTTATGGCCACGTCACGGGCCCCATCACAGAGCTGGTATCTGATGCAAACACACTGGGGTTTATTGATTACGAGTTAGTTAACTCAGTCTGCAATCCAACACATCACCACGGCAGGTGGGGGAAAACGGCCCAGAGCTCTCAGGGTAATGGGTTTTTTACAAGGGAAAAACCGCAAGCTGGGTAGCACAAGCCTTAGTGTTTCAGAATTGGGTAAAAGTATACAACTTTTGAATTCATTGGTTGGGGTATAAGGGAATTTCAAAACAGTCAAAACAGCAGTTAATCAGGTACCTACAAAAACGTTTGGAGCAAGCAGATGTAATCATCTGTTGTTTGGACACCCTGCTGGGTCACTTTGACCAGAGCAAGCACAGTTTCTTGGGAGTGTTTATGACTTTGCTGGGCTGCATTCACCACCACCACCACCACCACCACCACCACCACCACCACCACCACCACCACCACCACCACCACCACCCACCCCCAGTTAGGTCCTGTCTAAAATGGAGTTCTTTCTCAAATGGAGTTTGTTCTGCTCCTTCATCCTTACTGTACTCAACCACTTTATGCCTCCCTAGTGACATATCCAGAAATACCTAACATGTCTGGAGACCAACATGCCTGGGAATTTCTCAGACACCACGGCAATCACATTCTACTCACAGAGATCAGCCGGCCTCTGCCTCCCAAGTGCTGGGATTAATAGCATGCAAAGAAACCAACAATTCTTCTGTCCTTACTAATCGTTTACAAAAAAATCCTTGTAATCTATATTTCATGTCCCTACCTTTTAATCTGTATTTCAGGTTCTGGAAAAGAGCTGTGTAGTAAAAGCCAACTTTTGGTTTTAAAGGTATTTGTAACTATTGAATTAAGACTTCTCTAAAGCAATAGGCTTCAGGATTTTACAGGTGGCCGTGAAAAGACACAGCCTCTTTCCGAGATTCCACAGCCACTATAAAGCTACGTCTATAAAAATATTAGTGGAAACTCAGACCCGAGGCAAGCATTAAGTCATCCTTGTTGACAATGAGCCTGGGAGCTAGTTTTCACTTGAAGCTAAACGGACAGTAGGGGGCGCTGTCATGCAGCAGGCTGCAGAGGGCTCCCTGGGAATGAAGACTCCTTTCAGAATTTAATAATTTGACGTTCTAGCATGTGAACATCAAGTTTTGAAAACGTTTACTCATTTCTCAGAAAAACAAAACAAAACAGTTGTTTTCATATTTGGTGTCAGTGATGGGCTTGCCATCTTTCTACAGATGGCATTTTCGGACTTTTTCACGTGACCCGGAAAATCACTTGGATCTTACCATTGAAACCATCCTGGTCCAGGTCTCCCAGAGGAGCTATGGCACTTCCAAATCTGGCAAAAACCTCAAACCCATTCAGCTTCGTAGTTTGGAAGTCTCCCGATGCTCTCTGCAGAGACACTGTGACCTGGCCCACCTCTTGGAGTTTCCCATCAGAGCCGCGGTCCATGAACAGAGGCGCTCCGATAAACACATCTGCATAACTGAAAGAAGAGAATGTCCTCACCCACAAGATCAAACTCCATCTGACAGCATTTCTCTTAGTTTTCTATTGCATGTATGTGAATGTTTTGCCTGCATGTATGTCTGTGTGTGTCTGGTGCCCTTTTGACGCCAGAAAAGGGCCTTTGGAGCCCTGGAACTGGAGTTACGATGATGAAGAGCCACCCTGAGAGTATCATGAATCAAAACCACACCGTCTGCATGACAAACCAGTGCTTGTACCCAGTGAGCAGCCTTCCCAGCCCCCATCAGCACATTCTTCCTAAAACTCCCCTTGGCACGCCTCGTATGGCACACAGAAGCATCGCCCATCACACATAAAATCACATCACCACAGGTTTGCTTTTTTTTTTAATATTTATTTATTTATTTATTTATTTATTTATTATGTATACAATGTTCTGTCTGTGTGTATGTCTGCAGGCCAGGAGAGGGCACCAGACCTCATTACAGATGGTTGTGAGCCACCATGTGGTTGCTGGGAATTGAACTCAGGACCTTTGGAAGAGCAGGCAATGCTCTTACCCACTGAGCCATCTCTCCAGCCCCCCCCCTCAGGTTTGCTTTTTTTAAGATTTACTTATGTATATGAGTGACCCATCTTCATGCACACCAGAAGAAGGAATCAAATCCCATTATACATGGTTGTGAGCTACCATGTGGTTGCTTGGGAATTGGACTCCAGGCCTCTGAAAGAGCAGCCAGTGCTCTTAACTGCTGAGCCATCTCCCCCACAATGTCCTGTTTTAAGACAGCAGCCCTCAACCTGTGGATCGCAACTCCAGAGGGTCACACATCATACATATATCCTGCACATAAGGTATTTACATTACAGTTCAAGATAGTATCATGGTCGGGGCCACCGCAGCGTGTGGGGCTGTATTAAACGTCACAGTATTTGGAAGGTTTAAGAACCTCTGCTCTAGAGCTACGGCAAAGCCTAGGGCCAACTAGGAGGCGGTCCCATGTCCATGATGAGGGAGTATCAGATCCCTTTCTCAGAGTGACAGAAGATTAGCAGGGAGCAGACACAGACACAGAAAAAGACTATTTAGCTTTAGTTACGCACATATAAACACAGAGGAAAAGAGTTTCTGGAAACATTCTTTTAAAACTTACTCATCTCCATTAATGTCAGTGGCAGCAACAGAAAATCCAAAATACGCAGCCATCTGCAGAAAGAGAGGGATCAGAACATTCACACTTCATCCCACCAGACCCTGCGGATTAACGTTCCTGTCCCATCGGCATGGCTGCTCTCCGTCCCCGTGCAGAGGTTAGGGCTCCAATCTCAGTGTCCTCGTCTATTTTACTAACACGCTGACAATTGCTTCATGAGACTTTCTAATGTTTCTAGATTTGTGGGCCAAACCTATTTCATGTTCATCATTCCTGAATGTCGACCACAAGGTTTCTTATCCTCTCCTCCTCTCCCAAAGCCTATCAGACCCCAGGAAATGAGAAGGTTCCCACCCTGGATACAAAAACTGGGAGGGTTTCTCTCTCTCTCTCTCTCTCTCTCTCTCTCTCTCTCTCTCTCTCTCTATTGTGGAACTTTTTCTTTACTGTTACCGATTTGTAACTTAATTCTCTGAGACACACAAACAGGAATATTATAAAACCTCTATGCTCAGTCAGAATAGCTTATATTAAACTTAACTGAAGAATTTTTATTGTATAGTGCAATATGTATATATCATCCATAATACACTTATCTGTGTTGTGCCTTTTTAAGCATCTAGTAAAACTAAAGCACATAGGTCATTCTTTTCCTTTCTTATTTTTCCTTTCTTTTTCCTTTTCGGGTTTTTGAGGCAGAGTTTCTCTGTGTAGCCCTGGCTGTCCTAGAACTCACTCTGTAAACCAGCTGGCCTCAAACTCAAAGATCCACCTGCCTCTGTCTCCCAAGGGCAGGGATCAATGGTGTGAGCCACCACACTCAGCTCATAGGACATTCTTTAATGACAGAAAAGGGAAACCTTATGCTTTTGTGTATGTACAATTTTATTTTTATTTTAAAAAAAATAGCAAACAAAGATGGTGGTGGCGGCACATGCCTTTAATCCCAGCACTTGGGAGGCAGAGGCAGGCTGATCTCTGTTAGTTCGAGGCCAGCCGAGTCTACAAGTGCTAGGTCCAGGACACAGAGGAACCCTGTCTCAAAAAAGAAAAACAAAAACAAACAAAAAAAAACCAAAAGAAGAAAAAAGAAAAACACGTCAGAAGCCTATGAGATTCTATTTATAGCACTGTAAGTATAGACTCATTATGCCATTTCCACAAAACGCTGACTGACTAAAGCCACAAACTGGAAACAGAAAAGGCAGTGAACTGTGGCTTTGCCACAGATGTAGACGCAGGAGAAAGCAGCAGCAAGAGGGCCCCTCCGCAGCTATGTCAGGCTCCACAGCATTTTCATTTTCACTATTTCCTCAGGGAGCTTTTTTAAAAAATATTTTTATTGATATTTATTGAGCTCTACATTTTTCTCTGCTCCCTTCCCTGCCTCTCCCCTCTCCCCCTTCAACCTTCCCCCAAGGTCCCCATACTCCCAATTTACTCAGGAGACCTTGTCTTTTTCTACTTTCTACTTCCCATGTAGATTAGATCTATGTATGTCTCTCTTAGTGTCCTCATTGTTGTCTAAGTTCTCTGGGATTGTGGTTTGTAGGCTGGTTTTCTTTGCTTTATGTTTAAAAACCACCTATGAGCGAGTACATGTGATAATTGTCTTTCTGTGTCTGGGTTACCTCACTCAAAATAATGTTTTCTAGCTCCATCCATTTTCCTGCAAAATTCAAGATGTCTTTTTTTTTTTCTGCTGTGTAGTACTCCATTGTGTAAATGTACCACATTTTCCTTATCTATTCTTTGGCTGAGGGGCATTTAGGTTGTTTCCAGGTTCTGGCTATGACAAACAAAGCAGCTATGAACATAGTTGAGCACATGTCCTTCTGGCATGATTGAATGCAAGCTGGTACAGCCCCTTTGGATGTCAGTGTGGCGATTTCTCAGAAAATTAGGAAACAACCTTCCTCAAGACCCAGTAATACCACTTTTGGGTATATATCCAAAGGATGTTCAATCATGCCACAGGGAGCTTTTCTAGTAGAGGTGTGACATTTTAATAGCATACCTGTTCGCCAGTAAAGTTGTGTAAAGAGGACATGTTTTTCCCATCATAAATATAAACCTGTGTAGGAAAGCAAAAGTAAATGACATGTAGTAAAACTAATGTATGTGTCGGAGGTCGATGTGTCTTTATCCTTTTCTGAGAAAGACTTTACTAACCCTGGAGCTCCTCCATTGGTGTGCGGACTGACTAGTTTGTTCCAGATCCACTCTCTCCACACCCAGACGCACAGCCCAATGGATACAGTGTAACAGGCGCAGATCCATTATCTCCACACCCAGACCCCCAGCCCAATGGATACAATGTAGCAGACCAAGACCCACAGCCCAATGAATACAATGTAGCAGACTAAGACCCACAGCCCAATGGATACAAAGTAACACCCACAGACCAATAGATACAATGTAACAAACCAATACCCACAGCCCAATGGATACAGAGTAACACCCACAGACCAATAGATACAATGTAACAAACCAATACCCACAGCCCAATGGATACAGTGTAACGGACCTGCTTTTATATGCAGGCCAGATCCAAACAGAGGTCCTCATGGTTGTGAAACCAGAACTCCCCCATCACGGACCCATCTCCCCCAATCCCTGCCTTCAGATGTTTAAGGTATCTTTATCACTCTTACCATTCCCAAAGTCCTTGCTGCTCTTGGAACCCCTGAAACAAAATCTGGGGGAACAATATAAAAGCTTAATTACTCATTTTAAGACAAACACTGGGATTTACAGGTGTAGGTATTCTGCCAGGGTGCTTTAAGTTTTATTAATCCAGTAGAAAACAAAATAGGGATTTTTTTTAAAAGTTGATATTGAGTATGAAGCAACCTTTACATTTTAAATTATAAAAACCTAACTTGTAAGTCATAAAAACATTATTAAGGAGCTCAAATACACTGGGTGTGGTGGCACTGGGGAAGCAGAGACAGGCAAATTAAATTCAAGGACAGCCTGGACTATGGAGTGAGTTCAAGGACTGTCAGGACCTCACACAGGCAAGTAAGACATCAAATCACAAGCCATTTTATTAAGCAGGAATAGAAAGGTCAAGCTCCGCAGCAACTAAGAAAAGTTGTATTTGCAGTCATGAAAACCACTACAAAGTAAACTGAAATGAACCTGGTGGCTAGGGCCAGAAGCATGACCTGTGTGATGTCTGGGATTGCGACACTGACTCCTGAACCAAGGCAAGGAGGAAGGAGGAACAGCCGGCTCCCAGGCTGTGCCCACAAGCCACAGATCAACCCAGAAAGAGGAAAAGCCTCTCCTCACAGACAGGGCTTACCAGGGCCTAGCAAGGGACAGAGAAAGAGCAACAGCCCCACAACCACTGTGCCAGGCAGAACATGTAGCAGAGACCAGGGGTCATCCCCAACCCGAACACTTTCTTCCTTCTGTATATTCCACAGTAATGGTTACAAATTGTCGAAGTGTTCAGTGCCATGTGTTTCAAATGCTATGTGACAAGGATTAAGGGTGGCCCAAATCTGCCTACCTTCGATGCCATCACCATTGAAGTCTCCGACAGCCACGGAGTAACCTAGACAGGAATAAAAGGCGAGACACCGTAAATCCCCTCGGAGCATCTGAGGCTTCTCTTTCCTCTGGGTTAGAGATTCATATGCACGTGACAAGCAAGTTTTAAAGGCAGTAAGTCAGTTAAGTACCCAAAATGAAGGCTCCCTGTTAGAAAACTAAGATGAAGGAGTGCTAGAAACAGGGTAAGTCTGCAGTTTGCCCAAAAGGGACAAGGAATAACAGATTCTCTCAGTCACCAAGTCCTACTTCTGGGGTGTGACTTGTTTCCATAAATAACAAGGTGATTTAAAGGGTGAGAACAGACACTAATAAATCCTGAAACCAAAACCTGTCATTTCCAAAAAAAAAGAAAAAAGAAACTGTGTCTTAAAGTTCAGCAGTCAAAACGCCTAGGCTGGGACACAGCACAGCCCATAGCCAGCAAGCAGCGTGGCCTCCGAGCCTCAGCACCATTACCTATAAAATGGGAGTGGGAATGGAGCTCTCTATAGATTTGTGGAGTTGACAGGAGCAACAGAAAGAAAACACTTAGACAGTGCCTAGAACACAGGAATCACGTTTCAGGGTTAGTTATTATTATCAGACGTGTCCAAATAAGCGCTTTCTTCCATTTTAATTACTGAATTATAGGCATAGCCTAAACATTCAACACCCATTCGGTGTTGCGTGCCCCTCAGTTTTGCATTTACTTACCCAAATAACTGTCATCAAAAATTGCTTGTGCAGCCCGCGTTGCTAACTGATTATTGTATTTGATGCTGTAGACATTGGGGTCATATTTAGATATGATTTCTGCCAGTTGATCCGAGATGAGCTGACCTGGGGGTGGGGGAGCAGACACAAGTTTGTGAAACAGCCTTCTCAGGGGACTTGGCAGTACAAACCATGCACGGTCTTTGTGTGAACAAAAGTCCTGCTGGACCTGATTACTTCTGGTGTTTTATTTCATTCTGATGTTGTGGGTTAGAGTCCCACTGTATAGCACAGGCTGGCCTCAAGCTCTCAATTCTGTCCCAGTGTCTGTGTGATGGGCTTATTAATGTTCGCCACCAATCCTGACAAGGCATTACTTTTTCTGATTATTAGTCTAAAATAACCATAAAACACGCTTGCACATGTGTGCGTGCGCATGCGCGTGCGCACACACACACACACACACACACACACCCGTCTAAAATATTCTCTGTGAATTGAGTCTTTAGTTGTATATTGCAGGCCACCACGACATCACTATATCACAGAAGATGCGTCTTAAATAAATCAGTGGGATGGTGGGAACGACAAAATCTCGACTCTTCCACGGTTTCCCAGGAATGCCCATCGATCTCCCCTCGCTCCACTGAAGGGCAGCAGGCATGTACCGTAAGAAGAAAAATAAACCCAGGTTTGTTGGCTCTGTTTCAGTATCCCCACCCCAGGGTTGGGTGTGGAAGCCCACAGCCCTGCTAAGTTCTCCCTCAGGAAACTGCACACCCATCTTATAAAGAGAAACCATCACACTGTTACGTCTAATGAGAGAGCAATCAATATCCCCTGTTTCCTCATCTGCACTTTAAACGCTGAGTTAGTTTGACAGCACTAACACTCAACTAAAACCTTCCTAAATTCTGCTCCCAGTCGCTGCATGACTCACAGAGACCCACGCTTTCGCATCTCAGCTAGCACACCTCACAGACAGGCATGTGTGTTGGATGCCTGGGTTTTCTGGACTCTTCAATTTTTCATTTATTCTTTTTTTTCAGATATATTTATAATGTATTCAGTGTTCTGGCTACATGTATGTCTGCAGGCCAGCTCTAAACTATAAGATAAAATATAAGCAACTTACAATAAAAAAACATTTAAAATTATTTTATATGTTTGCTTTAAATTTACCTTTAAAACTGTTGTTTTCTATCTGGAACATATGCACATTCAATATATACCATAGAAAGCACATTTTTTTCTAAAAATATTGCATAACAGATAATTTGTACACTTAAGTTATATTTTATATGTCTTTCTTTAATATAATTCAAGATGCTTCATGGGCAAGTGAGTAGCCAAGTATTCAGTTGAAAAATAAGAACCTACCTTGCCAATAAAAGCTACCAGGACCACCAAGAAGTACTCTGTCAGCCTAGATCAAATCACAGAACAGAGGGGGATGCTTAAAACAATGAGCCTAGACACAGAATTCAGGATACTGAACATTAGGATATCTACATATTTTAAATTAACATATTATAATTAAATAACATGCTGTTAACTCAGCTACCTCAGTTTCAGTAGTATGCATTTACTTTTCCAAGAAATTAAGAACTTAATTATCATTATCAGGGGTGCTAAAGAAACCTAATATCCTCATTTAACATGGCCACGTTTTTCCAGGAGATCTTGTACACTGTGGAGGACATCCTGGTGGAAAGAGCTCAAACTAAGGAAAAAGTGGTTTCTTTACTTAGCATGTTAGGTTTATGACCACTTGAGATACGTTTTCTAGCGATTACTGAGAAATGTCCTGCCAAAGGAAAGCCATTTCAGAATCTCAAAAGATGTGTGGCTTCCAAGGGGAGATTTTGGGGAAACAGCAGCATTTTTTAAACCCGTGACAAAGCTCTAATTCAAGGTATTTTGTGTTTGTGCACGGTGTCTTGAAATCTTTTTCTTGCTAGAGGGAAGGCATTTTCCCCTCCCAGATGTACATATAACTGTCCACTCATTTCTATCGCTGCTGTGGTTGCTTCGGGTGTAGCTTTGTTACTTTGCAGCAGGGTCTCCTTGCATAATCAGAGTAGCCCTGAGTTTGCCATCCTTCTGCCTCCGCCTCCTGAGCGCTGGGCCTACGGTTTGCAGTATGTGCCACTTCTCGGGCCCAGGACCCTCTACTGACTCAATCTACTTTTGCAGCTTCTCCCAAGAGGGGTTGGTATCATCAACTCGATATTCAAAACGTTCAGATAGCTGACAGAAAGATGGCAAAATGAGCAAAAAAAATCATAAAAAGCATATTTTTAATGCATGTATATATATATAAAGTTTGTCTTTAAAAATGCTGATGAAATTTTTATTGGAATAGATTGAAAACTGTGGAGTGTTAAGAGCATCTTAGTTTAGTTAAAAATAGATCCTACTCACGAGACCTTCTACCACCACTGAATTTCCTAACTTCACTTGGCACCAACAAAATACAGATGGCAAACAGATACAGTTCTCAGTGTTTATGTAATTAAACTAATTTTATAACTTCCTATTGATAGCTTTTGTGAAAAACCAATTTCAGTTGAAAAGGAAGTTGCAATATTCTATTAAGTTCCCATAAGTAGAAATTTTAAGTGTGTGTGTATGTGTTTGTTAACGCATATATGTGGGTGTTGCGTATCTGTGTGTGTGTGAGTGCATGGGCATTTGTGTGTCAATGTGTGTCTGGTGTGTGGTTTGTGTGTGTATATGTGTGTCAATGTGTGTGTGGTGTATGTGTATGAGTGTGAACATGTGTTGTGTGTGTAGTTTGTGTGTGCATGTGTGTCATTGTGTGTGTAGTGTGTGTATATGTGTGTCAATGTGTGTGTAGTATGTGTGTGAACATGTGTTTTGTGTGTGTGGTGTGTGTAGTTTGTGTGTATATGTGTGTCAATGTGTGTGTAGTGTGTGGTTTGTGTGTGTAGTGTGTGTCAATGTGTGTGTGGTGTGATGAGTGTGAACATGTGTTTTGTGTGTGTGGTGTGTGTGTAGTTTGTGTGTGTATATGTGTGTCAATGTGTGTGTGTAGTATGTAGTATGTGTGTGCATAAGTGTGTGAGTGTGTGTTTAGTGTGTGTGTCCCCATGTGTGTGTGAGTGAGTGTGTTTTGAACATAATGTAAGTAAGGGAGGTGTACATATGGAGATCAGAGGACAAATTGGTAGAATCAGTTCATGTGGAAAGCAGGCATTGAACTCAAGTTATCAACCAGGCTTGGATAGCAAGTGCCCTGAGACAATCTGGCCTGCCCTGGAAACTTTAATGCCATCATAGTTACCGGTCATTTACTAAACGGAGTTTCTATTTTCGTCCTTTCTCACTGGGCAGTCTTACCAGTTCAAACAAGCCATGTTTATGAAGGAAGAATGTAAGAAGTCGAAGAATAGCAAAATGAACAGATGGCTTCAGAACTATTTTCATTAAAACATGGTAATTGTAAAGAAGCTGAAGTAAGGACCGTGTATTTTTAAATCCAGTTGAGTCAGTAAAGAAGATCTGAATCTGTCTTAAATGAGAACTTACTTTAGTAAAATCAATGCTGAATCCTCCTTGACAAAATCCCTGTCCATCAGCATCAATATTTTCTAAAATAAAAAGATTGGAAATATACACAAACCCCAAAACAAGCAAATAACACAAAACAAAGCATAAAATAAACAAATCTGCTATTGTTGAACCCATGGTTTCTTTAAGCAACTCACTCAGGCCCCTGGCCACTGTCAGACAAGCTCACAGGCTCCTCAACACAATTCTCCATCATCTCAGACACAGAAACAGAGACATTGAAGTGTGGACGGTGTAGGCCACTCGCCAAGGACCAGGAAGATCAGCTAAGATTGTGTTTTTTGACAGAATTCCACTATGTAGTTCAGACTGGCCTCAAAGTCAGGATCCTCCATTCTCTGGCTTTCAAGTGCTAGGATTAAGGCAGGTGTCCCCACCGCTGGATTCGAACACAACTCACAGGAAGATTATAGCTTGTCACAGTGCGTCAAACATTGTGAGTATGTAAAATAAATACACAACTTAAAGTCTCACGAAATATTATGATATGCAATGTACTCTATAATGCCCACTATTCAATCATATCTTGTGTTTAGGAAAGATACCAATAGTGACCTGTTACACAGTAAACACCATTGAGTGCCATCCACAAACTTAAGCCTTCTTTCTTCCTATTACCTTACAGTTGCTATGTCTTTGCTAAGTTTAGCAAAAGCTACAAAAGACCCATACAGTCCTAACATATTTCCTATGCATGCATTTTATGGATGATGACAAAAATAAAAAGCTAATCTGGGTGGTGGTGGTGCTTGAGTTTAACCCCAGCATTCGGAAGGCAGAGACAGGAGGATCTCTGTGAGTTTGAGGTTAGCCTGGTCTACATAGAGTTCCAAGGTAGCCAAGGCTACATAGAGAGACCCTGTCTCAAAAACAAACAAACAGACCAACAAAAAAGTATAAATAACATGGTGTAGAATTTCAGAAAATTAAAATTGGAAATCCAAAGTTAATGTTCTACAAAGAGTAAAATATTCAACTATTCTTGCTATAGCCATAGGAGCTAATTAAGTTCATTTAAACATGACTCTCACGGTATTTTCCAACCACAGCAGTTAATAATTTACTTTTCTGTAATTACTTCTTTTTTTTTAAATGTCTCAGGAAAAGTGACCAATTCTGAACTAAGTAATTAACCAATTAACTTACGCTAACTTTAATCATGAGCAACACTACACCCAGAATAGAGATCAACTTCCAAGAATTCTGTATGTGTGTGCGCGCGTGTGCATGAGCGCGTGTGTGCATGTGTAAGATAATCTCTTCAAATCTTTTGAACCCATTTTTTAAAATCTGGGAACTGCCCCAAGATTACACAATGAAATATTTTTGTTTTAAGAAAATGGCCACAAGAGTGTAACACGATTCCAATGTAAATTTTTCTAACCAAGAGGGACCAGGAAACTGTGGCTGGGGTTTCCAGTGTCTGGTGAATCACATCGAACAATTGTTCTTCGCCCTCAAGTCCATCCGAGCTACATCTGGAGAGCAGTCGGGCTAGCTGTGAAGACATGCCTTTTCCACTCCTCCTGTGAAACTATCTGCTTCGTGGTTCCCTGGGACATCCAGCTGAAATACACAGCTTCCTTAAAATTCCCATAACCAGTGCATACAAAGCTGGGTGTGTCTGACAGTTTAAACTTTCTGCTGAGTGCAACGGAGTTCAGTGGAGGGCTCAGTCTTTATCCCCACAGTTCTCCTGCGTGTCAAGCTTGGAAGAGGACAACTACTGGGGATTGGACAGTATGGTCGACTAGTGTGTACTAGGCACGTACTGGAAGCTACCTACTCACAGCACATTTTCAAGTTTGACAACCACCTCAGGAGGGATGTGATTATCAGTCACTGTTTGTACAGAGGAAAGACTAACACTTTGGGAAATTAAGTTCACCTGACAATGGTCAACCAGCGAACTACGACTGTGTTCCTGATGAATACTGGGCTGGGCTACCCCTCCCAGCAGCTAGACCATCATTATCTGGATAAGGAAAAAGTGGGAGAAAAAGACTAGAAACCTTAGCTGAGAAAATGTTACATCCAAATATGGTTATCAAAATTAGAGATCAGGAACAGAGGCTCATGGTGGGAACAGAAGTCTTCACACCATGTGACTTGGGCAGCTTTTCAACAGATGGACATCTGCCTCCTACTTCAGGCCAACTATGGTCATGGATAGTGTCATTGAAAACCAGAAGTAACCACAGGCAATAAAGAATTAACTGGGAAACAAGCAGGGAAGCTCTTTATCCAGGCTGTACACAGAGGTCATAATAAAAAACAAAACCAACCAACCAAACAAAAACCAATGAATCAGTGACCAACCCCTCCCCCCTCCCCAAAAAAAGCCAGAAACAAATACCAGTAAACACATACATAAACCACCACAGCCAAGACAAGTGAAGACACAAAAAGGTCAACACGTGGCCTAGAAAAACTGGAATCATCTTGTTCTGGACCGTGTAGTTTACTGAAGCATGAGTGAAACATGAAATATCAAATGGTACCTCTAAAATGCTTGGCCAGGATCGGCGGTCTACCAGTCAAGAAGCCAGGGCTGGTCATGGCTAAGGGAATTACCCAGTGCTACAGGGCTTCAGCGAATGGGAGGCTATGACCCAGTGTCGTAGGCTCTCCTCCTCTTGAGGGTCCCTGCTGGATAGGTTGGCCCCCTCCTAATTGGAGCCTTCAGGTGTCTCCCATTTCAAAGGTTTGACCAAACAGCATGTACTGTAACCTGGCTTGCTAAAGAAAGGTATTTCCTCTGCTTATATGTCTTATGATGCTTTTCTTTGAGATGTTTTAGTTAGACCGGGTTCCATAAATTTTTCTGAAAACAGCCAGACAATTAAATAATTCAGGAAGCAATGGGGCATATAGTATGTCAGCTCCAGAATGACTCAACTTTCTACATAGTGTCTGAGCAAATGGGTGTGGCTATATTTCCATAAAATAGGATTTTTAAAATTTTTGTTTTTATTTCAAAGACAGGGTCTCTCTGTGTAGCATTGAAGTCTGTCTTGGAACCCACTCTGTAGACCAGGGTGGGTTCCAACTCACAGAGATCCTCCTGCCTCTGCCTCCTGAGTACTGGGATTAAAGGCGTGTGTCACCACCACCTAATTCCATAAAATAATATTTTAAAAATCAGGTTCACAAATCATAGATTGCTATAGTTAGAATGCTAAGTATCTCAGAAAATAAAGCTTCGTCACTTCATAATTTTTATGTCTAAAGCAAATGAATGGAACATCACGAAACAGATACACAAGGACTCGGCACTAGAGTGCTCTTCAGAGGCAGCTGAAAGGGAAAGCGGAGTCTCTGGTTAATGATGCAAGAAAGGGTTCTACTAGGATAAGGCAACCTAGAGGTCTGGGGGCATAGTTCCAGGGTGAAAGTGCTTGACAACATGAGACCTGGACTGGACATCTAGCACCAAAAAGATAAAAAATAACCACCTGGGCTGAACTTCTTACTTGGCCATTCAGTAACAAAAAACTTAGGTGAGGGGAAATGCTTCACCTCTTTTGAGTCTCAGTTTCTGCTCTTCTCAAATGAGAACAAAGATCACGGGTGTGCGTGTGTGTGTGCGTGTGTGTGTGTGCACTAGTCTATAAGCGTTCCTGTGCAAGTATGTGCGTATGTGTTCTACATCAGCTTCACTGACACACAATGATTAGCCTCCTCCTCATAGCTATGGAGTTATAGTTTCAAAATGAGAGTATCTTTAAAATATAGACGTTAAAAATACAAAAGTCGTCCTTCCATTTCTATAGACCACCAAAGATGATGGCACCATGACCTAAACACCACCACAAACGTAATGAGAAAGATGGTGCCAACCACAAGGATGAAGCTCTGTCCTCATCCATGCAGAACATGCTCTCTAAACAGATACCGTTCTTTCGGTGTTTACTTTCCACTTACAATAGGTAGGATGATCAAGTGGTTAACTAATAATTCTTTAATTTAAAAAGTTGCAATTCCCTGGAGATTCAAAGAACTTAGAAGTTGGAAGACTGTGTCATTTCTCTGGCCCATCGTTATATGTCACCTAATATGGACAAGATGAATCTAGCAGGAAGAGTCATAAGTGTTGTGACTTTGATAGCTAATTCTGTCTGCTTAATTTAGTTGAGCATCTTTTTAAAAAGGTACTGGGTGGAAACACTACATGGAGTCCCCTTTATTGGCAGAGTTCTGCTGTTCATGATGTTCTGAAATTATTACTTAGGAAATTACTCTAAATAAACAATTCATAAAAAGAAATTTTGTGGCACATAGGATTTGACTACCTATGGTCATAGGTGTAGAAGTACCATCTTGCAGAATATGCCCTGCAGACCAGACAACACTGCATTTGGACAATCTCTGTTTATGTCTTTCGTGTAAAGAGGGTGTAAAGTCAGGGACAATCCCACAAAAAGTAGGTTTGCAAAGGGTCTGGGATCTCCAGTGGAAGAAAGATAGGCAGAGAAAGGAGCAACTGAAAGGATACCTGCTTGGAATCGCCTGGATATGACTTTCTTTTGGATTTCAACTAACATTAGTGAAGAGCCTGAGACTGTCGGGATAACCAACAGACATGCAGCGTTCACTGTCAATGAAAACTCCAATGGAAGTAAAGCCTGGCTATTTTAGACTTACGGCACTTGAACGCTATCCCCACCTTCCTTTGTGAACGGGCTCAGAAAGACATCTTTTGTTTACATTTTACTTTGAACATCATTATTCATCTAGGGCCGTGGTTCTCAGACTTTGTGGTCCAACAAGACTACCTTACAGAACCTGTTGAAAGTGTAGACTCCAGGCCTGACCTGTGATGCCCATTTCCCCTGGAGAAACATTCACAGGAGCATCTTTTCACGAGCTGTGGCTGAAAATAACAGACTTCCACAGTCAGACAACAATCAGCACACAAAGATGACCGCACTGAGTTCTGAGACCGTCACCATGGTTCATTCACCTTTGCGGTTTCTTTGCACGCACACAAAGATGACCGCACTGAGTACTTAGAGACCGTCACCATGGTTCATTCACCTTTGCAGTTTCTTTGCACGCACACAAAGATGACCACACTGAGTTCTTAGACCATCAGGATGGTTCATTCACCTTTGCAGTTTTTTTGCATGCACACAAAAATGACCGCACTGAGTTCTTAGAGACTGTAAGCATGGTTCATTCACCTTTGCAGTTTCTTTGCACGAGCAGAATCTTTTCCATTGCTTGGTCAACCCCACGATGTCTACATATCTTGTCATACAGACACACACACACACATACACATGCATCCCACATAAAACCTGGGCTGTGGGGCCTCTTGTGAAAAGCAGGTGCCTTTTGTCATACATACTTGACCTGCACGGAGCATACTCAACAGTCTTTGTCCCGTGCTGAAGAAAGCAGGTTCCAACAGGTTCTCGTTCTTGCTTCATCTCTGTCCTCCAGTGGTACAACGGAGCACAGGCCTGGGAATAAAGGTTTGGTCCATGATACAAGAACCCTCTCAAAATCAACGATCCACCTACCTACGCTAACTCAGAGCACAAGAGCCCCATCTAAACATTGAAAATTCACAACTGCCCTCTGCTTTATCTCAAAGGTGAATAAAGATATTAATAGAAGTATTTTTTCCCTCTAGGCGGTGGTGGAAATTCCAGCACTTGGGAGGCAGAAGCAAGTGGATCTCTGTGAATTCAAGGCCAGTCTGGTCTACAGAGCAAGTTCCATGACTGCCAGGGCTACATGGAGAAACCCCATCTTGTTTTTTAAAAAAAGGGCGGGGGGACTGGAGAGGTGGCTCAGAGGTTAAGTGAGCTGGCTATTCTTTCAGAAGACCTAGGTTCTACTCCCAGAACCCATATGATAGCTCACAACTGTCTGTAACTCCAGTTCCAGGGCATCCACCTTCACATAGACACACATGCTGACCAAACAACAATACACATAAAATAAATTAAAAAACCAAATAAATCATCTTTTAAAAATTAAAGTATTGTTTTAGATTCTCTGTCCTTCTAAAGCTTTCAGGTAAGATCAGGAATAGATTTTTCTGAAGACTATACCTGTAGTCCACACTTGTTTTTTCAGAAGTCAGCAGAGCTCTCGCTCCAAGTAAATTATTTCTAGACGTTATGCGCTGAACTTAAGGTCACAGCCTGAGTCAATTCCTGAACTACATCACATCCTCGAGCTTGCAGGAGATACCCCGCAGTGATGCAGCCAGAAATGAGAGTAATAAACAAAAAATACCCTGCTGGGCGCCGCGCTTCTTCTGCGGACTTTCCAAATAAACTTCCCAAAGGTCCAATTTCAGTATCTCACAGGAGCGGTGAAGTGATGAGTGTTTTAATGGCTTACAAAACTTCCAAAAGTTCAACAGTTTAAGTGGCCGGAAGAAAGCTCAGCTTATTTCTACTCTAACTTTTAAGAGAGACTCTGACCTTGGACTATTTCATCCCCAGTCTGTGGAACCTAAAGCAAGAGCCGTGACTTCTCTGCATGTCCCCGACTCTGCAGAGAGGACGAGCAGCGTGTTGAGCTGCGGTTTGCTCCGTGTATCTTTCCTCCTCACGCGCCCCTTCTCACACCTTCAGCTCTGCGTGCTAACACTTGATGGGTCCCCTCATATCCTACTGAAACCCCAACTCTTCAGCAGCTTTCCCCTAATACCCCAACAACACATTACAAAAAATGGTAAGTAAAAATGAAATTAAAAGTGACCACTGAACGGAAAGGGATGGCTGGATAAAAATCAACAAAGCACTCTCCAGGTAGAAGGGACATAAACACTGGGTACTGGCTGAAATGGAAAAGACTAGGTATGGTTTATGTGAAAGAAATAAACCGAAAGACAAATGTCACTGACATGTCTAAGATGGATTGAGGTAACACAGAAGGACAGCCCTTAACTTTTATGTCAACTTGACAAAGGTTAGAGTCATTTTGGAAGAAGGAACCTCAACGGAAAAAAAAAAATGCCCTCGCCAAATTAGCATGTGGGGAATCTTCTCGACGGAAGATTGATGTGGGACACAACTCAGGAGGGTGGGGCCGGCCCTGGACTGGTGATCTTGAGTACTATAAGACAGCAGGCCTAGCCAGTCATGAGGAGCAGCCCAGTAAGCAGGACCCTCCATGGCTTCTGCCTGCTTTTCAGCCCTGACTTCCTAGGATAAGGACCTGTAAAGTGGAACTGTGCGCTGAAATAAACCTCCTCGGGTTGCTTACGGTGCCCGTGTTTATCACAGCAAACCCTACTGACAACAAACCTGGCTCTAGGCAGACTTATATGCCAGGTCGATCAAATTCGGGGATAGAAAGCCACTTTACTGTTTTAATCGAGAGGGTGAAATGCTGATCCCCTTAAGTCTTGCCATGCCGAACAGGTTGTGGTGGAGGCTTGAGGAAGCTGACAGATGAGAGGAACAATCACACTGGCCTGGGTGAGCGATGGTGGTGGCTCACTGCAGCGCAGATCACAAAGATGGAGATCTATTGATAGATGAGGCCTTTTGGAGGTGGATATGTTTTGATAGGGATCACTGATAGGCAGTGGGAAGCCACACATGCCAGAGAAGTCATCCAGGAATAAGTGACCTCTGCTTGTTTGCTCATTCTCTATGGTAGAGGGTAACAAGAATCCCACTTAGATCATAATCATTCAGAGTAGACTATTAGAAAACTAAGAAGGGCAGATAGATAATTTAGGGATATGTCTTTAAGGATTTAGGGCCAACTAACAGTTGAGATATTGATTGGGAGATTAATATATACAGTGTGTATTCACAGATATGGAGCAAGAAAGGAACATCTAGGTAAACAGTTTAGTGAGGGGAAACAATGGACCCTTTAGTAGAGCTCAAAGACACCACAGTATTTAGTAACTGAAGAAGGAACATTACTGAGGCATCAAAATGTGAGCAAGATGGGGGAATAAAACATGAGCATACAGAGCCTCATAAACCAAGAGATGAAAAAGACTAAGTCTGACACGGAGGCAGGCCGTCGTCATTTCAGAACCTGGAAGGTAAAGGCTAGAAGACTGGGCGTTCAATGACAGCCCAGCTACAGAGTGAGATCATGGCTCAGGTGAGGGGGTAGCTACACAGTGTGTGGGGAGGAGAGATGGCTACAGAAGGGGCTCAGAGATGGCTGCTTTGCCAGGAGCCAGGTTAGGTCCCCAGCACCCACATGGCAGTTAACAGCTGTCTGCAACTCCAGTAACAGGGGAGCTGAGGCTTTCTTCTGCCTTCCCTTGGCACTGCACATGTGTAGTGCAGAGACATACAAGCAGGCAAAACACCCCATTCACAAAATAAAACTGTTTTAATTTTTTAAAAAAATGGTGTGCAGGAGAACGGGGATTGACTTTGTTTGATGGTGCCAAGGAGAAAGAATAAGAAAGTATCCATGCAGAAAGTAAAACAGCACAACAAACATCTCTTTCAAAACGATGTAGCTGTAAAGTTTTAATAACCTTGAAGTCTGCATGACCTTGGTTTTACCTTCTCTCCTGTGTGGCTCGGGTTCCTGGGAGGAGAATGTTGGGAATGGAGACGGTTCTGTTAAAAGGACAAAATAACTGTCTGGACAGAGAACGAGGCTGCAGCAGAACGGAAGACTAGAGGGTGGTTTGCAGTGTTTGTTTGATGGGGGTTTTTGTTATTTTGGGGTTTTGTTTTGTGTTGTTGGGGTTTTAAAAAAAAATTGAAAGCATTTGATTAGCCAAAGCATTCTCTTCTTAAATGTGATGGACAGAAATAAACTGGCGGGGATGACCATGGAGCAGAAAAAATGAACATTGAAGGCAAGGAGGGAGAAGAAGACGGTAATCTCAGCAGAGGATGAGGGACAGTACGCTCACACTGTCGGCCTTGGATCATGGCTGTTATTTCATTATACCTTGTGCCCTTGGACAGACCAACTTGAACAGATAACAAGTCCTGTGCACCACCCAAACTAGCCCCACACACGTGAGATAATTCGTAGACTTACCAGGATTTTATCCTGCTTTGACCTCACAGAGGCTCCAAACCACTGGTGGGACTTGAACTCCAGGGGGTCGTCTTTGGCAAAATCGCGATTACCTGGAAAAGAATGTTTAGAGTGTCAAAAACACAACAGACTGTTCTTAATACAAGAAACTGTATTTCTATCCCGCCAGGTTTAGAATAGTGCGTGCGTGCATGCGTGCGTGTGTGCGTGTGTGAGTGCGTGCGTGTGTGTGTTTGCATGGTGGGGGAGGGGGCATGCCGTTAGTCCCAGCAATCAGGAGGCAGAGGCAGGTGGACCTCTGTGAGTTCAAAGGATGGTATACCTTTGATTACTCAGACACTTTGACAACACTGCAGCTTAGGAATGTTAGCTAGTCATAAAAATGTGTGGGGCAGGAGAGATGGCTCAGTGCTTAAAGTCCCTGCTGCTCTTGCAGGGTCCTGGGGCTCATTTCCCAGGACCCACTTAGCAGTTCACAACCATCTGTAACTCCAGTCCCAGGACACCCTCTCCTGCTGTCCATGAACCCTGCACACACATGGTGCACATACATACATGCTGTCAAAACAGTCATACACATAGACTTGAAATTAAATCTTAAAAAAGGAAAAGAATGACTTGTAAATGTCTAAAGTTTGCTGTGAACACTATTAGTTATCATATCACAGATGTGGAGAAGTAATTTTAAACAAGGTTTTTCAGTTCAATTATTTAAATTGCTAAATAACTGTAGCAAACACTGTAATCATATGTTATGTTCCTAGGCACTCCTGCTGTAGCATAAACATATGTACGAATATCAAGTCACATGAAATTCTTAAAAGTGGCAAAGGATGGTAAAAGACATAGAAAGATGAGTGCCCCCATGATGTCACATGTATGGACACACAGACACACACAAATAAAGCTATGGTACAAAGAAATGACCTCTGCTAATATTTTTGGCTTCTATCCTAAAGAAGGCTCTCATGAACATAAGGCATATATCTTCATCTATAAAAAGGTATTTCAAGACAAATATCTAAATTTAGATACACTAAAATTATTACTATCATAGATATCTTTTTCCCTCCAAGCAACAGTGATGGAAAATCTCTGACATCATCTTTAGTATCATACAATACCCCATTCCACAGCCATATTATAGTTTAATGAATCCCGTTTCCAAAGTAGGGCTCTTTCAGTTTTATGGAACCTTCATATACCCTCAAGTCACATCTATGTGTTCTTCCACTACACACAGACATCTCAAGAAAGCAAATCACTGTGGTCTAGGACACAGGCTCACAGGTAGAGTGATAAAAACCTCTAAGAACATGGCACACTAGCAAGAATTATTCTAAGGGATAGACTTCTACCAAAGCCCCCAAGATATGCCAATCATGAGCTGTAAGTCTTCCCTTCTGCCTGTCTTCAGTCCATGGAACTAGGTAGTCTTATTTCGGTACACAGCCTTTGAAGTCAAGGCTCATCTGCCTGGAAAACTTCATTCCTTCCCCCCTGAAATTCTGATACTTCCTGAAAATCCAGCTGCTAGTCACTCATGACCTAATGCGTGAGGTCATGGATTTTTATGGAAACACATGTCTGCTACAATACAATTCTGCAAACCTATGAACACAGTTGTACAGCAGCAACAAAAGAGTACCTTCCAGATCAGCAGTTCTCAGCCTGTGAGTCACAGTCCCTTGGGTCACTTCTCAGATATTTACATTATGGTTCATAACAGTTATGGCCAGTCAGTGGTGGTGCACACCTTTAATCCCAGCACTTGGGAGGCAGAGGCAGGCAGCTCTCTGTGAATTTGAGGCCAGCTGGTCTAAAGAAAGAACGAGTTATAGAACAGGCTCCAAAGCTACAGAGAAACCCTGTCTCGAAGGAAAATAAAATATAGTTATGAGGTAACAACAAAATAATTTTATGGTTGGGGGAACACCACAACATGAGGAACTTATTAAAAGGTCACAGCATTAGGAAGGTAGAGAACCTCTGCTCTAGAACAAGAAAAAGTTGTGCACAAAGAAATGGAAGAGTAGATCATCCTCAACGTCTAAGAGTGTTGACTCTACAATTAGTGGCGGAAAAGCCAGGAACACCGTTGTCAAGGGCCTTTCTGCCATGCTGCGAATGGCCTCCCAGGGACTGTCCAAACACCCTCTGTGTTAAGTCATGTTTCTTCAGTTATTTTAGTCCTGATTGTTTGGGAAAAGGTTTTTCTTTGTAAAATGTTATTTACATTTTTTCCACAGATGGAGGAAGGTCATTGGTTAAAAAAATAAAGAAACTGCTTGGCTGGACCTCATAGGTTAGAACATAGGTGGGAGGAGTAAACAGAACAGAATGCTGGGAGGAAGAGGAAGTGAGCTCAGACTCAACAGCTCAGACCCCTCAGAGAGACGCCATGCCCCGCTCCCGGGCAGACACACGTGATGAAGCTCCGACCCAGGATAGACGTAGGCTAGAATCTTCCCGGTAAGACCGGTGCTCACAGATTGTTAGAGATGGGTTGATCGGGATATCAGTATTAGCCAGTAAGGGCTAGAGCTAAAGGGCCAAGCAGTGTTTAAATGAATACATTTTGTATGTTGGTATTTCGGGGCATAAGCTAGTCAGGCAGCCGGGGTACTGGGGACGCAGCCCCGCCGATCCTATTACTACATTCCACTTTCCAAAACTATCTTAAATACTTTTCTCAGCAAGGGTCCTGTGTTCTAATTTTGTATTCAGTAGCATGAGCTGTTGCTGTGTACTGTCAAGTAGCAAAAGCTCGTCATAGTCACTATGGTCTAACTCTCTCTTTAAAAGCAAAGTACAGACAGCTGAAGAAATGGCTCAGGGGACCCCTGAGTACAGCTCCCAGTATCCAAGCAAGGTGACTCACAGCCTGAGGATCCAACAGCCTCTGAGGATACTTGCATACAAATGGCACAGACATTCAAAAATACATATAATTAAAAACTAAATCTTTGAAAACAGTATAGAAATAAGATAAAATAAAATGGAATAGAAAATACTTCCTGCTACACTTTTAAGAGTCTCCAAGCACTAGCTATCCTGGGACACAGGTCCTTCTAGCAGACAAATCACAGACAATCTCAGTGGATTTTCTGGGAGGCACCTACGTCTTGCTCCAGAGCACTCTCCCTTGGGAACCTGGAGACTCCAGGCAGTTCTAGTCCTGACCTTGCCGACCACCTAGAAGAGCAATAGCCAAAACCCTTCCTGAGCCTGAAAGCCAAGTGTAGCATGGATATGTACTGATAGACTCGGGAAACGGCTGTGCACTGCCTCGTCCCCACAGGGCAGAGAGACCAACAAGTAATGTCCCGTAAACTGATGGGCCATCAAAGACACCTGCCTGCTGCGGAAGTTTCATGTGTATATGCAGCACCCCTCGTTTGAGAAAAGCACATGTGCCCCCGTGTAAGGACAAGCTCCTGGAGTCCTCTTCCTTTTCCATGAGGACAAGAGTCAGAGCTATTGCTCCATCTGCTGCTCGGGGATATCCCCAGCATCTCTGACAGCCCCATCTATAACAGATGCCACTGTCTGGAGTGTGTGGAAATCCTGGTGGGTCCTGGAACCTCAGAGTGAACCCATGCCATGGCCTGCGGAGGTTGATTCTTGCAACTTCCTTTTTCTCCAAGCTGGTGGCTGCAAAGGTGGGAGACCCTTTGCGGGAAGAAAGAGCTAGAGCTGGGGTTTGGGGGAAAGTGGACTAGTTTTGAGGCAGGAAGGCTGAAGAATTTGGAAGCGGTCACAAATATCATGAGGAGAGACGTGTAGGGATGAGGCCCCTGTGACCTTGTGTATGGCCTGACGCAACCCCAACTCTACTTCTGGGGACCTCTGCCCTAGCTGGTGGAGTCCTACAGGATGCCCAACTACACACAGCCCTTCTCCTAGGTGTTGGTGAAGAATCTGCGGCTGACCGAGGAAGACCAAGCCACAGCAGTCGGCTGTGACCTCCAGGGTGTCAGCGCCGAGTCCTGTAGAATGCTGTGCGGGTATGGAGCGACATCCGAGGAGTGATGAGCAAGCATGTGGCCCTGACACCAGAGAACAGTTCCTGCAGTCCCCAGACAGTACTGGAGCCAAGCTGGAGTCCAAGAGACTGGACCCCTGGTGGAGAACGGCCTTCTCCCCCTACGAGAGTACTTCAAATACTTTCCCCAGAACTCACTTCCTCTTTGCAAATGAATCATACAAGGAAAAGGGAGGCTTTCCTAGAACCACACAGGGAAACCTTCCTCCTATGGCCTTTTCCCTCTGCAGAGTTTTCTTCCATTTGCTTGCTTGCTTTTGGGTTTTTTCTGTTTGGTTCCTATGGTGTGGATGCCACTATCAAGCCCACTATGGGGATAGGAGATACCACTGTCATGCATACAATAGCCCAGAGTGCATCCTCAAAAGCATTTGTATTGCTGTTGGGACGTTCAAAATATATTATAGGAAAGAAGAAAAGAAGAAAGAAGAAGAAGGAGGAGGAGGAGGAGGAAAGGAAAGGAAAGGAAGGAAGGAAGGAAGGAAGAAAGAAAGAAAGAAAGAAAGAACACCTCTTGCCATGACTTTCATGGGCCAGTCTGTGTGAATGCTGGAACAAATGAAAACTAGAAAATGCATATTTGGTTTTATACTTGTCAACAAATAAAAAATCCATAGTTTTTTTCCATTTGAAAAATTACTTACCACGTAGTGAGAACAAACCAACACCCGTCAGAAGTTTGTTTTTGTTTTTCAAAAAGCATCAAACATCAGACGTGGTGCATTTTGATGAAAGCAGAAGTTTTAAGGCAGGCATGGTTATGTAGTCTGTAATCACGACACTCAGGACACTGAGACAGGTAATTCATGAGTTTGAAGTCAGCCTGTTGAGCCTATATAGCAAGTAGACCCTGTGGTGGTTTGGAAAAAACAAATGCCCCCACAGGGAGTGGTGCTAATGGGAGGTGTGGTCTTGCTGGAGGAAGTGCGTCCCTGTGAAGGTGGGCTCTGAGGTCTCATGGATGCTCAAGATACCGCTCAGGGTCTCAGACCACTTGCCCTTGCCTTCTGATCAAGATGCAGCCAGCAACATGTCTACCTGCACACTGCTATGAACTAAACCTCTGAAGTGGAAGCGCTCACCTCAACTAAATGTTCTCCTTTATAGGAGTTGCCATGGTTATGGTGTCTCTTTACAGCAATAGAAACCTAAGGCAACCCTATCTTAAAAAAACAACAAAACAAAACAAAAGCAAACCAGAGTAGTAGAAGTCTTAGTTTCCTTAGTGTAGGAATTCTCAATCTTCCTAATGTTGCAACCCTTTAATACAGCTCCTCATAGTGGGTTGGCCCCCATGCATAAAATTATTTTCATTGCTACTTCATAATTGTAATTTTGTTACTGTTATGAATCGTAATATGAAAAGTTTTGGAGACAGAGGTTTGTCAGTGGGGTCACAGCCCACAACTTGAGAACCACTGCCTTCAGTAAGGGATGTTTTGTTTCATGGAGAGGCACTCATTTCAAAAATAACCTTGAAGATTCTCTGAAACTAAGAATTGTTTAGAATTACTATGTTATTAAAATTTCCAGTCGCACTGCTGGAGGGAGGTGCAGAGGTTGAAAGCACTGGGTGCTCATCTGGAGGGCCCCAGGGACTCCTAGCACCCACATGCTGGCTCAGACCACCAGTACCTCCAGTTCCCAGGGATCCAACACTCTCTTCTAACCTCCACGGCTACTGTGCACACAATGCACAGACATACATGCAGACAAAACACTCCTACACATAAATAAAGACGTAAACCTTTAAAAAACAATTCAGCTGCATCACTAAACACAGCTGATATAACACACTGGCCTATCCTGACACTGAAAGTTAAGTCAATAATCATAAAAATACACACACACACAGACACACACACATACACACACACCACACACACACACACATATACATACACACACAAACACACCACATACACACACACTCACACCACACACACACCACAGACACACACACATACACACATACACTGCTTCCAGCTTCAACAGCCACGTCTAATGGCCATCTATTCAAGAAGCTTACTCCAAAGGAAGTTTGTCTTCACTAATCAGAATTTTCTTTGTAGAGCCCAAGTCTTAAAATACTAGATCCCACATCAGACAGTGGCTTCTCTGAAAGGAAGCGTGAATAGAGTGGGCGGGAGGAAGCGAGGAAAGGCCACTCTCCAAACAAACCCACAAACAGCTCATTCAGGACCTGGCCGGAGCTGGCAGGCATTCTGGAACACATGAGGGAAGTAAATATTTTGAGTCACAGCCCTGAAGTCACCGTTCTCGCTATGCTGGAACGCCCAGACTGCTGGACGGAGGAGCTACCCTTGAAAAGGAAACAGAACACAGACTAGGGATTCTGGAACTGGAAGAAATGCTTCTTGTTTGTCTGTTTGCTTGCTTGCTTGTTTTTGTCTTTTACCTCAAACACCACTTCACCTCAAGACTGCAAAGATTTCTGTCTATAATTACAAAATGTGTTAGACAATTGGCTTGTGTTATCCAAAACACTACAGAGTAGGCCTGGGTAGAGTGGCACGCCTTTAATTCCAGCACTTAGAAGGCAGAGGCAGACGAATCTCTGTGAGTTTGAGGACAGCCTGGTCTACAGAGTGAGCTCCAGGGCAGCCAGAGCTGTTACAGAGAAACCCTGCCTCAAAATAAATTAATTAAATAAATACAATCATGAGGCAAATCTCTAGAGACTTCAAAATTAAACATCCACTTTTTTCAAGCTTCCAAAATTTGTCATTTACACCTCTCCAAACCCCCATGATGACATGCTGGAGGAGAGAAGCTGTGACCAGAGCATCTGCACCTCACCAAACCCCCATGATGAGGTGCTGGAGGAGAGAAGCTGTGACCAGAGCATCTGCACCTCACCAAACCCCCATGATGAGGTGCTGGAGGAGAGAAGCGCCCCCCAGAGCACACTGTCACAGCCTCCGGGAGTGCCGACTACTAATTCCTTGGTCTCCTCTTTCCAAGGTTTCACAAGCTACTGCCAGGCATTTGGCGTTCGGTTTGCTGGAGAACTGGAATAGAATTAACATACCACTGAATTTTAAGAGGAGGATATCCTGCTCCCCCAAAGCTAAGTGTTTGTCTCTTCTTCTTGTGCCTAGAGAACATCTTTTGGAACAAGATTATACCACTCTTTTAAAAAAAAAGAGACATGCTGATTACTAAAAAGAAATAAGAGAATAAGCTTTTATTTAGAAGTTAAATGTGGTTTTAGTCATTTGGTTCCCTATCTCTACTATGGATTTTATGACTAATGAGATGATTTAGGTCTTTAAAGAATTTGCTTTTTGTTTGCTAGCATAAGTTATTAAAACAATGTCATCCCACATTAATCCCTGAATAAAACACACACTTTAAAAACCTCAAGTAGGTTTTTTTCCTCAGCTTCAACTCAGATATTACTAAAAATAAATTTAGTTAAAAGAAAAAAAATCTCCTGATTGAATTTATTATTTATGTGAAACTTGAGAGGTCAGAGGAAGAAATCTCTTTGATCATACATTAAATCCTCTGTCTAAATGCTAGGAACACAACAGTAAATGAGACACAAGGCCTGTGCTTTCCGTGGTGGAGGAACACAGATGTGGGGGCAGTATGGCTATGACCTCTCTCACTCTGTCGCTCACCAGGGTTGCATTCGGCTGATCTGGCTGGCTCGGTGTGTGTCCCCTCCCTCCCTCATACTGTATGTGTGTCCCTCCCAAAGCTGCAAGCACAGAACCATGTAAAGACATCGTTTGCCTAAGATGCTATCCTCTAAGGGTAAACAAATCTTGGCAAAGTGTATCCAGAAGAGAGCGGCTGAAGCTCATTTTCCGGGTACCAACATTATTTATTTATAGTTATTCAGACTCTCCCCCTTCGTCCCATGAGTAACCTCCGAGGTTCTGCAGGAACACAGCACAAAGAACACAGGCCTGAGGGACAGCACTGCTCTCTCAATGCTGGATTGTTCCCTTCTAGTGTTGGGAAGGAAGTGAGCTGAAAGCCCCAAACAGTTTCAAACAAAATCTTTTTCCTGGAGACTTCAAAAGAAAAAAATAAAACCAACCCGTCTCGAAAGAGTGGGTATGAGTCGGATCAAAGTGTGAGTAGAAGGTGGATTTAAAGGGCTCATGTGAGGCCAGTTTGTTAAATGTGGCAGATATTAAATAAGACAAGATTAGCTATATGTTAGTTAATCAATAATAAAAGAACTGGACAAAATTATCTACTCCTATCAGACCTCCAATCATACAGCTCTGAACCAGGGGATGACTGATTCTAACAGGAGAAACACACCCATTAAAGGAGAAATCTTTGGTCTAAATTCATGGTGTAGCAAGGAGGAAAAGAAAGATGTTTCATTTGTCTTAACTTTGTAATGTATAAGGCTACTTAGTCTAGACATATCTGAGAGGCAAAAACTCACCAACCGGAGGAAGTTAAACTTACAGGAATATGTTTTGGAGTGAGCTGGAAAGTGTGTGCCACGGAGGCCAGTTTTACATTTGTTATTTAAAGCAAAGCCTAGGAATGTGTGGGGAAATAGCTCCACAGCATTCTTCTGAATGAGAGTCTGCATGGCCAGGCTTGTCTACTGCCTGCAGCTGAGGCCTTCTGGAACCCAGCTTGAGTGTGGCAGCAGAAAGATGTTCAGGACGAAAAGAAGAGGATCCTACATCTGACCTTCTCGAGGACCAAGGTAGGGCTTTCTTCTGCTTTCAGAAGACATGACTCGCAAGCATACAGCCAAGCCTGTATTACCATGTGAAGAAGCATGCCTTCCTTCCCCAGTGGAGACCAGAGAGGGGGACAGGCATGTGTTATAATGTGCTGGGTGTTGGATGTACACACCCATGCATGTGTACAGAGGCCAGAAAACTGGGTGTCCTTTATCGCTCTTGACTTACTCCCTTGAGACAGAGTCTCTCATTGGACCTGGAGCTACTCTGGTAGCCAACATGCCCCAGTGACACTCTTGCCTTTGCCCATGACAGAGCTGGAATAAGAGGAACATGAGACCATGTCTAGCTGGAAAAGATTGACTCTTGTTTATATATATCTATATATACACACATATATATCAATTCCCAGATATATATATATAGATATAGATATATATATATAAACTATATATGTGGGCATTGATCAATCTGTTAGTACCACCTGCTTCCTTAGGAAAAGGGAAGAAACACATGGCAATGAGAGGGTTTTCCCCAAAGTCACAGTAATAGAAATCAAAATGCAAACCAAGACGTAACTCACTCAGCAGCCACAATTATCTTTGTTTCTTTCTTTTTTCATAATTCCTTTTTCACGATTATTCTCTATGCAATTTAGTAAGGGGCTGTAACAATCCTTTCTTCCCCTGCAGCATGCTTCGTCGTTAATAAAGTGAGGTCATAGTCAAGAGCTCCTTTGATCTACAAGACAATTCTGCTTTCTCTGACAAACTGGGAAACTGGAAACTGATACCAGCAAATGTCAATCACTTTCCCAAGGTCATCAGTGTCTGAACCTGAATCTCTGCCTTCTAACTCACGGCTGCATTCCAAATCACCACAGCTGCCAACAGAAAAAGATCAAGGGAAGGAGGGAAGCCTATTTATATAAACACAGCTCTTGCTGGAAGAGAGCAATAACCAGCATAACCAATATCAATTTTTAAAACATACAAAGAGACTCTGGCCAATAGAATAATGCCACTCCACGAGAAAAATGTACGTCCTACTTCCCAGAATCTTCCCAAGGGAAGATCAGTGGAAAATCACATGACCTAAAAGACTTGGCAGGTGTGAATAACTGCAGCACCTTGAGATGTCTGGGTGTATCCACGAGGAGGCAGGGCAGCCATCAGTAGAGGGAGGCAGCACTGAATCCTGCGGACACTGCTGGCCTTAGCTGAACAAACGAGGAACAAGCTGCTGGCCTCCCCCGTTGGCTCCAAGAGAAAGGTAGACTTAGTGTCTGCCCGCTGAGGCTCATTTTAGATGCCTAACTCCTCAGACTGAAAGCAATAATAAATTTGTGTTGTTTAAAGACATCTAGGGGCTGAAAGGAAAGCTCAGAGGCTGTGTCCTCACACCAGGTCCTGAGCTCAATCCCCAGTAATAAAAGAGGAGGGAAGTACGGTTGAGATAACTTACGACATCAGCATTAGGAAGCTAACCCTAGCTAGGACAGAAAACAGAAGTACCAGACTGCATTAGCCTGCTGTATGGATGTCTCCAGTCTCATCGTTACCCGTGCAGTGTTTTGCTGCGTGGATAAATACGCACCACATGCGTGCCTCAGGCCCACAGAGGTCAGAAGAAGGCGTTAGAACCCTAGGAACCACGGTTACAGATGGCTGTGAACCACCAGGTGGGTACTAAGAACCAAACACCAGTCCTCTACAAGGACAGCAAGTGCTCTTAACTGCTGAACCATCTCTCTGGCTCACTAAACTTTTAAAAAACACATAAGAACACACCAAAATAAATGCGTATAGGAGCCTGAACATCTTATTCCAATGATGTAAATGTAAAATTTGAATTATCTCTCATCTTCCTGAGTTTAACTTCTTTATACTGCCACCACCGTGCTTGACATTGAAATGCGTTCTAAAAATTAAATTATACTGCTATCCGTAATCAACATAATTTTTCCAAATATATTTTAGATAGAATTTTGTTAATGATTTTTTAAGCTACCTAAATCTATTTGAATACTCAAAATGATAATGATTCCTCAACTCTTCCATTTTTTTAAAAAAATTTTTTTGCATTACACCAAACATGGGATACATTCAAGATTAGAGAGGTAATCTGTAGCGGTCAGTGAGTCATGCCTCAGTTTGGCTCCCAGAAAAACAGCACAAATCTCCCAAGTTCTTGAGAGCTCCCTCTTCCCAGAAGAGATAAAAGCTTATCCTAATAGAATTTCCCAAAACATCTACATACTGACACTGTCGATTTAAATTGGAAGACATCTAAAACAACAGAGATACACAGAATTGCTACCACACACACAGAAATCACGTCTACAGATCCCTCTCCCTGTGGATGTGGGGTGGTGGTGCCGAGCTGCTGCTTTTTAAAAAAGATTTGTCTCGTCCACACACAGGTTTGTGCATGGCTGGTGCCTTCCTAGGTCGGAAGAGGGTACTCGATCCCCTGGAAATGGCATTACATATGGTTGTCAGATGCCGCGTGGGTCCTGGGAACTGCCCATCCTCTGTAAGAGCAGCAACTATCTCAACCCCTGGGCCATCTCTCCAGCCCTGTTGCTACATTAAAACAAAAAATAGAACAAATGGGCTCGAGTACGGTAGCTTCTGATCCCTGCTGCTAGAAGACAGATCTCTTCAAGTTCAAAACTAGCCTGCGAGTTCTAGGTGACCCAAGGATACAGCGAGAGACCCGGCCTTCAAATCAGAACGACCAACCACACAGTCTGAACTAAGAGAATGGACAAACCGAGGCTTACCTGTCGAATCGAATTCGATGGGCTGGCAGCGGCGGCTGGATGAGCACTCACATTTGAGGACCTGCCCTCCTTCCACAATCCCAGGCTGCGTTGTGTTCGCCTTTGGGGCTCCCACCAGGAGAAACGTCCTGCTAAAACACCAAAGGAAGGTGATATTTCAAATGACACAGAGCCGAAGGTTTATATTATGATTTATGACCAAACATTATTCTGGGATTATCCACAAATACTTTTAAAAATTATTTTCAAAGTTCGGTGATGGTGGCGCACACCTTTAATCCCAGCACTTGGAATGCAGAGGCAGGTGGATCTCTGTGAGTACAAGGCCAGCCTGGTCTACAAAGCGAGTTCTAGGGCAGCCAGGGCTGTTACACAGAGAAACCTTGTCACAAAAAAATAAAAATTAAAAATTAAAAAAAAATTTCTAAGAACCAAACCAAAAAAAATAATTATTTTTGAATGGCATAATGTCCCATTATAAAATAATTTCTGCTATATTCACTTTAAAATGTGTATTATCCAAACTGTGCATCTTAAATTTTTTAGGTTTATTTATTTATGTGAGTGCTTTGCCTGCATGTCTGTCTGTGTCCATTTGTGCCTGGTGTTGAGTGGGACCCTGGCAGGTCCCAGGACAGGTGAGTCCCACAGCGGTGGCGGGTCCCAGGACAGGTGGGTCCCACAGCTGTGGCAGGTCCCAGTACAGGTGGGTCCCAGGACAGGTGGGTCCCAGGACAGGTGGGTCCCAGGACAGGTGGATCCAAACTGCAGCGGCTGACAAGTACACCATGCAGACAGAGTTCGACTGTGGAGTTTATTGAGATAAAGAGAATAGGAAGGGAAGAGAAAATGGGGAAGGGGGGCAGAAAGCGGCCTCCTCAGAGAAAATGGCAGAAAAGGAAGGGAGGGGAGTAGGGCAGAGCTTGTCTCTTAAAGGGTCCTCGGCACCTGCATAGAGTCAGGGACCTGCTTGCCATGCACAGAGAGGTGACACACTGCCAGGTTCCCAAGGGAGGGGGCCGAGTGTGCCTGGATGCTAACACCTGGTACCTAAGTAGCTCAGACGATGGTGTTTATTGGATGCTCTGGAACTGGGATTATAGGCTTCAATCCCAAACCATATGTCTTAAACACATAAGAAGAGATGTTGGGCCAGTGACACAGTAATGGAGGTTGATGCCATCTGTAAACCTGAGTTCGAGTTCCAGAAGCTATATGGTAGAAGAAGACTGACTCCTGAAAGTTGTCCTCTGACCTCCATGTTTGCCATAGTCCACATGCCTACACACACACACACACACATGCATGTTTTCCTCCACACACACACGCATGTTTGCTATAGTCCACATGCCTACACACACACACACATGCATGTTTGCCTACACATACACACACATGCATGTTTGCCATAGTCCACATGCCTACACACACACACACATGCATGTTTTCCTACACACACACACACGCATGTTTGCCATAGTCCACATGCCTACACACACACACACACACATGCATGTTTTCCTACACACACACACGCATGTTTGCCATAGTCCACATGCCTACACACACACACACATGCATGTTTGCCTACACATACACACACATGCATGTTTGCCATAGTCCACATGCCTACACACACACTGTACTTTTTTCCTAAATCCCTCACCCCCTCCTCCCCTTTTTGAGACAAGGTCTCAGCCTATGTCTCTGCACCACCACACCCGGCCAACTTTTTGTTTTCTATTCATTCAAAAAATAATGTGGAGGCTTGAACATATTTACTGCATCGGGCTCAGTTCTGGCACTAAAGATGCCTGTTCTAGACATGGCCCTCCCCACAAGAAACCAGCCAACCAACAAATCACTCGACCTTCTAAGAGCCATGAAGGAGACAAGCGGCTGAGAGAAGATTTCCTGGAAATAAGGCCAGCAGGCCTTCCTTAGGGAAAGGAAAGTCACAGCTCTCCAGGAAGGGATCATAGGAGAATAGAAAGAGAGACCCTTTGGAGATAAAGTCACCAGGGAAATGATCACTAGGGAACTCCCAGTGAAGCGAGAAGAACCTGCTTAGGCGGAGGAGAGTGCCTAAGAGGTTGCTGAAGGAGGGGATGGAGGGAAAGGGACGAGGTGGGTGGGAGCCCCCTAAGTTCTGCATAAAGATCCTGGGTGGGAAAGCACTTAGTCTCCAGGACAGAAGAGAGGAGCAGTGGGCTGAGCAGAGAGAGCAAGCTGGGAGTGGCCCAAAAGAGCCTGGGAGTTGGCAAAAGCTAAATCGTGAAGTGCCTGCCTTCCAGACTAAAAGTTTAGAGGGGTGACTTTCTAGCCTTTAGAGAATTAAAGAAAAAGACAAAGTGGATCAATGAAAGCAAGCTCAGGGAGAAAACAGTGACCACCCATCCTGGCCAGAGGAGATGATGGGGAAGCATGAGAAACACTAAGGGTAGAATGGACAGAGAAAGGCAGCACCAATGACGTTGAACGTAGAACTGGAGAAGACAGAAAACATCACCCAACTCTTCACGTTCCAGCGTGCTAGTCAAGAGGGTCAGGGAGAAGAAGGGAGATCCCAGAAAAACACGGACTCAGATCCCAATCTACCCAATCGTGACATCTGTGAGGCACCTAATAGCCTGGGGATCTGAACAGAGGTCCTTGAGAAGTGAGGTGTTGAAAGTCCCAACAGAGCCAGGCAGTGGTGGTGCATGCCTTTAATCCCAGGACTTGGGAGGCAGAGGCAGGTGGGTCTCCGTGAGTTCACGGCCAGCCTGGTCTACAAAGCCAGTTCCAGAACAGCCATGACTATTACACAGAGAAACCCTGTCTCTCGAAAACAAAAAAAAAAAAAAAAAAAAAGTCGAAAACAAACTGTACCCAGGAGGAGTTTAGGGAGAAGACAGACAAGGGTGGGATGAGCTCTCTCCACCTTGCTGTTAAAGAAACCAACAGATTTAGTTCTGAGGTGTCGAAAGAGGGAGCAGAGAGAGAGGGGAAGAAGAGGCAGCACTAAGTAGATATATTTATTGCCACCATTTCATTTGACTAAACAAGTCATTTAAACTCTGGCAAAGGAAAACTTAGAGTGATGAACCTCCGTCTTAAATATGAAATGTATTTATTGTAATTTTTAGAAATTAGTTTCGACCTCTCTTAACCTGGATAGTCGCAGTCACCTAGAAGAAACAGAAGTCTGCTGTTGGGACGGCTAAGTAATAAATGTCCGGGAGGCCAGCACTTCCCTTGTAACCCACACATTCCAAATGCAAATAAACTCCAAACCAAGCCACGCCCTGTTTAAAAACTCTTTATGCAGTCATATTTGGCAGCAGAAAAACATGAGGGCTGGCCCCTCTCCCATCAGAGCAAGACGATTCTGAGTAAGAAATCAGCTTCATTTTCCCTTAGCAAGAATCTTTCACAAGAAAAAAAAAAAAAAGGTTGAGTGTGAGATTTAAACCACCTACAAGATAAAAGAAATTCCTTGTCATTACAAACCCCCGTTTCCTTCCGAGCATGTTAACTACCATAGGCAAATCAGACTATGCAAGTCTCCTGGTCAGACGTATATAAATTATATGTGGGTGTGAGTGTGTGTGTGTGTGTGTGTGTGTGTGTGTGTGTTTTCTTCTCAATCAGATCAAACAATTGGCCGCAAGTCTGCATATGCAGCTGGGTGACAGAGCCCTTGACTAAGTGACCCTGAAGGTTGCACCTCTACTAACACAAAAGCAGGTAAGCTCAGTGCATTTGATAGAGTGCTTGCCTAGCCTGCAAGAAAAGAAAAAACGTACAATCACAAGTTCAGTCCCGACTACCACCTAAAATCAGGTGTAATCTCCTCAGACAGGAGACCGACAGGAGGGTCCGAAGGCCAACGTCATCCTTGGCTACAGAGTGCCAACTTCAGAGCCAGTCTGAGCTACAGGAGACCCTCTCTCAAAAAACATTTTTAACAGGTGGAAAGGGTACCATGAATGTCCATTTTTATCTTAAAAAGTTATTTTTCCCCAGTGTACTCTGAGAAAGAGAATAGTTCTGATTCAAAAAAAAAAAAAACTTTATTTACACTGACAGACAGAGGCCAGATGTGGCCCATGGACTGTGATTTTTCCAATCAGTGATTTCATCAGCAGAGAACTAGGGAGGATAAGAGCTCAGAAGAAAGGAGAGGAGTGGTGTGAACGGGAATGTCCTCTTAGGTTCAGGTATTTGAATACTGGGGCCCCAGCCCACCCGTGGTGCGATGTGGATTGGTTATGGAAACTTTAGTAGAGGTATCCTTGGTGAAGGAAGTCCCTCTCTAGGGTTGGGACCTGAGAGGGTATGGCTTCACCCCACCTCAGTTCACTCTTTCTGCTTTGAGTTTGTAGTTGAAAATGGGGTCTCTCAGCCCCAATCAGCCACCTGCTACCAATGTTTCCCCCACCCTATGAATGATACCTCTGGAACTGTAAGCCCAGATAAACAGAAAAGTAACTCAGACACAAAGTAAGGCTCTGTGGGACGCTGTCCTCCCACTGGGGTGGGAGTGGGAGCCTGGTTCCTCTGCCAGGTGCTGCTCTCCAGTCTAGAACAAGTCCCTTCGTCTACCCTTCAGGCTTAAACGTGATGACAGTGTCCAGTGTTTCCCCTGCTCTCCCCTTCCCTCTGACCACATTAAGGTCAAAAAGGATGAGCCATAAAGGGGCCAGTCACCTGGTTGCTTGAGACTCTCTACATGCTGATTTCTGTGTCTGCATTATGAAGACGACTTGGGTCCTTCCTACACAGCTCCTAAGACAGTCATCCGAGTTCTTAGTTTGTGGACCACATGATCTTCCAAGTCAGAATAGCTGGTTCCCAGATTTGCCTTGATACCTACAAGCCACTCACTTCGAGATTGTCATTTGCGTATTTCTTTTCAGGGTCTTCTATAATTTTTTGCCAAAACTATTCATTACCTATAAGGAAGTGCTCATTTGGACGCAGGGCTGTAATTCAGCCTTCTGCCTGAGCAGGTAACAACACATGTGTTAGCTACAGGTCTCAACCTCACACAAACAGCATATCTGTAAGTCGGCCCCGATGTACTCCAGCTCTTGGGCCACAGAAGTCATCCTTCCCTAATCATCCAATTATTTAAGCTATCCTTAAAATAATTTCCTCATGTAACACATATAATTTTGTACTTCAGATATTACCCTGACTTGGCAGCTGTGAAACAGGGAAGCATTGGTTAGTTATTGGGGAACAGCCTTTGGCAAAGGCAGAGGGCACAGTGGGAGAGGGCAGCGAATAAAAATGCCACTGTTGGCATCACACAGCCCGAGGGCCCGCGAGGAGCCCAGAAGCCAGGCCGGAGCTTTCATCTGTTGTCTGCACATTGCAGGCATGAAAGACTGGTAATTAGAAGAGCCAATGCGGATGCCCGGCCCAGCTTCCCTGCACATCCCTGCTTGTGCAGACTTGCCCACTGGTGAAACGCAGAGAAACAGGAGGATAATAAAAAGGAACACGTGGTGCCTGCGAGGATCTAAATCCCAGGTTAATAATTCTTAAAGTGCCAACCGCAGGATCAGTGGGTAGACAGAGAGACTGGCTGCCAGTCCTGACCACCAGAGTCTGATCCTCAGGATCCACAGGGTGGAAGGACAGGACTCTCCCAGAAGTTATCCTCTCACTGCTTTATGGGAACAATGGGGCCTCCACTTACACACACACGCACAAATAAATAAGCAAATAAATAAATAGAGTGTAATAAAGTTTTAAAATAAAGAAGTTTCTTTATCTAAATATCACTGCAATAAGTTACTTTTAAGATACTTAAGGGTTTTTTTGGGTTTTTTTTTTTTTGGATTTTATGTTTTGTTTTGGCTTTTCAAAACAGTGTTTCTTCTCTCTGTAGCCCTAGCTGTCCTGGAAATCACTCTGTAGACCAGGATAGCCTCAAAGTCAGAGATTCACCTGCTTCTGCCTCCTGAGTGCTGGGATTAAAGGTGTGGCACCATCACTTAATGTTGAAGCAATACTGATACTTAAGTATTTGAGAGAGACAGACAGACTTGGAGAAAGTAAAGAATCTTAAAAGGGAGATAGGTAGATAGATAGATAGATAGATAGATAGATAGATAAATAGATAGATACATACATACATACATACACACATACACACATACATAGGTAAAGGTACAGATATATTCTCATGAATAGAGTTCCATAGACTGAGTTCCAGGATGAGAGCCAGGGCTACACAGAGAAACCTGCCAGAAAGAAAGAAAGAAAGAAAGAAAGAAAGAAAGAAAGAAGTAAAAAAGCGAAACAGAGAGAGATAGAAAAGGAAAGAAAGAAAGAAAAAAGAAAATCCAGAACTATTAAAAGTTACTTATGCTACAAAAACCCTAAATTCGATCAATGAAACACTTTGCAAAAAGAAAGTAATATTACTGAAACGCCCACCAAGACTGCTGATTGTCTACAAGAGTCTAACTCAAGTAAGAGCAGCAGCAGGGCAGACACAGCTGCAGCACCGCCCAGGGCAAACAGGAGGGGACGCCTGCAAGCACGGTTAGTCACTTGAGGAGTCTCTTGAAATCTCTGCTCTCTGGAACAGAGGTACAACATTCTGTCATTACTTAAAAGAAATTATTTCCCAGGTGGGTAGTGGATAAGTGGAAACTTAAAATGTCGGAAGCTCAGGACTAATACAAGATGGTGCCATTAGCCTTCCAAACAGCAGCTGATATAATTAATAAGCGATTTCCTAATGAAATAGCAAGTGAAAATGAAAATCCGCTTTCAAAGGAGCTTTTCTTTCCTAGTGTTCTCAAAGATCCATCGGTGCTCAAGTAATTAACTCCAAAGAGGAAAAGCGAAGGCAGGAAAGGAGGCTCGCAGCACTGCCTGGCAGAGTGGACAGGTGGGCAGCCTGTTGCCATGGGGTCATAAGACCTCACTGAAGAGCAAGCAGACTTTGAAGTTAAGCAACATATATCCATATACATTCAAATTTCTCCTCACAGATTCTGGCTCATTCCCCCCCCAAAAAAAAAATTGTCCAATAACATTATCAAGAGCCACATCTTTGCCGGGGCTTTGAGATAACTGGTTTTATTTCCAGGAGTGCCACCTTAGGACTCCAGAACTGACTGTGTGATTCATACGATGCCAAGAAGGGGGAAGATGCTAAGAAGCAGCAGGAAAAGAAGGGTAACGCTGGGCTAATGGGGGAGGGAAAGATGAGGAAAGACAGTCGGAGGAGGATGCCCTTAACGGCACTTCCTCCCCAGGGCAAGGCAGGAAGGGTACTTACTTCACGGGATGGAAGTCCGACTACCAAGCAGGGCAGCTGGCCAAGCAATGACAAGCACATTTTCAAACTTTCCAGATGAACTAAGCTACTTGGCTGCTTTCAGCCCTAACCTTTCCAAGATAAAGTATGTTTCATATATGTAGCTAACTTTAGGGTGACCAATGAGCCCCCACCAAATGGAATTTCTGAAAAAAGAAAAAGACTACTTATATATCTAAAAAGAACTGAGTATAAGACAGTTGAGGTGTGATTCAAGTTCCAGATTTGCTCTACAAACAAACAAACGCTTCAGGTCAACAACCCTATAAAGTAAAACGGAAGCATTAACCACCAAATGTCATACATTTCTCCCAGGAACTCACAGATATACGCCTGCCTCTGCCTCCCAAGAGCTGGGAATTAAGGCTGAGCCACCACATCTGCCCAAAACATCTGTGGTCTGAATCAGAAGTAATAGACCTAAGATGTGTTTTCTAAATAACAGAGACTGCAGCGTATGCACGTGTACTATTTATGATGGAACAACATTAGCCCACACAGTAACGGTCACAGGAAAGTTTTTGAAAATAGCTTTAGTCTTTTTCAGGAGGAGGCGGTGAGACCAGGTCTCACTCTGTAGCTAAGGCTAGCTAGGCTAGAACTCTCTACATAGCTCAGGCTGGTCTCAGACTTGTGACAAACCTCTCCTACCCCAGACTGAGTGCTGGGATTTCAGGTAACACTGCATTCAGTCATTTCCTAAGATATCGGGACAATGACTACAACACTGAGATTTTTAAAAAGCAGTAGCCAGGGGAGGTCTTAACCTAGGTCTGGATTTTCTCAGCCAATGGAAGCACTGCTGAAAGAAATCAGCAACAGAATAGCAAGAGCAAAAACAATGTTTCAGAAATATAAAGCCAGTTGAAACATACAAGGCGTTTTTGCAGACCTAGCAGCCAAAGGATAGCAGATTAAAGAGGCTCTAGCGGCCCAGACCCAGGCTCAAGTAAGAAGCAGGAGCAGGGAGCAGAGATAGAAGCAAGGAAGTATTAACAAGGAAAAGATTGGAACCCCTCCGCCTGGTGACTAAGCAGTGACTAATCTCAGCAGAGTGGAGCAGGAGACAACGTAAAACAGAAAACGAGGGGGAGGAATATGAAAGGGTCTCCAGGGCGACAGAGAAAAAGTGGGTTCCACGAATAGAAATAGAGGTGCAGCTGACATCTCTTGATGCAAATATAATTCATTTTTAGACAAAATGAGTTAGCATAGACGAATTTAGGCTAAATGACCTGCAAGCTATGGTAACATTGTTTCTAATGAAGAAAAGAACTTGAAACCAGGGCCTTTCCTGTGTTTTGAGGCAGGGATCATGTCCTCCCCCAGGCAGGCCTGGAACTCAGTACATAGCTGGGGCATGCCCTGAGCTCCTGATCCTCCGGTCTCTCCAGTGCTGAGACTACAGAGGCAAACCACACGGCCCAGCTTCGTCTTAGCAGTTTTACTTAGTGCTTCTTTTCAATCAATATTGATGCATTCATTCCCACAACAACACGGAGACAGCTCAGTCATAATCTTCTATAGTAAGAAAGATGAGAGGTGAAACCAAGCAGCATTTAGAGCCCTGAAACAGGAATAATCATAAATAAACAAAATCTACTTTCCTCTCTAATCTACTACTTTTCACACAGGAAAAACAAAATCAAAAACCCTCTTTCATTAACAAATAATTATATAGTTTTCCTTTAAAAGCTTATGATAGGAGCTGGAGAGATGGCTCTGCAGTTAGGAGCACTGGCTGCTCTTCTGGAAGACCCACATTCAATTCCCAGCACCCACATGGCAACTCACAACTGTCTGTAATTCAAATCCCAAGAGATCCAACATCCCCACGCAAACATATAAACAGTGATAATACAGCTCTGCGGAGTCCAATGCCTTCTGCATTTAGGCGTGCCTTTACCAAGACTAAGCATAATTTTGTCTATTTGGTTTTTTCTTTTTCTTTTCTTTTCTTCCTTTCTTTTTTTTTTTTTTTTTTGAGACAGGTTTCTCTGTGTTGCCTTGCTGTTTTGGACATCCCTATAGACCAGGCTGGCCCCAACCTTAGAGATCTTCTTGCTTCTGCCTCCAGAGTCCTGGGATTTGGGGCATGTGCCACTATCAAATGACATTGTTTGTTTCTTGTTTTGTTTTAAGATTAAGCATGATTTTGTAATAATCGTCATTTAATCTGAAAAAGGCAGTAATTATAAACCTTCATTTGGGTATAATTTGTGGTGGTGGAGGGGACAATACCTCAAAGTTTCTTTTGATTTTTTTAAGTTACATTAGACAGAGCTCTGGTCTCTTGGTACCAAAGTTTCTATGACTGTTTCAAAATACAACCTGCAATCTCTCCAGTTCCACAGTATCTTACTATTATGGCCCATGCATGAGGTGATGTACACATGAGGTCATGAAAGTGTGTACGCTCAGAACATGTTCTTCGGCCATATGGTTTTCCAAAGATATGCCACATTCCTTGCGGTCAGTAATGCCAAACACCACCAACAGCTCAATACCCCTGTTCTCCATGGCAGGAACATTTAAAAGCTTACCAGCCTGCCGTGTGCCTTAGACACTAAACTTCTGCCATAGATTAACAGATGCAAGCAACAATAATATTAATAACAACAAAACAATTAACAGCATTTGTCCAACATCCCATCAACTCTGAATTATTTAAATGCTAATTCCTGATGTAAGGCAGAGAATATATTTTAAGTCAGAATTTCTGTAGAATTAAATCTAAATGGTGTACCCTGGGAGCAACTAGAATGCCCATGCTAGAAAAGGCATACACTTAAAAATACCCAGAAAGGGAAAATGTCAAGTGGTGAACTAATTAAAATGATTAGATTGGGGGGAGAAGGGGTGGTAGCTCAGAGATGCAAACTCTACTCCAACCCCCCACAAAGAGATCAATCACATCACAGCGAAGTGGTTAATGCTGTCTGAAGTTGGTGCATTTATGGTTTTTGGAGCCCTCAAGTCTCTCAGAAAGCACTGGATATCAGTGCGAATAAGGCCGTGTGCTGAATGGTCTAGTTTTTGCCAGCTTCCCCCAAAGTATGCGTAGCTTTAAAGACTGGTACGCAGGAAAACGATGACAATAATCCTAAAGACCGTCCTAATAAACCACAGACAAACATTTAGACCACCTTCCAATTAAGCATATATCAAGAAAATGGTCCTACCCAAGTACTGACCATCAAAATAAATTGTGTGTGTGTGTGTTTGTGTGTATAATGCATTGTTACCACTTGTGAGCACAGAGAGACAACCAAAGAAATAATAGTTCCTTTCAAAAAACCATGTAACCAACATTATAAAACATCCATTAAATCAGTGTTTCTAACACTGACACGCAGGGGTAAGAACGATGCCAGCCAGCCCAACTGAGCCAGAGACAGCTTTTAATCCAAAAGCGACAATAAGTGCTACAAATTCTCAGGGACGCTGCAACACAGGGCGAGGGTAATTTGAAAGCGAACACGAACTGCTGAATTCTTCAGTGACCTGCAGCGAGGGAAAACTCGGCAAACACCCCGGTTCTTTCTGAACAATGACCTAAATAGTGGACTAGAAAAGGAACAGATGACACATTCCATTCATCTGGTGGACCTCAAAGACGCAAAGGTCGCACAGTCCTTTACAATTTAACGCGACAATGTGATCACTTTAGTCATCGTAGTGTCTAGACAAGGAACGAAAAGGAAAAGAATCAGACCATCAGACGAGAAGGGCTGGTTTCGGAGAGCAAAAAGCACTAGGAAGAGGCTAAATGGTCCGGGAGAAAAAGAAGTTCTGGGACCAAGTGAAGTTAAGTCACAGAATGACAGAGAAGCCAAAAGTCCCGCCGGACCAGCCTGTACTGATTTCCAACTTTTCCTAGATGTTAAACAGCTCCTTCAAAGCCAGTGTCCCTGGCCAATCCGAAGTTGGTGACAGGGTCAAAGTGGATGGTGAGTGCCAGGCTAGGTCATCCCCACAAATGTTTCATCCCTGCAGGACCTGAGCCAGCCGCGGGATGGAGTGGGTAGGCCGGTTTGGTGGAGCCAACGACCGGGTGCGGATAGGCTGGGTGGGGGCACGCGGTGGGGGAGGGGGCGCCTGGGGACACAAGCGCGGCCACTTACGAGGACTTGCTGGGCGCAAAGAAGTCCACGGCGAACCCGAAGTAACTTCCCTCGGGGCCGGCGTACTCGGCGGGGTTTTCGACGTCCAGGTTGAAGGCGCCGGCGAGGGGCAACAGGAGGCCGGGCAGAAGCAGCAGAAAGCCACGGGGGCGAGGACGCAACAGCAGCCATCCGGGAGCAGCCATCGCTCGGGCGCGGAGCCCAAAGGCTGTCCCGATGCCCGCCTGCGAGCGCCCAAACTGCTGTGCTGTGCTGTGCTGTGTTGTGTTGCGCTGTGTTGTGCTGTGCGCTTGCGGTCAAGGGCGGCCGAGCGGCTTGGAGGCGGGAGGCTGAGCTGGGCGGCTACCCAGGGGGCGCGGTGTGCGACGCGGGACTCCGGCTAGGTCGCTCACTAGCGCGGCGGCTGGCACTGAGTACTGGCGAGGCGAGCGTCGTACCTCAGGCCGGGAGCTGCTTGGGCTCGGAGTGGGGGTAGAGAGAGGAGGGGAGGAGGAGCCAGGGAGGCCGGGCCGCCCGCCGAAAAAGGAAGTCGCGCTCACGGTGGCCTCCCACAGGAGAAAGCCGAGCGCACTTCCGTGCGCGCTGGCAGCGGGTCCTCGGAACCCGCCCCGGGGCTGCGGCCCAGACCCAAAGGGCCTGGGGACACTGGCCGCGCGCCTCCACCTGGGCCTTCCGGCCAACCCAGCCAGCTGGAGGATGGCGACAATGAAGCGAAAGAGGCCCAGGCACACCTCGTTCCCCGGTTCCTCCTGGAACTTCTGGGAGACTTTTGTGTTTAAGAATGCGGAAAGCGTTATCCGCTTCTCGAACTTCTGCTACTTAGGCCGGCAGGCACTCAGCAACAGAGAACTCTGTAATTATGTGCTATTTCCCTCCCCTTCTATTCCCCACACACTGAACTTAATTATAAACTGCCAGAAGGTTGCTAGCACTGCCCCTCCCAGAAGCGGTGTGTGGACCCGGATCTCGCGGACTGACAAAGTGTTGGGAAGGCAGAGTAGGTGATGAGTCTTCCAAATCCACCCAGAAGAGTACAGGCCTCATTCCTGCTAGGAGGAACGAGGATTTGGAAAACTGATAGTCGGCTTAGGGAGTTCAGGTAAACATGATTTTAGAGCTGGAGGCAGAAAGACAGGAATGGAAACGGAGCACTTGAGGTTCAGTGCCTGTGGACAGGGCGGGCTGAGTGCTCCTTCTGTACAGAAATCTTGGCCCGCTTCTTTAGATTCCTACTTCCTTTTCAGTCAGTGAATGACTGAAGAGTAAAGTTTGCTCAGAGCGGGTGCACTAGAAAGAACGCTCGGCTCTTAAGTGTTCCCTCCCGCTTTGGTAAAGTGGTCCAGCACCCACATGTTGGCTCACAAACATCTGTAACTCCAGTTCCAATTCCTCTTCTGGCCTCTATGGTGCACACACTTATGCGCAGACGAAACACTCATTCACATACAACATTTTTTTTCAAGTTTGCTCAGAGTCTTCCTATGTTGCACATGAAATGTTAAAGAATTTAGTGACTGAGTCGGGTGTGATGGCAAATGCTTTTGAACCCTGGCAGGAAGTCAGAGACAGAAAGATCAAGCCTGTGTAGCAAGTTCCAGGCATATGCCAGGTTTGCATGTGAGACCTTGTTTCAAAGAAGATAAAAGAGGAGGAAGAGACAGGAAAAAAGGAGGAGAAAGAGATCCCTGTCACAAACGACAGGAAAGTACCTCAGTGACAGCATATATTCATCTAACATTAAATAGTTCTATGTGGTGTCATGTATACACTTAATTGAGTTATTCATTTTGATTTTTAAAATTTCACTAAAAGATGCTCCGCATAACCATTGGGTGGTCTTACCAACCACAGGCCAGCATCTTTGCCGAAGCAATGACAGGAAATCTACTGTGAATATGTATACATAAGATCATGTACCAGGCCAGGCAGTGGAGGCGCACGTCTTTAATCCTAGCACTTGGGAGGCAGAGACAGGCATATTTCTATGAGTTTGATGTCTCCTGTTCTACAGAAATAGTTCCAGGGAAGCCAGGGATTCACAAAGGATCTTTGCCTCAAAAAACAAAACTAACAAAAAAGATCCTGTACTTGCTCCTTATTCCTTGACACCATTTGGGGTTAGAGTCTGAGGTTTAAGGAGATAGTGGCTCATGGACAGCAAGACCATCCTCTGTATGCCCAATGACCTCTGTATCTCACTCTGAAAACCACACAGCTCTCCAGACAAAAGCTCTCAATTCTAAAGATGAGCCTGGGGTTTCCCAAGTCCCGTTCAGATAGTCGACATGCACAAATTTTAAGAGGAATCACGACTTTTACTGAATCGAGATTTAAAATGACAACATCGTCTTTCATGATAACTACTTGAGGAAATTTGTTTTTTAAATGTTTTTAAAATTGGTACCTACTCTAACTATACGGTTGTTGTAGTACGGCCACTTGTTTGTTCCCAGTTGCTCAGCCCCGAAATAACCACACAGAAACTATTTTATTTGCTGTACTGTTTGGCCAATGGCTTAAGCATATTTCTGGTTAATCCTCAAATCTTAATTTAACCAATTTCCATTCATCATCTGTGTATCACCATGAGGCTGTAGCTTACTGGCAACGTTTCAGCATGTCTGTCTCTGGTGGTGGCTTCATGGCTTCTCCCTTACCTTACCTTTTTTCTCCAAGCATTCAGGTTAGTTTTCACCACCTAGCTCTGTTCTGTCTTGCTCTGCTATAGACCCAAGACAGTTTCTTTATTAACCAATGGTAATCACAGCATACAGAGGGGCTATAAATCCTGTCTTAATGCAGCCCTTTAATAACCACAAAAATTCCAGTTCTGGAAGTTATTCTGTGTGCTCTTCCACATGGACTGTTCCACTGCTGAACAACTGAATTAGGGCTTAGGCGCAAAAACCTCAGCATTTCCTGTATGTTTAGAATTTGCTAATACAGAATCTTCCTTTGCCTTTGGAGGTGGGAGCAGGTAGGAATGGAACTCACATTTCTGTCTCAGCTTGCCAAGTGCTGATTACAGGAGGGAACCACTATACCCAGGAACCTCTCACCCTTCATTTTGACCAAGGCTTCATGCACCTAAGACTGGCCCTAAAACTGTCTAAGTCATTGAGCATTCTCAAGGTTGAGCTTCTGACCTTGAGCTTCTGACCCTCTTGTCCATACTTCCCAAACTCTGGGACTATAGGTGTGTATCACCTGTTTTAAAATGTTTTAAATTAAACTAAACAAACAAACACAGAACACAGTAGTTTTTCAATTCCATGACTCATAAATAGAATCATGTGGGCCAGTTTGAAATGTGGCCAGCAAGTCCCCAAATGGTTACTAATGCTTCCCTCCTATTCTTTTTTGTATAAACATGACCTTGCTGTTAGTGGAGATTATAAATTAAACTTCTAAAGCACATTTCCTTCAGGCTTACGATAAATGTAAATAGTTATAACCAGAAGGCCTTTACCAATGGTAGTGTCAAGGCTGGAAAAGTTCCTGTAGAGACAACCAAAGATGCCAGTACAAGTTGTCAGGATCTTCAAGACAATTGATGGGAAGAAAGGGTACCGTCAGTATCAGGGACGCTATTTCCTGTCCCATTTCTTTTCGGCAGCTGCTCAGAGCTACACAGCTGCTTTGTGAGCATGGAGAGAGCATGCTTAGCAGTGAACGTCATGGTCTAGGAATTGCAGAGCAGGAAGAGCGAGTTTCTGAGAACTGTGAATCCTTGTTCCAGGCTTGAATTATATGTCTTCACAGTGTACTATTCAAGATGGTGCCTCTATCTTTTTAAAGATGCTAGTATTTAGGTTTCCAGTTGTACTTTCTTTTCTTTTGTTTACGTTAGCAGAACGTGATGTCCCATACCCTAAACAAGTTGGGTCTCTGAGTTTGAGGCCAACCTAGTCTACAGAGTGAGTTTCAGTACAGCTAGGGCTACACAGAGAAACCCAATCTTGATAAACAAAAAGAAAAATATATATTTATTTATTTTGTATATATAGGTGTTTGTGGGATACCTCTATATTCTATGAATATGTTTTATTATCATTGGGTATTAAAGAATCTGTTTCAGTCAATGGCTTGGTAGAGTAAAGTCAGGCAGGAAATCTGAACAGAGATATAGAGAGAAAGTAGGAGGAGTAAAGGAGATGCCATGTAGCCACCAAAGGAGACAGACACCCAGAACCTTACCAGTAAACCACAGACTTGTGCCGATACACAGATTAATAGAAATGGGTTAATTTATGATTTAAGAGTTAGCGAGGAACATGCCTGAGTCATTGGCCAAGCAGTGTTGTAATTAATACAGTTCCTGTGTAGTTATTCAGGTCTGAGCGGTTGGGAAACGACGAGCAATCTCCATCTACAGGTGTTTTATCTGCATGGACATCTGTACACAAGAAGAGGACATTGGGTCCTATTTGACTATAGTTACATATGGCTGTGAGCCATCATGGGGGTGCTAGGAACTGAACTCAGGACCTTTGGGAGAGCAGCCAGGGTTCTTAATTTCTGAAGTACCTCTTAATAAATCAGACTACCTGATACCTCCACCTTAGTCTTCTTAACAAGATATTTAATGTGAGTGACAAGTATTTGTTTTCTTTCCTTTTTTAGGTAGAAATTATTCTACATATGTTTCCATTCCTGATTGGTTGGTTGGTTTAAGTAGCTAAAGCAACAGCGTCACCTGGCAGTTGTCTTGCTGATATGAAGTTATCTTTATTTACTGAAGCTAGAGTGAGTTCACTTTCTAGTGACTTTAGAGCTTTACCTACTCTGTGGAAGGACTTCTATGACTGGCATTCATATAACAAAAATGAATTTAGTTCTGGTGAGTGATCAACTTATCGGATGGGCTGGTGCCTTCCCTGGCTTTGTGCATTTTAGATGATTCACTTGGGGTTTTCCTAAAGTCTCCACCACTACTTCCTCTAAAGTTGAAGGGATAATTAAGAATTTCTACCTTTCCATCATTATGGAAATGTGCCAGGGGATTTTCATGAAATGTTAAATATTTGGATTTAACCAGAGATGATTATGTTCACTAATACAGAGCACTTAATCATAATTTAATTAGGCTTAGATCACAGGAGCAAAATGAATTAAAGACTTGGTACAGTTTCCGCCTTTTTTCCCCAAAGGATAAAGGTATTTCTATGGTTAGATTTTTGTTTTGTTTTGTTTTTTGAGTCAGAGATTTTCTGTGTGGCCCTGGCTGTCCTGGACTTGCTGTGTAGACCAGGCTGGCATCAACTCAGACAGCTCCACCTGCCTCTGCCCCCCAAGTGCTGGGACTAAAAGTGGCATCACGGCTGTCCTGTCTGTCTGATATTTTTGTTTTGGTTTTGAAGCAGCGATCACTGTTGTGAAGACAGCTACCCAAATTCATTCTATCATTTCGATGTGAGCAAGATCCTTCAAATCTGAGTCTGCACTGCTACCTTTTTACTCCAATTACCTTATTTTAGCTGTTGTTGGTTTTGTTGTTATTGTTATTATGTATTATTAATCAGTCAAGAGCTCACTGCATGGCCCACATTGCCAGTAGAGTGTCTCTCTAGTACTCATAAGGCCCTGGGTTCAATCCTCAGCACTGCCATAAGTAAATAAATACATCAAATGAAATAAAACCAAACATATGTGGCCAGGCTGGATTTGAACTCATGGTCCCCCTGGTTGAACTTCCTGAGTGCTAGGTTAAGGTATGCACCAGCAGATAGGCTTCATTTTAGCTCTTCTGTTTCCAGATGAATAAAATAAAAATAGATTAAAAATGTTTTCTCTTTTATTAAATTTATTTGGTAAATAAAATATATAGCTGGATGGTGGTGGTGTGCACCTTTAATCCCAGTACTCTGGAGGCAGAGGCAAGTGGATCTCTATGAGTTCAAGGCCAGCCTTGTCTACAGCGTGGGTTTCAGAATAGCCAGGGCTACACAAAGACACTCTGTCTTGAAAAACAGACAACAAAAGTGGTAAGCAGCAACTTTAATGAAATACTCTCTGAGGAGAATACATATTTTCATATACCTAAGCCAGTCTCAGACAAACATATGCAAGAAACTTTTAAGGATAGCCTAGTGATTTTATGACCCAAAATGTAATAGTAAACGACATTCTTTAAAAAGAAATAAGTGGGGGGCTGGAGAGATGGCTCAGAGGTTAAGAGCACTGGCTGCTCTTCCAGAGGTCCTGAGTTCTATTCCCAGCAACCACATGGTAGCTCACAACCATCTGTAATGAGATCTAGTGCCCTCTTCTGGCCTGTAAGTATACATGCAAGCAGAACACTGTATATGCAATAAATAAAGATTTATTAAAAAAAAAAAAAGAAAGAAAGAAATAAGTGCTGGGTGTGGTGGCTCATGCCTTTAATCCCAGCACTCTGGAGATAGATCCAGGCAGATCCCTGTGAGTTCAATCAAGGCTAGCCTGGTCTACAAAGTGAGTCCCAGGGCAGCCAGGACCAGGAGGAGGAGGAAAAGGAGGAGGAGGATCAGGAGGAGGAGAAAAAGAAGAAGAAGAAGAAGAAGGAGGAGGAGGAGGAGGAGAAGAAGAAGAAGAAGAAGAAGAAGAAGAAGAAGAAGAAGAAGAAGAAGAAGAAGAAGAGCAGCTAAATACAAAATGGACTGGGATATAGAAGACAAAAAAAAACCTTTGTGGCAATGAAAACACTCATATTTAAGCCCTCCACCTACTTGCATCACCCACAGGTAGCTACGACTAAGTACTGAATACATGTTACCAGCATGGCTGGAAAATTAAATTGCAGTGTAAACTGTTTCAGGGTCACATGTGGCCAGTGGCTCCAAAGCTGAGCAGAATGGCTGCCAGCGGTATTCATTCAAGGGGTAGAGAATCAGTCTGCTGATGGACTAAATAGACTGAAGTCCTTTCTGTTTATCTTTCCAAAGCTGCAAGTGTCAGTGGTTAAAGGTCAATTTTCTTCTCTGTTTCTGCACCAAATTGCACCTGATTTTCCAGTTCTACTACTGGGAGGTTTTCATTTACTAATTCAGTCACCACAAAAAAAGGTATAGTGTGGTGGTAAGAAAAAATAGAAAAAAGAAAGGCGACCAGAAACTGCTCTGGTATCAACACATCCACCTTCTTTCTTACTTTTTATGCCTTTGACAGCTCTGCCACGCTGAGACGCATAGCTCACCTCTAAATGTGGTGCTGAGTCACAAGTCTGTGAAGGCCGAGCCCTGAGGTCAGGCAATGCAAGGTTCACCAGTTATTTCACTCGTCCTAGGGAACCTAGTCACAGAATGTGAGGGATTCTTCTGGAGCAGTAGGGTGAGATTGGCTTGATCTTCAGTAAACAATGTGTGGTTGTTTGTGTGTCTGAGAGTGTCAACTTCCTTCCTAGTGTCCCTAAGGAATCTCAAAGGTACTTCAGCCAACGCTGATCTCAACCTCACTGGCGCCTGGCTTTCTGTTCATTCACCACGAACATGTCCTGTCGTAACCTGAAGATATGGCTTGACCCCCTTTTTATTGATTTCAAGTAATCCAAATATGGAAAGTTGCAGGTGGTAGAATTCCATAGAACATTTGAGAAAAACAGCAGAAGGTAATGCTTCAGGGTAGCCCAGGGAGGACCAGCCAACACTAATACAACATTAGAGTATTAAATGTTGCTTCTTTTCTTTTTTTAAGGTGAGGTCTCGTGTAGTGCAGAGTCGCATCAAATTCGCTATGTAGTGTGTCTGTAGCAGAGAATGTCCTCGAACTTCCTAATCTCCTGCCTCAAGTCTAAAAGCTAGGCTCATAAGTATGTGTTGGTACATCTAGTTTCATTCAGTGAGGGAATTGGCCAGGCAAGCACTCTACCAACTGAGATAGGAAGGATCAACCGAGGGGGACAGACCTTCCTCCAGAGATAGCAGCACTTTCCAGCAGCACTTCCCAGATATAATGAGGTGGGAAGGAAAACCGACAGTTTCTAGTAATGAAAACTCCCCTCCAGCCCTGATGCTGGCTGCATCTAATCTGTTCGTTGCTGCCTTGCTGATACATTTTTACTTTTCCTTATATCAGAAGTCAGCTTCTTTCTGCTCTCTACGTGGACTGCAGTCGAGTGGCTCTGCAGAAAGCCTTCCCAGCTTCAGCACCAGATGGAAACTGACCAGACATCCACTCCTTTGGACTCCGCAGCTGTTGTGGAAGCCAAACCAATAAATCCCCTTTGTAAGACATGTTCATTCTATTGCTTATATGTCTCTGGAGGACCCTAACACGATGTTTGTGCTTGATTTTTTTTTTTCACATAAACATTTTGGAAGGTATTACAGGCACGGTAGCACATACCCTTTATCCCAGCACTTAGGAGGCAGAGGCAGGTGTATCTCTGTTAGTTCAAGGCCAGCCCAGAGCAGCATTTAAAAAAATTGAAAGACAATGTTGTCTACTCTTGGAGTGTTGCATGTTGTGATGGTCATATATCAACTCTACAACCCCAGTGTCTCTGTGTGAGGGGCAGTGTGCAATCATAGGCTGGCTGGCTTCTTCAGGCCTCCTCCAGGCTAAAGGAACTCTTGCCAGGATGCTCTAAGGTCTCTCTCCATCTGCTGACCTTGCTTGGACACGAGCCGGCAGTTTCCCGAGGCAGGCCATTTTACAGCAGAGTTCCTGGGGAGAGACACTAGGAGCTCTCGTTTTGGCAGTTCCCTCGAAGGAGTTTAGGATACCCTGAAATGTGAGCATTCTACCTGAAGGAACCTTAGCCAGCCTAGGCCTGGCAAACACGCTCTGGCAGGCCTTGCCCTTCTCCCCCATTCTCTCTGCCTTTCTAGAAACGGTTAAATTACATTCCTAAAGCTAGCCACCAAGGTCTATTTCCATATTTGGCCACTTCCTCCCTCTGAGGCTGCTGACCACCAAGGTCCAGCTGCCAAAGCATTGCAGTCCAGCTATCAGAAGCCTAACCATAGGCCATTTCTGCGTTTGATGCTGCCCCTTGCTATGAAGAAACATTTTATTAGATGAAGTCACATTCATCAATCTAAATGATTAGTTTCTTATTTAGAAAGTCCTAGTCTATACTGATATCTTGATATATTTCCCCTGCGTTTTCCTGATCAATTTTAGATTTTCAGGTCTTACACTGAAGTCTTTGATTCTCATGGAGTTGGCCATCATACAGAGTAAGAGATGGGGGTCAGTTTCAGTTCCCTGTGCATGGCCACCCATTTTCCCCAGCAACAACTGTTGAAGAGGCTGTCTTCTCCTTGTGGACACAAAAACACAGCCCTCAGCTCAAAGGCTAATATGAAATCGTTTGTTCTGGAGCCAAACCTGAGGGTCTCCAGTGTTGCTCTTTTTGCCCATTATTCTCACTGTTCTTTGGCATTCTGGTGTCTTTTATGCATCTATGTAAATTTTAATACTGTTTTCCTATTTTTTTTTTGAAGATCGGCATGGGGAAGGATTTTTAAAATTATTTGTGTATGTGCGGGGATGTGCATGTAACTGCAGGTGTTCGAGGTGACCAAAGGACTCAGCGTTGGGAGCCAATGGGAACCAAACCTGAGCCCTCTGGGAGAGGAGTGAGTGTCCTTAACAGCTGAGCCATCTCTCCAGAGCCCTGACATTGGAATTTTTGTGGCGATTGCCACAGGTGAATCTATAGGTTACTATTGATAGTGTAGCCATTTTCCCAGTATAAATCCATCCAATCCATAGTATGGGAGGTCTTCCTACCTTCTAGCATTATCTTTAGTTTCTTGTAGCAGGTTTTAAATTTGATTTGCGTTAGTGTTCTGCTTCTCGCTTAGATTTATTCACTTAACTGCTTTAAGAACCCTATTCCTCAGGGCTGGAGAGATGGCTCAGCGGTTAAGAGCATTGCCTGCTCTTCCAGAGGTCCTGAGTTCAATTCCCAGCAATCACATGGTGGCTCACAACCATCTGAAATGAGGTCTGGTGCCCTCTTCTGGCCTTCAGGCATACACGCAGAAAGAATATTGTATACATAATAAATAAATAAATAAATAAATATTAAAAAAAAGAATCTTTAAAAAAAAAAAAAAGAACCCTATTCCTACTCAGAGGGGTGACCTCTTTCTCTCTCTCAGAACTCATGCACTGTGTTTCTTCTGTCTACAGTGTCAAGTCTTTCATAAAACGTTTATGTCCATTTTGGTTTGGTAAATACTTTGTCCTGTGCCTTATGCTTACCGTTTCTGCAACATTTTGCAAACACACATGCGTGTGTGCACGCGCACACACACAAACACACACACACAGCCAAAACTGGCTAATGGACACTTAGCTTCAAATTCTGCCTTTACTTTTCCTGAGTTATTTTGAATAAAAGAAAAGGTCTTAATCAAACATGATGATGAACCAGGTATGGTGGCACATACCTGCAATCCCAGAAGCCAGAGGTAGAGGCAAGAGAAGTTAATTTTTGACTCTTAGTGAGTTTGAAGACAACCTGAGCTACATGAGACCTTGTCTAAAAATACCAAAGCCAAGACAGACAAAACCACTAAAAATCAATAAATCAATAAAGAAATAAATACGATGAACAGAATAAAGAAAGAGCAAAGCCATCCTCTGAAGTCAGGGACCGAGTTCAAATCAAATGCTCATCTCAGGAAAAGGACCGAGACCAAGCATATCCACAGCTGCAAGTTTTGTCTTGTGTTAGGAACAAAGGGAAGGCCACTGTCTTGTGCACACTTAATTTCTATTCCAAGGATTTGCCACCGTATCTGCAGACCGTATGCAGCATCAAAAAGACAATAAAATGTATTCTTGAAAAGTATCTCCTGAGAAAGCATATACAGCAGTTATTCTCAAGAAAATACTGGGTGGCAAGAGTTGAACAAACCACGAAAATGTCTTCTTTTTCAAAAAGAATTATCCCGGCGTAGAGGTGTATGCGTTTAATCTCAGCATTCTTCGGAGGCAAAGGCAGACAGATCTCTGTGAGCTCAAGGCCAATGTGAGTACCAAGGCAGCCAGGGCTACATAGTGAGATTCTGCTTTTGTTTTTGTTTTTTTTTAAATGCGATTAACTTGCTTATTCTCTCATGTTAAAATATTTTATCATATTTCCCTGTACTTAATATTTATTTTGGACTTCTCCCCCATTTTGATTTAAATGGAAGGAAAAGCTTGCCAAGGTTCACGTCTTCCTGAGTCAGCAAGTAAAGTTCCTATTAATCTCCCAGCTGAATGAGTCACCAGTCTGGCTTGGGGAAGTCAGTCTTGGCCATCTGGGCTGCTGAGAAACAGCACCGTCAATTAGTCTAGACAGTTTGTGGGCAGTCACTTGGCCATGTATGGTATGCTTTCCACTTCCTCCTGGTGGAACCTAGACACTCTCCTGGGAACATGTAAAAAGATGCCAGATTTAGAAGAAGAAAAACACGGAATGTGTAGACAGATTAGGATCCCACATAAACCGCGAATGCCCTTACAATACAGGCATTCCGTGTGATATCTGAGATGTATTTCCGTACACACAAAAAAGGAAATTGTTTATCTGACATGTATTCTGTATTAGGCAGCCTACATTTTATGTGCCAGCCTTACATGGGTAGATCTGAGCTGTGCCTCCACACTTTCTTTTCCTGGAGAAAGACTGCTCTCAAGTGAATGAGGGCTCAGTTTTTTCCTCTGTTGTTAGCCACACAATTTCTGTCTAACATCAGAGAAAGACGAAAGAATTCCTTCCAGACTGCTTCTCAGTCTTTCCACACCGCTCAGGAGGCTTGGGGAAGTCCAAATTCTAATCCATTTTGGTTGCTAACCGTGGTGCTTCCTGGCAAAGGCTGTGCTGGCCACCAGTGGCCCTCAGTTAAGGTTTCTGGTATTTCACAACGTTTATTGGGTGTAAGAATCTCCTGAGGAGATTTTGAAACTTTAATGACTGGGGTGCATTCCATCTAAATAAAAATCTGGCCGCATTGGGTAGGATCTAGGTGTCAGCGTTAATACTTGTAATTCCTTAGCTGTCGTTAACTTCAGGCAAAGTTGAGAATGACTGTCTGCTCAGCCGCATTTATACCAGGTAATGTTTACCACACGTGGGGAGGCAATTCCTAAAAAAAAAAAAAAGGAATTACAATACTGATTATTACACATTCATTTGGGGTTTTTTTATTTGCTTGTTATTTTTGAGACAGGCCCTTATGTAGTTCAGGTTGGCCTTGAACTCACGATTTGTCTAACTTAACTGACCTTCTTCCTGCACCTCCTAAGTAACTGTGCTCGGCAGGATCAGATTATCTTCTTTTTAGTGTGACCCTGAGGGTCCGAGTCTGAACTATCACCGTCAAGCCTGGCTAATGAGCCAGTTCTACTTTCCCAGCAACTGAGAAAAACAATACATTTCTACCAAATATTTTCCAGGTTTGGGAATTTTATCTGTAACGTCATGCTTGTCGGAAAATACTTTTCCATGGATGTAAAATAATTTATGTTTCCTAATGCCTACAGTGGAAGCCAAATAACCACCACCTCAGTGTAGCGCATCTTGAAAAAAAAATTAACATTTCTGCTATATTTCTTTATGTGCAGCTTGGATAAAGTTAGGAAAATGTCTTGAGGAAGAACATCAATCCTTTAAGTTGTTTTTCACATAAAGACATGTCAATATTATGCATTCAAAGATACTGACATAAATGTAGCACATGCTTACATGAAACAGATGATAAAAACAGCTCTTGGTCAAACACCTTCGTTTTTCTTCCTAATTATTGTCAACTTCGAATCATCCATTTGATGCCATCTTCCTCAAACCACCATTCTGTCTTCCGCCCAGGCTTCTGTAAACTAAGGCATGTTCTCTGTGTGTCCTGTGCTTTACACTGAAGTCTTTGTGCTTGACCTTTCTTTTTTACTTTTATTCTGATTTTTCTCTCTCAGTCTGCCTTATTCAGCCTATGTTTGCCCTCCTTCATGTGTGCCCCGTCTCAACACTCCCCTCTTTACTGCTCAATCCTGTCTTGTAAGTTGTGTATTATAATTCAATGGCATTCTACTTATGACTTTTTGCAGTGTTGGTAATTGAATGCAGGACCTTGAGCATGCCAGATGACCCCTCTACTGCTGAGCAAGGGAGGATATTCTAGAATATGTGATCCCTGCTTCTTCTTGATCTTCTTCTCTCACCAGCAGCAATAGTGGTACCATGTCTGTGGGAAACCACCCTGAGAAGTCTGCGGGTGTTCCCTCCCTCCAAGTAAGTGTGTGTGTGTGTGTGTGTGTGTGTGTGTGTTGGGGGAGGGGGCGAGCTCACTCATGGGTTCCAAGGCTACCAGCTTGCAAAGGTGACTCAGAAGAGATGGCTGCCAAGTTGTATTGAGAGTTCCCAGCTGTGGGTCCTTCTCTTGGTGTGTCCTTTTCAGAAAATGTTTACCCCACAGTTTGTGAGAACAGAACAGAAATCAGTCTGAGGTCTGTTCTTCCTACAAAGTCAGCCAGCTGAAAACGTGAGTGTATGTGTATGTGTGTGTGTGTGTGTGTGTGCGCGTGTGTGGCTTACCTCTCAACCACGGTGATCTGCTTGCCCTTCCATGAAAGGCTCATTAACATGTCCTGAAAACAGCCCATGCAGCAAGCAGCAGGGCAGGGTGGTAAAACAGTAACTACGATTGTTGACCAGGCTCTGCTCTAAAATGCACTGAACCTTTACAGCTTTATGACCACACAGACAAGCCTAACACCAGCTGAACTTTCTAAGGAGGGATTTGCCCGGAGTCCCCCTGGTCATTACACAGCAGACACAGAATGTGACTGAAACAAGCAAATGAGAGGTCAAATAATGAGTATAATTTAGGTACGGCGTACGTAAATTTTTATTTACTTGTTTGTTTGTTTGTTTTTCAAGACAGGGTTTCTCTGTAGCTTTGGAGCTTGTCCTGGAACTAGCTCTTGTAGACAAGGCTGGCCCCGAACTCACAGCGATCCTCCTGCCTCTGCGTCCCGAGAGGTGGGATTAAAGGCAGGCGCCACCACTGCTGGGCTAGAGTCTACGGCCTTCTGTTTTTGTTTTTTTTTTGGTGTTTTTTTTTTTTTTTTTTTTTTGGTTTTTCGAGACATGGTTTCTCTGTGGTTTTGGAGCCTGTCCTGGAACTAGCTCTTGTAGACCAGGCTGGTCTCGAACTCACAGAGATCCGCCTGCCTCTGCCTCCCAAGTGCTGGGATTAAAGGCGTGCGCCACCACCGCCTGGCTCTACGGCCTTCTATAGTTTGCAGGCTATGAGCAGAATATAAAGGATTTAAAATAACAATGAGTCACCTTAAGAATGGAATTCCCTTCCCTATTTCCTTCCAGGCTTTCCTTTTCTATGGCAGCTAAGGATAGATTTGTAACTCAATTGCCTTATCTCCACTCATGGTTACTAATCTTTAGCAAAGAAAGGCAGCAGGCCTTAGGGAGGTTCTGGTTGCAGTTCCCTTGCTGGGGTGGAACCTTGACCAAAAGGAATTTGAGGAGGAAGTGCTTCTGGCTCCCAGGTTCTGTGGGAACTCAAGCAGGAAGCTGGAGTAGGAAACGAAGACCCGAGAGGAAGGCTGCTCACTGGCTTTCTCACCCAATCCAGGACTACCTTCCGAGGGTTGGCACAGCGCACAATGGACTAAGTCTTCCCATATCAGTCATTACACAAGAAAACACCCCAGACACGCCTGTGGGCCAGTCTGCTGGAGGCAATTCTTCAGCTGAGACCCCTTTTCCCCAGTAGACCCTAACGTGTGTCAAGCCAACATTTAACCCAGCCATCACAGCAGGAACACAACTTTTAGTACAGTATGATACCTACTTCCAAGTTTACGTTGTTATTTTGGCTACTTACTCATTTAGACAGGATGTGCATCCTCTTTCAAAAATATTTATGTATCTTTGAAAAAGGGTGTGGCAGAGTTGATGAACTGACGTGCCAATAGTTATGACAGTAGATCCCAGTGGCTAAAGCAAACACAAGACCAACACCTAGAAGAGATGCAGGGTGGCAATCAGTTTCTTCATGGTTATCAGTTAGCCAGTGATTTTACATTCAATGTGCCTTTAAAAGTCTAGAGATTCTCTCTTAGGCCACAGTAAGACAAAAAGAGCGTGTGTATGTGTGTGAGACCTCCTTCGAGAGACCTCTTTCTGTGCAGTTAAATTTCTCTACCTATTCGCATCTGTTTGCTTACTTAGTCACCTTTATTCTGTAAGTTTTGTCTAGCTCTATGTGAACGACTTTTGTTTCTGGGGAGACGATGAGCAGTGTAAATACTTTATGTTGTAAAGCTTCAACTTTTGTTATCAAGAAGTTTTCCAACCTTTGGACTCACCTGTTGTGAAGGGAAGACCCTTCGATACTAGTCACCATCGCAACTTGGTTTTATTAGGGAGAAGACAAATACTTTATACCCTTCAAAGAAACCAGCTTGAGTAATGGACGCTGCACTTCCAGTGTGATTGCTTTCACACTGGGGACAAAGTACAACTAATTACTATTGACCACTGCGCTGGCCAAGCTGCCTTTCCTGCTGAGTGACTGTATCACCCCTCAGGTGACTGCACCTTTAAACATGTTCACGATCATGCTGGCGCCTTGGAGGAGAGAAAACACAACCTGTAGTGTAATCCAGCTTCCCCGGCCGCACGCAACCACCAGGCTATCTATCCCTGCAGGTGTCCCTTTTGAGCCTCTCGTATGTGAGCACTAGTGGACACAGTGAGTGGAGATTATAGCTGGAGAGGATAGCCATGCTGAGATTCTGGGAGGATAAAGCCGGATTTGGGGAACAATGTGAGGTAGTAAGACAGGAGAAACAATATGCTTGTCATAACTCTCTTAGAGACAGTTTTCCTAAGGACCATGACACCAGAATAACTACCTAAATACACAGACTGCTAATGTTCAATGTGCACTATGCTTGTATGTACATCATGTTCAGTATAGCATATAGTAAACCTCTTTTTCATTTTTCCTCTTGATTTTTCAAGACAGGGTTTCTCTGTTTATCCCTGCTGTCCTGGAACTAATTCTGTAGACCAGACTGACCCCTAACTCAGAGATCTGCCTGCCTCTGCCTCCCGAGTGCTGGACTCAAAGGTTTGTGTCACCACCATCTGACTAGCAAACCCAGCGCTCGGGATACAGAAGCAGGGGTATCTCTGATCTGGAGCCAATCTGACTAGAGAGCTAGTTCCAAACTAAGCAAATCCTGTCTTAAAAATCAAAACCCACAAACAAACAAAAAGAGTGTATTGTAGGAGCTGAAGAGACAACTCAATGGTTGAGGGTATTCACTACTCCTCTGTCTAGCTTTGGAGCCTGTCCTGGAACTCACTCTGTAGACCAGATTGGCCTTGAACTCGGAGATCTGCTTGCCTCTGCCTCTGGAGTGCTGGGATCAAAGGTATACTCAACCACTGTTCTGTTTTTTTTTTTTCAATGTGTGATTTTTATTACTATGTTCGTTCTAAAGACTGAACGAACATAGTAATAAAGTCAAAGGAGCAGGGTTCCAATATGGAAGTAACTAGTTTCGATTCAGGCTCGTGGGTAGCTGCTGTAGCTTTGCAATCATACATAAGCTGAGTTTAGGGCTCTGGTTCTGCTGCTCACAGCTAAGAGGCCTCCAGCATGCTACAGCCTCTCGGTGACTGGATTTCTGTTTTCCACTCATTCTCTCTAGTCCGTTTCCACATCTACACTTCCCCCTTCTCATTGAAATTTGTTTTTTCCATATGTTTCTTCTCTTTCTCTCTGTTACTCCTTTTCAAAGTACAAAGTTTGTAGCATGTATCATACTATTATGCATGTCCACATTCCGGGAGATTCTAATAATTACCTCTCACTATCTGCCGGCCCTCACTCAAGATGAGGTATTTCCTTATGTGTCTGAAGCATTATCCAAAATCACTTTGGCTGTAGGAACTTCCTGTGGTCTTATTTATGGAACCATTCTTCTGGGGTGTTTTTCCATTTGTTTCTATTGGCATTCTGTGATTGTGCTTCAGTGCAATTGTCTAGACAGAGATGTATGCTGGGAGCCCAGAGGCAGACATTTTTGTTCTCCTTTTACCAGCAGCACAAGACATTAGGTTCATACAGAGGTCGTGGCTTCAAATCAAACATCTATTTCTTTTCTTCCCAGGCTAGTTATCTCAGTACGTCCCTGGATAGAATGCCTCGCTCTTAAAACAGGATTCCTACAAGATTACAGAAGACTTTGTTAGACCTTGCTCGGCCATCTGTTAAGATAACCTGTCTGTGTGGGCAAATCTGGCAGAGAAACGTGAGCTACGTGTTACAACCATTCTCATTTCCTTAGAGGGTGGCAGTTGTCTTCTTCCTCTGACAGACAGCTTCGACTTCCTTCGAGAAAGAGTATACCCTTTCCCGTATTTGCCAATAGGCAAGGTCTTCTCTCTGGAAGGTCCGGCTTCTGTCTCTTTTTTCTGACTTCTGTCTCTTTAAGCTGCCTCAGAAATCTAGCAATTCTGAGTTTCTAATTTTATTCATTTACTCTTTTTGTTTGTTTTTTGTTTTGTTCTTTTGAGACAAGGTTTATCTGTGTAACAGTCCTAGCTGTCCTGGAACTATTTCTTGTAGACCAGGCTGGCCTTGAACTCACAAAGATCCACCTGCCTCTGCCTCTCCAAGTGCTGGGATTGACTGTGTGCACCACCGCCACAGCGAGTCTCCATCTTTACTCTCGTTGAACTTTAGACAAGGTCTTTCCTTCCTCTGTCTCAGGTTCTAGGGATAGAATTCATGACCTCATGCAAGCAACACAAGAAGTCTGTTTACCAACTGAGCTGTTTTCCTATCCTGAGAAGCCTTAAAGTCCAAATCCCTAGATTTTAACAAGTCTATTTCAGCTTCATAACCTTCATTAAGTAAAACTTGAACCCCAAGTTAAAGTTTCTTCTCAATTCTTAGCAGTTTTCCTTTCCTGGTGTTTAAGACATAATTCATATTGTCTTGCCAATAGCTAGAGTTATGGATGGGAAGGATTCTCTATGTAGTAGTTCACGTGTCTCAGAATCATTTTCTAGCCTCTTGAAATTTGCGAATCTACACATTTAATATAGGGATGGCGGCACTGTCACCACGCACAGTTTGGATACAGAGGAAATGAGCGATGGATTGAGATGCTGCCCTAGTCAGGGTTTCTATTGCTGTAACAGAGCACCAGGACCAAGTTGGGGAGGTAAGTGTTTATTCAGCTCACGCTTCCCCATTGCTGTTCATCACCAAAGAGAATCGGGACAGGCACTCAAGCAGGGCAGGATTCTGGAGGCAGGAACTGATGCAGAGGTCATGGAGGAGGGCTGCTTACTGGGCTGCTCAGCCTGCTTTCTTAGAGAACACAGGGCCACCTGGCTTGGTATGGCACCACTCACCATGGGCTGGTCCCTCCCCACTGATCACTAAGTGAAAAAATGCCTTACAGCTGGATCTCATGGAGACCTTTCATTGGGTCTCTGACGACTCTAGCTTGGGTCAAGTTGACACACAAAATCAGTCTGTGTAAATGCTTACTTCTATGCTCAAGGTCATACTCAACTGCATAACAAATTCCAGCCTACCTGTCCAGATGCTATCGCCAGATTGCTAGTGTCCTCTTGAGTTAAACATCTGATCGTGCTATTAATATTTTTTTTTCAAGACAGGGTTTCTCTGTGTAGCCCTGGCCATCCTGGAACTTGCTCTGTAGACCAGGCTGGTCTCAAACTCAGAGATTTGCCTGCCTCTGCCTCCCAAGTGCTAGGATTATAGGCTTGTACCACTACCACCAGGCTCGATATTAATGTTTTACTAGATCAACAATTTGCTGAGTTTTCTGCAGCTCACAAAATTTAGTAATTAGTGCCATACCAATGCCCCAGTGGTGTTTGATTTTCATGTCTTGTTCCTTGCACATGAATAAGTCCTAGCAGGTTATGGCCTACCTGTGTGCATTGCTGTTACTCAGCTTTCTGTCACTCTTTCAACTCATGGTGGGAACCGGTTGGTTTTGAAGGTGTCAGCCCATGATGAACTGGTCTCCTTGCTTTGGACTTGTGGCGAGGCGATCCATTTCAGTGGGAATGTGTGCTGAGGCCAATCCGTTGCTGAAGTCAGAGGCTAGGCCTCAGCAGACTCTCTCTCTCTCTCTCTCTCTCTCTCTCTCTCTCTCTCTCGCTCTCTCTCTCTCTCTCTCTCTCTCTGTGTGTGTGTGTGTGTGTGTGTGTGTGCGTGCATGTCAGGGAATACACAGGAAAATTAGGTCCATTTACCCTAGAAGCTAAAGACAGAATAGTGCCGTAAAAGAACTTTAATCATCATAACTATACCTGCAAGACAAAGATTAGTTTCTTAGCTCCATGTTTGCTGGTAGGTTCTAGAGAGAGGGTGAAAAGTAGGAGGATGTAAGGACACCATACAAAAACAGCCATGGTCACACTGAGCTCCAGTTAGTCACAGTCTCAGGATGAGTCAGGTGGGGCCTTGTCATCCGAAGAATGTCATTGCTGTCGGGGGAAGATTTGACTGTTGTCAAAAGATATTCACTAGACAGGTGTGGTGGAGTATGTTTTTAGTATCCCACACTCAGGAAGCAGAGTTTGAAGCCAGCTTGGTCAATAGAGCGAGTTCTAGGACAGCTAGAGAAACCTTGTGTTGAAAAACAAAACCAACCAAATAACCAAAAAGGATATTTGCTCATTTGTCACATTCTTCTTGGAACTTAAGGTGGCTTCAGAGGAGAGCGACTCATAGCGATGGTGACAGATGCAGAGAGGCCATGGTCATCTATACCCTGCTTTGTGTTTGTAGGCTCAAATGAAAAGTCAGAGCTTTTAATAAAACATTGTCTGTGTCCTTGTAACAAAATCAATTGCATCATGAAGCATGCAAAAAAGAAGAGAGAGAGGAGAGAGAGAGAGAGAGAGAGAGAGAGAGAGAGAGAGAGATCCTATCTTCAGGAATAGAAAGGAGCAAACTTAGGATGTACTTATATGGAGTCCCTTTGACCTGTGAGAGGTGGATCCACTTTTTATGACTCCTTTGAGTCCCTGAAGCTTGTATGAATGTTTGGTTTACAAGCAGACATCCAAGTTTTAGCTATATTAGCATTATTACTGTTTCTAATCTATATTGAAATTTATATTGTAGAGAAAACAGCTGACGTGTACCTGTAAAACAGCTGAGCTGACTCCCACCTTTGAGTCATAGCAAAAGCTATAGCTTTGGCTCAAAAAGCATGAACATTCTTTTCCCAGTCCAGAGGGCTGGATACAAAAACTTGACGATTTTTATTTAGCCCAATGAGAAGCTCCTTTAAGTCTGCGCTTAGAAGACAACCAAAGGAAATTTAAAATATGAGTTTGTGCCTGATGGTAGCAACCAGTGCTCTGCCATCTTGTCCGAACTCCATGATCAGTGTTAAAATGCTGAACTTTTGGAGTCTTGGGTAACAATGGCATAGAGGGGGGAAAGAAACCTGAAACCTTTTCTCTTTTCCACATACTTTAGGTCACTTTCTTATGCCTTTACCACTTCTGTTTCGGAACTTATTTAAGCTTTCACATCCTCAGACTTTATGTGCCTTAGAAAATTTTCTTAGACCCTCAACACTTGCATAGATTTTTTTAAACCTTTTTTCTTACAATATAATCATTTACCAGAGACACAAGTAGTTATGGCTGAGAATAGTCATTGCAAAGCAGGTTCCTTTACTGGAAAGTTACATCTGGAGCCTGTTGATCTTTTTGTTTTGTTTTGGAGACAGGGTTTCTCTGCAGCTTTGGAGCCTATTGTTGATCTTTTAACAGATGAAGTCTGTTAGCAAAGCAAACCTGTCTGCCTTTTCCGAACAGGAGACCAAGTAGATCTAGGAAAAGCAGACCTGATTTTTACATATGAAATGGACTAACAAGGTGGGTGCAGTCATGGAGAAGAACCCAGCTGTCTGCTGCTGCCAAGCTGCCAGAGCTATAGCTGGCCATGCCTTCAATGCCATCAGAGATCTGAGAAGTGGAAATTAGAGCAAGATGAATAATTCAAATGGCCTGTGTGTCAATCAAAATTACCTCAACAGTTAATAAAAGACTCCTGTGGTCTCCATGGCTTCTTTTGGGGAAGAGGTACCCGAGAAGTAACAATCTTTAGCATCCAGGCACTAGAAACCTGAGGGACTTTTCCTGTGTAGGAGGAACTTGGGGAACTGACCTTACTTTGCCTAGGCAAAGTTGAGCAATCATCTCTCTGTTTTCCTATCTGTTCACAGTTTGGGCAGGGTCCTGGAAGTGGGCAAGGCATTGGGACAGCTGTGACCAATGGTTAGCATTACCACAACCAGGTGGAGTTATGGTGGAGGCATCATCTTTTTTGAAAACCTCGGGGTCACCACTAGGAGCTGGGGGCTCTGTCACGTAAGCTTTTTCCATTAAACATTTTACATGCTCTATTCAGCAGATCTCTGAAGAGTTTGAGGACCGTAATCTATTAAATATATCTGACCTAAACAAGCTTTGTTTAGTTACTTGCTTGAGGCTTAACCTTGAAAACACATACAGGAGGCTAAATAAAGTTCTTTCTTGTAATTAATATGTTAGCACTTAGCATGACCTCAAATATAGTTCTGAACACATTAATGAATTTGATTCTTTATGAGGTGACTGATCATTAACTTGAATATCTTAATTATTATCTTTAATAGTTTACAATAAGTTGTTAGTAGCTTCTTAATTTTTTTTTTTAATTTTTGTGTCCATTGGTGTTTGACTCGCATGTCTTTGTATGGGAGTCAGATCCGTTGGAACTTGAGTTACAGACAGTTGTAAGCTGCCATGTGAATGCTGGGAATTGAACCCCAGGTCCTCTAGAAGAACAGCCAATGCTCTTAACTGCTGAGCCATCTCTCCAGCCCAAGTGTGTAGCTTTTATAAGATTAGAACTTACAGCTTTATCCCTATTACGTTTAAGCCTTGAAAATAATTCATGGATTGAAGCTCTTGTTAGTATCAAAATATGACTTCTAAGTCATGAGCACAATCCATAGGGAGATTGGCAGTTTCACTTTCCTTGACCTTAGTTCACAGTTATAGGATATAATAGTTTCGTGTATGACTCAGTTTATCAAAATAGCTAAAGCTTAATGAAGCTTGCGAAGACAAGGAGTCGAGACATATGTTCTTAAGCCTGAGAGTCCTTAGGTAAGAAGAGACATTCTCTAAGCCAGGGGCTCTCAATCCTCCCAGTGCTGCAACCCATCAATAATGGAGCTCCCATGTCATGGTGACCCTCAACCCATCAATAATGGAGCCCCCATGTCATGGTGACCCTCAACCCATCAATAATGGAGCCCCCATGTCATGGTGACCCTCAACCCATCAATAATGGAGCCCCCATGTCATGGTGACCCTCAACCCATCAATAATGGAGCCCCCATGTCATGGTGACCCTCAACCCATCAATAATGGAGCCCCCATGTCATGGTGACCCTCAACCCATCAATAATGGAGCCCCCATGTCATGGTGACCTTCAACCCATCAATAATGGAGCCCCCATGTCATGGTGACCTTCAACCGCAGAATCAGTCTCATTGATGTCTCACAGCTTCAACTGTGCCACTGCTATGAATCACCATGCGAACATCTGACATGAAGACAGTCCCAGGCTTCCCTGTGAAAGGTCATGACCCAAAGGTCAAGAACTGCTTCCCCAAGCTCTTTGCTAGACTGCCTCAGTCTGTGTCTTCCTGCATCATAAATCAGGAATACTCTAGTTGGCTTGTTTAGTATTTGGTACCCCAACTCTTTAGACTTTTATTTATTTTTATGATCACATATTATTAATATAAACATTTTATAAACTTAAAATGCCCCATGGTTTTATAAATATAAATATTTTAAGTGCTGTTCCTTAAAAACTATAACTCTTTATTTTAAATTTTCTGTAAAACTCCATTATTTCCTCTTTAAAAGATTTAAAATCTCTCAGCCAGGCAATAGCAGCGCACACTTTTAATCCCAGCACTCGGGAAGAAGAGGCAGGCAGATCTCTGTGAGTTCTAGGACAGCCTGGTCTACAGAGTGAGTTTCAGGACAGCTAAGGCTATGTAGAGAAACCCTGTCTCAAAAAACAAAACAAGCCGGGCGGTGGTGGCGCACGCCTTTAATCCCAGCACTCGGGAGGCAGAGGCAGGCAGATCTCAGTGAGTTCGAGGCCAGCCTGGTCTACAAGAGCTAGTTCCAAGACAGGAACCAAAAGCTACGGAGAAACCCTGTCTCGAAAAATAAAAATAAAAAAAAAAAAAAAACAAAAGTTTAAAACCTCCCAACTGTGTGCTCCTACAACATCAAAAATAAAGTACCGTTTTTACTTCAAGAGCAATAATAAAGGGCATGACCACGATCTGCCAAAGGCAACACCGAGCTCTAACTGGTGCAAACAGTTCAATGCTCAATACCTGGGATTCATATTGGTTCTCCCCATGGCCTTCAATAGCCTCTCTGGCTCCACCCTCGGCAACATGTATCACCTGCCTTTTAGATCTCAGAAGGCCTCGTTCCTTGCAGCTGGTGTTTCTGTGACAATCACATGGCACTGGCATCTCCAGGTAGGTTCCCCCATGCACCTGGGCTTTCCTTAGGCCCTCCAATCCCGTCCTACACTGGCAAGGTTCAGCTGTTCTCCATGACCCCTTTGTGTCTTAAAAAACCAGTATCACCTGGGTGACGTTTATGTTACCAACTTTGACTGCCAGCAGCACAAGGTACATTCTTGTATCTGAATGCATGGAGGCGCAGCTTTAATGCCTTATTAATCAAGCACTGTTTTTAGACTCTATCGTTCCTAAACCTTGTTTTCGGGAGAGGAATTATCTTGGAGACTTGTTGGTACCTCCTTGGTTGTCCCACACCACATGGTCACCTTTCATCAAGATGATAGTGACATCACATGGCATCCAGTCTCTCCAACCCCAAGCAACGACGGGCTACCAGCCACATGGCTGCCTAAAGAGGGCAGCAAACCATATGTTGCTTGTATCCCAACATGGAACCATGCCCCATGGTTTATTTAAGATTGCCTATACAGGGCCTTTTCATTATCAATGCCATCTTACAAGTTTTAAGTTAACTTTTTTCACATTTTACAGATTTTTTTTTTTGTTTTTTTGAGACAGGGTTTCTCTGTGGCTTTGGAGCCTGTCCTGGAACTAGCTGTTGTAGACTAGGCTGGCCTCAAACTCACAGAGATCCGCCTGTCTCTGCCTCCCGAGTGCTGGGATTAAAGGAGTGCGCCACCACTGCCTGGCACATTTTACAGATTTTTACACATACCCAATGAACTTATAAATCTTGAGGACAGAATGAAACAACTCTAATTTTTCTGGCTATTCTGCTTTGATTTCTTCTCCCTGTCACAGGTCAGATGGACCACTAGACACAGACATAGGGGAACTTTTAAATACACGTAGGTCGAGAGAAGAGGGCATCATAACCCAACTCTCAAGCCGACTTTCTAATAACGTAGAACAGCATAAAATAACTTTAATGTTATCCACACCCAAAAGACACCCAAAGACATTTAAGGGTTTATGAAGTCTTCACAGCTGGACTGGGGACGGAGCTCATTTAGTAAAGTGCTTAGATCATCTTCAGCTACATAATACATTTGAGGTTACCTTTGGCTGCATGGGACCCTGTCTCAATTTTTTTTTATTTTATTTATTTATTTATTTATTTATACTTTATGTACATTACTGTTTTGTCTGTGTGTTTTCTGTATAAGTGTGCCAGGTCCTTTGGAATGAGAGTTACCTGCTGTGTGAGTGCTGGGAATTGAACTCAGGCCCTCTGGAAGAGCCGCTAGTGCTCTTAACCTCTGAACCATCTCTTCTTAGTTCCCCCACCCCCCAAAAAAACCTTCTAATGTGAACACTACTAATAACATATTTATAAAGGTTCTATACACAGATTGTAGTATAAAAGTTGACAGCAATCAATCATTAATTATTGTCCCCATTCTGCTGATGAGAAAACCAAGGTTCAGACACCCAGTAAGAGACAGTGTTGGTGTTGGGATTTGACCCCATCTCTAGAAGGAGGATGATGGTGATGGCTCTTGTTTCTCAGCCCCTGGGGCTCATCTAGAGCTGTACAAAATGCATATAGGTAGTATCTGACTTTTAGAAGCCTCTAACACATTAGGATACTCAGTTGAGAAAGGTTAAGGAAAATCCTCTATGTCACTGAGGTAATAAATCATAAAATTTCTGAGGTACTTCCCCCACCCCACAGGAAGGACAAAATGAGCTAAAAGTAGCTAGAGTCATTTACCTAAATGTCCCTCTGGCTGTTATCCTAGCTGTAACTCAAGTCTGAGCTAATTGAGTCACGTGAGTCCTTTGTTGTTAGGACTGTGGGTCGGAAAGGCTGTGAGGTGCGCAGAGGAAACATTGTTTCCAATCCTGTCTAGACCAGTGTCTGACTCGGAGAGCTCTGAAAGGTAGCCGACTATTCTCAGCGTGGCTGCACACGGACCAATGACTAATCCGTGAGGGACTGGACGGTACTAACGGTGTCAGGAGGAGGAACCCGACCGTCTGCTTCCTGCCTGCCTGCGTGAGCAGGGACTGACGTCCCCAGTCCTCCTGGTTCTCCGACTTCAGACTTGGACTCTGTCCTGAGAGGTGCTTTGCTTATGGTGCTGCTTAGGCCCCATGATGAATCAAGAGAGCCAATTTCATACAGTGAATGTACCTCCTTCTCTCCCTCCCTCTCTCTTCCCTGTCTCTATCTGTACTGTACTACACTTTGGGACCCTAATTATGCACAGACAGGATGGGCTGTGTTTGCTGTCTCTCCGGATCTCTCTTGCTCTCCTCCCTCCTCTCATGCTATTCCACTTTCATGGTTCTGCTCCTTGCGTAGAAGGCTTCCTGACCCTTATCCCAGTTCAACTTGTCAAAGTAAGAGCCACATTAGAAACTATCTCTTCCATGTTTCTTTTTCCTTGAAACATCCATATAGTAATGATTCCTCCTCCTCTTAATTTTCCATCATGTTTTATTTCACTTCTCTTACTTTAATTATTCACCAGCTGTTACCATTATCTATGAAAACATATTTATTTATTTACATACTTATTTGCCTTTCAAGACCGGGTTTCTCTGTGTAGCCCTGGTTGTCCTGGAACTCACTCTGTAGACCAGGCTGGCCTCAAACTCACAGAGATCTGCATGTCTCTGCCTCCTGAGAGCTGGAATTAAAGGCATGCGTGACCATTGCCTGGTATCTTTTATTAACTAATTAGGTTGTTAGGAGGGTTGTAAACGTTCCATGGTAACGTATGTGGTGGTCAGAGGACAACAACCTGCAGGAGTTGGTTCCCTCTTCCACCATATGGGATCCAGGGGTTGAATTCAGATTGTCAGGCCTGGGGACAAGTGACTTTACCCAGTGAGCTATCTTGCCAGCTCAGATCTTATTAATTTTACTGGATTTCAATCTCCTCAAGCAAGAGAAAGCATATTAGTGACTAGTAGTATATAGCTTGCAGTAATCTGTTAGACCATGCTATACAAAACAGGCCACAGGAAGTGAGCTGTGTGCCACACTGGGCATAACTTGAACATATATGAGATCTTAAAGCCCACCTCCGCAGTGACACACTTTCTCCAACAAAACCACACCTCCCAATAATACCATTCTCTATGGGGGCTATACAGAATACATTTTCAGATGATATGATTTTATACATAAAAGACCTAAAAACTTCACAAGGAAATTTCTGATATCTGTCTGTCATCTATCTATCTATCTGTCTGTCTGTCTGTCTATCTATCTATCAATCTATCTATCTACCTACCTACCTATCTGTAATCTACCTACCTTCTATCTTCTTATCTACCTACCTATCTATCTGTAATCTACCTATCTGTAATCTACCTGCCTATCTGTAATCTACCTATTTATCTATCTACTTACCTACCCATCTATCTGTTATCTATCTATCTATCTATCTATCTATGATCTATCTATTCATCAAGAGTGAGAACTAACACAAAGTTAGGTGAGTAGGAAGGCGAGGGAGCATCTGGTAGGAGTTGAGGAACAGAAAAGAGTATGATCAAAATAATCGTGTAAAGTTTTCAAAGGATAAGCAAAAGTAATAACGAGGCCGGGCGATGGTGGCGCATGCCTTTAATCCCAGAACTCGGGAGGCAGAGACAGGCGGATCTCTGTGAGTTCAAGACCAGCCTGGTCTACAGAGCTAGTTCCAGGACAGGCTCCAAAGCCACAGAGAAACCCTGTCTCGAAAAAACCAAAAAAAAAAAAAGTAATAACGATTTTTAAGAGAGAGTCTGGTGAAAATCAAAAGGGCATCTCTCCTCTACTCACAGCGCTCGGAGCTACAGAAGGAGGAAGAGCAGGAGAGGAGATTGTGGGTTAGCACCATCTTAGAGATTCCAAAAATGCATCTGATGATGTAATGCCTACAATGTGTGCTGTCCTTTACAGTGAGCAAGGGCACCACTGGAACCTTGTCCTCTATGCTCAGTCATCACCCCAGCTAACTCTGAACAAAATGGCCTCTTGATATCATCTGTTTGAGCTCTTCTCAGAGCTTAAAAAGTTGTCCACGGCCACACAGCCGCTGAGCTGCAGAGCTAGACTACAAAGACTGCCTCCCTCTATGGCCCAAACATTTGTTGTAGGAAATATTAATGGTCATTTCTTTTACCATTATGGTATATGAATTCCACAACCCACACTCCACGTCTCCTCCCACAGCAACTTTTAAAACACACTTCCTTTCGTTATAAAGGATTTATTATTGGTTTGTCTATTGTTGCAGGAGCACACAATTAGATGGTCACAACCTGACAGCCTTCAGCAACAGCACCCTCTAGCAAAGAGCATCCTCTACCTCTTATACATATATGTGTATATGTCTGCCCTTTTCTCTATTCCCACTTTCTAATCCATGTAGATAGTTCTTTTTCTTTTAGAAATCCAGGCTGGGTGATGGTGGCACACCCCTTTAATTCCAGCACTTGGGAGGTAGAAACAGGCTGATCTCTGTGAGTTCAAGACCAGCCTGGTCTACAGAGTGAGTTCCAGGACAGGCTCCAAATATTAGCTATTTCTGTTGCCCTTGGTTGTTTCCCAGGGGCTGAAGGGAAGTACCTAGTGCTGAAGACACCAGTCACTTTGGGCACAGGACTTGGAGAATGCAGAATGGGTCTGACCTGAAAGCCTCCTCTCCTCTCCCAGGACTAATTCTCGTAGTACCCAGACTGTTCACACTGCCAAGGGAGGACAACTCATCACTAGATGCCCAGTCCCAATCGATATAGCTGCAACACAACTTCTGCCCCTAAGGCTTAGTGACCATTTCATTAAGATGAGGATAAAAGATTGTAAGAGGCAGAGAGGACCAGGAAATCTGCGGTGAGATTGTGTCTCCTAGGTATTACAGGGATACTTCACCCAAGGTACCTGTGCTGGTTAATTTTGCATCACATCAACTTGAGGCAAGCCAGAGTCACTTCTGAAGGAGGAGCCTCAACTGAGAAAATGTCCTGACCAGGTTGGTCTGTGGGGAAGCCTGTGGGGCATTTTCTTAACTGGTGATTGGTGTGGGAGGGCCCAGTTCACCGTGGGCTGTAGTCCTGGGTGCTGTAGGACAGCCGCCTGAGAAAGCTGATCAGCAGCACTCCACCATGGCTTCTGTGTCAATTCCTGCCTCCAGATTCCTGCCCTGGATGATGGACTCCAAGTCGTAAGATGAAACCTCCCTTCTCAAGTTGCCTTTTGGTCATGGTGTTTTACCGGAGTAATAGAAACCCTAAGTCAGTACCTCAACAACATGGCTGCCCAAACAAGATCAGAGAAAGGACAACACGAACAGTCATGGGGGAATCTAGAAGGATCTCAGCCCTAGACAAAGAACTACAGGCGACTACGGAATGCTGAGAGAGAGAGAGAAATTCGTCTTCCCCAGAGATGGTTGATTGTGCAAAATAAAGTGATCATCCCTAAAGTCGCATACACACAAGTAACAACAGATAGAACCAACAGTTGTAGTTACACGTATTCATATATTTATGGAACAAGAACAAAGAACAAAAGGACATGAATTTGAGAGGGAGGGCGGAGAAATAGCTGGAAAGAGGAAAAGGAAGAAATGATATAATCGTATTTTCACTTTTAATTTTTAAAATTCTTGGCTATATTTTTAAGTGTAGTTTATTACTAAGACTTTCTTAACTAAGAAAGCACACACAGCATTAACACTGCTGTAAAGAATTCCTTGTCAAGTAAATTCAGGCTTAGAAGAATTGAATGATTATCTCCTGGGAGACCGAGTCAGAATCAATTAGAAGTAATGTCTTACAAAAAAATTAGATACAGGCAGCATATAGTTGTCAGGCTAGGTGCTTCTTATGTTACTAGCTGTAGAAAACCCCAGAGTTACCTTGCTTCCTTACACACACACACATACACACACACACACAGTCTAATAACCAGAACCAAAATCTTCCTAGTAGTGCTGCAGGGAGAGCTAAGGGTGCATTCACTTTAGAAGTCCCAGAACATTTTAGAATGCATATGTAGGCTAGGCCAAGCAAGACAAAGTCAGGAGAGCACTGCACACAGAGACTGACTTTCCAGCGGCCCGGTCACTGTTGCGTTTCAGTCACTGCTATGATGGAAAGAGGCTAAATGCATTCTGGGTAAACACTTTACCAACTGAGTTACGCCCCAGCCCTGGGCCAATTTCTCTCTCTCTCTCTCTCTCTCTCTCTCTCTCTCTCTCTCTCTCTCTGTGTGTGTGTGTGCCAATTTCTCTCTCTCTCTGCCAATCTCTCTCTCTGTGCCAATTTCTCTCTCTCTCTGTGTGTGTGCCAATTTCTCTCTCTCTCTCTCTCTCTCTCTCTCTCTCTCTCTCTCTCTCTCTCTCTCTCACACACACACACACACACACACACACACACACACCCCAATCCTCAGGATCAAAATTCTGCCTACATGTTTAAGCAGATATGTTTCAACATCCAAACTGATAAAGCAACCTCTTAGTTACAATTGAAAGGTGGAAAATTCACCGTTTGGTAGTTAGTTGCCTGCGTTCAAAAGCCTCTCTGCTAAAAGCCATTAAACGCCTGAAACTGTGTTTCCATTATACACGTAGACAAAACACCCGTCCACATAAAACAGTAAAAACTCAAAATAAAACATAGGTGCCCAGCTGAGGGGTTAGTCAGCCATCCCCTCAGCTCAGTGTCGTTCGGAACACGAGTCTAACAAACACGAGTTACAATGACTTCAGAGTTGCCAAGAATATTTCCTGTTTTCAAGCCGGTGGTTGCTCAAATGCTTCTGACTGTGTCCCATCTCAGTGGAAACAGAGTCGTCAAGTGGTCAAGTGACTGCGTCCTTGAGCAGGTTGTTTTTTCACTACTGGTATCAGTGTAACAGAGAGACAGGACACAATACCTCGAGATGGTCGCTAAAGCCCGAACGACTGGTGGAGACAGAACCGCCAAGACTGTTCAGCCCAAAGGGGGGGCCAATTCCTAGCCACCTTTGAATGAATGCCAAATCATTCTTAAAACATTCAGTTTGTTTTCTCAAGATCCCCACTGTGTACAAAAACAAACAAACAAGCCCCCAGGCTGTCGGCTGTGCCTACAGAAGGTTTAGAAACGGTAGTGATCTCGCTGTGCTTTCCAGAGCCACACAGTTCGGGTTTGGAAATTCCCTCTCTCCACGCTGTTAGCCCATGTGGCTCCTAGTCAGCCAGGTGAACTCAGAACCTCTGGAAGGCGTCAGAAAAGCCTCATGCAGACAAAGAGAGCATTATTTACATAGTCTGTGGTTAGGTCACAAACAGAAGTTTGTTGCGGTCAGCAGGGTGTCGGGCGGCTCCTGGCCTGCTGAACTCTGTTCCAGAACGCTTGTCTCCAAGAGAAGCCAATCACACGGCCCGTGGAACCTGACACAGTTTCTGATGCTAAGACCTGCCCACACCTGGATGTTTTGGTTACATAAACCAATAAATTTCCTGTCTTAAACCTGTTCTTGTTTGAAAATTTTCCTGTTTGATTTTTGTTTTCTTTTTGCCTACACAAACATGTGTGTGTGTCTTACACTTTATCTTAGGCAAACAGTAGCTGATTCAAGTATTAAACGTTAAGGAAATCCCCTTTCTCTTCAGTCCATTGAGTAAACTATTTTGTTCTCCAGAATATCATGACTCAGGTAACTGCAGCCAGGTTATTGCTTCTGTGAGGGAATTTCTCAACTCAGACTTGATCAGCCACCTGGAAGTGGCCCAGGAGCTAGTGCAGCTGGGACTCAGTTACTCCACCCTCCGTTATGAAGCTGTTACCTACTGACGGTAGGACCTTACCGGCTGCTCCCTGATTCTGGTCCCCCACTCTGCCTTCGCTATTCCCACTTCCATGCGTTGTTGGGAGCTGTGCCGCCTGGTCTGGGACCAGCATCTGACTGGCTACCCGTCTGACGGGTTTCCACGGAAACAGACTCTCACTCGGCAAGGACCAGTAGTCCATGGGACAGTGTAGGAATTTACAAAATTCGTGCAAGCTTGCAGGCTCTTTTCTCTCTCATGATATTGGTGATTCTCTGGGCGGTTTTTAGTTTTACTTTGTCAGTCACTCATGCAACAGCTGTAATTTTCCCTGGAAATTCTCTTCCTTTTCAGTATTTTCCCCTAAAATTCAACAGGGGGCTAATATTCTCCAAGTCTCTTACCTGGAATTACTAATGACAACTCCCAACGCTGGGAACTTTTCTGAGTCAATAGAGACAGGTATATATGAGAAAACAATAACCACATCTCACAGTTCCGGGAAGGAGAACAGGACATGCGTACACAGAATAGGGAAAAAGGGATACACACCGTGCCAGCTGTTGAGAGTACGTTCCCTGGACACCAGTCATATAGCATCAATGATCGGATCTAGTATGTTCTGATGGGAAAAATGCGATGTAAGATGTGGGATGGGGAGATCCATCTTTACCACACAGGAGAGTATACGGTGGGAGAAGAAAGGTATAGTGAGATGGGGAAAGGCTGCTTTGTCAAAGTCCGCCTTTTACAGAGAGATTGAGACACGGGACCCTCCTGTAGAAAAGGGAACTGTATAAAAATACATCTTACATGCTGGGCAGTGGTGGCACATACCTTTAATCCTAGCACTAGGAAGGCAGAGACAGGTGGATCTCTGTGAGTTCGAGGCCAGCCTGGTATATAAGAGCTAGTTCCAGGACAGGCTCCAAAGCTACAGAGAAACTGTCTCGAAAAATAGAAATATGTCTTGTAGACATGAGATAATTGTCTGGGTTTGGGGATTTTTATCCTTAAAGCATTGTGTTCATGTCTATTACTTTTAACTTTGTAACCACAAGTAGCTATAAGTACTGGGAGAGCAGGATGTATCTGGTTTGATATTTAGTGAAGGTCTGCAAAAATGCTGAACCCTATGACTAGAATAAGGTTATGCCGGGGCTGGGGAGGTTTATTGGGGAAGCATAAAGGGGAACAATGGGGACTTTCATAATAATCACAATGTATTCCTTAAATTGTGATGTATTTCTTAAAAACAGAAGCCAATGATAAAGCTGTTCATGTAACCCTGGTAAGAAAAACTCTGGTTTAAGTATAAAGACAGCCTGAGCTACTGAGGTCACTTGGGTGCAATCCACTTTGTGGTCAGAAGTTCTCCATGTGTCAATGCCCCCACCCCCCACCTCAGGACCTGAACCCAAACTGAGGCTGAACTCTGGCAACCACGGCTCTTAACAGCTTTGTAAGGTGGCCATTGCTAGGAAGGGCTTTGTCTCTCCGTGGAAACGATGGTATCATCTCCTAGTGTTCTGTTCTCTGCCCTCCTAGCATGGTGTACACAGACTTCTGCCTGCTAAAAGCAAGCAAGCCGTTCTGTAGCTGAGGACACCACCGGCGTGATGTCCTCTAGCCCCGTGCAGTTCTGTAGCCTCCAGGCTTAGAGCTCTGGCCCACATGAGACACTGTTTACAGGCTCTCAGGTGGCTCTGCTGGCATCTGAATGGTCGGCTGTTAATCAGAGTCTCCAGAGCAACACTCTTTTTAAACATTTGTTGAGTACACAAGAGGAGACAGCCCCTGGGGCTGGAGAGATGATGCAGCAGTCACAAGCCCGATGATTTGACTTCAATCCCCAGAATCCATGTAAAAGTAGAAGAGTAGACTCTGCAAAAGCCATACACATACACATGCATGTGCTCACACATGTAACACATACATTGATCATAATTCATTAATTAAAATTATTTAGGAGAGAGAGAGAGAGAGAGATCCTATTAAGAGTTCACATTGGCTATGTAATGTAGTTAGTCCTCTTAGCAAACTGATGTGGGTTTAATATTATGCCCATGATGCAGGTCAGGAAACTCAGCCACAGATCAGTTTAACTCCCCAAATTTAACAAGCAGTAATGGACAGTGCCATAAAGAAAGGAAGGATAGCTGGGTGGTGGTGGCGCCGCCTTTAGTCCCAGCACCTAGGTGACAGAAGAAGATGGATCCCTGTGAGTTCAAGGCCAGCTGCAGATTAAGTTCTGGTACAGCTAACGCTACACAAAGAAATCCTGTTTCAAAAACCGAGAGAGGGAGGGAGAGAGAGAGAGAGAGAGAGAGAGAGAGAGAGAGAGAGAGAATAGACACCCTTTTTCCTTCTCCAGATGCTGATGATTTACATATGACGTGAAGGGAGGAAGGAGGAGAGTAGGGACCAGGTAGAGACGTGAGGACTTGGTTACAGGGACAGAGTAAGGAATCGTCCTCAGGAGAGAGCAGGACAGTAGAATGTAAACACAAGGACACTGGTGTGTGCGTCCCTGCGCACACTTCCTCTGGGTGTGCCCTCTACATGCCCTGAGCACACCTCTCCTCTGGGTGTGCCCTGAGCACACCTCTCCTCTGGGTGTGCTCTCTACATGCTCTGAGCACACCTCTCCTCTGGGTGTGTTCTCTACATGCTCTGAGCACACCTTTCCTCTGGGTGTGCCTTCTACATGCCCTGAGCACACCTTTCCTCTGGGTGTGCCCTCTACATGCCCTGAGCACACCTCTCCTCTGGGTGTGCCCTCTACATGCCCTGAGCACACCTCTCCTCTGGGTGTGCTCTCTACATGCTCTGAGCACACCTCTCCTCTGGGTGTGCCCTCTACATGCCCTGAGCACACCTCTCCTCTGGGTGTGCCCTGAGCACACCTCTCCTCTGGGTGTGCCCTCTACATGCCCTGAGCACACCTCTCCTCTGGGTGTGCTCTCTACATGCTCTGAGCACACCTTTCCTCTGGGTGTGTTCTCTACATGCTCTGAGCACACCTTTCCTCTGGGTGTGCTCTCTACATGCCCTGAGCACACCTCTCCTCTGGGTGTGTTCTCTACATGCTCTGAGCACACCTTTCCTCTGGGTGTGCCTTCTACATGCCCTGAGCACACCTTTCCTCTGGGTGTGCTCTCTACATGCTCTTGAATTCAGCAAACACTGGTGGTTTGTTTCTTTTGTTCTGGACACTACCCCAGATGTGGGAACAATCATTGGGAAAATAATCAATGTGAATGACCTTAAGAGCTTATCACCTAAACATTGCACATGTAGGGGTTCATCCTGATAAAAGAAAAATCGTAAAAAGTTGGGCCAAGGATGAAGACTGAGAAAATGAGTGTTACTTAACAACCACAGGTAGAATCAACGAGGACTAGATTGAAATACTTACTTAAATCCCATCCTGGCTGACTTTCAGAGTGGGGATTAATACACCTATAAAAAAGACTTCAGGTTGCATTTTAGTAAGTTCAGTAGCCTGGTCACCTCATCCCATGCAGGGACACACCATGCAAAGCTCATGTGTGACGCTGATCCTGGGGAGACACGAGTAAACATCTACTCACCTCAGAGCGGGAGCCAATGACAGAACAAAGTGGGGATACAGTCAAAATCCAACTTGACAACACAATGAGCTTCTCTGGTTTTAGAGAAATATGGGTGAAGGGTTGCTTCCAGGAGCAGAAAAGGCTCAAAGCAAGTTGCATTACCAAGCCAGCATGAATTACAGCAGCATGAAAGGCTGCTGACATGTGATGGCCCATAAAAGTTGAACTCCTGGAGCACACTGTACAGCCTGCAGCCTCTCGATGGGGCAAAGAGTCTACTTTCTAGATAGTTCAGTTAGGCTAAGCCTCTTCCGGGTGCTTGATGGCTGGTCTCTGCTTCTCCCAAGTGGCTTGCCTGGTGTCTTGGGTTATCTATTGCTGTGATAAAACCCCATGACTGAGAGCAACTGGGAGAAGAAAGCAAGGGTTTGCTTGGCTTTCACTGACTGCCACACTATCGTCCATCCTTGTGGTGGTTTGAAGAATGACCGCAGAGACTCATGTTTGAATACTTGATCCCCAGCCGGTGGAGCTGTTAGGGAAGGATTGAGAGGCACAACCTTATTGGAGGAGGTGTGTCATTGCATTTGGGGTTGGAGGTTTCAAAAGTCTTGTGCCATGTCTAGTGTGTGCTCTCTTTGTCTCCAGCTGTGAATCCAGAGGTGAACTGTTATCCTGCTTTTGCTTTTCCATCATGAACACTAATTTTCTGAAAACCCTAAGTCCAATTAGATACTTTCTTTTATAAGTTATTGTGGTCATGGTATTTATTACAATAGGGAAGTATCTAATACAATCAAAAGAACCTGAAGACAGGAACTGAAGCAGATGCCTTGGGGGAAGACTACTTAAGGGCTTGTTCAGCCTGTTTTCTTTTACAGCTCAGGACCACCTCCCCTGGGTTGTCAACCACAGTGGTGGAGACATTTTCTCAATTGAAGTTCCTTTTCCCCAAATGATTCTAGTTTATGTCGAGTTAACAAAAAAACTTTTCAAGACAGGGTTTCTCTATGTAGCCTTGGCTGTCTTAGAACTCACTCTGTAGACCAGACTGACCTCCAACTCACAGAGATTCTCCTGCCTCTGCCTCCTTAGTGCTGGGATTAAAGGCATGTACTACAACTGCCTGGCATGTTTTAAGTTTTAATTACTGTGCTTAAGATATCCATGAACTAAAAATGCCTCTAACCTGTAAACCCTTTGCCCAAGAACAGACCCTTCCTGAAATGCTGGAGGCTATTGTGATGGAAGGTAACAAGCCACATATTTTTGCCCCCTAAACAAACTTGTTTGACTCGATTGTACCAGTTGCGCTTGGTCACACCGACACAGGAGGTAAATGGGTAGGAATTAAGCCAGGGTGTACTCTGCTTCTGATTGGATGTAGGCGGAGGTGTACAGACAAGAAGAAGTACATCAGGAAAGTGCTTGCCCTTAATTAGACCTTGTGGGAAGTACTCTGGCCTTGTAGGTTTGCCCTTTTAAACCTCTGAAATATCACCTGTTGTTCCTTTTGCGAAACTACAGCTCCCAACATTCCCCTGGACTATGGATACCAGCGCGCGCAAGCGCAGGACACCTTTCCCAGACGCCTTTGCTTCCTCGTTAAAAGGCGGGGGTCGCCATGAGCCCCCTCTCTTCTTCCCCCTTCTCTTTTCGTCTCTGCACACCTGTACCTTACCTGTTGTTACCCCTCCCCCATTAAAGTGCACCCACGTGGGACCGCCGCGTGTCTGTGTCTCCTTTCCCCGCATAACATCTTTACTCTCTAACACCACAGACAAGAAAGCCAGAAATAAGAACAACATCACCTATGACCATTTCCTGGGAACCCTTGAATTGCCCTGGCCAGAGCCCATCTTCGTGGCCAGTATTTAATTAAAGCTTGATTCAAATTTGACTCACAATTGTAGTAATGGTCTTTTTCTTGACCAGTGGGATTAACATTACAAAAGAGTCTGAATATCTCTTCAAATTGTGGTCATTTCCTTTTAATTCTTTGATGTTACTTTTAATAACTTTGCTTATTTTTCTACTGTATTATTTTACATATTTTTAATTTTTTACACTTTATTTATTGTATGAGGTGTGGTGTACAAACAAGCGGCTTTCAGGACAACTTCCGGGAGTTCTCTCCTTCCAACACGTGGCTCTGGGATCTGAGTCAGTGTTGTCAGGCTTCAGCGGGGAGTGCCCTTACTGTTAGGGTCTCTTCACTGATTTTGTTTTTTGTTGCTGTTTTTTTTTTTTTTTTGACACAGTATCTTTTCGCCAATGCTGGCCTCATGATTGTGGGTAGCTAAGGGTGGCTTTTAATTGCTGAATCTCTGTCTCTCCTTCCAAATGCTAGGATTATAATTGTGTGTATCCAGGCCCAGCTTCTTAGATCAATAGTTTTATGTCATCTTGGCACAGGCTAAATTCACCTGAAAGGAGGAAACCTCAATTAAAATTCTTCCAGAAAACCAGACTGTAAGCAAGCCTGTAAGACATTCCCTTAACCGTGATTGATGGGGGAGGGCCCAGCCTGTTGTGAGTGGAGCCATCCTGGGGCTGGTGGTCCTGGGTGCCATAGCTGGTTGAGCAAGCCCTGAGGAACAAGTCAGTAAGCAGCCCTCTCTCTTGGCTTGCTCATCGGCTCCTGCCTCCTCTGCTGGAGTTACTGTCCTGACTTCCTGGGCTGATGAACTGTGATGGGGAAGCCTCAGATGAATAGAGCCTTTCCTCCCCAAGTGTCTCCAGTCATGGTGTTTCATCTCAGCAATAGTGACCCTGACTAAGACAATCATTGTTATACATCTTAAATTTATTATGACAACAAAGACAGAAGAATTTTTCACAGAGTTCTCATTTTGTCTAACAAAGGAATGATTCCAGCAAATATTTTTAAATTGTTTTTTAAAATTAACTTGAGAAATATACATTTAATAATCAAAGAAACAAAAAGTTGTCCAGAAGTGAGGCATGGTGGTGCATGCTTTTAATCTTGAGGCCTTTAATCTTGAGCAAGCAGGGCAAGGCAGGGCTACACAGAGAAACCCTGTCTCAACAAACAAACAAACAAAAACTAATAGAGTTGTCTGGAAAAGGTTATTGGGTCAAAGAAAAATAATATAAAAGTGATACATTTTGTTTGTGACCTAATTTAATGACCCTAATAGCAATCTGTAATACCACATCATAAAATTCAATACACAGACCGACTGAAATAGAGGTGGATGTTTTATTTTGAAGCTTCATTCTTTATATATATATATATATATGTGTGTGTGTGTGTGTGTGTGTGTGTGTATGTATGTATGTATATATATAATTTTTATTGAAAATAATTTTTTATGGGGAAGGGAAATTATATCTCATGTAGGTCAGGCTGCCCTGACCTCAACTTACTATTACTATGTAGCCAAGGCTGGCCTTGAACTCCTTATCCTCCTGTATTTGTCTCCCAAACTCTAGAATTACAAGATGTACTTGTAATCTTGCTTTTCAGGGTCGGGGTATCACCACACAGCTTAGTAGCCTTGAGTTTGGACTTCACGTCGCAGTCTGTCGAGTTCTGGAATGCAGGAGTGCTCGACTTTATCTTTTAAAAATACGCCTCTTGTGGGAAATGACTGGTAGTTCACGTGGAACTCTTTGCCCCTTTGTGAGTGTGTTCTGTTGGTTAAGAACTGCTTGTTTGATTATCAGAGTCAGCCCCGCCCGAGTCTCTTACAGGAAGTTCCCCACAGCCTTCTTTGGAAGGAGGAGAAGGAGCTTCAGTGGCTCAACTTTATTTCAACTCCGTGTCTCAAGCTGAAATTCCTCATATTAGTCATCCCCCAGGGCTTTCTGGGAACTAGAGTTTTAACCAGATAAAGGGTGTTATTATCTCCTTGAGACTGGACAGTAGCCTATTCACACATTAACATTATGTTCCTTGATTAAATGGGATTGATTGCTTTCTTCAAGGCAGAGAGAGAATGTGGAGAGAATGGGACAACAGACTGGGCGACAGGAAGCAGAACACCGGGTATGTGTCACTACGGGAATTTTATGGAGGTCCCTGTGCAGTGAGGAAGAAGCCTCAAGACAAAGTTTCTTTTCCAGGAAGAATGGAGAAAAGGAAATGGGAATATTACCAAAGTAAATTTAATTCCCCCCCTCCTAAGTCTAGAGTTTCCAGTCTGACAGTATCTGTGCTACAGTGGTATCAATGTAGAAACATGGTTGCTCTTCGGACAATTAGCTGTTACTTTAGCTGTTTCAAACATCACAATTTACACCTAAAACTAAAAGTGCTTATTTGTTCCCCTCGCCCTAGTTAAATAGCCATCGGCTGATGCGTTATTGGTTCTTTTCCCTCTGGTTACTAGTTTTAGTTACTCTTCAGCCATTCACAGTGAAGGTGGTTCAGGGAAGAGTAAAGGTTTGAAGGATTAAGAAGGAGAACTAAGTTGGCTGGCTATCGAAATGCAATCCTGGCTATTCAGGAAGCAACTGCAGGAGAGTGTCACATCAGGGCTTGTCTGGGCAACACAGTGAGACCATAGGTATCTTAGCTGAGGGTGTCACATCAAGGCTTGTCTGGGCAATACAGTGAGACCATAGGTATCTTAGCTGAGGGTGTCACATCAAGGCTTGTCTGGGCAATACAGTGAGACCATAGGTATCTTAGCTGAGGGTGTCACATCAAGGCTTGTCTGGGCAATACAGTGAGACCATAGGTATCTTAGCTGAGGGTGTCACATCAAGGCTTGTCTGGGCAATACAGTGAGACCATAGGTATCTTAGCTGAGGTTTCTATTGCTGGGAAGAGACACCATGACCACAGCGACTTTTAGAAAGGCAAACATTTAATTGGGGCGGCTGGCTTCAAGTTCAGAGCTTCAAGCCATTATCATTGTGATGGGACAAGGCAAGATGTAGGCCGACATGGTGTTGGAGTAGCTGAGAATTCTACATCTTGCAGACAACAGAAAGTGATCAGTCTCACTGGGTGTGGCTTGAGCATATATGAGACCTCAAAGCCCATCTCCACAGTGACACACTTCCTCCAGCGAGACCACACCTACTCCAATAAGACCACACCTCTCAATAGTGCCACTCCCTTTGGGGGACACTAGGTCAAAATTTAAAAAAAAAAGTATAAAAAGGCCAGCCGGGAAAATTTTGTAGTTTAGGGTAACTCATCTATTTAGCATGCAGGAGTCCCTGGCTTCAGTCCAGTCCTGGGAGAAAAGAAAAGGGATGAAGCTGCAGACACGTCTTCAGTTAACAGCATAACTGATCTTGCGGAGTACCTGGGCTGGATCCCCTGAATCCACATGGAGGCTCACAACCACCTGCAACTCCAGTTTTAGTGGATCCTAAGCCTTTTGACCTTCTCAGGCACCGGGATGAAGTTTCCCTACAACAAAGGACTGAAGTTGGATCTGACTTAGGCAGCTGTAAAACAAGGAAACTCCTGGAAAACCCGAGAGGAAAAACCAATACCGCATCTAAAAGCAGAGGAGGTGAGAGGTTGGGAGCCAGAAGAGAATTGCAAGCAGAGAAACTATGTTCACAGTCCTGCAGGAGCCTGGAGGAAGGGCCCAAGTCTGCAATGAAGGTCTGATCGTCATTTGGAGTGAGCAGGTGGTTCCTATTCTCCTTCCTTGCTGCTGTCTCTTCCCTGGTAGGAGAGGGCAAATGCTGAACCAGGAGCTGTGCATGTTATCAACTCAGACTCAACACCCCTGTGATTCCATGGCAGAGAATATGAACTCATGATCCCACCTGAGTTATCTCTGCTTTGCTTTTTCCCTCCCCTAACTTACCGAGTTATCATTAAGAGAATTTTTTTTTAAAGACAGGCCCAGAGTACTATTTTAGAAAATACTGAAAGCAAACCAAAAGGATGCAGTATGCAGATAGTTTTGTCTGAATCTCAAGGCTTGGTACTTAGGAAGACACCTATAAACGATGATAATCTGTGCATTGTTATTTAATTGTGATGTTTAATTTTTGTTGGGAGCACAATATGTTGTGATAGGGGAGGACAGTGCAGAGGTTCTTCCAGTTTGTGTTCTTGCTGACGCCATTTCAGGTTTAACTAGAATTTGATCTCTTTGATGGAGAATTTCATGGAAAATTACCCAACTCTATATTCTAGGAACCCGAGGTCAAGATGCCCTGCTAACTTACCTTACCTTCTGTTAAAGTGCTTGCTTCTCCAGTCCTCCCCCTGAAACTTCTGATTAACACAACAGGATTCAGCTGGGTGGTGGTAGCACATGCCTTTAATCCCAGCACTTGGAAGACAGAGGCAGGTGGATCTCTGTGAGTTTGAGACCAGCCTGGTCTACAAGAGCTAGTTCCAGGACAGGCTCCAAAGCTACAGAGAAACCCCATCTCACTGGGCAGAGTGGGGAGACAACAGGATGTGATTTTTGCCTTTGAAAGCCTGTTGGTCTAAATGCTCATGACTACACTTAGTTCTCTGAAAACTTGAATGTAGTCCCAATTGACTGGAATAAAGACTTTCAGTTGGCTACAAACTGTGTCTGTGTTATTGGTCATCTTCCATTGGGCTGCCCATAACAATATCAGATATCATTCTAAACATTTATACTCATTATGCGAATGAGAAAGCCAAGAGCCAAAATCAAGGATGCCCAGCTAGCAGAAGTGAAAGGGGAGAGCCGATGATGGCAATCTGGCTCCTGAGGCACAAGACATTGCTTGCTCATTAGCGGACTGGTAAATTTCTTCTTCCCTCATTAATGCCCCTGATATTTCCTTATGGAGCACTGAAAAAGACCACCATAAAGATACACGACAGAGCCACTGAATCAGCAGGCGAGAGCGAAACTCGCAGAACTGCGTAAAAGCAACACACGTGGAAACTGTCGTTTCTTTGACAAAAAGTGCTGACGAGAATATGGAATTTGAGGCTATGAATGTGATACATCGAAGATACTTGACAATCTCCATGTAACTCTAGACTCTTGAAACAGGTAGTATGGAAGTCGTGAAGGTGCCTTGGAGCAGGGATTAGAGTCAACCCTGGACCACTAAACTAGTTCCAGCAGAAAAAAAAAAGAGCACTTTCAACTAAACCTCAGCTACTCATGTTTGCATTAAGTGATTGTCATTTTCTTGGCATATGTCTCTCCTTTCATTGCTAAACTGCAGGAGGGATTGTTTCAGATCTGCCTCCCAGTCATTGAGGTTCAAAAAAAAAAAAAATTCCAGCATTCCTTTGCATGAAGGACTTTGAGACATCAAAAGTTTTATTCCTATGTGCTAAGATCTAAAGAAGTGGAGTTCCAGGTCATTCCAGTCTCTCCTTCACTTTTATTTATTGTTACTTATTTTTTTTTGTGAGAAAGGGTCTCACATGGCCTCTGTTGGCCTCAAACTTAACATGTAGCTGATGGTTTTGAACTTCTGACTCCCTACCAAACTGTTTTCATGGTGTTGGGGTCCAGCCCGAGCCAGGCAAACATTCTGCCAACAGAGCTACATCTTCCGTCTTTCGTATCTACCTCTAGCTTTCCTGATCAATCTTCCATTTCCCTCTACTGGAAGCTTTGCATGTGCCGATCATATATCTATTCTGTATACTTTATACCTGTCAACACTGCGAGGCTATGACAGAATACGTGTGTCTAAGTCCAGAGTTGGAGACCATGCTGGAAATCTGCACACCTCTTCTATGCCTCTAACCTCTGCAAAGGGAAGACAAGGCTGCACTGTAGTCTACAGACAAGAGAAGATAATCAGCTCCTTTACGATCACAAAGCTGCAGAGGCAGAACCAGAATTTGAAGCCAGTCTGACTCCAGAGTGTGTGTTCTAGCCTTCATCCTCCCTTAGGAAAGGTGCTGAGGTCCTCACAGACAAAGCACTGGAGGAACCAGGGGTGTTAAACACAGTGTTGTTCCTTTGAAGGGAAGGCTACGTAACCTGTTTTCTGCCCAGAAGGCTGGGACGGGATGTGGTTAACAGCCTAATGACCTTTGGCTATCTTTGTGTCTGTGAGCACGCAGGATCCTCTCTTATCGTGAGCTTGTCAGTCTCTAGGACCATCTGAACTAACACTGGCTATGTACATTGTGTTAAACCAAACTGCCTTCTTTGCTCCTGCAGATCATTACTGTGCTGGCCATGGCAGTCCACCACCCACCCCCGCCCCAAACTGTAATTTTCCTGGCCAGGTCTGTTGGTGCACACCTTTAATCCCAGCGCTCAGGTGACAGAGGCTGGCAGATGTCTGTGAGTTCAAGGCCAGCCTTGCTTATGTAGTGAGTTCCAGGACAGCTAGGGGTACACAGAGAAACTCTGTCTATTTTCAAACAAAAGTACTTTTCTGCTCCGTGTACAAAATTTGTGCAAAAATTTGTGGAGTACGGCAAGTTTTTTTTTTTTTTTTTGAGACTGTCTCACTACATAGTCTCAGCTGATCTGGAACTCATGGTGTAGACCTCCCTGGTCTCAAACTGCATCTGCATCTGGAATGCCCAGCTTGAAGTCCTGCTTTGTCTTAACTGGCTTATGGTGAGCTTCTTGAGATGTTTAAAGGCCTAGTTCAAGCTTTGCCTAGTAATGGTAGTCTACCCTTGCACTTAATGTTTCTTATAGTATCTGGAAAATTATCCAAACAATTTGGAAATCAGTGTTCAAGCAAAGGGACGTACCTTACCTGGCCAGTGTGATGGCTCTCTGGGTAAAGGTGCTGGCCCCAAAGCTTGCTGATCAGAGTCCCTGGAACTACTATAGCAGAGCAAATTATCCCCTGACCTCTGCATGCGTGTTCTGGTTCTGTGCATGTGTGCACGAGAACACGCACAATAAATGTAATGCAAACTTAAAATACTAAAGCTGCTAGTATAATCATGACTTACTAGTGTTGATGTTACATGTGGCAGATTTGTATGGTTGGTATGAGAAAGAATGTAAATGAAAGACTCAGAGATGTGTGAGTTTTTCCTTTCGAAACATGATGTGTAACAGGAACGGAAAGAAAAGGGGACAAAGCAAGCCGACACTCATAGCTGGTGGCCTCGGTACTTAGCATTTCATATACATTTCTCCAGAGCGCCACATCCTCAGGGCAGGCGAATCTCATCTGCTGCCCTTGACCTTGGAGGGAGGCCATCCTGCTACAAAGGGGGACGTCAAATTTGTGTGTAGGCTTCTGCTCTCTTGCCCTTCCACCATGCTGCGTTCAGACTGAAAAGCTTTCTACAGTGTCTTGTTTATTGAGCCAGTGAGGAAAGCCAGGAACCAAGTGTGTGGGCGAACAAGAGATCTTTTAGCCTGCAAATGTCAAGGGTGATCATACCGAGCTGTGTTCTCCTCATCCAGCCAGTTGGCTTTTATGAACAATGAAGGGAACACTGCACTTCTAGCGAATCAAAGAATGAGAAAATGTGTCTACATGACGTCATAGAAGTTTACCTTTTCCTTGGAACCAATCCAGCGTAAGATGACAAGAACATGAATCTACTAAAACATAGACTGTATTAGCTCATCTGTTCTTGCCAGACACAATGAGGTTTTATACCTAACATGGTTTAAGGATCACCCTGAACTCTCTCATCAGAGGGCAAAGACTTGTGATAAAAGGCGTTTCTAAGAAATAATTCACTTTTATGTGTGGTTCAAAGTTTTCCAGAGACGTTTTTTTAAAAATATACGTTTACAGTTGTCCCAGTAGTAATAAATCTGAAATGATACAAAAAAACAAACAAAAAACTGACTTAACTTATTCAAGGCAGCAGTATTTATGAAGTGTCTGTTTGAATGTGGAACTGCTGGGTACCACACACAGAGAGCACAGTGAACTCAAACGAGTTCATAGCCTTTAGAAATCCTCTAGGGACTCCTTTAATGAGCTCCCAGGCAATGCAAAGCTATTTGGGATGAGCTATATCCTGGACACAAAGACATCAGTTGAGCTGGCCAGCTTAATTTCTTCACAGAGCAAGGAGAACTGAAAAAAAAAAGGGCAGATTTGTTTCTTAATTCTTTGCACAACCAACCTACATTTAATCCTTAGGCACCTTCCCAATTAACCTATCCTGCACATTTTTCAACCTATGCAGAAATAAATAATCTAATACGCTCCAGAGTTGGCAACACTCGGAAATGGTTATAAACCTTATCCAAAAATTCTGATTAACATGTGTATTAAAAAAAATCAATGTTTTGTCTTTTCGTTGAGACGGCTGCCTCACATGGTTTATTGCTCATATTCTAACTCCTTCAGTTTCATATTCACATTTTCTTTTTTATATTCATTTTGCTCAGTTCTTTTGTTGCTGAAAATGTTCTCGGCCTCGTCCAACGCCGTACTGTGCCAGGAATGTGTTTTGCTTTACGTACATCTTTTTGCATTTTCTCCGCTTTCCCAGGAATTTGCTGTAACAGTCAGCTTTCATTTGGAGCCCCCAGCGTTATACTTCCCGACACACAGCAAGGCAAACGCTCATGGTGTTGGATCAGACTGTTACATGATGTCAAGAAAAAGCTCACTGCCACACCTTTCCACGCGCATGTCCAGCTGTGTCTGTACAAAGATGAGAAACTTACTTGGCGAACAAGGCTACAGCAGAGCCAGAGGAGAGAGAGGAATGACACACAGCCTATGAACTTTTACTTGGAAGACCAGAGGGCCCCTCTGCCTGCACAGTTACACTCATTTTTACTCGCTAGTCTACTTTGGGCTTTTGAAAGTTCAGATGCAAGAAACCCTTACCTATGTGGGCTGCCACGTTTTGCCCTTGGAACTCCCGGAGTTTAGGTATAACTTCGATGTTTGTGCTCTACATGACCCACCCCGTTACCTCTGCTCCCACTTTTTATCATTCTCTAGAGGGTTGCAGACTTTAAAGTTCTTGCTACTCCCAATACCTACAAGACAGTTTGGATTTTCCTACCTTAGCGAACTTATCAAGGAAATCCCTCATTACCCTGAAGCTTTTCCTCCTTGGTTCTACAATCAATATATCCAAACCTTCCTCTAACAAAATAACCAAATGCCCCCTCAAAGATATGTTCATAGAAGCAGAAAGGCACACAGGGAATTTGGGACCCTCTGTTTTGGTGATTCAAAAGCACGAATGGTCTCCATCTTTAGATTCTTAAGGTTATTCCTATTTGGAAATGTGGGGATTTCACAAATAGGAGCGTGCAGCCAAGACACAAAAACCACAATATACAGGCATAGCTACCTATTGCCAAGGTGACTGTCACATTGCAGCTACCTTCTAGGCCCTGCAGCTCCAGCTGTTACAAACACCTCACATCAGTCTCACAACTGGAATAAGCATTTGAATCCCTATGTTCCTAACGAGGTAACTCAGGATTTAAACACACAGAACACTGAGTAATCAGAATAATGAAATAATAACAAAGATGGGGCCACCATGACCTTGAAGCCCATGCCTGTATCCCACTCTCCGTGGCAGACAATTAGAGCCTCTGAGGAATTACAGAGAGGAGAGCTCATGACTTAAAAGAGTTCTGTTGAAAGCTAAGTCTGGCAGGGCTTTCAGTCCTGGGAAAGAAATAGGCCATGATAAGTTTAGTGACTATTATCTCAGGTTCAAAGGGGCAGTCCCAGGTATACCAGTTGTCTTAGTATTTCTATTAAAGGAACCTTCTTCACTATGCCCTCGCTCTAAGTGTCCCTTTTTGAGATATAAACTATGTGTATCAAATTACGGACAAAGATAAGACCCCGAGAAAAGGCAGTGGCCACGTGACCAGAAAAGGGCATTGTTGTAGGAGAAATTCTGGTGTGGTACAATGACTGGTTGTTTTTAGTCCAAGTCTCTGGGTGATAAAATCCCAATAACGAAGGAAAAGAAAGGGAAAAAAATCTAGGAGATTTTGGGCTCTGGCATGCTGACATTCGGAAATGTTGTTGTGAGCGGCTTATTGAAAATAAGGGGCTAGAAATGGAGTTGCTCATGTGGAAGTGATTACTGAAATTATGAAAGCAAGTGACGCTGGCAAGGGACAGAATGCAAAGACGGCAGAGAAGCCCGGAGCACATGGGAAGGACCCACAGGAAAATGAAGTTAGAGGCACTTCTGTCAACTGCTTCCCTGCCAGTCAGACGGCATTACCATCGGCCTAGGCGGGATGCTGAGTACCTATGCCAGCTTCACAGCCTATGTCCTGCATAGTGTTTCCGTCACGTTTATTCTTGGTGGAAGTGGAAGGCTGAAGCACCCGTAGACTGAGTTCAGAGACAGCCGGGCCCACACAGTAAGACACAGACACAGCATACCTCAGCTATAGTTTTCTGAGAGTAGGTAATGTGTTTGCTGCCTACTGAGAAAGGTATGTATCCAGTTAAGACTGCCACAATGAATTCAGGCAGCTGTGGGAATCTGCAGGTGCAGACTTTACTACTCTTCAAGACAACAAGGTTTTGTTTTTTTTTTTTTTTGATTGACAGCATCTTTCAAATATATTGTGTTTGGCATGGTCACCAAGGAGAGCTTCTTCTGTGTGTGGATGCACATGTGTGGGGTTCACTGAGACCCAGGTGACATTCCTTGGGAACCACCGTATTACTTTTCTACAGCTGTGATATGGTAAATTCCAGAGTATTTTGGGACATTCGATCCCAGAGGGGTAAGACTTGATCATTACTGCAGAGAAGCAGGAATGGCTGAGAACTAACACATCTAATCCCAAGCAGAAAGCCAAAAGTTTGCATTAGACATGGCTCTGGTTTCTAAACTCAAAGTTTGTCTCTAGTGACATACTTCCTCAAAGCCGCAGCTCCGCAACCTCCCAAACAGTGCCCTCAACTGAGAACTAAGTATTCAAATGCCTGAGACTATGGACGGCATCTTAATCCAAACTACCGGAACTGTGCACCCATGTGTGCGTGGGCCCGTGTACCGTGGCACACACATGGAGGCCAATGTTCAAACAAGACATAACTTATGCTGGTGGTGATGCTGGTGTAAATAAACTTACTATGCTGTCAACTGCGAAAAAATAAAGCATATGAAGAGTCAGGGTATGGGAGTGTGCCTATAATACCTGGGACATGGTGATGACCTAGCCAACATACTTTTTCTTAAAACAAATGAACAAGCAAAACAAAAACTAACTAATACCCCTGCGTCCAATGGAATTATGCACAGTAACCATCTGATAATATACAACCAGAGTATTGGTTTATGACTTCATTATATTTTAACATTCAAAGTGGACTTCTAGCCAGGAGTTGTTGGTGCACGCTTTTAATCCAAGCACTCTGGCAGTGGCTGAGTTCAAGGCCAGGCTGGTCTATAGAGTTCCAGGACAGCCAGGGATACCAGAGAATCCCTGTCCCAAAAGACTTCTAAGGCAGGCACAGCAGCAGACAGATGACACAGGCCCGCAAACTCAAGCTCTCAGGAGGTGGAAGTAGGCTCAGATTTTCAGTCGTCTTCTGCACACACCCAGTCTTAAGGTCATCTCAAATAAAAGTGGACTCTAACAGAAAACAGGGCACTGCTGAAACAGCATGCGGGGTGACCCAACAGCAGCCCTACACGTTTGCATCGTCCCTCCAGCTCTGCTGACCAACGGTTCTCAGAACGCTTCAACAGGAAACAGCACTGGATTTGCACCTTCACTGACGCTGCCACTCCAGCTCCTTTACAGCTCCACAAGGCCTTAAATATATTGTTACTGCTTTTTACATTAAAAGATCTCAGAAAGCGAAGCCATTTATTGGGAGAGTCTCTATTTACAGAATTAAAGACTGAATAATGCATTCAAATGGTGAAATAATCAAAGAATTTGCTGACCATGAAAGAAGCCCTGATCTAATTCCCAGCACCACAAAATGAGAGTAAACTACAAATTCACCTGCATGCTATTTTCATTTAATTAAACACAGCAGACTGTGAAGATGGCCCACTGGGTCAAATAGGGTGAAAAAAAAAAAAACCCTTTAGAATGTGGCTTAATGTCCCCCTCCCCTGCAAAAAGGGACCCCAAACAAAAACCAGAACCAGTGTTTGACAATCTATAAAGGTGTACAAAATTTCAGTCTTCGCAACAGGTTGTCTTAACATCAACTGGACTGTTCACTACATGCTTGAGAGCTGTGTTTTGATGGCTGGAGAGACGGCTCAGAGGCTGAACAGCTCTTGCAGAGGACCCAGATTCAAGTTTCCAGTGTCCACACGGCGGCTCACAACCTTCTGTAACTCAAGGTCCAGGGGATCTGACCCTCATCTGGCCTCCATGGCCTCTTCAGTATGTGGTAAACTCACACCAGCACACACAGAGAAATAATGTTTAACAAAAATTCAGCCTGCCTCCTGTAAAACGGATCCCATCAAGGACAGGTGGAGTCCTTATAAACCACTGTTAGGAATAAAAGGGCACAACTTTAGAAAACACCATGAAATCCTCTTTAACCACACGTTGCTGTGTTCATACAAGGATCTGTGCCTGACTGTTCAGATGGTGACCTGTAAAGGCCTTAACCAGAAACAATCCCAGCCAACAGGTGCATTCAGATAAACAGTACTTAGCAATTTCCAATTATGACCAGTGAAAGCAAATAAATAAAAAACATGATTCCAATAAAATTATAAAAATGTGAACTAACCTAGAGTGTTACTTTCCTGGGGGTATAGTATCAAGGTGCTAATTTAGGAAAGGGTTTCAAAAGCGCATGAACAATCTTGGGAAGATAGACATGTATTATATACAGACTGTCCCCTTGTAAACATATCACTGGCTGTTACATAGCAGATGTTTACTGCCCCAATTTTACCTTAATAAAGCTGTTAAAGGTTGAGTAAAGATAGCTGAAAACTTAGTTAGTTCCACTACAGCAATTCATAGGAATTCCTACGAATCACAGGACTCTTTGAGACTTGATTTACTTCATACTTAGGTGTTTCCTTACACATCTTTTGTTTGTTTTTGAGACAATCTTACAATGTCGCTTGGGCTGGCCTTGATCTCTGCTTCCCAAGTGCTGGGATCAAAGGTGTGCACTATCCCATCTGATCTAATAATTTACAATTTAAGCTTACAGTTTGAAAACAAAGTTTTACCTAAAATGGAGGCCCACATCTCTATGCAAACCCAATGTAAAACTACTACTTTCCAGAGAAGGATCTTTGAATTTCTGTAGGTAATATGCAGACTGCCACTCACTTATGCAGTGAGATGAGACATAAAGACCGTGCAAGAACGGACCTGTCAGCTGCCTAGGTCTGCGGTCAACACCTGAACCGCCACTGGCTCACTCTAGTTTGTTTCTAAGCCTTTACTGTTTGCCTCAGGACAAGTTCAGTCAGTTTTGCATTTTGTCTTTAGCTAAGTTAAAAAAAAAAAAAAAAAGAAGGGGGTAGGAGAGGAGGAAGAAGAGGAGGAGGAGGAGAAAGAAGAAGGAGGAGGAGGAAGACGGAGGGGAGGAAGGAAAAAAGGAAGGAAGAGGATTGACAACCTTTTAAAAATTGTTGATGCCATGCAGTTCTGTTCAGGGAACATGAGGGATGGTACTTCACATGGTGTATTTAAGAATCTTAGCCAGGCGGTGGTGATACAGGCCTTTAATCCTAGCACTACAGAAGCAGTAGACAGATCTCTGAGTTCAAGTCCAGCATGGTTCAGAGTGAGCTCCAGGACAACCAGAGATGCACAGAGAAACCCTGTCTTGAAGCCCAGCCCCTAAGCTGTGAACCATCACATGGGTGCTGGGAATCAAACCTGGATCCTCCACAAGACAATAAATGCTCTTAACAACAAAGTCACTTCTCCAGCCCTAGGAAAACATTTTTTTTTTTTTTTTTTTTTTTTTTGGTTTTTCGAGACAGGGTTTCTCTGTAGCTTTGGTGCCTGTCCCGGAACTAGCTCTTGTAGACCAGGCTGGCCTCAAACTCCCAGAGATCCGCCTGCCTCTGCCTAAGGAGTGCAGGGATTAAAGAAAAACGTTTTTAATTAAAAAATCTGACTTGTATTTTTCTCTGTACAGTAACATGCTACACATGGACACAGAGGCGTATGAAGATTAGCACTATTAAACGTCTGTCCCTGCAAATGCCCTATTGGCCTTGCAAACATTGTGAGGCCCTGGCTCGCTTGTCGTCACCCTATGACTCAGCTGTCACCCTATGACTCAGTTGTGCTAGTACCGCTATTATTTGACTTTTACAGATGCCTACAGTCAGAAACTACCCAGTAATAGACCTGTCAACTATTCCTTTCAGTTGTCACTAATTCCAAGGTAATTACATTTGTCAAAATATGGGCTGAGAAGGCTATATGTAGGAATATATATGTATATACATATGCATGCATTAACAATTAATGAAAAAAGAAGCCATGACTTTAAGGAGAGTGGGAAGGGTTTTATGGGACGGTTTACAGGGTAGTGTAGTTGTCAGGAGATGTCTATGGCCTCTCTCCCATGACATCTAAGTGGTCCCGAGGTTGCATTTATTTTTAAAACACTGGCCTCTCGCTCAGCCTCCTGGTGTCCTGGGTGTGAGCCACCATGTCCGGCTGCATCAGACACTGATGCTTTGTCCTTTCAGTCAGACAATTATTTGGGGGGGGGGGGGGGGGAGCACACACACACAAAACATTGGACCAGCTCAAATTAGACTACAGTTGTTTCAATTTTACATCATGAAACACGTCAAAGCCATCAAACGATTACTTTGCTTCCCAGTAGGTGGCTGGCGGTAGGTCTCCAGTACAAACAAGCTAATGAACCAAAAGCATACATAACTATTTGGTGTGGGAGGTCCTTCTGTGTATGTGTTGCCTTCACTGGTTAATGAAAAAAGACTCTGCCTTGCTCTGTGATACAGTAGAGTAGAGCTAGGCAGGGAAAACTAAACTGAACTCTGGGAGAAGGAAGGTGGAGTCAGTGAGACACCATGTAGCTGCCAGAGGGGAAAGAAGCAAGCTGCTAGCTGGAACCTAACAGGCAGGCCACGAAACTCATGGTAAAATATAAAAAACAGAAATGGGTTAACCAAAGACATAAGAGCTAGCTAGCAATACGCTTAAGTGACTAATCAAGCAGTGATTTAATTAATACCGTTTCTGAGAGATTATTTCATGGTCTGAGTGGCCGAGAAGAAACAAGCGGCCTCCTGCTACAAGCATTACACTATCTTCAAGTAAAGTAAGTTAGGAAACAAACAAACCAACCCCCAGCCCTTTCCCTCTATCGAGGACCTTCAAGTCTTAGCGCATCAGGCCAGCAGTGGTGCAGGGTGTAACTAACACGCCTGCCTCCACACATCCACCTGCTTTCTGTTTAGATGGTGAATCGCAAAGCTACAGATATTCCCCTTTCCCTGGCTATCAGCAGTGCGAAGATTCGAAGGTGAACACTCCTAAAAACATCTAAAGCTAGTGCATATGATTACATAATATGCTTGCAGTCTGGCAGGTCTCAGTTGCTGAAATACCCTAATTATACATTCTGGCTACATTTCTGCACATGATGTAAGGCTGTTCTGAAAACACATTATAAGTCAGAATGGTGACTACATAGTTTCCTAAGACATAAAAGTACAATTTAGGATCCACACAGAAGGAAACACAGCTGCACAGGTTTAGATACAGGTCATTAAGAAAGCCTCAAACATAAAGTCAACAGAGGGCACCTGGGACAGAAGAGGGCAGATTATTATTGTGATTAATATATTATTAATATTATGTCTTTAATATTTCCAGGTACTTAGCTTAAATATGTGTTTCAATGAGTGAATGTGAAAAAATACCACAATTAGAAATTAAACCTGTGAATCTGTGGCTTTGTTACTATCATACTGAAAAACCACCCAGTGGATGTCTTAAAGATATATTGACAATTATACAATTTTTAGTAGTTCATGTATGGTGGGCTTTGATTATGAGAAGCCATTAAAATTGAGACTATTCTGAATTACTCTGGCAAACATGGGGTCACACTATGGGCTCACTGAACACAGAATAAATAGTCTCATGAAATCAACTATGTAAGAAAAGAGCTCATTTAACAGAGCGTATGGAAATAAGTACAAACATTTATTTCCTCTCTTGTATAAAGCTTGTATTTACATTCCTGATTTTCTAAACCCCAGATTTCTTAAAATGAATAAAGTTACCCACTGAATTAGAATACAAGAACGTGTTAACAGTAGGAATTACGTAAGAGAAACTTGGAATAACAACTATTTAAAATGAAGTCTGAAAAACCACACAAGTTCCAGATGAACCGAATTAATATAGAGTGACTGCACTGTGAACAATACAGAAAAGACACGAGCTTTTTAGACGATTGTCATTAAGTAACTCGTGAAGAAAGCTGGGAGTGATGGCACGCACCTTTAATCACAGCACTGTGGAGGCAGAAGATCTCTGAGTTCGAGGCCAGTCTGGTCTACAGAGAGCTCCAAGACAGCTAAAGACACACAGAGAAGCCCTGTCTAGAAAAACAAAAACAAAACAAAATTCACTAAGCAACTTTTCCGCAGAAAGACTGGAAGAAATACTTTGTAGATATAAAGTATAAAACAATATTTTTATACAAAAAAGACAGGAAATAAACTTGGTTCATTATATTCTATATTAGAAAATGTTAATTATGATAAATAAGAGCTAGAAAACAATTTTTTTTTAATCTTTGAGGTTATCATTTAACAATGTGTACAGTCTTTCTTTTTCTTAAGTTAGATTTTGAAAGCATTTCTGGAAAACAGGTTTTTAAAAAACCATTTAGAACTGGGGTATTCTGCACATGCTAAGAAAGTACTCTTACAGTGAGCTACATCCTAGTCCCACATTCAATATTAAAATTTACAGATAAATGAAAAACTGAAACCCAGAAACTTAAGGTATAATTTCTCTGAGGCCGGAAAGAGGTTAGGGCTTAGGTCACCTGATATTTTAATGTCATTACCTTATATACTTAAAAAAAAAAATCATTCTAAAAAATCCACATTTGGAAATCACCCCAAAAAACACAGTACCACGGCAATGAACTGTCGGTATCTAGTGCTAAATATGCGCAAAAAAAATTTCAAATGTGCTATTACTCTAAATTTTCAATAGCCAAGACCCTCAGCCCCAAGTTTTCTGTTTAATTTGTTTACCTTCTTCTTTCTGTAATATTGATTTCAACGAAGTATTTGTTTAACTGTAATAACCATTTAATTAGGTAGGTGATCCAACAATTCCGGAATTAAAGTAACAGCATATAAGTCTTTTTGGAAATGGAAATAACAACTGTCAACACTGTCAGTACCCCATGGTAACATACCAGGTACCAAGAAAATCCATTAAGTCTTTGCCTCTCTGACACCTACAACCAATATAATCAATATTTAATAAAAATACCAAGCTAGGAATGTTAAACACTTCATAGAAAAACTTACAAACAAAACAAAACGCCCAGTTGGATTTGGATGTACGATGGTTTTTATTTACAACTTTATTGGCAAAAAGGGGAGAACTTTAAACAGCTTTAGTACAGGGCATTGTGGCTGACCCTGTCAGGTTGAACAAGTCCCATCTCAGCGTCCATCTAACTGTCCAGATGTGCAATACTGAACCTGCACATGCAGTTTCCTTTATCAAGTATAGCACTCACCTTTCAGGCAGTCTTTAAAACATATAAATACAAAGGAAAGGAAACCACTCATTAAAAACTGCATCAAATGGAAAGTATTTTAAGTATGACTTTGTTGTTCCTGGAAATAACACATGCCCAGTGAAACCAAAAGCTGGAGAAGCAGTTACACTTCCTACGGGAGAGGACAGTGACAACAACAACCATCTTCTGTAACGACCATTTTCAATTTATCATCAACTACTCTGAACTTACTAGGAGATGTAGTCAAAGTCAGAAGAGAAGACGCAGGGAGAGTATTCCTTTGTGGAGGGCAGTATCCCTCCAGAATCATCACGGGAAATAAACATCCTGTTGATTCTAGATGGCAAAATAATTAACGTAGTCAATTTCGATTACGGCTGATCATGTTGAGCTGACCTAATTTTCTTCCTTGCCTTGTTTGGTGTCATTCTTCCAGATCAAGTGTGTTTAATTCTTCTTCTAGTTCGTCCAGATCTTCCCCAGTGAACAGATTCTCATCCACGGGAACAGCATCGATGGATCCATTCTCTTGTCCCCCCACTCCGCTGTCCTCGTCCAAGTCACTTCTCTCGCCATTTTCAGCCCGGCCTCCAGAAGCTTCACTTAATTTGTTCTCTGAAAACAAAACAAAACAAAATCGAAATCAGTATGACCTAGAAACAAGACAGCATTACAGCAGCAGCCAAGAGCACAGACCTTTCTTCCTTTCCCAGGAAATCCTTCCCTGAGATTCCTGCAGCAAGGGCAGGTCTTCCTTTTCTGAGCTCACCTGTACCAATTACCTGTCCACTAGGAAATCCCATCTGTGTTCCTCACGCGACTCAGTGATTTGGTTCTGAAGCAGCCCATCCCTATCTATTTTGTTAGGACTAAAGGCCACAGAACAACTCCAGCAAAGTGCCTGTGGGGCTCTGAGACCGGGTCTCCAGCACCACATCTAGAGCTCCCAGTGCTTATGCAGCTCTAGCACACAGCTGTGTGCAATGAGACCACAGACGCCGACGCCGCCTCTTGTCCAATGACAACACTTACATAATGACAACTTTTCCTAGCCTTGCTTAAACATTTCTGATCACAAGGTCATGGAGCCCTGAACTCCAGATAATGTCACCAAATCCCTACTCCACTCGATACCCACCTCAGAGCTTGCAAGGGTAAACCACTGTTTTAAGCTACAACGCGTATACTTTCCTAATGAAGATCAGGTGCATTAGTCTTTCCTGGTGCAGCCTGTGCCTTCATTACCATTCCCGTGCTTTCCTCTCACAGCATTCGCAGTCTCGTGGTACAAGGATGCGCCCCAACCTTTCTGTCCACGCGGTCCCCAGAAAGCCTCCCTCCACTCCCACACTGCATCATCACACACTCCCAGGGTTTGTTTCTTTCTCCTCCTCCACTAGGGCCTTTCTGCTTGACACATGTATGTTCCTATTTCTCACACCCTAAAAGCCCCTCCCTGTAACCACACTGCTTCTGACATGTGGTCTGTACTCATCTGTCATCTTCCCTGTTTTCCACACCGCCTTGGTAAAACAGGTACCTTATTCCAGTATCCCTTTGCCTAGCTGCAACTAATAAAATACCTGTAATTCTAGTCGCCCCCACCCCCAAACACAAGCCTCTTATTTTTTCACTCAAGTTCTGTGTTTTTGGTAAGCACTTCTGTTTTTGCCTGTCCCGTAACTCTGGTGTACAGTATGTTCTGATTGTTACTCTATACATCCTGACTAGCTGAGCTCATTCATCCTGACACTAGTGCACATTACTTTCAGCCTGTTTTTGTCTGCAAATAGTTACACAGAATTTTAGAGAATACCATTAAAAAGCTACACCTTCCAATTCGTTTTTGATTTTCTTTTAAGGCATTTAGCCCACGGTTTCAATACCCACTAAGCCATTCTTTTCTACAGCTCTCCCTACATTTTTATTTAGCTAAATGTTCCCATTTCCAGTTCAGAGCCTGCACACATCTGAATTTGCCCAGGCCGGTTTCCTGGTTTCTCTGGAGCCCTGAAAAAGGCAGCATACTCACCATCTCTGTCTGAAGCGTACGTGCTGAATCTTTCGAGACTGGCTACAGTGATACCCGTTTCTTCCACATCCCTCGGGATGTACAGGCTCACGTCTATGTCATTCACACCCACAGAGTCATCAACCTTTAACAACACAGAGGAGGCAAAGTCACTACAAATGAGTTTCCTCAACTCAGTTTTACTCTTGACACATTATCTTCAGGAAACAAAATTACTAATACTAAGAAAAAGACAAAGGATACTGCTTGAAAACTCAATTTCTTCCCCCTTAAACTTTTAGAAGAAAAAAAAGTAGTCACTATTTCTCAAGTTTTCTTCTCTGGAATCATGGTTTGAGAATGACGTTCTTCCAACCTGGGATTCCATTACAACAACACAGGACACGGGCAGACCTGCTGAGAACTGCCAGTGCTGCCTCCTCTTTACCTTTTATCTCCTGCTCTCACCCCTTGACTATTTGGGCAGAACAAATTTTAAACAAAAAAAAAAAAAAATATTTTAAAGGGACAGAAATAGCTTTAAAAAAATCTATTGTAAATAGCACCTAACTGTAGGCACCAAGCATTGTACTAAGTTCTTTTTTATTTTGGTTTTTTCAAGACAGGGTTTTTTTGTGTAGCCCTGGCTGGCCTCAAACTCCAGAGATCTGCCTGCCTCTGAGGTCAAAAGTGTGCGTCACCACCACTCAGCATGTACTAAGTTCTATAAAGAAGGCAACCCTAAAAATAAACACCGATGAACTCATTCTCAGAAGCAGCCTGGGTTAGGAATTACTTACCTGCACTGAGGTTAAGAGTGGAGGTCTAGAGGAAGTTTCTTATGGATGGAACCAGGACTGAACTCCAGAGTCTGACACTGGTGCCCTGAGCCATGCTTCTGTTTTCTCCACCACTTCCCCCAGTAAGATCAACATGCGAGGTCAAAGCCTGGTCTCACCTCATCACCACCTGCTCCCTGAATGTAGCGGGTATCATCTGCCTCCTCGTCATCATCATTAACCAGCTCAGGACGAAATTCAAACACCTCACGACCACTGATCTACAAAGGCACACAAACGGATCATCTCAGGGGAAATGCCATCATTAATATGAGACAAACTACGTAGATTTAAGAAAGACAGAACCATGCATTTTAACAACTATGAGACAGAAGAATGAAGGACCATTGGTCTGAGTCTGGGACATACCACGAGTGCTTTCCCTGCTTTGAAGTCAGCTTTCCGTCTCTCCATATCTTGTTCAAGTTTATCAATTTTTTCTTGTCTTTTCCTTTTCTTCCACGCAAGGAAAGATTCTAGAGTGATTTTGGTAACATTTGGACCTAAGGCAGAACGCTGCAAAGCAAAGAGATTTAAAGTCACTTACAGTTGTTTTAACAGCATTTTTCTTTTAAGGCAGGTAATCCTTTCCCTATGAATGCTCTAAAACATAAAACAGACTAAGCGATGTTACTTTTTGCATGGTAATAGGCTAAACAAGTACCCAGAGACACACACACACAAAGCTTAACACTTTGACGTAAACTTGAGCAGAAAAGTTTGCTGTGAAATAGGTTTTAAAAACATCATAATAAATTCAAGCTTCATTTGTGTTCTTTCAGATGAGAGATAAAACCAAAAGACAAAATCTGCACTTCTCACAGTAATAAGTTAATAAATGGGTATAAAAAAATAAGTTATCCGCTATACATTCAGTGTAGATAGCTCTATATACCACACGCTGATCTCCACAAAGAAGAGGTGGCAGGACACCCACCAGGCATGAAGAGCTAGGAAGTGGTGGAACGAGGGTAAACAGTCGTAACCCTGCTTTACCATTCACACTCCATTACTTTATCTATGTGACAGACAGCACAGCCACTTGAGCGCAGACAATCTTAGTCACTTACATGCACACTGAAGCAAACAATGTTAAATCTAGTGTCCCCAATAATCTCAATGCCCTCCAACTCACACAATCACCTCCGTTGCTGAGCTAAAACAACCAAGATGCTCTTACACACACTACCTCTCCTCTGACTGGACAAACATACCCAGAACCCAGAGGGATGGTTTCACAAGTATGCTAAAAAAGAAAACAGAGCACCAAGCAGAGACCCTAAGCTACATCAATATGAGGTATAAATAAGCATTTAAAATAACCCCATGGTATGAAAACAGTGGTGACTCATACTTAAAAAACAAAGCACCCTACACATTCCTATCATTAAAGTATGTTTGGCTAATGTAAATGGTAAAATTTACATTTAAGATACTCAAGAGAAATTTAAGTACAGAAACTTTAGGAAAAGGGCATAATATTATTTTTCCTTTCTTAACATGCTATTGCCCCCAAGTGGTAAATATCAGAATTTACAAAAATAATTAAAAGTAGCTTTTAAGAGAAAAGATACTTGTTACCTCTCTTTCAATGAGATCTTCTAATGAAATCTCATCTTCTTTCTCTTCTTTCTTTTTGTCTTTCTTCAACACAAACCCAGGAGGAAGTGCATGACGATACATGCAGTTGTCGCCACCTCCAGGACACACCCAAAACCAGCCATACTTGTTGTTTTCAATAGCTTCAAGGAAATGTCTGCACACCTAGAGAGACAGTATGTATGATTCAGAAGTGGTGGTACAGTGTAAATCTACCTCACTTTGACTTGCTTAAGTATACGGAACAAGTAACAATACTTGTATCCTAAGGCTAACTTATGTACAAAGCACACTTTTACATAAAAATATTTGAAAATGTATCTAATACAAAATCAGGCCTGGTGGTTCACTCCTTTATAATTCCAGCCCTCAGGAAGCCAAGGCAAGAACTGTTTAAGAGTACAAGGCCAGCCTCGGCTGTAGTGTGAGACCCTGTCCCCAAAAATAAGCCAGGAGCTAGAGAGATGCTCAGTAGTTAACGTCAGGAGGCTTAAAACTGCCTGTAAGTCTGGCTCCAGAGGCTCTAACGTGGTCTCTGGCTTCTATAGGCACTTGTAGTCAATGTGCACGTACCACACGCAGACACTACTGCTACACATATTGATTAAAACCAAACCATGTGATATAAACAGCAAAATCTAGAGCCTCTACTCTGATGTTTCCCAGTTAGCCTTTGTAATATAATCCTCCAAGGCCTAATTTTTAAATCAGCCCCAAAATCCAGCCCAAGGTCTAACTCCTAGCACTACAAGGCACAATAAGGAAAAAACAAAACAAAACCCAAACCCTATGCAATAATGACACAAACCCATCGGGATCACGTAATTAAACAGGCAACTCTGTACGTGAGTCATAAGGGTACAAGGCTCAAAGGAACACAACAGTGACCCTCAATTGCAGAGGGCAGAGTGCAACTGCGCTAAAGCATCAGGCAACACCTCCACAAATAAAATCACCAGTATCCGTCTTCCCAAGAAGGCAAGGAGTGCATACGAAGCAAACTCCTGCGTCCTCTAGCAGGGCAGAATCTTACTGGGCATGTACCCAGGACACAGACGCATGCATGTGAGAAGAGAAGCTGAGGAGGTACCCGAATTTTTAAAGGCAGACTTTCCAGAACTAGAGTCACTACCTTATTTGGAATTCACATGCAAAAGTATTTTTGACCTAGTAATTGAAATCAACCAATTAATTAGAAGGGTTGGCTTAACAAGCCTACTTCTTCCACTACTCACAAGACAGACGATTCTTAGCTAAGTATGTATTGTATTACTCCTGTGCTTTTGAGATAGTCTATTTATTTAGCCTGGTCCCATATGGAATGTACAATCTACCTATTGGGATTATAGGTATATGCTACCATGTTCAACTATGCTAACCCATAGTTAAGGAAGCAAAATCACGCCAGAAAATTGCATTTAGGAAACTTTATAAGTTATTCAGCTTTTAGATCAATTTTGCTAAAACAATTAATTTAATTAAAAAGTGAAATTTGTAAATTCCAAAAAATAAAGCTTATGTTGGTGAAATGTAATTTTCTAATACTCTACAATCCAGTAGAAAACATCAATACCTTGCCATAAAATTCTCCCTAATAATAAATGCCACAGCAACTCAATTCAAGAAAAGGACATACTATTTGAGTTTTTGGTTTTTTCTTTTCCGCCTCACCATGCTTCTTGTTTACTACTTCTTCCAGCTTTTTCTCATCCCAATTATCCATAGTATCTAAATAAAAAGACACAACAAGCAATTTTTATCTCCTGCTCTACTATATAGGTAGGCCTCTAAGCAGAGTACACAACACTGAAATATTCATAATGTAACAATTTTCTCTGAAGCAGCAAAGACAGCATGCATACACAATATTGCAAATTATCCACCCACGCTCCCTAAGTAGTTTAGATAAATGAGACCTTATCACAGGAAAGAAGACAGCCAAATCCAAATTAAACCACTATATTCTAAGCACCATTTACTTACTCTGTGCAAACCCCCAACTGTGCTTTACAAACATACTAGTCAATACTGCATTAATATGTTACTAAGTAGTAAGAAACAAAAAAGGGGACTTTTCAACTTTAAGAGAAAGTTAAGAAATACCTTTTTCAAGTTCTTCATCTCTGGCATCAATGTAAACACTTCGTTTTTCACACTTTCTCTCCAAAGTGAGGTCATGAGAGAACTTACATTTATCTCCTTTAGTACACTGCCCTTGTTTGAAGAATGCACACACCACAGATTTGGGATCTGCACCTGTATCCAACAGGAAGGACATCTATTATTACAGGCAGGTAATCCATTTTCGGGACCCCGTTACTACTGCAGAGTGTTGGCCGTTCCTTCTTTGTGTCCCCTATCTCCCATCGTTCTTATAGGTAGCTCGTATCTGGGATTATTCCTGTCTAACTTACTATTTTCTATTTACTAATGTAAGAGAAAGTATCACTTAGAGGTCTTTGGTTAGATATTTCTTTAAAGTTCTTTACATAGCATTTTAGCTATTTGTTTTTCTTTTATAAACAAAGGAAGTGGCAGAAGTGAAGAGCAAACATAGCTGTTATTCTAGTTCCTTGGCTTTGGAGTCAGTAAGACAGGAGGCAAAGAAAAACACAAATGGAAGACTACTGCCCCAAATATGCATGTGAGTTATAATTTATAAAACCACAGCCTTGTCTTGGCTCCCAAAGACCACCCCCACTGGGCTGAAGAGATGGCTCAGAGGTTAAGAGCATTGACTGCTCTTCCAGAAGTTCTGAGTTCAATCCCCAGCAACCACATGGTGGCTCACAACCATCTGTAATGAGATCTAGTGCCATCTTCTGGTGTTCAATACATGCAGGGTGTATACATAATAAATAAAAATCATAAAACAAACATCACCCCCATTAAAACACAAAGAACAGAACTTCAGAAAACTAGCACATTGTTTTCATTTTCTTAAGATAACGTCTTGCTGTTTAGCTTTGGCTGGCCGTGAACTCATAAAGATCTGCCTACCACTTCCTTCTAGGCCCTAGGATTAAAAGTATGTATTACCATGTTAGGCACAAATCACATAAAAAAGAGAGAGAAATTGTGTGAGTGCTGGCCTGCATGCATGCGTGTGTACCTGAGGTGGCCAGGGTGCTGGAGACTGAGACCAGGTCCTTTCTAAGAGCAAGAAACGTCACTCCAGTTCTGCACAAATCAAGTTTGCAACACGAACTATATTTGATAAAAACAGCACCTGACATTAAATTTTACCTTTACTTATCTTCTGTGCGGCCACTACAGGCTTGAACAGCTCATTCAGCTCCTGCAGCTCTTTCTTCTTGTCATCTTTCTTCAGCTTCTTCTCAGCTTCACTTTGTGCCACCTGCATTTCCAGGTTAAAAATGTAAATCTGATTGCTTATACAACTGTTTCCACTATACAGTAATTACTACCTAACAAAGACATTTGTATATTTATATTATTCACTCTTTACATTAAGTGGCTTACATATTAGATATTGTGGTTAAACTATTAAAATTGATAAGCTCTGTAACAAATTCCTTTTTGTACTATAATTAGGCACCACACATAATTAAAATGCCATTCAAAACTAATGAGTTCATGGTAACAAACAAATATTAAACACTTAACCCTGGCATTTAACAAATACTTTTCAACTGAAATATATTTCTTTTCAGTGAAAACAACTTAAACTCTAGAAATACGAGCACATTTTGATATGAGATGAAAAGAGCCCGACATGGTCAGTAACGACCACAAGCCAGAGTGGTGGGGAGAACAGAAGACACAATGCACTCATAGTTCTAGAACATGCTTCACATACCTAATATGATCAGTGTATTCATCTAAAACATTTATACCTCAGCCCCTATATTAGAAGACACAATACAAGATGCTTATTTAAGGAATACAGACATACAACTATAATACAATATACACAGAACTCTGAAAACAAAGAATGTTGATATGCTTAGAAATTAGATCGAGCTGCTAACTTTTAGAGGAGCGCTATCAACAGGAAAGGAATGTAAGGGAACCTGCCACTGAACACACCATGGGCAAGTTTGGATCTCACCAGCAGGCGAGAGACTGGAACTTAGTAGTTTAAAGTAACCAGATCAGGTACAGAGTAGCAAGGCACGAAGAAAGCAAAGAATCTCCTGCAATTGTAGACAGGAAGGCACTAGGGACTTGAATAGGCATAAGTAAAAAAGGAGAAGAAAAGCATTTAGGAAGCAGAACTAAGGACGAGGAGAATTAGCATATGCACTAAGTGCTGCTGAAAAAGACAGGGAATACAGGAGGAACAGGTTTCAGGGCAGGAGGTGGAGCACGAAATGCTTACAGAGCATCTGGGCGGAGCTGTTTAAAGGAGCTGCACTGGACACGGTACCAACTCCACTGCAACTCGACAGGGCCTGGTCTGAGACAACACAGAACCTAGTCTGTTAAAGAGACTCAAGAAACAGCAGCAAGAAAAAGAAATCAGTAAGAAGAAAATGTGTTCAAAAAGAAAAACCAAAACAAACCAATGCAACAATTAGGTCATTCCAAGTTCTGACTTCAACTACATAGTAGAAGTGTTTAAACAACAACAACAAAATCATTCTGCTTTCCTTTATAACACAGTACACTTTGCTGGCTGGGCTCATCTCCTATGTAGCATCTAGAAGAATATACTGGAGGCCATAAACCACTGGGACAGAGTAGCACAGGCCACTTAGTACTTATGAGGCTGAGGCAAGAAGAGAAATCAAGCAAATGTTACATCAACGTGGTTGTCTTTCTAGTCCACAAACACCTGGCCTATGAGGTTCAAATTTAAAATGCTTGGGCTCCCTTTTACAGAGCTGCCGAATGAAGCTCGGCAGTGGCAATCAGCCAGTCCCTACTCACTCGTCTTCTGCTCTCTCTGCAGGCTCACAGTCCCACTGTGCATGCACGGGGGAAGCTGTATCCCTAGCACACTCCCTCAGGCTCCTGGGTAAACTGTCAGCATAGCAGCTCCCTGGACATGGAACGAGGAAGGGGCCCTCACAGGCCCTGACAGCTGTTTAGGGGAACTGTGGTGCACACCCCCTGGGAGAGATGTCTGGGAAATAACTAAGAGCAGAGTCATCTTCCACAGCACACAACCCAGGGTAGGACCTCAGGTCTGGGTCTACAAATAGCACTGCTGCTCAGCTTCAAAATAATATGTGGTAATTAGGTACTCTATATTCAATGCTAGGCCAGTTAAAATATCATACTGAATGCAGTGACATACTTAAGAAGCTCATGAATTTTTTAACATTGCTAGGTCTATTAAATCAGAAACAACACTCAAATGACTAGGAAGATGTCAGAGTAAGAGGAAATGTATTGCACGGGAGTTAAAGTTCTTTAATAACCAGGAGAACCCTACAAGGGACAAGTGCCCTTCCACCGCAAAATAAAAACTGATGTATGAGAACAACTTAAAGTCATGTAACGAAAAAGATCCAACCCAAGTCGGGTGTGTCCAAGGCTTAGCATACAGCTATCCTTTGGTAACTCTGGGCAGTGAGTCTAGGCCTCTTCCAGATGCCCAAATCTGTGATAGCTCACATCCCTAGAGTATTACTGATAAGATAATGATACTGATAATACAATGTAGGCTATCTAAATCATCTCACTCATTGCTTAGAAACAATACCTGAGCACCTTCTCAGTACAAACATGACCATCTTATTAGATCTAAAGACATGGCAATGATGTACCTTTTCTTTAAAAAAGAAAACAGACGTATTTTGAACTTTAGCTGTTTCAGCCTGAAGACACTCTTATTGAACAAAGTAAAGCCAGCGCTTTGAAAGAACACTATGGTCTGGCTCTAGAGTAAAACTGTGCCGCGAGGGGAAAGAGACAATGATTCGGAGACAGCATGGAGAGAAATGGGTTCTAGGCAAAGATTAGTAATCTAACAGATATTATGCTGATATTCTCAGACTAAAAAAATTATAGTTAAAAATATAGTTGAGAATTTCTCTTCTATGTCCAAAGAGTGTTACCAAGAATTAAGGAAAAGATATTTAAAAAGAAAATTTAAAAAAATAAAGACCATATTTATAAAACCTTAAAGGATGAAAGGTCTAAAGAATTCAAAGAAAAAGAGGCTAAATTTCTGAACAAGTTATCAATTCTTATATAAGAACAAATATCTCAGAAGCAGCAAGAATAAAAAGGAGACATCATAGCTAACATATACGTCTAGGTCACTCACCATAATAAAAATCAATGTGATAATGACCTAGCCAACAAAGAGTAGAAGAGAAGAGAGAATCCAGAAAGAGACCCTAATGTATCAGTAGTTATATTCCAGTTCAGTGGCAATATGATGCCGGATCAAGTAGCTATTCAACTTTAAAGATAATCTTACAAATACATAAAATATAGGACAAAGTATAGACTGCAAAAAAGGAAGCAACCAGAAAACAAATAGATAAAACAAAATCTAAGAAACTAAGAAAATTGTGCAAAACAACCCAGCAGAAATTGAGATAAAATTACAGTACAGCAAAAGAGAGATGAGACAAATCATCTGCAATGTTAAAAGTATTTTACAAATTTGTAAGAAAGGCAGGGTGGTGCACACACCTTTAATCCCAGCACTCAGGAGGCAGAGGCAGGCAGATCTCTGTGACCTCGAGGCCAGCTTGGTCTACAGAATGAATTTCAGGACAGAACTCACAGTCACAGAGAAAACCTGTCTGGAAAAACCAAAAAGTAAGAGAAAGGCAGACAGTATTTGAGTAGTTGGCCAGGACAGGGGAGTCACAGAGTAAAATGACAAGTACATGAGGAGACCCACTCTACCCAAGGAACACAATGAAATGTCACCTAAGGCTTATTATTGGGGAAACACTAAGAAACCTTAGCATCTAGTACATACAGGAGATGAGAGAGGGAACTGTTACTCCACAGAATCTGCTCAGATAAACTTATTAGAGCTCAGGGTCAGAGAGATGGCTCAGTGAGTAAAGACATTTGCGGTCAATCCTGAAGAACTCACTTCAGCTACTGGAATCTACACCGTGAAGACAGAGAACCAACTCTCCTTGCAAACTGCACTCTGACCCACAGACAAGCAACGTGGCATGTGCACTCACATACACAAAATAAAATAAACAAAATTCTGAGATAGATGGTATATTCTATTACGCCTATCAGAAAAATACAACAATTTAAATTATTTACCTGACGTGGATTCTGCTGACCAAATTTCACCTGATGAGTGACAGCCTTAATAAACTTCTGTTGCTTTGCTCCTTTCTTATTCTTTAGACCAAAAGTTTTGTCCTAAATGGGAAAGAACAGAAATATTTTGATAAATTACTATCTTTTCAATGATATACGCACTTATTGATATGCAAAACAAGACTTTTTTAAAAATAAGATTTCTTTTTATTTTAGTACATATTTGTTTTGCCTGCATGCAAGTCCATGTAACTGCCAAATGTATACGGTACCCGCGGAGGCCAGAACAGGGTGTCGGGAAGTCAACCTGGGTCATCGGGAAGCACATCCAGTGCTCCTCACATGCTAAACCATCCCCAGCCCCAGGAAACAGATTCTTTATGTCACAAAAATACGTAAAATATTACAGCCCCAGGCAAAGGCAATGCATTACTATGACCAAAAGCAACTAGGGGGGTGGGATGGGGAGGACTGCTGCCTACTGGGCTATTCCACACTCAGGATCACCAGCTTACAGGGTGGCACTGCCCAGAGAGTTAGGCCCTTCCACATCAATTACCAATCAAGAAAATGAGGTCACTCTTGGAGTGCACTTCCTCATTGAGGTCTTCCCTAATAACTGTGGCCTGTGTCCAGCTGGCCTAACAAGTAGCCAGCACAACGAATATGAACGTGTGTCACTCAAAACATCAACTAGGACCATTGCAATTTAATGCCAACTGACAACTGTCACCGCCACCATTCGGCTGACTGTGCTGTCTTCTTCCTCAAGATGTTTCAGATCATCAGGTCTTTGGGAACTGCGGAGGAGTTATACTGGAAAAAGTCATCCCACAAACAAGCTGAGGGAAATGCTGTGAAGAAAGTATTCTTAGATTCTTTCGCAGTGCTGGTAGAATCCAAAGCAATGAGCATATAAATCACAAGATATCTTAGCATCCCCTTTAGTTGAGGGGATATACACAGCACTTTCAAAACTCAAGGGCTCTCAGGATGCACGTTTGTACCCCTTGAAAACTTTGAAAACTTCTATCTGCCACACTTTAAATGTGACTTTATTTGAAAACAAGTCTTTGTGGATATAATCTCCCAATGAGGTTACACCGAGAGAAGGCAACGTGAAGACAGCAGAGATGAACACAAACACAAAGATTGCTAGATGACATCAGACACCAGGAAGAAGCCAAGGAGAATCCCCCTTCCCCAGTTGCCTTCAGAAAGGGGTCATGAACATGTTGATGTGGATTTCAGACTTCTTTATCCAGAATGGTGGAAAAAAAACCAAGCAGTCTAGTAACAGTTTTGGGTAACTCGTTACAGCAGCCCAAAGAAACTAAAACAGTGAGATTGGCACTAACAGGGATGGCTGGCACTACCATCTGAACTGTTTCACTTAGGTAGTGTCATTTTCCTGCAAGGATCTGGCTAGGAGAGAAACAAGCCTGACTACAGGGCAGAGAAGGGAACAGGTGGGAGACAGTTATTGCACAGATCGTTCTCAGGACCATTTCCTTTGTTCTCCTGGGAGGTGGGGAAGACAGGGCTTACTATGTAGCCCAGGATAGCCTTGACTAATCTTGCCTCACCTTCTACCACACACTACCACACCCGGCTTCAGCCTTACATTTTAACCAATTTCCCCAAAGCCTCTGTGCGTGTGCAGTGTTTGTAGAAGAGTGCCACCTATCCTCTAAGGAACACACTCCTGTCTGTTGTGGTAGCCCCTACTGAGTCAGGGTAAGCATTACCTGGTAGCTACTCTAACATCTCTAGTCCAGCTTTCAGCCTCTCACTTTCCTATGTAGTGTCTCCTAGAGCTGAGCCTTCCAGAACCCTCTTCACAACAGAGAGCGCTCAGTCCTGCCTGTGTTCTACATAAGTCACCAACCCATCCATGAGCTGCCAACCTTCACATGTGGATGCTCAACATTATAGATGGCTCCAACCTCAAAACAGAATTTGTATTTTTCCTTCTCATTCTCTTGCTTATGAGTGGTTTCACAGAATGCAAAAAAAAAGTATTCTGAATTATCTGAAAAGCTTTAAGTCTGAAATAACAAACACTATTGAATGAACTATCTGAAATCCTATAACATAACACAATCTTTTTAGTACCTTAAACTCAATACAGTCTTTCAATGTTTCTAACAGTAAAAAGCTCAAAGGTGTTTTGATTCTAAAAGGTTACTTCTCACTGGTAAATACCGCTTTATTCCTTACCATGTACTTAAAGTTTGCTTTACCTTTACTTACCTAAATGTCTGCTTGTGTTTTAATATCCCAGCACGGTATTACAAAACTCTGCACACATACTCCATAGCTTATGTATATGAAAAAGTAAACACATAAGCTGAAATTGCTCTTTATCAAGCTTTTAATAAATGGCATCCTCTGTTTTTGCAAAAAGCTTAATATTCTAGCCAATTCCAGGGTATGATGGTCAAGGGTCCTGTGACAGATGGAAGATTAATTTAGGTATGAACCAAGTATGAAACACCCTACCTTCTTTGTACAGTACGAGCTATCATGAGTGAAAGGAGAATATAGGACCAACAATATCTAAAATGCTTTGCCCTACATGCAAGTACAGAGAAGCAATAAACCATGAATAAATAAAATTGGATAGTAAACCATATACTGACATTTTTTTAATGAAATATTTAAGCAAGAAAAAAACCAGGCAGCTTGAGAACAACAGACTTCCAATAGCAGTTCCTAGGAGAGGTATGTAATTCCAGACCTGAAAAGGAACACAACAACAAAACACAAACAGACAAAAACCCCAGCAAGCTTCCAGGTTTAACTACACTGCTTTAGGACTTAATTAACCAGTTTAATTAATAATTTATTTCCGGAGAAGAAAATTGTTTTCTATATATAAAGGGCACACATTTACTTAGCATCTTCCTGAATACAGACAGAAACACACACACACACACACACACGCACACACACTCTCTCTACTGAATCTTCTTCACAGTCCTACGACGTCTTCCTACAGCCATAGAAGCTCTGACATGTTCCCAAGCTGTTTAAGAATATAACATAAGAGTCAAACTGGGCTGGGTAACTGTGTCCTAGGAAAAGTGAGTCTAACCCTGGGTATGAATTAAAGATTTGCTAATACTGAGGCACTACAGAAAGTACCTGACAGCAAGGACTTGTGGGGCCTGACCTTCTGGGTTTAAATCCTGACTTCCTGCTTGCCAGTTCAGTATACCTTGGGCAAGTTATTTAACCTTTGTGCCTGTTATCTTAACTGTATAAGTGCTAACACTTATCTGAAACAAACAAAGGTGCTATGTATCACTTATATACAAAGTTTTTCCCTTCTTCAAAATACTGAAAAAACTGTGTCTAGCTCAATACTTGTCAACTATAAAATGACATATTTAAATTAAGAAGTATCTGATCTAAGTTCTTGCTCCTCCCACCATCAAAACCTACATTTTTCAGAGTCCTGGTTAAGTCATAGATAAGATGGTTTACCAAAAGCACCCCCTACACACACACACAAAGCCTAGACTGGCATAAAACTGGGTATGTAGCTGAGGATGACCTTGAACTTCCCATCTACTTGCTTCTATCTCCAGAGTGCTAGAATTACAGAAACACACCACAATGTCCAATGTGTGGTGACAGAGTAACCCAGGACTTCATGTGTGCTAGGCAGGCACTCTACCTGAGTGACAGCTCCCGTTACAAAAAGCCTTCTGAAGAGTACATTCTGAATAATACTGGTACACCTTAAAAGTAGGGTGGTTTACGACCCAAACTATGTCAATAAAGCCTTTCCTCGGGCTCTGGACAAACTCTTACCCAAGAGTTGACATGGATTTGGGAGCGGGAACGTACTAGGGAGGAAAAGGTTTCAGTGACTCCCATAAAGCTAGGAAAACACCGCATGTTTAAGGTTTCAAACATCAGTTACAAGGAAAGAAGGAAGAGTATGTTTCCGTGGGTGAATGGAGAAGCAGAATGCAAAGGAGTCAGAAAAGAGGCGGTGTGGAGAGGACTGCTTCGGAGCCTCCACCCTCCTCATTCCAGATCTGACCCACAACGCTGACCTTTCCTCTTCTGAGCCTTAAGCAGTCCTGCTCCCTTCACAGGCCAGCTCCTGCTCCTTAAAGGAAGCAGGAGAGTCAACTCTGACAGTGTTCCAAGGTTAAGTGGGTTCTGGAATCTATTATCTGGGACCCTAGGGTAGACAGAGGCTGACATTGTATTAACTTGGTGGTTTTGTCTCCAAATACACAACATAATGGATTTTGTTGTCTATTTATAAATGGACACTTTGCAACAGATTAATTGAGCTGCCAGCAATCAACAGCTTCTACATCCTCCTTTCAAACCTCGGTCCTCTCTGCAGAGGTCTCCATGGTAACTATTCTGCAGTGCTCCCATGCCCAGGGGAACATACATTCCTTACTTGTTTGCCCTAAACCCAAAGACACTGCCAACCCAAACCAATGATTATACTTAGTCTTCTTTTGTTCTGTTTTTTTTTTTTTAAAGATTTATTTTCATGCGCCTATATGTTGTCTATGTGAAGACACCAGATCCTTCACAACTGGAGTTTGACAGTTGTGAGCTACCATGTGGGTGCTGGGAACTGAACCTGGATCCTCTGCAAGAGAGGCCAGAGCTCTTAATCACTGAGCCATCTCTCCAGCCCCCCTTTCTTTTATTCTTTAAAACAGGGTTTTATATTATAGCCAACGCTGTCCTCAAACTTGAAATCCTTGTGCCTTAGTCAGGCTTCTGGCTCTGCCTGGTCTATGATCAGACAGTTTGTTGCTCAAAGTATCATTTTGGCTCTAAGAAAACAAATATTATATACTGTCTGGGGACCACATGTGAACGGAGAATAAACTTGAACCACTGTCTGAAGACGACACATACTCATACAAGTGACCTCCGTGATCCCCGGACAGTTTAAAGGAGGAAGAGGGGAAAATGCAGACAATTTTCTTTTCTTACAAAAATCAACAGAGGGCTGTTTTACATGAAATTTGACTAAGGAGCCAAAATATACGCTGAACTACCACTGAAGTCATCAAGACATGGTTGGGTCTTAGAGAAATTCAAACAAATCAGATCAGGCTTAATTCCATTTCTCTATCAGCATACTTTCAATCAGGTAAACGGTGGAGTTTTTTGTTTTTGTTTTTTTTAAGAAAATGCATTTATCTTTGAAGATGTTTTCACTAATGGAAACTAAGGTGGATTTCTCTTTACTTCAAAAACAAAAATATAATCACCAAACAGACTCTTCTTGACTAGGACTGCAGGCAGTGGCAAACTGTAACCCTGGAGTGTGTGATGTTTGGGCACAACACCCAGGAAAAGCAACAATCTTGTTACAAGATGAATGAAGCCAAAATAGATGAATGAATTTTAGGGGAAATAGAACACTATAAATAACTTTGACTTTTTTGCTTTTTGTTTTTCAAACAGTGTTTCTCTGTATAGCCCTGGCTGTTCTGGAACTCACTCTGAGGACCGGGCTGTCTTCCCACTCAGAGATCGGCACCACCACTTTAAAGAAATAGCTTAGTCTTATTAATTAAAAGTGGTTAAAGCTCTATATTCTCTGAAGTGTATCTAACTTTTACAGTCTTGTGGTCTCTATTTTGTTGGTTCAACTGCAGAATGCTCTCTTGGAATGCCCTTTGTTGGCACAGCACTGAACTGCCATTGGATTTTAGGTTCCCAAATCCTGTGAAGATGACAATTATTTTGCTTTCCTTTCCATCTTTCTTTTTCTTTTCACTGAGACAGGGTTTCTCTGTGCAGCCCCAGCTGTCTTAGAACTCCTCTGTAGATCAGGCTGGCCTTGAACTCACTGAGATCTGCCTGCCCCTGCCTCCAGAGTGATTCAAGGCCTGCCCCACCACCGGGCAACAATTATTCTGCTTTCAAATATTTTGGTTATGACAGTCTTACAACAGAGTTACAACAGCCAGGATTATTATTGTCTTCACAACAATTTTATTTAAGTCAGCCAACTTTAACTATGTGCAATGGCAATTGTACAATTGGACTTGGAGAAGGGAACTCTGGGGAGTCTCTCTGCTATCTTCCACGGCTGTAACAATCAAATGTTGAAAAACAAAAATAAGCAAACATCGCATTCCAAAGCATTCATTCTGGTGTTTTACTAAATACGAACCTATACAGGGCTACCTTTTATTCAGATCTGTTATGCTGTAAAACGGTCACTGCTTTTCCCAACTACACCCCGAACCTATGAGGTACCATTTGTTTTTAAGGACAAGGAGGATTAGTAGGAAAGATCTCACAAAGAGATGCACGTCATTTTCCGAATGTCAGACATGGCTAATCATTTTAAGAAAACTCACGTATATAATCGCTGTAAACCTACCGAGGAACATTTATGAACTTATCCCTTGCATCGCCCACTGAAGGCCTACACGTTTAATGCACTCAAAGTCGCTGTGTGTGTGTAGATAAACTGGGAGCACCGTCATCAACACAGCCTACACAGGTAATTCAGAACCGGAATTAAATACTCTGGACAAGACTGCTGGGTTACCCTGTGCTTGACCCTAAAGTTTCCAGATGGACCAAAAGGGAGGAGAAAAAAAGTCAATTCTGTTGCGCTTGAAAACGAACAGAGCTACGTCTCAGTGTGATAAAGGAAATACAAACGCCAGCGGTGTGAGGCCTGTGGGAAGGGGCCGTCCAGAAGGACGCTCAGCCCTGCCCCTTCAGGCACAGCCCCGGGAACCGCTGCAACCCCGGAGCAAGGGAGGCCGGGCCGGGGTCAGCGGGAGGCCGAGGGGCTCGGGCGGGGACGGGGCCCACCGGGCTGGACGCCGACACGTGGCCCCGGGAGCGGCGCTCGGCAGCGGGGCTCGCCCCGGCCCCGCGCGGGGAGAGAGAGGGGGGAAGGGTACGCACCTCGATGATCTTCTCCTTCTTCTTCTGCTCCGCCTTCTTGCTGCCCCCGGCCTGAGCCTGTTTCTTGGGGGGCATCGCGGAGGAGGCGGGGGCGCCGAGCCGAATGCGGCGCGGATGGCGACCGTCGGGGCGTCCGGCAGCGCGGCGGGAGCAGGAAGACCCGGCCGCCGCCGCAGCGCACGGAAAGCGACGCGCTCATTCGCCGCCCGGATGCGGCCTTTGCGACAGGACGCCGCCGCGCGGCATTGTGGGGCGGGAGCAGAGGCGCCCCCCCTCCCCGGAAGTGCGGCTGCGCGTGCGCTCCGGCGCTCGGGATCTGGAGGGGGGCGTGGAGAGGACGTGGGAACGGGCAGGGGTGACCGCGCGGTCCGTGGGGCTGGAGTCGCCGTGCGTCCGTGCACCCCTGCTAGTCCTACATAGCTCAGGAAGCGGTTGCAGCCATTCTGAACTGCAGGGGCAGTGCTGGAGTTCGGCACCTTCAATATCAAACAATATGAAGGAAGAGTTTCCTTTGCACGTCGCAGATGTGGACTCCTACACCATGGAGCCTTCCATCTCTTGAAGTCCTGTAGTAACTTTAGGTTCTAGGGGAAGGCCTTCACTATTCCCGAAAGCTACCATTTTGCTGTGCTGAAGTCTTATCAATATGGGCTAAGCCCAGTTGAGCTTGGTTTAAGTGCTGGGTAAATTCCGTAACGAATTGGTGCACGGTTTCACTCATTACAGCTACACTGAAGGGCGAAGGGGTAACTGCTAGCCCCTTTTTTTAATAGGTGAAATCCAGAAGGGAAGCTGCTTAGGTTTATGGTAACGTCGGAGACAAGGATTTCAGCCCGGACAGTCTTGCTTCAGGGCCTGTGTTTTTGTTGTAGTCTAAATCAAAATTACGACTTGTCGTTGATATGTAAGTCTATTAGTATTTGCACAGCCAAAACACATACTTTAAAAAAATACGGAGTTAACGACAGTTCTTTTGCATACTTACTGTTTTAAAGAGAGTTATTCATTTTTCATTATTTTTCATAAGGAGAAAACTGCTACTTTGGGCAGGGGTGGCACCTAGTGCCACCACGGGGAGGTGGACGGTGGAGGAGGAGTGTTCACCTGGTGGCAGCGGAAACTAGGAGAGACTTAGGGACGGGGTTTCCAATATTCCTTTTAAGGCTCCAATGACCTGACTTTCCTTGACCCTTTATGTCTTCCACTCCCCCAGGAGCGCCACCCAGGCCAACAGGGGCTGTGGTGGGACTCTGCGACAGTTTACTTTCTGAAGTGAACTAAGACTTCCTATAAGGGTAGAATGCAGCGATCTTAATTTCTTCCTTTCTGGTGATTCCTTTAATGTCATTATTAACTTCTGAGGATTTTTATTGGCAATCATTCCAATATAAATAGGGAATTGAGGGCAAGTACACTCTGACAATCATAGTTGAAGAGTTGTAGTTCACTACCCTTGCTGCTCTTGGTTTCTTGTTTGTTTGTGGGGTTTTTGTTTGTTTGAGACAGGGTTTCTTTGTGTGGCCCTGGCTGTCCTGAAACTCACTCTATAGACCAGGTTACCCTCAAACTCAGAGATCCAGCTGCCTCTGCCTCCTGAGTGTTGGGTTTAAAGGTGTGCACCGCCACAGCCCTGCAATGCCAACCCAAAGACCGCGGCAGTCTCCTCCATTCTGTAGACCAGGCTGGCCTCGAACTCAGAGATCGACCAGCCTCTGCTTGCCTTTGCCTCCTAGTGCTGAGGATTAAGGCCAGTGCCATCACGGCCTACAGTTGTTCTTGGCTTCTAACTAAGCCGTGTTAATTCTGGACGCTGTGGCCAATATTCCCAATACATTCCTTCTGAATGGAAATTACAGTTGGTTTTAGTTGTGTGTAACCCAAACCTGTTATGAGCTGAATTGTGTTCCCAAAATTCAAAATTTCCACAGCCTCTACTAGTTCAGAATGTGACTGTATTTGGAGATAAGAGCATTCTAAAGAAAATAGTTACGTTGCAATGAGATTTTTAGGGTAGACCCTAATCCAATCTAAATGTCTGGAGTTCTTTTTTTTTTAATTTATTAGATTTTTTTTTAAAAAAAAAATACCAATCCAAGTTTCCACTCCCCCCTCTTCCCATTTCCTCCACATACCCTTCCACCACATCCCCATCCAATCCTCTGTGAGGGTTAGGCACATTGCTTTGTGGAAGGTCCAAGACCCTCCCTACTATATCTAGGCTGAGCAAGGTATCATCCAAAGAGAATAGGTTCCCCAAAAGCCAGTACAAGCAGTAAGAATGAATCCTGGTGCCACTGCCAGTGGCCCCTCAGACTGCCACAGCCAAGCAACTGTCACCCACATTCAGAGGAACTAGTTTGGATCTATGCTTGTTCCCTCCCAGTCCGGCTGGAGTTGGTGAACTCCCATTGGCTTAAGTAGACTGTTTCAGTGTGTGAACCCATCATGGTCTTGACCTCTTTGCTTGTATTCTCACTCTTCCACTGGGCTTTGGGAGCTCAGACCAGTGCTCCCATGTGAGTCTCTACCTCTGTTTCCGTCAGGTGCTAGATGAAGGTTCTATGGTGATATTTAAGACAATTATTAGTCTGACTACAGGGCAAATCAAGATCAGGCCCCCCTCTCCTCTATTGCTTAGGGTCTTAGGCGAGGTCATCCTTGTGGATTCCTAGGAATTTTTCTAGAGCCTGGTTCTTCTAATCCTAATGGATCCCTCAATCATGATATCTCTTTCCTTGCTGTCATCTCTGCCCTTCCTCCTCAACTATCCCATTCCCTCAAGTTCTCCTCAATCCTCCCCTTTTCCTCTCCTCTTCTCCTTCTACCCTTCCTTCTCCCCCACCTCCCTGCTCCCAATTTTATCAGGTGATCTTGTCTGTTTCCAATTTCCAGGTGGGTCTATATATGTTTTTCCACCTTACTACTGGAGTTTGTATTAAATAACAAGAAAAGAAAAGAAAATCTGAGTTAATTTTTTGTTTGTTTGTTTTTTTGTGACAGGTCTTTCTAAGTTGCTCACATTGGCACTGAACTCTCTAGCCTGGGCTGGAATTTGCCTTCCTTCCACCTGAGCCTCCCAACTAGCTGGAATTACATGTTTGTGTCACCAGGCCTTGTGTAAGAGTGTTTCAGTGTGTGTAAAGAAACCAGAAAGACCACATGAAGACAGCTGGAAGGTGCTGTTTGACCAATGAGAGGCCTGAGAACAGCAGTGGATCAACCTGTGAATCGTGACCTATTTGGGGGTCGAACAACCCTTTCTCGGGTTGCAGATCAGATGTCCTGAATATCAGATATTTACGCTACAATTCATCACCATAACAAAATTACAGTTCTGAGGTAGCAGTGAAGATGATTTTATAGTTGAGGTGACCAGAACGTAAGAATTGTCACAGCTTTGGGAAGGTTGAGAACCACTGCCTCAGAAGCCAAACCCGGAGGTGGTGCTGTGCAGCTCAGCTGACAGAGTGTTGTCTAGCATGCCCAAGGCTTTGGGGTTAATCTCCAGTACCACACAAACCAGGCGTGGTGGTACACACCTGTAATCCCAGCATTTGGGAGGTGGAGACAAAGGAATCAGAAGTTGGAGGTCATCTTTGACTCCAGTGTGTTCAGGGTCAGCCTGGGCTACAGGATACCTTACTCTTCTTCTATGGCTTCCATATTGTTTAAGTACCACATCTGTAGTACTCTGTTATGGAAACCCTCGCAAAGTAATAATCTGATAAGGGAGAGAACAATAGTATAGATACTGCTTAGATATTGCTGTTATGGTGAGCAGAGGCTATTTTACTCAATTTTGGGGGGGGGGTAAAAGTATGACTACTATAACCATCCTTTTAAATTGCTTACTCATGAGTTGAGTAGTAGGAAATATTTTTATTTATTTAATGCTCCCAAATACTCTGCCATTCAGGCCGTCTCCTTTAAGACATTTTCTCTCCAAAATAAACTATGACAAAAAGCTTGCTTCAGCAGAGCGTGTAAAATCTCCTCTAACTTGTCAGCTTGAGTTTCCATACTGTAACCCTTCACTGCAACCTATACTGACACAAAATTTTCTTAAGTGGGTGACTTATCTGTTTCTATTTGAAATACTTCTTGCTACCATTATAATAGCTATTATGGCATTTGTCAAGAAATCGAGCTGTACCGTTCCCAAAATACTTTTTTGCTTCACTGAAGCTTAAACCATTCTTCACGATCCCCATCAATCATGTCATTTCCCTAGTAATAGCTTTCTCATGGTTTCCCATGGCCTCTTGAGTTCAATGCAAGGAGTCTGCGGTTTCCCTAGCACAGTCGTGAATAGTTTTTAGCTTCTGCCACTTCAACTGATGTTCCCCACTTGAGGCTGACTTGTCCTATTCCCTCCACATCCCACCCAGTACTGTCTCATGCCTTAGAGCTTTTCAGGGTCTTACATATATGACCGTCCCCCCCCCCCCCCCAAAGAAGTGTTTCTATTCCATCTAATAGCATAACGAGAAGCTTTTATTCTTCAGCCTCCAAATCCAGCCAGTTCATAGCTGTCCCTGTCAGTTCTGGGTGGAGTTGGCGGCCTTGCACAAGAGGTTTATTGGGATCCGCAGTCCCCTCCTCTTCAGTGTGATTCAGATGTCTCCTTTCCAGTTCCTAATCTTATTCCAGGACTGCATCCTTTGCTTGGACTCTTAGGCGGGAGCTGTTACTTTATCTTGTTCTGGTTTCTTCCCAGGTCTTACTCTCACAGTACGTGCTGTGATATGACTTAGATGGTGCTACTATTCCTTAAATGTTTCTTCCTAACTATATAGGAATGGCCTCACCACAGGTTTTTATTTTACCAATAAACTTCAGATTTTTATAATACATTGGTGATCATTCTGTAGTTACAGTAGTGTCAATTTTTTTCTCTAACAGGCATCAACATTTTTCATAAAGTTACTGTCTTAGAAGCTAAATCTAAACCCTGTAAGGATTTTCATCCTTTCCTGTGGTTTATGAATGGCTTAGGGTTAGTTGATTATGTCTTCTTATTTTTCCACAAAGCTTTGCATATTTTCTTAAATAAAATGCATTAATAAATGCGAGTCATTGGTAAGACAGAAAAGTTCATATGGAAGATCACATGAGGAAGACAGCAAGTTAGAATCTGGTAAATAAAAGCTCAATGTCTTCATCTCTCACTAATAGTACCTACTGCACCTTGTCTATAAGAGCTCAATAACTGTGTGTGTATGTGTGTGTGTGTGTGCGGTATGTATGAGTGTGTGTCTGCCTGCAGTGACCGGCAGAGGACTATACACCCCCTGGCTAGAGCTTTAGGTGGCTGGGATACTCAGTGTATGGCAAGGGTTGTGGGACATAGGAAGGGACGTGACTTTTCACCCAGGGACATTAGCTTTTCCGAAAAGGGCCTTTGCAAACCATGGAAATGAGAGTTTTCTAAGCAGAGTGGAGAGTATTGGGTCTTCAGGCAGAGGAAATAGCATGTGCACACGTATGTCTATGTAAAAGTACGTGGAATTTCCAGGTAATGACTGCGGTTTGCTAAAGGAATCTTGAGGCAGTGATAGGAGATGCAGCTGAAACCCATTAGGATAGATGTTTTATTTAAAGCCTTATACCTGACCTTAAAGAGCTTGGGCTTTAAAATGAAGTTATTAGTGAGCCACTCAAGGCTTTCATAGAGATATATGAGCTCAGATCCACATTTTAACCAAGATAAACCTGACAAAAGATAAATCACAATGGCGAGAGACTAGACAGTGAAATCAATTTCTATGTTACTGCTGGGGAGCAGATGAATGGCAGACTGCACAGATAGTGATGATTGAGATAAGGGGACATATAAATAATATCAGCATAAATCCACATCAAAGTCTCTGAGAGGTAAGGAGGACAGGAAGGAATTGAGAGCGAGGTTGTGTTTGGATGACTGGACTGAAGATTTAGAGCAAGGAGTGCAATGGAGGCCTGAAAAGAAGAACACAAAAGATTAGTTTTGGAGAGGCCTCGATGGCTTTTTGGGTAGAGACATGTGATATGCAGTTGAAAATTTAAATATGGGCTCACAGAGAAAGGCTAGAGTAAAGATAAAGATTCTTCTGTCATGTGGGTGTCAACAGAACCGGGGTAGTTAAGGTCACTCAGGGTAGGGGATTGGTTAAGGTGAGATGAGAGAGCCCAGGCAGGACTCATCAGCAACAACCCTCTGTAAGGATAGAAGATGCAATGATGTTGGAAGCACGAAGATCCTCGCACCCACTGATCTCCTGGGAACCAGGAATGTTAAGCATCCAGGATTGTCCTTTCAAAGAGAAGGACACACAAACTGTTTTTACAGAAGCCTGGGAACTAGAGGTGATCACCTTTGATATTTGTTGGGCCAGGCCTTATCAAGTTCCTACAACCAGGACTGGAGATAGCTAATAGTCTATATAACTAGAGGCTCCCCCAAGCTCCCACAACCAGGACTGGAGATGGTTAATACCCGAAATGACCACTATTCTACCTGATGGAGACTAGGCCAGAACCTTCCTTAGGTCCCTAAGCTAGTACAAGTAGCTTATCTCTCGAACCCATCTTCTTGAAGAAACGACATGTACAGTGAGCTATATTTTGATGTAATGACTGTTTCCTTCTGCAATTGTACACCGGGGATTGTATTACACCAGGAAACGTTTCCCCCTCAAGTTATATTGTGCTTATCAAACATGCTGGCAGTAAACTGTCTGGCATCAGGCTGTCTAGGAGTTTGTTCCATCCGGGCAGACTAAAACTGAGCCTAGTTTTCATTCTTACCTTTTTGGGATCGTTTGCCTGTCCGCTGTGACCCCTGCAGGGACCCCCTCAGAAGGACGCATAGGGAGCCTAACTACCTTTCTCCTGAGTACTGGGTTGATTCATTGGTTTACCTCCAATAAATGAGTATAAAGCAGACTGGCAGGAACAGAACCAGCCCCCAAATATTACAGCCTAGGACAGTAGCTCTCAACCTTCCCAAGGCTGCGGCCCTTTAATACAGTTCCTCGTGCTGTGGGGACCCCAACCATTAAATTATTTTTGTTTGTTGTTACTTCATAACTGTAATTTTGCTACTGTAAAGATTGAAATCGCTACCCTGTGAAAGGGTCGTCTGACCTCCGAAGGGGTCACGACCCACAGGTTGAGAACTTCTGGCGTAGGATGTACATTACCTCTTTCTCCCCCTCTGTTTTCCTACCTCACATCTCCCTCTCGCCCTTTATGTCTTTTTCTTTCTTTCTTTGATTAGGAGGAGCAGAGTGGCTAGGCCGCCAACTTATAAACTCACTTCCTACTCAGTGTTTCCCTGATTTATCTTCACATCATCTCTCCTTTATGTCCTGTTCAGCCAGTATCTAGTGCTGCTAAAACAGTCACGTCAGGGTGCTGAGACCTGAGATGGCTCAGTGGACGAAGGTGCTTCACGGAGCCTGGTGACCTGAGCCTCAGGCCGGGGAACCTGAACACTGGAAGGAGAGCCCGACTCCCACAGGTGTCCTCTGGTCTCTACATGCACATGTGACTGAGATAAATAAGGGAAATAAAAATGTATATTTATTAACTCTTACATGTTTTCTGTATAAAAGATTATCCATTTGTTTGCTTGTTTATTTTAGCATGATTATTAAAAACCCAGAGACAGATATTGGGGTTCAACCTGAAGGTCAGAAAAACGCTGGTCACCGACTCTTTTTTTTCCCCCCAAGACAGGGTTTCTCTCTAGTTTTGGAGTCTGTCCGGAAAGCAGACTGGCCTTGAACTCACAGAGATCCCTCTGCTCTGCCTTCCTTGTGCTCCAGCCACTGGCTCTTACCTCTACCCCAGTCCGAAATGGCAGTCCTGCCTCCAGGGATCCTCAGAATGAGACTGCCTAAGATTTGTCTCCTCCCGTCTTAGATCCCTCTCTAGTGCTGGAATTAAAGGCCTGCACCACTACTGCCTGGTTTCTATGGCAAACTAGTGTGTCTATTGGGAATAAAGGTGTGTGTCACCACTGCCTGGTTTGTAAGGCTGACTAGTGTGGCCGTTTTACTCTCTGATCTTCAAATGAAATATCACTACAATTTATTTATTTTCTCATTTATTTATTTAGCTTTTTCAAGACAGGATTTCTCTGTTTATCTCTGGCTGTCCTGGAACTCACTCTGTAGACCAGACTGACCTTAAACTCACAGAGATCTGCCTGCCTCTGCTTCCCAAGTACTGGGATTAAAGGCCTGCGCTACCACCGCCTGGCTCTTTTTCTTTCTTTCTCTTTCAGGGAATATGTTCCTTAATATTTTTATCAGTGGAAGAAAGTCTCCATTGCTTCAGTGAAGCCTACAGGAAGATGAAGGAAGAAGCAGGCGGGCTCGGCGTTGAACACTGTGTGAAGGCCGGGGCCTAACTCTGTGCAGCTTCTCAGCTCCCATTTATTACTGAAGATTAATGGCCTATTAAATCAGTTTATCATCGGGCTTCCCTTCAAATTGTTTTCTAACTGTAATAAATTTACAAGCGAATTGTAAAAAGAGTTGGGATGTATTTAATTCAAATGTCAAACGTGAGACTAGAAAATGGATACAGCAAACGATATTCCTCAAAAACCGCTTATCTTTCCCCACTCCGAGGCAAAGGTAGCATGCACAGATATGAAAACCCTTCATGGCAAAGAAGATAAATGCAAAACGCATTTTACAGCATCAATCAAGTTATTTCCTATAGAAATGAAACAGAGCCTTCAAACTCAGTAAAATTTCCCCAATATTTTTGTGAGAATCTAATGTATAATTCACACATTGGTGTCATGTGTCAAGGCTGAAAACCAGCACACACTTATGACAGTTACATAGAAAAAAATTAAACTCCTGTAATCTGAAAAGCAGCTCTAGTGAGCATGTTATGAGAGCCTTTCTTGGATTGTTCCAACCATTCTATAGTTACTTGAATGTTTCTCCTATTAGGAGCTTACAAAACGCTTGGTTTTGAAGGTACGCTGTATCACAGAAACTTGTGAAAATCTTCATTGTTCAGGAATAGAACTGCAGCTTACATTCATGTGCAGAACCATTTGTTGGAAGAGGCAAGGGCCACTTCTTGCGTCTAAGCTAAGGTGTTTAAGTCACCAAGTAACAGAGATCTCACTGGTCATTGGGTTTAATTTTACCAGGTATTTATGAAGTTTCTTCCTGGGAGTGTGCTTTTATCTGTGCAAGTGAAGCTTTTTACTTTTATGTATTTATACATAATTTAAGAGAGAATCTTTTCATAATAAATTGCAACATTATTGGCCCTTTACATGTGTTAACGTTTATGTGAACAGTCGCAGCGATGGGGGTAATGCTACAGGTACCTCAACACAGTCAAAGCATTGACATCTACTGATATTTGTTATGATTTGAATATTTGTGACACTTCAAAATTCATCAGGAATAGCAATGCTGGCTCTTGTCAGGCACTCCACTGCTCCTCCAGGCCTCCAGCAGAGGTGGAGACATTTCTGTTGTCTATATGATGCTATAATGACCTTAGTTATGGACCTCCAATGGGTGAGGTACCACTGTTGAACACTGATGGAAACATTTTCCTCAAGAGAACAGCAGACATTGACAGAGCAGTGGACACTATTATATAATAATGGGCTTCGTTGATATTTTCGTACCTGCATATAATGTATGATGATCAGTGTGCTCCTCATTCTTTCGTCCCCCTCTCCACCATATTGACGCCCTTCCCCTGCCAGCTACTCCCACCTCTACTTTCATGTCTGGTTTTACGATCTAACGAGTTTAATTAGAGTTGCTGACAGGAATGTGAATGAGGGTTATTTACCAGAGAATGGACAACTTGTCTGTTGTTATATCACGGAAGAAACCTGCACTCCCTTGCATGGCCCTATATCCAGTATATATGAACACACTGCAAGCACAAAGTGCACTTAGTGGGCTTTTAAAAAATAGCATGATGTCGGGAGAGAAATGTATTGGGGGTCAGGGAATGAGTCGGAAGGGGAAAATGGGGTGGTTAGATTTGATGAAAACTCATTGTAAGCATGTATGAAATTCTAAAACAAAAATATGAAATATTAAGCCACGCGCCCCCAAAACTCAGTTAAGAATTGATAGTCTTGAGGCAGAATTTGTCCTTCTGTATAAATCATGTTTGTTTCCTTATTGTCTTTTATTTCTAAAATTACTCATCTGCTTTTGTTGTTGTATTAAAACATAAAGACTAACAAAATTCCACCAGGAATCAATAGGACTTTTTAAAATTAATTTTTATAATAGCAATTATAAACATTAATTCATATAATCTCCCCACCTTTTAATTTCCTGATTATAGACATTGTAGTGACTTTCCATATGCATCTTATCTTATCTACCCCCTTCCTCTTATTTTTTAATATGTTTAGAAACACTAACAATTTTTACCATGGACTTTTTTTTTTATATTGGAAAAAGATTTCCACCAGTCTGGAAGGATAATTTTTACATCAAAGCAGTCATGTTATACTTGGACGTGAAATTGTAAGACAAGTTACATGAATTAAGTGTCTTACTACGGGGCACATGTAGGGTATTTATGATGCCTTTCTCTCGATAGCACTCCCAAGGTTCTTTTGTTCCTCACAAAAAGGCAAAAATACAAGTTTAATCAGTAGGAATGGGCTTGGTTCCCAGCCAAGGGTTGGCTTAGGGCTGGGTGACTGTACTGATTTGGCTTTATGAATCTGAGGCAGGATTGCATCTAAGGTTGGGATGCACTTTAGGTTAAAACGAATGCTTCCTAGGGTGTTCACGAATAAACACCATGACCAAAGGAACTTAGGGAGAAAAGGGTTGATTCAGCTCACACTTCCACAGCCCTGGTCATCGTTGAAGGAAGTCGGGATAGCAGCTCAAACAGGCGTGATCCTGGAGGCAGGAGCAGACACAGAAGTGAGGGAAGGGTGTTGCTTACTGACTTCTCCTATAACTTGCTCAACCTGCTTCATTATAGAACTCAGGACCACCAGACCAAGGGTGAAACCACCCACAATGGACTGGGCCCTCCCCCATCAATCACTAATTAAGAAAATGCCCTAGAGCCGGGTCTGATGGAGGTATCTTCTCAATTGAGGCTCCCTCCTTTCAGGTAACTATAGCTTGTGTCAAGTTGTCATAGACTAGCCAGCACAGTGACCACCTGTGTTACAACCATGAACGTCAATAAGACATTTAGGAGTAACTCAAAGAATGTCAATAAGAGACATTTAGGAGTAACTCAAATCCAGTTTCAGGGAGGTAGTTACGCAAAAACAATGGAGGGGGTTTCTGCTTTTGTTTTCTTTGTATATCTATGCACATCCAATCCTGTGCACATGGGACCTTTGTGAACAGACAAACCTGTAGCTTTTCTCTGCGGATGGCGAAATTAGTGGATGTAACTCATAAACATGTCCTGGTTTCCTTACTCCGTAACTTACTCTTGACCTCTGGACTGAGGGTGTAGCTCAGTCATGGTGAGCCTACCCTGCAGACACAAGGTCTTTGAGTTCAGCACGCCCCATATAGTTCTGTTTAGACATTTAGAGTGAGCAGACTTTAGGTCCATTGAGGCTTTAAGAACTCTAGTAGGGATGAGGAATAAGCTGCAACCCAGCTCTCGGTTCCTAACAGCTGTGCTTGGGCAATTGTAATTACAGCTCTACCGAGAGGCTTACGTTCAGTGTTCTATAATTGCCTTGCGCTTCTTTGCTTCCATTGCGCATGTTATAAAAAGCACATGTTATAATAAAGTAACAGGGAAGTATTACTGTCAAAGTGTTTGCTTTTATTGAGGAGTTTGACTTCTTAGGATGAATACGTGTTAGATGAACAAGGAAAATCAAATTTCAGTGAATGTTAGTAACGTTCTAATACAAAAGGTAAAGTTAAACCAAAAGGCATGTCATTTGTTTGTGCTCTGTAAGAAATTACCCAAATAACTCTTACAGTTAGAAAGAACACGAGATGTTCAGTAGGGGTGTGTCGGCACCCAGCCATAGTTCGGCTGGGTCCTGCCTGGCTCTCACAGCAAAGGAAGCTACTGCGCAGAGCTGCAGCCATGAGAAACTCACTCCCTTCTCAAGTCACTGGTGATTGGCGGGATTTGGGGTTTTAGAGATGAAGGACGGACGTCTGTTCCTCTTTGCCGTGTGCCTTTCTCTGCAGCATAGTGTCTTTGGGTCCACAGAAAAGAGCTGGCATGTTGGATGTCTTTTAAAGCTTATTTGATGGAGTCTAGCCCCATCCAATATAGTTTTCCTTTTGATGAACTCGAGTCAATTTATTAGAGACCTTAATTATATCTGTCAAATTCCTTCACTCTTCCTATGTAATATAATCCAAGTGAAGTAAATGATATTTACTCACAGGTTCTTTGAATACATAGGGCCGAATTCATACAAAGACAACGGTTTACTTAGGGTCATTTAAAAAACCTGGGCCAGCAAAGTGTGTGTCGGGGAGCTCGCTGTAAACCTGTCGGCTTGGGTTCAGTCTCGGGGCCCACGTGGTGGAAGGAGCGACCCTGACTTAAGTTTTCCTCTGACCTCCACACATGGCCCCCCAACTAAATACAATGAAACGTTTAAAAAAAATCTGCTTGCCATGTGGTTATTAAAGTATGAATGTTTTTCCTATCTTCAGAAACGAGCTCACAAGTGTTATGAAATTTAAGTCTTGGATGTTTTCGCAGAATCATTCTACAGAGATGTAAACTAAAGCAAGCCATGAATGTGAGTCTTAGAGGAAACCGGAATCTTCAGTTTCAGTTACTATGGGGAAAAAAAAATACAGAAATAGAATTCATGTATCTTAACAGTTATATCCTTAGTAACACCATCTCGACACACAGTCAGTACGGCTCAGGGCCACTGGGATAGTATGCACTTTTGTGATAACTTTGAACGGCATAGCCCCATCATCTAGGGCAGCTGCATTTCCCGTGTCTGGAGGCCGGAGGTCGTCGCGAGGTCGTCGCTGTGCCTCGCGCTGCGGCCTTGTCTCCTCAACGATATCCACCAGGTGTTGCAATGAGGTGATGGCTATCAGCCAGCAGCACCAACACTTGTCTTCTCTTCCGGTGACAAGAGCAGTGACAAGAGCTTCGATCCTCTTTTTCTTCACTCACTGTTTACTTTTAAATATGTTGTGTGCATCGGCAATGCTCATTTCTTTCGCTTGCATAATAAAAAGTCCAGCATTATGGATTTTCCTGCTTCAGGAAGTTCAGACTCCGATGTGTGTGTCTCGCACTCTTCAGTGTTCTGCTCTGTACACATTTCGCTGTAGATGCTCTGCCTGCTGAGAGAGTAGACAGTTTCCGTTCATGCACAACCTCAACACTGAGCAATGCAATCACAATTATTTTAAAGTTGGAGCATTTCAAATACCCAGGGAGTTTCATAACCCCAGAAGCAATTAAATGGTGTTTTGTTACTTCCTCAAATGATCTAATAGAACACATTAAAAATAGAAACCCAAAGTTCTTCAAAGTGATAAACTTTTCCTTTGCAAAACTGCAGGGCTGTAATTGCCGACAGAGGTCTGGACCGGTGTCACAGTGCCCCCCAGTGGTGAGAATGTGGCGCTTGCGCTTAGCCACATTTACCCCCATTTGGAAAAGCAGAATTCAGGATTTTCTTCTGGTGTTGGCATGATTTTAGAGGATTCCTTTCTAAGTGAGAGAGAAACTGCTTTTATTTTAATAGTTTGTAGATTTACTCTTTGTATTCTCTTGCTTTAACCGTCTTATAGGAAAAGTATATACGTGTATCCTATGTGTATATATGTATAATTACACACACATACAGAGACAAAGATTTCTCAAGTATTTTCATTAATTTCTAAACATGAATATATTTACACACATACAGAGACTAAGATTTCTCAAGTATTTTTATTAATTTCTAAACATGAAAATATGTGTAGGTAAAAACTGATGAATCAGAATAGAAATATGTTTCGACCACTAACTTCATAAAATGAGTGCAGTTTAGGACTTGGGCTTCACTCCAATGATTAAGCTCTTTGTCATATTAGTTGTTTTTAAACTTCATTTGTATGTGTGTGTATGTGTGGTGTGTGTGTATGAGAGAGAGAGAGCGGGGGAGGGAGAGAGAGAAAAAGAGAAAAGAGAGAGAGAGAGAGAGAGAGAGAGAGAGAGAGAGAGAGACAGAGAGTGGGATTTCCAGGTGGTGCTGGGATCCAAACTCGGGTCCCCTGGAAGAAGCGAGGGCTCTCAACTGCTGAGCCACCTCTCCATCTGTCTTACTAGTTTTAACTCCATGATGTGTTTAGGGTCAAGGTAAACCTAATTTTAGTGAGGACCCATAATTATTTCTCAAGCATCAGTATTGTCAAGCAACGTCAGAATGGCTGCATTAGCCCCGGAAGCTCAGCCTCTGTGCCGGGGGAAGGAAGCACCAGCAGCTCTGCCGTAGCTCGGGGAGGAGGAGGATGAGAAGGGTGGGGGAGGTAGGTGGAAATATTGTCAGTTAAAATCAGGGCAATCCATTACTTTCGACTTTCAGTTTCCAGAATTCTTTAAAAATAGTTTTTTAATTCTCTCATATATTACATCCTGACCAAAGTTCCTTCCCTCCCCTCCTCCCCAACCCACAACTTCCCCACTCTCCCCATACCCCTTTTCCTTCAGAAAAGAGTAGGTCTCCCAGAGATATCAACTGAGCACCGCATAACAAGTTTCAGCAAAACTAGACACAAGCCCTCATATCAACCTAGCTCAGACCCAAATGGCGCAGTGACTGTCCTTTCAGTCTCTTTGGGTCCTAGAAGTTTCCAGAATGCTTTTTCAAAATATCCAAGAAAATACAGGTATGTTTCAATGCTTTGTAGGACAAATTTCTGGTGAAGTAATTAACTCCAGTTAATATATCTTTGCTTTTCAACTATTTACCACTTTTATTTTGTAAGGAAGTTTTAGCCATAAACCGTAACCTGATTTGTTTGTTCTTTTTTAGAGCAAAATGCTTAGACAGTCCAAGAGATGGCAGTAAACACCTTTTGTAAAGTAAACGTTCAGTTGATAGCATATCACAGTAATTCTCCTAAAGCGGCTTCTTTATTTTAATAATAGCCCTGAACCAATCACTGAAAGAAAAAAACAATCTGGTAAAATTCTAAATGTGGCTATTTTGGCCTAAGGATGCTAAAGAGCGTACTGGGAGTGTTTCGCAAGGTAATGGAATAGATGGTTTCCTCCCTCGTCTCCAGCCTACAGGGTTATAGCAGATTATTAACTCAGAATTGACTGTTAAACAGGACAACCAAAGAATAAATACAAGATTAGTTAATATTTCGCTAGTAAAAAATGAAACCTCTAAGATACTAATAGCACAATTTAGAGAGTATGCCAAAACCGATAGCTGAAGTTTCTCTGAATACCATGACCTTTTTTTTTTTTTTGGCCCGTTTAGACTCATAATTTAAATTAACCTATAGAGAATTTTTCACAATTCAAGGAAAGAATGCTAAATTTTGTCAAAACTTTTTTTCTGCATTGCCTTTAGGGGCTATTTAATCCGCGTCTGTGCTTGTCTGTATAATGTAAAACCGTCTTGTCATGGAGTGTTAAAAGGTAAGGGAAGTCGTTAAGGAAAGCTCTCCTGCCTCGTTTTGAAGTGTTTATCAGGGCGACAGTTACGCACTGAAGGGTTGGTCATCGGCCTGTGACACTATTGGCCTGTGGTGAACCCTTTGTGGGGCGGGACCCTGTGGGAATCAGTGAGTTCGTTGAAGGTGCTCTTAGAAGAAGAGGAAATAGGGACCCAGGCCCCGCCCTCTCTCGCTTCCAGTATCCTAGTAACCTGGAGTTGGGCAGCTTTGCTTCCTCTTTGGTCCCCAGGCACAAGGTGATGGGGACAAGTGAGCAAGGGCAGAAAGCTCTAAAAGAGTGAAGTTAAATAAAGAAAAAGAGTTCGCACCCGAGTCTTTTATCTCAGGTGTTTTCCTTTGGCAGAGCAAAAGAAATTTGACTAAGGGAGTCACGTGATACATTATTGCACGCGGGAAGCTTAGCTTCCTTTGATAACTAAAATTCAAGCACAAAAGTTATTCCCTTAGCATGTTGGCTTTGCGATGTTGTAGCAACTGTAGCAAACACAGCCTCTACCCCCCAGGCATCTGGTCAGAGTTCCGGCCAGGACTCATCAGGTGTGAGCTTGAGCTTCCGGTCTCCCGAGTTGGGATACGTCCTCTCCTGAAGTTCTGTGGGTTCTGGAATGATTAAGTTCTCATAGTGTCAGACTGAGGTCCTCATCTCCTCACTAACAGTCCGTCAGGGACTGTTCCTTCTGCACCACGAGTCAACCAAAGAGACTCACTCTCCTTTCCGTTGAGTCCTTCCCACGATTTGAATTTATTTTTTTATTTTTGCCCGAAAGAGTGCAGCTCCTTTAAAGGCCTACAGATTTGGATAAACCAGCTATGGGGACCCCAAGGACATGCTCCTCTAGGGTTGATCATTCGGGAGCACTAATTATATCTACACAAAGCTTTTACATTAGCACCTAGGTTAGTGTTTGCCGCAGTGACTCTGGTGAACGTGCCCAGACAGGCAGGGACAGGAACCCTTGAAATTCTCTTTATCACACTTGACTCTATTTATTGTGTGTAAACATCACATTACTTAGAAAACATAGGGGCTTTATTTATTTATTTATTTTAATAGAGGTTGTTTAACAATTGGAGAAGGTTTTTATAAAGAGCTAATGCCTTACTGTTGCTTAAGTAAATTTATCCTTACATGCAATTTATTGAAGAAAAGGCTACTCACAAAGAAAGTTCTCTGGAACAAAAGAAGTAATGCAAATGAGAGAACTGAGACTTTGAGACTTAAGAGTTATAGATAAGAAAGTGCTTTATTTATGTATCATGTAGTCAGTGTTTGTATGTCAGTATATCTGCACGCCAGAAGAGGGCACCAAATCCCATTATAGATGGTTGTGAGCCACCATGTGGTTGTTGGGACTTGAACTCAGGACCTCTGGAAGAGCAGCCACTGCTCTTAACCTCTGAGCCATCTCTCCAGCCCAAGAATTTTTGACTCTTAGGATTTCTCTTTATAACTTTTCTTTTCTTTTTGTTGCTGTTAATTTTTTTTTTTTTGAGACAAATTTCTCAAATGTACAGCCCAGGTTATCCTGGAACTGACTCTGTAGACCAGGCTGGCATTGAACGTACAGAGATCCTCCTGCTTCTGCCTCCTGAGTGCTGGGATTAATGGTATGAGCCACCACTGCCTGGCTCTCAAGAAAGTTTTAGTAGCTCTTTTTTGGCATCACCTCAGATTTGGGAATTCATATTAAAAACAAACAAACAAAAACCCACCCAAAACCATGAAGAAAGTTCCTGCACTTTTTATTTTGTCTTGTGTTGCTGAGTCATCCATGCTAGCCTTGGACACATGCCTCTTCTGCTTCTTCCTGCAATGTGCCAGGTGACAGAGGGGATGTCACCACGTTAAGCCTCAGTACTTTTATTCTTTAGCAAGATTTGGGGAAAACTTGTTCCAGAGCAACAACTTGTCCAGGGCTTCAGTTTCTTAGAGACATGGCTACAGCTCATTTTTTTTTTCTAGACATTAAAGTCTAGTTCCCTTCACACTGCATTTCAGTCTGATCTCCTACTGTGGGTCGGGATGAGGGTAAAGCCGAAATACCTCATTCCAAAGATTACTGTAAGGCCAGGCAGAAGAGCTGCCAGTGGTCTCAGTGACCTGCAGGCATGTCTGTATTTTAACTGGAGAATTCCTGAACCGAGATTCAGTGTCGTCCGTCCCCAGTGTGGTTAGGTTTTGCTAAGGAATGAGTGGATATTCTAACCTGGTTTATTTAATGCTTATTCAGGAATTTCAGGGATTTGTGCTCAGCCGGTAGAGCTGCTAGGGATTGGTGAATCTAGCTTGACCTTAGCTTCTATATATACACATACATACATACAGACAGACAGACAGACAGACAGACAGACACACACACACTTAGCAGAGCAAAACCATTGGCTGAAACAGCTTTATTCATCAACCAACAAAACCATCAACATCAACCATCCACAAAAGCGACACATATACAGAAGGACATCCCACCTCTCTCTCTCTCTCTCTCTCTCTCTCTCTCTCTCTCTCTCTCTCTCTCACACACACACACACACACACACACACACACACACACACTGCCGTCCACTAGTTTATTCTGGCTTTATTCTTGTGGTAGTGACAGTTCCAGAAGACAGTGGGCAGGTGCACAGAATCCGTAAAGCTCATGCTGCAAAGGTGCCTCGTGCTAGCTGCAAGGCTGCAGGACTGTGAGAACAAACACCACTGCTAGACTGAGAACCGCTGGAATACTGCACTGTGGAAGGAATGCATGACGGCCCCGGAGGAGTCAGGCAGTTAGCGTCTCCTTCTCCCTTCTTCTAATTAACCTGTCACAAGTGCCATAACTTATAAGGACTATATTTTTGGTTTTCTCAAGACTGGCTTTTGGGCCGGTGAGAGGACTCAGCAGATATAAGGGTTTGCTGCCAAGTCTGTTGACTTGTGTTTGATCCCTGAAACTCACAGGGTAGAAGGAAAGAATGGATTCCCGTAGCTTCTCCCTTGTTCCTGACATGCATGCTGTGGTAGAGCCCCATGGCATTGAGCACCCAGATAAAAACACATGTAAAATATTTAAAGGGGCTGACTTTGGTCTCATTGACACAGATTTGTGTTTGATGCTCAGTCAGGACTCAGTGATCTTGAGTGGCAGTTTCCGTTTTTGTCTTGGAACTATTTATTGTGTTTTGAGAAACAGGTATTGAACGCTGGAGAACTTTTAAGATGGGAATTTTCCTGGTTGAAGATCGAGACACAGACACACTGTGAGATCCAGAGAACAGTTAAAAACCATCAGACACTCCCACCAGCAGTCTGTTTAACAAAGGCAACTGAGATTCAATAATTTGTACTTTTCGTTTCTGAATAGTTTCCTCTTTACCTTTAAATATCAGTCATGCTTCCTAAATATTATTAGAAGAATAATATTGAAAATAACGTCAACAAAGTATTTTATAGTAACACTTTTGTTACCTACCATTTGTTAATTAGATTAATAAAATCATTCATTTGATCCTTATAAAATTGTACAGGAGATTTTTTACTTTATTTCCCAATGAAAAAGCATCTGAGATGAAGAACATCTGAGATGTTAAATCATTTTCCTGAAATCATACAGGTAATAATATCAGAACGGGAGCTACAAACCCATGAAGCTAGCCTTCAGGTTATTTTGGTCATACCGCCCCTCATCACAGTCCTCTGCACAGCTACAAGAAATCAAATTTTGCACAAGCAGGTTTTCTGATCGGTTCCTGCCACATTGTGCTCACAATTTCATCTCTCAAAAGGTCAAGAAAGACTAAAGGGAATTGCAGTTCTGTAGTTAATTCCAAGTAAGAAAGAGTTGATTGATGATGGGGAACTGACATTCAGCTTGAGTGAAATGTCTGGAGGTTGCTAAACATATTAAATAGATACAGATTTTAGAAAATTCCCCAAAACTTCTGAAAAAAAAAAAGAGGCCTGAAGTTATGGTTGGAGATGCAGATGGGACTGTGGCTGAGGGTGAGTAGATGGTGAACACAAAGGGACGGTGGAGTCCAGTGAAAATGGATGTGGGGACAGCGGAAGGAACCAGCACCAAGAAAATGTCAGAGTTTGTATCAGAGGACAGGGAAGAAATTACTATGGAGTCCTGTGGGCTTGCAGACACCTGGCCTAGACACACATTACAAGTGCTTGTTCTCAGGATTGCTGTTACAAATAATTAAAAATGATCTTAAAAGCTATTATGAGACAAGAAAAGAGAAGGTAAGAACGACGTGAGGAAAGGTCTATTGTTTGGAGACGTTATTGTAATGCTAACAGATGGTAGGAAAGATCCCAGGAACTTGATGCATATTGTGCTTCAAGGATTTTATTCATTCAAATTGCAAGAGAAATATAATTGAGAGAACGGAACCCTAACACTGGTGAAGAGAAATGAAAGGATCGTTGCTTCGATGGATTCATGTCCTTGCACTGTCTACGCCGTGTTTGCTTAAAAACGTAAGGCCTTGAATGTGTGACCAAAGAGTCTCAGGACTTTAGAAGAATGCTAAGTGTAGCGGGGAGAGGGAGTCTTATTTTTATTAGAAATGACTAGCACACACAGTTTTGATTTTCAGAGAAAAAGCAAATGCTAGAAATTTCAGGGAGAAACTTGTCCTGAACAAAAGGTTGAGGTCCTGTTAACCAAGTCACAAAGAGAGGTTATCAGAGACAAGATAGCCTCCTGCCTAATTAGCCTTCCTTTCCTCTACCCCTCCAGCTCTTGCAAAAGGAAGCTGCCTGATGCACTGGACATGGTTTGCTGTATGAAAGGATCTGGATAAAGCTGAGCTGTCTCTCTAATCGTGAGAACAACAGAGATAGTAACAGAGGGTTTTGTATAAATACGTGACAGCAATGTCCGTCCTTAAGGCTAGAAGTTCCAGCTTAATGATCTGATCACACACCCCAATCCTGGAGATATTTTTATTTTATTTTTTTAAATTTTAAGGCTAGGAAGTGTTTAACAACCATTTAACAATATTTCTGTTTTTGTTTCATGTAGATTTATTTATTTTAAAGATTCACTATCTACACATCAACTGTTAATCAAGAGATGCCTCTGGGCAAGTCTGGTGGAGGCATTTTCTCAATTGAGGTTCCTTCTTCCCAGATGACTCTAGTTTGTGTCAAGCTGTCCAAAAGCTCATAGGAACAGAGGGCAGCATCATTTGGTTGATTCATAAAACAATACTTTGACAGAAGAGTAAAGGCTGGCCTAGAGGGTGTGGAGACCGGAGACAGATGGACTGTACTGATTCTGAGCTCATGGACTCTATGGTTAGTGACTTGGCGCCAAGTACATTTAGCCTCCCACACCATCTTGCTGGACCTGGATCCTTCTTTATAAGGCATATTTTGCAACTAGAAATACAAAGCCTAAAACAAACCTGTAAATAAAAGTTACACAATACTTTACTTTGATAGGAATAAAGGGTATGGCATTGTAGACTATGAAGTACTGATAATTAGGGGTACTGTTTTATAGAATTTATAAGGCATAAATATTTCTAAAAGATTGCTAGAAATTATTTTCAGGAAATATATTTGGAATTTTTATTTAATGGGTAATCTACTCTTAAACACTATAACTGGCAGATATCTGTATTTCTTTCTTAGACATCCCTATGGTCCTGTGGGTGAGGTTGGATTCCTTCATCACAGCGCCTGTACTGTTAGTTTGAAATGCTCATTTGAGTGTCTGTTACCAAACCTTTCTGCACCTGACCCTCACCAGCTGCCACTACACTATGAGACATTCCCGAAGAGTGCCTTTCAAACATTTTAATTTCAAACATTAACTGAAATGCCTATCACTCCTTTATATGTGCTGTGCGTAAAACAACCTAAATTTCATAACATGATGTTTGTATTTGGTATATGCAATGTACGCTGATATTTTCTATTTCATCCCATGATTCTGCTCGTTCTCTTCCTTTATAAACACCGATGCAACCAATGAAATTGGTATAATACATCTCTAATTGTTCTCGAGCTGTGGTCTGAAAAATGTATTGCTGGAGTGTGTAGCTCTTAGGCAGAGAACCTGGTTTGTTGTGATAAGCCTGTGGAGATCTTTAGAAAGGATTTCAGAGGGTGGGGGCACACGCCTTTAGTCCCAGCACTCGGGAGGCAGAGGCAGGCGGGTCTCTGTGAGTTTGAATACAACCTGGTCTACAGAGCGAGGTCCAGGACAGGCTCCAAAGTTACATAGAGAAATCCTGTATTGAAAAGAAAAAGAAATGAGTGCAGTGTAAATGCTAATTTTTGGGAAAGTGCTGTAAGTGTTATGCCAGCAAAGGATTTTCTAAATTCCTGTTTTGAAGGAATAGTGTACGCCATGAGCCATGTCCTAGGTAAAAAATAAAAGGCTGTAAAACCTTCTTATGCTGCATTACTGTAATCCTACTAATGCCAGCGTGACTTAGCCATGTGCAGCCGGGAGTAACATACTGACAAATTCTCAATTAACACAAGTGCCTGGTGGGCAGTGCTGGCATATTAAAAGCTTTATTGCTTTCAGTACAGAAGCACCACAGCAGCTAAATGTCTGGACTATACAGGGAGCAGAAACTTTCATTGCATATCACTATAAGGGGGAAAGTTTTATCTGCAGCATGAATACTCAGATCTAAACTAGAAATTCATTTTTTTTGTATAAATAACTGTCATAGGGTGTCTATTGCTGCAAAGAGACATTATGACCATAGCAATTGGGGACTGGCTTACAGTTCACAGATTTAGCCTATTGTCATGGTGGGAAGCACGGTGGCATGCTGGCAGACACAGTATTGGAGAATTAGCTGAGAGTTCTACATCAGATCCGAAGACAACATGAAGAGAGAATGACACTGGAACTGGCTTGAACATCTGGAACCTCAAAGCCCACCTCCAGTGACACATGTCCTCCAACAAGGCCACACCTTCTCCCAGTCCCACTCCCTGTGAGCCTATGTGGGCCATTTTTATTCAAATCACCGCAATAACAAAGTCTTTAGAAAGCACCGATGGGCTGGAGAGATGGCTCAGTGGTAGAGAACACTGATTGATCCTTCAGAGGATCCTGGACCAATTTCCAGTATCTACATGGGATCTCATTGCCTTCTGTAACTTCAGTCTACAGGATCAGACAACTTTTTCTGGCCTCTGTGGGCACCAGGCATTCACATGGTACATAGACATAAATGTAAGCAAAGCACGCACACACATAAAAAAATAATGGAAAATTAAAAATACAAAACCAGACTGTGGTAATTTGGATGTCAACGACCCCCATGAGCTCACAGGGAGTGGTACTATTAGGAGGTGTGACTTTGTTGGGGTAGGTATGGCCTTGTTGGAGGAAGTGTGTCACTGTGGAGGTGGGCATTGAGGTCGTATATATGCTCAAACCACACCCAATGTCTCATTTCATTTCCTGCTGTCTATGGATCATGATGTAGGACTCTTGGCTCCTTCTCCAGCACCATGTCTGCCTGCACACCAGCATGTCCTGCCATGATAATAACGGGCTAAACCCTGAACTGTAAGTCACCCCAGTGAAATGCTTTTCCTTATAAGAGTTGCCGTGGTCATGGTGTCTCTTCAAAATCGAAACCCTAAGACACAGACCAGAAAACAAAACAGAACAAAACACGGATTATTTTCAGATATTTAATAAATCTGAAAGTCACGAGGCAGTTTATTTATGGTGTTTTGATTAAATTGAATAAACGTCTTCTGGAGCCGTGATTCTTCGGTAGTCAGCCTGCTTCAGGAAAGCCTCGTCTAACTTGCTCCTGGAGAGCACTTTTCACTTCAGTTGCTAATAATCTCATTACTGTGGAATTCAGAAGATAATTTGAGAGCCCATGTTTCTCAACAAATCTGTTCTACTTGACACTGTTGTTAGTTTCTAAATGTTCTTTTCGAGTTCTTCAGGACGGTCTGTTTACTGTTCCAGGTCCTACTGGCGTTTCTCGGCTTCCTCTCCAGCTTCTCTCTATCTGTACCTTCAGTGTTTATATCTACTCTCATTTTAAATATTATTTCCTAGAAATCTCAGCGAGCTTCAACTTTACTGCTCCCAGATAACTTTCAAATCCGTGTCACCAGCTCAAAGTTCTCCTGAATGCAGACCCACAATTCTGTCAAACTATTTCGGAGTATAACAATTATCTAGGTGTGGTAGCATCTCACCAAGCTTTATGTATTTGAAAAAGAATAATTTCTCTCTCCAATGTGTGTGTGTGTGGTACATGTGTGTCTATGTGTATGTGTTATGTGTGAGGTGCAATGATTTTCATTCTGTTCTAGGGATTTTTTTTTTAAATTTCCGTCTTGATTTCTTCATCAATCCATTGATCATTCAACAGTGTGCTGTTCAGCCTTCATGAATCTATTTATATTCTGTATTTTCTCTTGTTGATTTCTAGTTTTATTCCATTGAAATCAGATAGAATACAAGAATTATTAACTTGGTTTTTAACAAGTTAAAAACCATACATGCTTGCAATGTATTTTGACCATTACAATGTATCTCTCCATTACCTTCTCTTGTCCCCTGCCTGCTGAATTACTTCATACAAGATGAAACCTCTTTAGCTTTCATGATTGTTTTCTTTTGTGACCCACTGAATTTAATTAGGGTTGCTTCTATGAGCATGGGTACGGACCTATTTATTAGGGATGGGCAATTTACCAGTGGCTACATCACTGAAGAGAATTACACCTCCTCTCCCAGCAATCATTATCTACAAATAGCTAGGGGTGGCATGGGGCCTCACAATCGCCTCCCTCATTCATGTACAGTATCGTACAGGCCTTGCATGTGTAACTACAGTTTCTGTGTCTGGAAGACGGCTTTCTGCCTGCACTTCTCCCCATCATCGGGCTCTTACATTCCATTCTGCTGCTTCTTCTGCTGTTTTCCTTCGGAAGGGCATCTGCAGATGTCGTGTTTTGAGATGAGCACCCAGTACTCACTTATTCTCTGCATTTTCACCAGGTATGAGTCTCAGCAGCCATCACCGCCCACTGTGTAACAAGGCTTCTCTGACTAAGGCTGAGAGCGTTACTTCTGTATAGGTACAGACACAAACATTTAGAAGGAATCTTACAGGCACAGTATGACCATTCGGTAAAGCAGCAACAGCAATAGCTTCCCCCCCTAGGGTGTAAGACCTCACAAGCTGTGGGCTTTTGACCAGTTTTGCAGTAGCAGACATGAATTCCCGTTAGCGGAGGGGACCCAGTCGGAAAGTGGTCGGTTACGTTTTGTATCATCTTAACTTGAGATATCGTTGTTGGATGACTGGACTGTGGATGAGAATGGGGTATTGGAACCACCCGCTGTTGCACTGACGTCAAACTGTGTCTTTATACCCAGTAGTCTGCTTTGTGAAATTGGACATGCCAATATGGTGCATACATGTTTAGAACTGTTGGCAGGTTGTCCGTAATCAATGTCATGTGACCTTCTTTATCACCTCAGTTTTGGTTTGATACCTGTTTTGTCTTATGTAAGAATCAATTCATCTGCTTGGAATATATTTTTCCACCCTTTTATCCCATGGCTATACCTATATTTGTTGGTGAAATCCATTTCCTGTAGACAGCAAATAGATGGGTCCTACTTTTAAGTTTAAAACATTAGTCTGTGTATTTTGATTGTGAAATCGAGATCATTATATTGGCTTTATATATAGGTTCCTGATCTTTCTCAAATTACTTTTGGAATTTTGTGTGACACTTTTAAAATCGAGTCTTTTTTTCTTGCACGAGTGTCTAGATGTTCTGATACATTTGTGGAGGTGACTTTTTTTTAACATTGATTTATTTGGGGATCTTTCTAAAAGCTACTTTACTGACGTATTTGACTCTCCTTAAGCCAACACTACAGTAACCTTTCTTAAGATGATTTTTTGCTACTCTGGGGTCCTCTGTCTTCTCATGGATTTTGTGATGAGCTTTTCAGTGTCTACAATAAGAAGTTAGTTGCTAGGCTCTGTTTGGGCTGCATGCCTGTGCGCAGTGGTTGGCAAGGGGCTGCCTCATGCGAGTGCAGACAGTTGTGGTACTTATTTCTTCAGTTCTTTTCTATCACACCTGCATTTCTCTGGTTCTATGGTTGTTTAAAGGAGGGTAGTTAATCCAGTGCCAGTTATGGCTGGAAGCCATGGTACTACATAGAAATGTAACCTTACTTGTACACAAAATGCAAGAATCTAATATGGGAAATGTGATTATTTGTCCATCTGATGATGTACAGAACTATAGATTAGAAAGATGAGGTGTAATATTATTAAAAAACAGCAAGTGCTATATAAAGTAGAAGCTTAAAAGATCGGGTGAAGTTTTGATTAAATGAATATTGAAAGCATTATAAGGATTTTGTTTCTTGTTTGCTGGTCATTTATGTATGTCAATCAATCGGTTCACCTCTTTTGATTTTCTGAATTGATTAATGGTACATAATTTCTGTTTTTTTTTAGATAATGCTGGAAGCGAGTATGATATTTTGACTAAAAGTACATTTCGAGTTTATTTTGCATAGATACTCTTTTTTCTTGTGTGTATTTACCGACACTGACAACAGGCCATTAATTAATGAATTCACACGTTGGAATATTTGGTGAATGTGCCAGCTGGATCACATTTTGTCCTCTACTTGTGTAAATGTGGAGAGACATTATTCACTCTGCTATGAACCTATGAAACTGACATCCTCCAGACATCATTTCAAATTTTGTTATTTGAAATAAAAGGTAGAGGAGACTGGGGTCTTTCCCCAACTTAAATATTTATGACCTCATTTTTCAGTGTATGATATATTTAGTGGACATAGATATACACACAGTTTATAAACAGAAACACAGAGGTTGTGAGCTATCAAACATTAAGTTTGTTAAGGGGACAAGTCAATCAACTTGGTTCACAGTGTGGTTAAAAGGTATTGCTTGATTGTTCTTAAAGATACCATAATCCAGCTTACAAAGGGGATGTAGAAGCTTTGACGTGTTAGGTAACTATACAACTGTAACAACTAGGTAACTATGTAAATGTACGCTACAATTGCTTATCCAATTTCTAGGCAGACTATAAAAATTTAAAGGCCAGAAAATACTGTGGTACCTAATACATAGGAACGACAAAAGTTGGTAGAACAGTGTTCACTAGAGGTTAGGAGGAATTTGGGATAATAGATGTCAAGATATAATCACAGTAGATTGTGGTGAGTTGTAATGTTCGATAGCACATCAAGATGAGTAAAGTTCACAACTGGTTACATATTTTTATGAAGAGACTGAAGGCGGGAGTTTGAAAAGCACCATGAAAAGCAGCAATGCTAACTACTCTGATTGCTTCTTTGTACACATGAATCCTCTGGATCTTGCTACTGTACCCTGTAAGACCCTGCAGCCACTGAGTGAAAGAATGGTTATGATCCTAACAGTCATTTTATTATTCATATAGCTTTGGTGAACAAATAGGGAATCGACCTAGACGTCAGTGTTAATGTCTTCAGCATCTTCCTTTCTGACCAAACTCCCATGCACTATCAGACAGCATCAGTAGGGCTTCTCACATTATGTTTCTATACTTCCTTCTTGTAGTCCAGAATTTTAGCCAGGGAATATCAAGTGGGGTGAAAATGAAGAATGGATTTAGAAGATAATTGGAAAACACAACAAATAGGTCCCTGATAAATAAGCAGGACCTCGTGACCTGTAAGTTCTTTCAGTTTATTGTAAGGAATGAGAAAAGATAGGATGGAACATCCAGACTTTAATTAATTGATTTAAGAAACATTGAGTTCCTTCTATGTCTCATTTAGCACGCCAACACTCTGGGAATGAGTGATGGCTGAGACAAGACCCCTTTCCCTTGGAAGGTCACAGTCTGATAGAGGAGGTAAAAACAAACCCGATCAAGTATAACACAATGTAATACATTATGCTTTAATACTTTACCACTGACATATTTAATGTACTGAGGGAAGACAGATGAACGAACAGTTAATTATTCTGGGGACAGCGTCTGTGAAGACTCCAGAGATTGTAACATTTGTCCTTTACACTTAAAAAATGATCTTTCTGGGGAAAGAAATGTGGTAAACAGTTTGTGTGGAAGAACGGAGTGCAGACAGTGCAGAATGGAAAGGGGGAAGCACTTTGGAAAGGAGTAGTCAGGATGACCCTAAACAGCTGTTGTGATGAGGTTGCCATGGATTCTGTTTGGATTTTACCTTTCAGGCTGCTGGCAATCATTAGAGATTTCTAAAAGGAATTAGCAAAAACCAATCCATAATTTCATAGGCGATTCCAGAGGTGGCTGGACTGGAGGTGAGGTGATGGAACAGGAGGTGATGGAGCCGACGGGAAGACAATTGAAAGCATGAGCATCTCTCATCGCAGGGAGACCTCTCAACTTAGTGGCTTTGGAAGACAGAAGACTGTTTTCCATACACTTCTCATGGCAGAAATAAAATGGCAGCTTCGTAGTTGCTCTGGTTTTGATTTTGGTTGGAAGATTGTATTGAAATCTCAGCTAGCTCTGCAGTTGTCTGGCAGGAGGCTATGGCTTAGAGTCATGGCTAAGACGGCTCACTCATGTGAGAGAGAAGCTGATGCTGGGAACTGGCAGGAGGCTTCAGTTATTCATCCCCAAGAACTTCCTTTTTTAATTAAAAGATATTTTTAATTGTTTTTATTGAGCTATATATTTTTCTTCACTCCCCTTCCTTCCTCTCCCTTCCTCTTCTACCCTCTCTCATGGTCCCCATGCTCCCAATTTACTCAGGAGATCTTGTCTTTTTTCTACTTCCCATGTAGATTAGATCCATATGTCTCTCTTAGGGTCCTCATTGTTGTCTAGGTTCTCTAGGATTGTGAATTGTAGGCTGGTTTTCTTTGCTTTACGTCTAAAAGTCACTTATGAGAGAGTACATATGATTATTGTCTTTCTGGGTCTGAGTCACCTCACTCAATATGATGTTTTCTAGATCCATATATTTGCCCACAAATTTCAAGATGTCATTATTTTTTTTCTGCTGTGTAGTACTCCATTGTGTAAATGTACCACGTTTTCCTTATCCATTCTTTGATCGAGGAACATTTAGTTTGTTTCCAGGTCCAAGAATTTCCTTTAAGGCTACATGGCTACTTGAGTTCTTCCCAATTCATGGCTACCCACTCCCTCTATGAAAGAGAATGAAGACTCTTGTGAGCTCAGCAGAAGTCACATCTGGACTTTCTCCAGTCTTTTGTTTGTATTGTTTAGTGTCATCCATTCTGGCAGGGTTTCATAGAGGGATGGACTCCAGGCTTAAGGTCCACTAATAAAATACCCAACAAGATTGTCTACAGGCCTATCTTGGGGAGGCATTTTCAATTCTGGTTCTTTCTTTTCAGATAATTCTTGCCTGTGTTAAGTTGAGATAAAAGCTAGTTAGCACAATATATCTACAACACAACTTCTACACCTAAGATTCAAGGAACACCCCAGAAAAGTGTGTAAAATATTATAATGGTCAGAGGACCGGTACATCTATTATGAGATAATTTCTTCTATATAAGGCAGGGAGCTGCACCCTTGCATTGGGTACCAGTTTCTTTGGAGACAAAAACATTCCATCCTGCACGGGAGCTCCTTAAGCAGGGAAGTAAACACCACCACCACAAAGAATTCTCTGAATATGACTAGATTCGCTAGGCCCCTCCCTACCAGAGGAAGCAGAACCCAGCTGCAAGGAAGACTCTCACACCAGCTGAGCTGCCATGAAGACTCTGAGACAAGAGGAGCTGCCTGGAAGAGATTTAGACCAACTGAGGCACTTGGAAAGGACACTCTCCAAGCCCCGGAGCTGCCTGCAGGCTGTGCAGTGTGGTCCAGGTTTCACAGCTGGGTGAGCCGTCTCTCAGGCTAGGGTAGACCTTGGGGGTGCAACTGCCTTTGCATCATTTCTGTTCCTGTAAGTAACCCCTATAAAACTCATTGGTCCACTGTACCCTCTGTCTGTACAACAGTTCTGTACGTGAGCCGGGAACTAGGCTGGAGATTTGAGAACACAAAGACACACAGAGACAGAGGCATGGGGACACGGGCATCCTTGAAACAAGAATGCCCCCTTTATTGTGTTCCAGGGCAGCTTATGTAGGGATCCTTAACTGACAGCCACGTCCCAGCCAAACCCACCAGAAACCACTCCCCTGCCATCAGGACCACCTGAGGGTCTCGTGCTCAGAGCAGCTGCAAACACAGAAAAACAAGTTGCTTTGGTCAGAGCAGCTGCAAGCATAACAAGTTGTTTACAGGAAACTCAGGGCCGGGGGGTCCACAGCCCCCAACAGTCCACCAAGTTGGACTTTGGTGGTTTCTGTATATTGGATTGTTGTGAGTTCCCTATCTGGCGTGAGGAAACGAGTGTGTTTCACCTCCTCAGGAAAAGTTTTATCACACAACACCATGAAATATTAGCAATATAGCCACCTAAACAGGACCTGTACAATGATAAAAGTTGTCGATGCCCAGCATGGAAGTGGGAAATCTCACAAGGCCACATTGCTAGATCTCACAAGATCACATTGTGATGAAGAGCTACAAGCAATTAATGACTTCTGAAAAAGGGAAGACCGGATTTCTGCAGAGAGAAGTCCCAATCTAGGTAAGCCAGTTCCAGTGGTTGTCTCTAAACACACAAACATAAGAGCAGCTAGCTCTCAACGGGATGTTTTTATATGTACTTATATATCTCTGTATATGTGTGTGTGTGTGTGTGTGTGTATTGTAAGAATAATAATTGAAAAGGCAGGCAGGGAGGAGGCGCAAATTTTTTCAACAAAAAATTATATATATATATATATATATATATATATGTAAAAGAAAAGGTCATAAAGCTGAAGGCAGTGGGCAGGGAAGGAGCTGGAGGGGAGAGATTGTGGGGTAGAAATGATATAAGTACAAGACTTATCTAAGATGTTCCTCAAAAGAAATAATAAAGCAAACATTAAACAAATGAACAGGCTTTTCGCCATATTGAAATGTAAGTTATCCAGATGCTTTCAGGCACAATTGCAGTGATCCCTGGATCGTTTTCCGAGCTGGCAATATATCGCAGTTATTTGTTAGAGCAGCTATCTTTAATTGATTTGAGGATTATTCCTGTGTCTGATATTTGGATGAGGATGACTAATACCATTTGTCCAGAATAACATTCAGTGCGCATTCCCGATGGCAGAGTGTTCCATGGAGCCAAACGGCGCTCGTAGTTCTTTCCTACCAGAAAGCATAATTGTATTTTCATCAGTAAAATTACTTCACATGTTTGATAAATTTGTTTTGCTTTATATTAATGGAGTTGAAAAATGGACTTTGTTGGGAAAATTATTTCACCGTTCTATAGAGAAATTACCAAGGAAAGCAGTGTTTGTGGAGACTGTTTTGGCCAGTGAACCTTCATATGTGTGTGTGTATGCCTTTCCAATGAACACAGAGCCAGTGCAAACATTCTAATATTCATGAGGAGAATTGTTTACGGCACTGTAAAGAGATGATGAAGGCAGAAAACTGCTGAGTTCCAGCCCTCAATTTTGTATTTCCTAATATGTGCATATTTGAGTCAGTACAAAGCCACAGTGAGCATCCCAATAGGCCATGAAGAACATTGTTTATGGTAGTGTAAAGATATCAGGTGACGACAGGGAACTGTTGTGGAACATTATTTTAACCATGTAAAGATGTGTTACGTTTGTTTATGCTGCATTTGTTTAACGATGTAAAGATGTGTTGCTTTGCCTGCCTAAGGTACCGGATTGATCTAATAAAAAGCTGACTGGCCAGAAGCTAGACAATAGAGGGATAGGTAGGGACAGTGGGCAGAGAGAATAATAGGAGGAGGAATTTAGACTCAAGGGAGAAAAAAAAAAAGAGGAGAAAGAGAGGGAGACACTCGGGGCCAGCCAACCAGGCAGTAGCCAGACACCCAGGACATACAGAATGAAAGAAAGGTAAGAAGCCCTGAGGCAACGGAAGATGAAGAGAAACAGGTTAAAGTAAGTTCTAAGAGCTAGTGGGGGCAAGCACAAGACAACGCCGAGCATTTGTAACTCGAGGTCGTGATTTGGGAGCCCAGAAGAAAGCCTCTTTTAGGGAAAGACCGAGTTTCAGTGCTCATTTCATATTGCCTAACTATTGTGAGTACCTTACTTAATGTCTTTATTTCTACCATATCCTTTAATCTTGAGGTTAGTAAAATCTACGTTATAATCTCCTTGTGAGAATGTATGAACTAGCATATTCTAGTCTCAATTCTAGAAATATTAGTGCTCAGTAAATATTCATTTCTATTTCTAAAACTTCTTTATTTTTGCCCCTTAGTCCCAAGTATATTACACATTGGGTAAATCTATGAAAATAGATTTCAATAAGAAAATGCTTTTGTGTAATTGTGTGCTGAGTTATCTTAGCTGCATAACTAATTGCATCAGTGGACATAGTTTGCCTAGGATCAAACTAGAGTTTATTGCATGACATCTTGAACAATTTTGCAATAAGAATGTCTTGTAGGTTATGGGTAGCTAATTATCTTGATTGGATCATTATGAATCATACATAGGCATTGAAATGGCATACTGTTTCCCATAAATATGTACAATTATATGTGACTTAGAAATGTAAAATATATTTAAAATCTTCCAGGATACATTCTCCCTTTTCTTTCTTTCTTTTTTTCCTTTTTTGAGACAGAGATTCGTTGTGTAACACAGACTGGCCTCAAAACCGTCACCCTTATGCTGCTTCCTTCCGAGGGCTGAGGTTACAGGTGTGCACCCCTGCTCAGGACCTGTAGATGCAAATACCATAGGAAGATGTTTATGTTTTATTTTTCAGTGGAAAAAATAAGATACTGTAAGCAAAATGACCCACTTTTAGAAATATTTTAGACTGTATCTGTAAAGAATGCATGCATAGAACAAAGATCAAAAAGATATCTGATAAACTATTACTGGCTAAAATCAATTTCTTTAGGGGAAATTCTCATGGAAAACAGAAGACAGAGTAACAATATTAAACACCTTCCAACCTGTCCTTTTGTTAGTGACCTCCCTTCAGTTACATTATCTGAGGAAATGATTGTTGCTGCTTCTGGCTGTGATGCAGACATTAAAACCAGCATCCATTCAAAAATAACAGCTTTTGTAAAAAGTTACAAGTAGTATGTGGAAACTGCCTACACAAGATTCAGTCACAGTCAGACAGATGCCAGGACTGGGGTTCCTCCACTGTTTGCACAAGCCTGAGAAGCAGCAGAGACAACACCTCATTATACCCAAACAAAGAAGAGGGAAAATCAATTGTGACCTAAAAAGAGAAAAATGATCTTTCTTGTTTAGCTTCAAAATGAGCCTGATTTCTTGAGCCCCAACATATAGCATTATTTTCAAAATGGCCAACTTTCCCAAGCACCTTTACTCTTTTATACCAGGAATTTTAGAAGTCTTTGAAATCAGTGGTTTAAATATGAAGTTCTCTGGAAGTTTAGAGAACTATTACTGGCAGCTTTGGGTATTGTACATTCAACACAAGGCCAGGTTTTCTTAATTTTCTCCGTTTTTTCTCTGACTTAAAAGTGATCTGGGCATGGAATGTTCTGATCCCTTTTTATAAGTACCGTTATATATTTAATGAAAATGGAATCTTCTATATCCAGTTGAACCTAAAATTCAGATTTTGTTCATTTAATTGCAAAATCAACATATATTCCCTCTAATCTGACCACAGATTCATAGTTAAGATTTACCTAAGGATAAAAAACCAGAATTGTAGGCGGTACTAGTAAAATGATTTGGGGCCTGCACACGGCCCTTCAGGACTCACAGGGCGTCTTCCCTCTCTTATTGTATTTACTTTTCTCATTTTTATCTCATGGTTGCGTTCAAATGAGTAAGAAGGAAATGGAGTCTCACTAACAGAATGAAGGGCATTCCAATGTAAAGTCCTGCAAAGGAGAGTCCATTATTTTAATAACTGTGGTTTGGGATTAGGTTGGGAGAGCAAAGTTGGGAAGTGCTAACACACTATCAGATCAGCAGAGTTAGGAAGCAGTGGGTTCTAGGGCAGGTTTAGAAACGCTTCATCTATGTTGACACTTTTAGAACACTGGGGAGAAGGCACGACAGGTTCCGCATTTTGTTACTTTTGTAAAAAAAAAAAAATTGCCCAGAGATTTGTGTGTGTGTGTGTATGTCCTGTATGCAGGTCTCAGGAATCATTTCTGGCTTCAAACATCATATCACCATCCTGGCATCACACGAACACATCTGCACATCTAACTGTATTGTTTTCTTTCTTCCTGCACTACTTCTGATTTTCTTATCTCATTAGAAACTACTTATGCATATAAACAGAAAGGATTCCTCCCTCGTTTCATCAAAAGCCACATGTCAAAGAATTTTCGATTTTCTTTCTTTCTTTCTTTCTTTCCTTTTTTTTTTGAAGCAGGCACTGGGGTGCAAAGGCTAGCACAATTCTGGTCCACAGAAAAGTAAATGTTCAAGACCAGAAGTTTTGATGCTAAATTACATGCTGTGGGTCTCAGAAGGACTTTGATAGCATTTAGGGCCATTAACCTTGGTTGTACATTAGTCTTACCTAGGTAGATGCAAAAAGTTCTGGTCCTTTTGAATTGCACAAGACTAATAAAATAAGACTCTTGGAGGAAGGGCCCCAAGATTGTTTAAAACTCTTTCAGGTGATGATGCTATAAATAAGTACCACAGGCTGGCTATGCAGTGATAGGCTTCCAGGTGACTTGATACTTGACTTTGATATCAAGGCGTGAAAGCCCAGGGAATGATATAACAGGAAGAAGCAAAGGACTATAAGACAGGTTTAGTTAACTCCAAAGCTGTTCTGCGTGGCAGAAGGAAGAAAGAGAGTGTAATGTTCCCCAGCAGAAGTGTTGATGGAGAGCTAATCACTGAAGACTTTCCTTACTTACTGGATATAGGAAAGCCATTGCCTGTGGGAAATTGAACAGAAGAAAGAGAAAAGGAGTTAAAAGGGGAGAAGAAAACAGAAGAATACAGAGAAGAATACCATTTTTTCCCCCTTACATTTCCAGAGGTGCTGTCTCCATAAACCCTTTCACCTCAGCTTTCCCTTAAACGAGGCCAGCAGTGGTTCCAGTTCCCCCAGCACTCTAGTGTCTCTTGTTAAGGCCATTGATAGCTGTCCAGATGCTGAAGTGTGTTGTCTGGTATCCATCCTCGTGTGGCCTGACTTCATCATCATTCCTGGGCCATCAGTACCTGTGTCTCACACAGTTGCCTCCTTTGCCTCCAGATCTGATTTCTTTCTGCACTCAACCTCACCTTCCTACTTCCTATCTGTTGATCCATAGACACCATAACCAAAACCAAGGTGGGAGAGGAAAGGGTGACATACAGCTTATATAGTCCATCACTCGGGAAAGTCATGGTGGGACTTCAAGGTAAGAACCAGGTGGGGTGACATACGGGTTATTGTCCCTCAGTCAGGAAAGTCATGGTGGAACGTCAAGGTAGGAACCAGGAGACAGGAACTGAAGCAGATGCTATTGAGGAAAGCTGCTTACTGACTTGATCTCCATGGCTTGCTCACCTTGCTTTCGTTTACAACCCAGGACCACGTACCTTCCCACATCCATCATTTATCAAGAGACTACCTTATAGACATTCCCACACACCATCTGATGGAGACAGTTCCTCGATCGAGATTCCCTTTCCCGGTGACTCTATGTGGTGTGATTTGGACACAACACTGGGGCCACACTCATCTGTACGCAGGCTCTCTGCCCTCCTGGCTTTTGTTTCTTCTTTAGTTTTTCAGATGTCCTTGTCTCTCTCGTTTGCTCATCTTATCCAGTCCTAGGCTCTTGTTTCTGTTAACACCATCTCTAATGAACCTCTCCAGCCTGCTTTAAAAGTTTAAGGTGCACTTAACAAACTTACAACTGAACTTGGGGTTCAAATAGCTGATTTATACTTCAAGTAGGAATCATTGTTCCACACCCACTTATTTCTTTCCTTAGCAGGAATCATGACTTTTATTATGGTCTGTAGGGTTTGGGGACTTTGCTTTGGCTAGCTTATTGGACTGCTCTCTGATTTTGTCACTCTTCCTTGACTCCCTCTCCTTGCTGTCTGTTGACCTCTGTGACTTTGCATCTGCTTTTCCTATGTCTTGGAATGTCCTTCCTCACATATTTGTGTGATTTACTTCTTTTTTTCAAAATATCAGCTCAGGAAAGCTTTTTTGAGATGAATGTGATGATACATACCTACTGTTTCAGTACTGAGGAGGCTAAAATAGAAAGATCACAAGTTTGAGGTCAGCCTGGGGCTACATAGTAAGGCCTGGCCTTATAACGAAACTAAAGGACAAAAATTGGGACAAAAGTCTTTCTTCTTCCTAAAAAAAAGCTCTCCCATCTGAAAATGGTAGATGCCTGGCACCAAGTTATTTGTTTTTTATTTCCTGCTTTTTTCCCCCCTTGAAACTAGAAGTTCATCTCCTAGAGCTTGGGATATGTGTATTGTTCTCAGCTTTGTTATGACATCGGGAACAGTGACTGATCCATAGTAAAGAACACTGGTGACTATTTGTTGATTGAGTGATAGAAGGAGTAAGTCAATTATTAAACTTTTCTAAGGTGAGAATCATTTTTTTGCCTGGTGGTTCTTGATTGTTAGGAAACTTTTTAACTAGGAGAAAATAGTTGGTTTTGCTCTTTATTTTTTCCCTATAGGAAGACTTTTAAGTATTGTGGCAAATCTTATTCTAAAACTTAATCTTGTATTTGAAGTCAAAAAGAAACATTAACTTCACCACTATGTGTTCTTAGAATTTGATATTTTTAACACCCTCCAGTTCTCCTCCCCCTCACTTTTCTACCACCCCTTCATCCTAGTAACACATAAGCTAGAGGAGAGGGCGTAAGAACAATTAGTTATCCCCTGGAGACACATTCCATGTGCAACAGCAGTGAATAGAGCTCACATGGAACACGGGATGGGCTGTGGCTGATCTGAGAAAATGGCAAAGCAAATGCTTGATATGTTTAAAATTTTCCTTCACATTATGATTTCATTCCTAAAACTCACACTATGCATAATAAAATTTCAAATTTGCAGTCTTATTTTTTTGATGACATCTTCTGAAACACAACCTACTAATTTCTAAAACAGTAAGGGGAAATTGTCATGGCATGTACCATGCAAATGATCAAACATCATGAGCCTGTTTCTCTTTAACTAAGGGCTCCGGCATCAAAAGCATTTGAGAAACAGATATTTTTTTGTCTCTTCGATAAGAGGAATGTTAGATGATCCACAAACACAAAAATAAGGAAAGCTTAGACTAAGGTAAGTTTAGAATATGGTAAAAATATTTACAACAGAAATCCAGCAACTTTTTGTTGGTGTACATCTCTATAGTTTTTATTTTTAGGGAGAACATACCTTTATTTCCAAATAAACAATGGACATAGAAAACAGTAAGATAGGATTGACTTTATTTATCAATTTGCCTGGGAAGTGTTAGAGAAGCCAGATTCATATACAGCATCTAACCCAAGGGGGAAAAATCACCTTGTTGCCTATTTCATTGACTCATATACTAATAAATCGTCAATCTAGGCTGGATTTCATTGATGTGGCTTAGCAACAATTCTTCAGTGACTTTCTTATGATCTTGTTAATGTGTGTATTTTCTCAAGGGTTTGAGAAACAAATTAGAACTATTATGAATCCTGGAATTACAAGGGAAAAATTCCAAATACATTATTTCTATATTATAAATAGTTCTGTGCATAACAACAAAGTAGATGAAGTTTATAATAATATTTAGGCTAGGGCTTTGGGGGTTTTTAGGTGCAGTAATTCACGAGTCTTGTAACCTTGGGCTGGGGACGTATTTGTAACTCGCTCCATTTCTAGTAATTCATATTATGCTGGAAAGACTCCCAGGTCACACTTTCAAGGTTTCGTAGACATAATAGCTTCTGTTGTATTTGTGACTCTGGCGATAACTCTGAATATTAAACCTGCAATTCTGGTGATATTTACACTGGACCGTGCACTCTCAGCTCTATAGAGAATAGCAGTAGCATGCTTTCAAATTCACGTCCTTTAATTTAGCAGTTGATATCCATCTTAAAAAAATCTAATCTTAATAAAACCTTAATTTCTATGCAAAGTTCCATGCTTTCTAGTGGGGGAAATTAATGTATAGCAAAATACCATTTATTTTAGACCACAACAAAGTAATCAAAGAACTTAGAAACCTTAGAACTTCTATATTAAAATAAATATCATTTTCAAGAAGGCTAGGATTTTGCATACTTATCTCAATGACCCTTCTATTGCTTGAAGTATTGTGGCCTCATTTATTACACTACATTTAATCTCTTTTATTATGGGTAAAAGCATACATACATCAACTGTAAGTACAGTATTATGTAGTAGATGTTTATAATTAGTTCATCTTAAAAGATTGAAACATTGTATGTTTTAAACTGTGTAAGAGAGCTCTTTAGAAAACAAAGTGCATAGGAAGCCTCCACATTCATAATTATCTCTGTATATTTTAATGTAGAGAGTTGACTTAGGCAATTTTAGAGACTGTCTTAGTATGTTTCCAGTGTCATGACAAAACTCCATGACCAAGGTCACTTATGAAAGGAAGTGTTTAATTGGATTTACAGTTTCAGAGGGTTCAAGTCCATGATGTTGGACTACTACTTTAGGGCTGGCTCACCCACACCTCCACCAACAGAGTTGGCGCTATTGTGCTGCCCAGGCTATGTGCAGGGTGTGCTCTCCCGAGAGATGAGGCTTGTGAGAGGCAGAGTCAGGCATTGAGGGGAGTGAGGAGGGCATCTTTCTCCCACCCATGCCATCATAAGACAGATGAGAAATGGCGACAGCTCTCATGCTCACAACTTTGGGGTTGGCTCACCCGTATCTCTGCCAACAGGGTTGGTTCTGTTGTGCTGTCCAAACAAGGTGCAGGGCCTGCTATTCTGATCTTATGACCTCAGGGCTAGCTCTCCTACATTCCTCAGTCTTTGATTCATAGAAGTGAGTGTGGGGATGTTGAGGAAAGGGTCGCTTGTTTGTTCCCAGCCACTTGGCTAGCTTAAACCCGAAACAATCCCACAGAAACTATATTAATTAAAACACTGCTTGACCCATTAGCTCTAACTTCTTATTGACTAACTCTTATACTAATTTAACCCATTTTTAGTAATCTGTGCATCACCACGAGGCCGTGGCCTACCAGCAGAGTTTTAGCACATCTTTCTCTGACAGCGACTCCATGGCATCTCTATCTTATTCTACCCTTTTTCCTCCCAGCATTTGGTTTAGTTTTCCCACCTACCTAAGTTCTGCCCTATCAACAGGCCAAGGCAGTTTCTTTATTCATTAACTAATAAAAGCAACACATATACAGAAGGACTTCTCACATCCACATTGGGTACCAGATGAATAACGATACTTAAAAGAAATCCCACACTAGCTCAGAATTGAGAATAATAGAGGGTTATTTATTTAGGGGTAGACTCACAAGTCAATATCCTCTGCTGCAAAGGAGAACAGCAGCTGAATCCTGCAACTGGAAAAGAGAGTGGCCACGTGCTTTACATTGGCATAAATAGTATGAAAGGCCACGCCCAAGTGGGCAGGTAACTTAAAGGCTACTGGCTGTAGGAATTCTTACAGCATGGGGAGATTATCTTTCCCCCATCCATGCTGTCTCCACAAGACAGGTGAGAAATGGGGACAGCTCTTCCATCCTCACAACTTCTGGGCTGGTTCACCCACACCTCCACTAACATGGTTGGCTCTAGTGTACTACCCAGGGAAGGTGCAGGGCCTGCTCTTCCAAGTGTTACAGCCTATGGTGGGCAGGGGAAGCTCTCAGATTAATTTTTTTTAAGCAGAGAAAATTTCAAAATAGAAGTGGTTTCTGGCTGTAGCATGGATACTACTTACTGTGCCTATCTATGTCTATAGTGAAAAAGAGCAAAAAATTGAGCAAAATGGTATAGGAAATGTGCAGATGGGTTAAAAAAAGAACATGATAGATTATAAAGTTGAACCAAGGTAGGTGTTAAAAAAGAGGCTATAATTGTGAAGAGAGACTTACATCTCTGCCTTGAGACAATAGGAAATAGGCCCCAAGAGCCAGATCATCCCATCAAAGTCTCTAACATAATGTGAGTGTATCTGACAGTCTGAACTGAGAATGCAGTTGGAAGAAATTTTCTGCAGAAAAATAAGTATTTCCTCTGGGTCAGCGGTTAATCCTACAGATGTGAGGAGAAAGACCACAAACCCAAATTATCATGGCCAAAATTAATTAAAACAATTAACTAAAACAATCCTTGGGAAAAAATCATGTACACAGGCTGCCTCTCCCTAAAGTGGTTTTCAAATGGTCAGCATTGGACGTGGACAAGATAAAGGTTTTTTGTTTTTTTTTAAACTTTTTTAAAATATTTATTTATTATATATACAATGTTCTGTCTGTGTGTATGCCTACAGGCCAGAAGAGGGCACCAGACCTCATTACAGATGGTTGTGAGCCACCATGTGGTTGCTGGGAATTGAACTCAGGACCTTTGGAAGAGCAGGAAAGGCTCTTAACCGCTGAGCCATCTCTCCAGCCCAAGATAAAGGTTTTTATAGCTTAGGGGTAGAATGTTTCCAAATGGGGAGTTTGATATGCAAATAGGCAGTTTTACAGAAGCAGAGCATAACAAGGTGGTCACAACATCAGGTTGTCAAAATCACCCTTCAAACAAAGGTAGAGTTTCAAGACGGTCATAACAACCTCCTAAAATAATGACATAGGTGTAAGGTGATCATAACAGCCTCCTGAAACAACAGCATGATGTGGGAGTGATTTCTTATTAATAAAGAAACTGCCTAGACCCATTTAATAGGCCAACCCTTAGGTAGGCGGAGTAAACAGAATGGAATGCTGGGAGAAAGAAGCTGAGTCAGGGAGTCACCATGGTTCTCCCACTCCAGACAGACGCAGGTTAAGATCATTCCTGGTAAGCCAGCTCTTGGGCTACACAGATTAATAGAAATGGGTTAGATCAATATGTAAAAGCTAGCCAATAAGAAACTGAAACTAATGGGTCAGGCAGTGTTTAAAAGAATACAGTTTCCGTGTAATTATTTCGGGTAAAGCTAGCCAGGTGGCGGGACACAGCCCGCCGCTCCATACTTCAACAGAGTGGCACCCAACATGCTAATGAACTCCACGTAAAACCTGAGAGGGCTTAAAAAGGAGAGAAAGAAAATTTAAGACAGCTTTTTGCTGTTTGTGGGTTGTGTGCCGCAAAGAAATTGTCCTGACTCAGCAGCAGGAAAAAACTGGCTGTTTTAAAATGCTGGCTTTCTGGGCTGTGCCGCCATTGCGATCTCTGTCTGGCTCCTGTGGGAGACAGAGCTTTTGAATGGAGCATTTGGAGTAAAGCTCTACGGCTTGCTTGATGGCAATGTGGACTGCTGTGTGCCTGGAACTGTGTGTGGCTCAGGGGCACCAAATGGCTCTGAGGCAGGAGCGGCTTGGCTCAGCTCTGCCATGCTGAACTGTGCTGGTCTCAGGCAAAAACTACCGTAATTACCATAAAAACAGCGCATTTAAGGTTTCAACTGGGCAGGACACAGGCGGTACCGTATTACCTGTACATGGTGCAACTTAAGTTTTTAAGAACTGCTTAACATTTTAAGAAATGCTCCTGGATAGTAAAAAAAATGTTACAGATTCACAATAAAACAGATTCAGACATAAAAGACCACACTGTTGGATGAATGTACGTAGGCTTGAGAGAGAGAAGAAAAAGAATATAGAGAATAAAGTTAATGCTTTAAAAAAAAAAGGTAAAGTCTTTAAAGAGACAGAGTACAGATAGTTAAGACATTAAAAGAAATAAAGAAAAATAAGCCACGTAAAAATGGAAAATTCACAGAGAGTCTGGATTATGTACATTGTGTTTTCTTTAAAATTTTTGACTGTAAAGGAGCTAAGTACAGAGAGAGATTTCATTCTATGGGCTGCCAAGTGGAACCAAAACGGATATCATGAGGGTATGACTTCAGAATTTGGGTCTAAGGATCTGATGCTTTGGAAAGGGTCTTCTTTTGTTTTCACAGAGGACCAGACCCTGTGGATTGCATCTATCCCGATATGGTATGATAGACCACGACCTCCCGAAAAGTTCCTGTGAACACCCTCAAAAAATTACTTCGCTCAACTGGCAACTGAGATAAACCTGGCACACAGGTTACACCCTAAATGATCTGATTAACAGCGCCCCCATTCAGCAGGAAGCAGTTTGGAGAGAAAAAACTGCGCCCATGTTCCCAAAATATTGTTTGTAAATGTTCTTTTACATTTAAAGGGGGAAATGATATAGGTATGAGTAATTTGCATTGGTGTGGATTTTACAGTATATTTTGTTATATGTATATGTATTTCTGATCTTGATTAAGGTATTGTGATTGTGTAGTTCATTTAAAAATGTAATGTATAGGGGGCTGGAGAGATGGCTTAGTGGTTAAGAGCACTGGCTGCTCTTCCAGAGGTCCTGAGTTCAATTCCCAGCAACCACATGGTGGCTCACAACCATCTGTAATGAGATCTAGCGCCCTCTTCTGGCCTGTGTGCATACATGGAGGCAGAATGTTGTATACATAATAAACAAATAAATCTTTAAAAAAATGTAATGTATAATTAAGAAATATAGGTTAATGGTTAATCATCAATAATAGTCAAGCTTGTAGTCATGTTAGTTAGATTTTCTAGATATATAGAGATACATTTCAGTTAGATAGACATTCTTCATATCTTTCAAAGACTGCAGAATATGGCATTTAATGTTTTAATAACTTAGGACTTTTCATGACAATGAGACATATCTGCTCCTAGTGGCACCAATCTACTTCGAGAGGAAGATGGGTATCGAAGAGGATCCTTATGGAGTTGGATAGCCATTTGGGCAAGAAACTGCTCTTGCCTGGACTGTTGCATAAAATGGACACAGAAAACCCGCAGAGAGAGGACTGCTGAACTTGCCTAAAGGTGAGATGGTCTTCCGGGGTTCATGACTCATGAAAGAATCTGCGAGACACAGCAGATAATGACTGAACTGTCTTTGAAATTTCCTGCTTCATGGAAATGTCTGCTGGATACTATTGGCCTGAAGGCTGAAGATGGATGCCCCAACCATACAAAAAAACTTTGGGTGACTGTCCAGGCAGCAAAATGTCTCTGTCATTTCTAGAGTTTTCTTATTTCTTTTTTTTTTTTTTTTTTTTTAAATAATTTTTTTTTATTAAGAAAAGAAGAAAAAAAAACATAAACAAAAAACAAGTTTCCACCTCCTCCCAGCCTCCCATTTCCCTCCCCCTCCTCCCACCCTTCTCCCCCTCCTCCCACCCTTCTACCCCTCCCCCCACTCCTCTCCCCCTCCCTCTCCAGTCCACAGAGCAGTCCAGGTTCCCTGCCCTGTGGTAAGTCCTAGGTCCTCCCCCCTCCGTCCATATCTAGGAAGGTGAACATCCAAACTGGCTAGTCTTCCACAAAGCCAGCACATTAAGTAGGATCAAAACCCCGTGCCATTGTCCTTGGCGTCTCATCAGCCCTCATTGTTCGCCATGTTCAGAGAGTCCGGTTTTATCCCATGCTTTTTCGGTCACAGTCCAGCTGGCCTTGGTGAGCTCCCAGTAGATCAGCTCCACTGTCTCAGTGGGTGGGTGCACCCCTCGTGGTCCTGACTTCTTTGCTCATGTTCTCCCTCCTTCTGCTCCTCATTGGGACCTTGGGAGCTCAGTCCAGTGCTCCAGTGTGGGTCTCTGTCTCTGTCTCCATCCATCACCAGATGAAGGTTCTATGATGATATGCAAGATATTCGTCAGTATTGCTCTCGGATAGGGTCATTTCAGGTTCCCAATCCTCAGCTACCCAAGGAACTAACTGGGAACCTCATGTTGGGCACTTGGGAGCCCCTCTAGGGTCAAATCTCTTGCTCACCCTAAAGTGGTTCCCTTAACTAAGAATTGTGGTTCCGTGCTCCCCTATCCACCTTTCCTTTATCCCAATTCTCCTGATTCCCCAAATCCCCCCTCCTTCCCTTCTACCTTTTCTCTCCCCATCTCCCCTTACCCCCATCCCACCCCACCCCCAAGATCCTAATTTTCTCCCCCGCAATTGGGTCTACTTCCCTTAGCCAAGAGGATAACTATATGTTTTTCCTTGGGTTCACCTTCTTACTTAGCTTCTTTAGGTTCACCTATTGTAGACTCCATGGCGCTAATTTATGGCTAGAAACCAATTATGAGCGAGTACATCCCATGTTCATCTTTTTGGGTCTGGGACACCTCACTCAGGATAGTGTTTTCTATTTCCATCCATTTGCCTGCAAAATTCGAGAAGTCATTGTTTTTTACCGCAGCGTAGTACTCTAGCGTGTATATATTCCATACTTTCTTCATCCATTCTTCCATTGAAGGGCATCTAGGTTGTTTCCAGGTTCTGGCTATTACAAATAATACAGCTATGAACATAGTTGAACAAATGCTTTTGTCATATGATAGAGCGTCTCTTGGGTATATTCCCAGGAGTGGTATTGCTGGGTCCAGGGGTAAGTTGATCCCGAATTTCCTGAGAAACCGAAACACTGACTTCCACAGTGGTTGCACAAGATGGCATTCCCACCAGCAATGGATGAGGGTACCCGTTCCTCCACAGCCTCTCCAGCAAAGGTTATCCTTGGTGTTTTTGACTTTAGCCATTCTGACAGGTGTAAGATGATATCTCAAAGTTGTTTTGATTTGCATTTCCCTGATTGCTAAGGAAGTTGAGCACGACTTTAAGTGTCTTTTGGCCATTTGAACTTCCTCTGCTGAGAATTCTCTGTTCAGTTCAGTGCCCCATTTTTTAATTGGGTTAATTAGCATTTTAAAGTCTAGTTTCTTGAGTTCCTTATATATTTTGGAGATCAGACCTTTGTCTATTGTGGGGTTTGTGAAGATCTTCTCCCAATCAGTAGGTTGCCTTTGTGTCTTATTGACTATGTCCTTTGCTTTACAGAAGCTTCTCAGTTTAAGTAGGTCCCATTTATTCAATGTTGCCCTTAATGACTGTGCTTCTGGGGTTATACATAGGAAGCGATCTCCTGTGCCCAGCTCCTGTAGGGTACTTCCCACTTTCTCTTCTATCAGGTTCAGTGTGTTTGGGCTGATATTGAGGTCTTTAATCCATTTGGACTTGAGTTTTGTGCACGGTGATAGATAAGGGTCTATTTTCATTCTTCTACAAGATGACATCCAGTTGTGCCAGCACCATTTGTTGAAGATGCTTTCTTTCTTCCATTTTATACTTTTAGCTCCTTTATCGAAAATCAGGTGTTCATAGGTTTGTGGGATAAAATCCGGGTCTTCTATACGATTCCATTGGTCGACTTCTCTGTTTTTATGCCAGTACCACACTGTTTTCATTACTGTAGCTCTGTAATAGAGTTTGAAGTCAGGGATGGTAATGCCTCCAGAAGATCCTTTATTGTATAGGATTGTTTTGGCTATCCTGGGTTTTTTGTTTTTCCATATAAAGTTGATTATTGTCCTCTCCAGATCTGTGAAGAATTTTGATGGGATCTTGATGGGGATTGCATTGAATCTATAAATAGCCTTTGGTAGAATTGCCATTTTTACTATGTTGATCCTACCAATCCAAGAGCAAGGGAGGTCCATCCATTTTTTGGTATCCTCTTCAATTTCTTTCTTCAATGCCTTAAAGTTCTTGTCAAATAGATCTTTCACTTCCTTGGTTAGATGTACCCCAAGATATTTTATGCTGTTTTTGGCTATTGTGAATGGTGAAGCTTCTCTGATTTCCCTCTCTGCTTCCATATCCTTTGTGTATAAGAGGGCGACTGATTTTTTGGAGTTGATCTTGTATCCTGCCACATTACTAAAGCTGTTTATCAGCTGTAGGAGTTCTTTGGTGGAGTTTTTGGGGTCGCTTATGTACACTATCATATCATCTGCAAATAACGAAAGTTTAACTTCTTCCTTTCCAATTCGAATCCCCTTGATTCCATTATGTTGTCTTATTGCTATTGCTAGAACTTCAAGCACTATATTGAAGAGGTATGGGGAGAGTGGACAGCCTTGTCGTGTTCCTGAGTTAAGTGGGATGGCTTTGAGTTTCTCTCCGTTTAATTTGATGTTAGCTGTCGGCTTGCTGTATATAGCTTTTATTATATTTAGGTATGACCCTTGTATCCCTAATCTCTCCAAGACTTTTAACATAAATGGATGTTGAATTTTGTCAAATGCTTTTTCAGCATCTAATGAAATGATCATATGGTTTTTTTCTTTCAGTTTATTTATATGCTGGATTACATTGATAGATTTTCGTATGTTGAACCAGCCCTGCATCTCAGGAATGAAGCCTACTTGATCATAATGGATAATTTTTCGGATGTGTTCTTGGATTCGATTTGCCAGTATTTTGTTGAGGATTTTTGCGTCGATATTCATGAGTGAGATTGGCCTGTAGTTCTCTTTCCTGGTTGAGTCTTTGAGTGGTTTTGGTATCAGAGTAATTGTGGCTTCATAAAAGGAGTTTGGTAATGACCCTTCTGTTTCTATCTTGTGGAATACATTAAGGAGTATAGGTATTAGATCTTCTTGGAAGATCTGGTAGAATTCCGCATTGAAACCATCTGGTCCTGGGCTTTTTTTGGTAGGGAGGTTTTTGATAACCTCTTCTAATTCTTCGCGACTAACAGGTCTATTTAGATTGTTCACCAGGTCCTGATTTAACTTTGGTATATGATATTTATCTAAAAAAGTATCCATTTCCTTTACATTTTCCAATTTAGTGGCATATAGGCTTTTCTAGTAAGATCTAATGATTCTCTGAATTTCCTCTGTGTCTGTGGTTATGTCCCCCTTTTCATTTCTGATCTTATTAATTTGCAAATTCTCTCTCTGCCGTTTGATTAGCTTGGATAGTGGTTTGTCAATCTTGTTGATTTTCTCCAGGAACCAGCTTTTTGTTTCATTGATTTTTTGTATTATTTTCTGTGTTTCTATTTTGTTGATTTCAGCCCTCATTTTGATTATTTCCAGTCTTCTACTCCTCCTAGGTGAGTCTGCTTCTTTTTTTTCTAGAGCTTTCAGGTGGGCTGTTAAGTCTCCAATGTGAGCTTTCTCTGTTTTCTTTAAGTGGGCACTTAGTGCTATGAACTTTCCTCTCAGGACTGCTTTCATAGTGTCCCATAAGTTTGAGTATGTTGTTTCTTTATTTTCATTGAATTCCAGGAAGACTTTAATTTCTTTCTTTATTTCTTCCTTAATCCAGCTATGGTTCAATAGTTGACTGTTCAGTTTCCATGACTTTGTATGCTTTCTGGGGGTAGCATTATTGTTGAATTCTAACTTTAATCCATGGTGATCTGATAAGACACAGGTGGTTACTAATATTTTTTTGTAACTGTGGATGTTTGCTTTGTTACCGACTATGTGGTCGATTTTCGAGAAGGTTCCATGAGCTGCAGAGAAGAAGGTATATTCTTTCCTATTTGGATGGAATGTTCTATAGATGTCTGTTAAGTCCATTTGATTCATTACCTCCACTAATTCTCTTATTTCTCTGTTAGGTTCCTGTCTGATTGACCTGTCCATTGGTGAGAGAGGAGTGTTGAAGTCTCCTACTATTAGTGTGTGCGGTTTGATGGCTGCCTTGAATTTTAGCAATGTTTCTTTTATGTACGTGGGTGCTTTTATATTAGGGGCATAGATGTTCAGGATTGAGACTTCATCCTGATGAACTGTTCCTGTTATGAGTATAAAATGCCCCTCTCCATCTCTTCTGATTGATTTAAGTTTAAAGTCAACTTTGTTAGAGATTAGTATGGCCACACCTGCCTGTTTCTTAGGTCCATTTGCTTGATAGGCCTTTTCCCAGCCCTTTACTCTGAGTAGGTGCCTGTCTTTGTGGTTGAGGTGTGTTTCTTGTAAACAGCAGAATGTTGGATCCTGTTTTCTTATCCAATCTCTTAGCCTGTGCCTTTTTATAGGTGAGTTGAGTCCATTGACATTAAGTGATATTAATGACCAGTGGTTGTTAACTCCGGTCATTTTTTTTTAGTCGTAGAGTTTGTGTGTTTCCCTTCTTTGTTTTGTGTTGGTGAAGGGTCTCTAGATGTCTGAGTTATTGTGGTCATTGTTGGACTCCTTGGTTAGTGATTTTCCTTCAATTACTTTCTGTAAGGCTGGATTTGTGGCTGCGTATTGTTTAAATTTGTTTTTATCCTGGAAAATTTTATTTTCTCCATTTATAGTGAATGAAAGCTTGGCTGGGTATAGTAATCTGGGCTTGCACCCATGGTCTCTCAGTTTCTGCAGTACATCTATCCAGGACCTTCTGGCTTTCATGGTTTCCATGGAGAAGTCAGGTGTAAGTCTGATAGGTTTACCTTTATAAGTAATTTGGCCTTTTTCCTTTGCAGCTCTTAATATTCTTTCCTTATTCTGTATGCTTTGTGTTTTGATAATTATATGGCGAGGGGATGTTTTTTTTTGATCCAGCCTATTCGGTGTTCTGTATGCTTCTTGCACCTTCATAGGAAAATCTTTCCTTAGGTTGGGAAAGTTTTCTTCTATAATTTTATTAAATAGATTTTCTGGACCATTGAGCTGCCCTTCTTCTCCTTCTTCTACTCCTATTATTCTTAGGTTTGGTCTCTTTATTGTGTCCCATATTTCCTGAATGTTTTGTGATGAGAGTTTGTTGGACTTGCTGTTTTCTTTGATCAGTGTGTTTATTTTCTCTATGGTATCTTCAGAATCCGAGAGTCTTTCTTCTATCTCTTGTATTCTGCTGGTTATGCTTGTTTCTGTAGTCTCTATTCGTTTACCTAGATTTTCCATGTCCAGACGGCCCTCTGTTTGTGTTTTCTTCTTTGCCTCCATTTCAGTTTTCAGGTCTTGAACTGTTTCCATTATCTGTTTGATTGTTTTTCCTTGGTTTTCTAGGGTATCATTCACTGATTTATTCAATTCTTCAAACTTTCTGTTATATTTCTCATCCATTTCTATAAGGGCGTTTTTTACATGCTGTTTAAGGGTGTCAATCACTTTCATGAAGTCAATCTTTTCTCCTTCCTCTTGATTAAGGGGTTCTTGTCCTCCCGTTGTGGGGTCGCTTGTTTCTGGTAGCTTCATGTTGCTTTTCAGCTTGTTGGGCGAATTCTTGCCTTGACGTCGGCCCATCTCTTCTTCCAAATGCTCCCTATGGATCTTCTTTTACCGGATTAGGTCTCCTTGCCTACCAAACGCTGTCTCTCCCCAATGTTGGCTCTCCCAATGCTGGGTCTCCTGGCGCCGAAAGATCAGGCCTCCGTGCTGGTTGGGCAGCTCGCAGACAAAGCGCCTACCCCGCTTGGTGCAGGCAGGCCACAGAAACAAAGGAACTGCTGCCCCCCCGGGAGCCCCGGGTACTCGGACTCAGCGCCCAGATAGGCTGGGCTGGGCGATGCCACGCGCCAAAAGAGGGCAGTGGGGGCGAAGTGGGGAGGGCTCTGGACGGAAGCTGGGTGGGCCAGGAAGAAAGAGGCAGCACCCGGGGAGTAGAGGCCCTGCAGAGAGCCCAAGCAGGACAGGGGGCCAAGAAACCCCCGAGCTCCCCGTCCCAGGCTGGCGCCGTGGGCCAGAAACTCACCCCAATGCTGGGTCTCCTGGCGCCGAGAGATCAGGCCTCCGTGCTGGTTGGGCAGCTCGCAGACAAAGCGCCTACCCCGCTTGGTGCAGGCAGGCCACAGAAACAAAGGAACTGCTGCCCGCCCGGGAGCCCCGGGTACTCGGACCCAGCGCCCAGATAGGCTGCGCTGGGCGATGCCACGCGCCAAAAGAGGGTAGTGGGGGCGAAGTGGGGAGGGCTCTGGACGGAAGCTGGGTGGGCCAGGAAGAAAGAGGCAGCACCCGGGGAGTAGAGGCCCTGCAGAGAGCCCAAGCAGGACAGGGGGCCAAGAAACCCCCGAGCTCCCCGTCCCAGGCTGGCGCCGTGGGCCAGAAACTCACCCCAATGCTGGGTCTCCTGGCGCCGAAAGATCAGGCCTCCGTGCTGGTTGGGCAGCTCGCAGACAAAGCGCCTACCCCGCTTGGTGCAGGCAGGCCACAGAAACAAAGGAACTGCTGCCCGCCCGGGAGCCCCGGGTACTCGGACCCAGCGCCCAGATAGGCTGCGCTGGGCGATGCCACGCGCCAAAAGAGGGTAGTGGGGGCGAAGTGGGGAGGGCTCTGGACGGAAGCTGGGTGGGCCAGGAAGAAAGAGGCAGCACCCGGGGAGTAGAGGCCCTGCAGAGAGCCCAAGCAGGACAGGGGGCCAAGAAACCCCCGAGCTCCCCGTCCCAGGCTGGCGCCGTGGGCCAGAAACTCACCCCAATGCTGGGTCTCCTGGCGCCGAAAGATCAGGCCTCGAGTTTTCTTATTTCTTGTTTACTTAGGTAGTATTATATCCTTCTGGAGTCTTTGATGGAGTTGAAGAATGAATAGATAGTTATAGTTTTCCTTAGTTATGATAAAAGATAAAATAGATATAAATATTGTAACTGTAATTCTTGCTTGATAACTGTTTTGCTATATGTAATTTTACTATGTTAAAGTTAAAGCCTTCCTTTTTTGTTTAAACAGAAAAAGGGGAAATGATGTGGGAGTGATTTCTTATTAATAAAGAAACTGCCTAGACCCATTTAATAGGCCAACCCTTAGGTAGGCGGAGTAAACAGAATGGAATGCTGGGAGAAAGAAGCTGAGTCAGGGAGTCACCATGGTTCTCCCACTCCAGACAGACGCAGGTTAAGATCATTCCTGGTAAGCCAGCTCTTGGGCTACACAGATTAATAGAAATGGGTTAGATCAATATGTAAAAGCTAGCCAATAAGAAACTGAAACTAATGGGTCAGGCAGTGTTTAAAAGAATACAGTTTCCGTGTAATTATTTCGGGTAAAGCTAGCCAGGTGGCGGGACACAGCCCGCCGCTCCATACTTCAACAACAGCATAGTTGTAAGGTGGTCATAACAGCCTCCTGAAACAAACAGCGGCATAGTGGTAAAGTGATCATACATTTGAAACAAAGTTATAGTTGCTGTTTTCCAGACCAGGCAATTTAGAATCATTTGTAGCTAAGGTTACAGGTGAGGCACAGCCCAATCTTTGAGAAACAGAGATTTAATCATACACAGGAATGACACTAGTTTGTCTTTGTTATAAGTTGGCTTTAAAGTCCAAGACTGTGGCAAGCTGGTTCATCACAGCCAAGAAGGAACATAGATGTAACTGTAGCACAAGCAGGTCAGGCTCCATTGGGAACATGGGAACATGCAGCAGAACTTGACAGTATTGTTCACTTGGTACTGGCTTTGCAGTTTTGAACGATGCAATATTGAGGAGTGTCATGGAATAGTGATTCATGGTTCCAGAAGGACATGTGAGACTAGGGTTTGAATCCATGCCAACAGGCCCTGGGGTGGTTAAGCAGATGATAGAATCAAGTTGAAGTCAGCCATCATATATTCTCTCCTCTTTCAGTTTTATTTCCATGTTAGCTCCTTCCCCTCATATATCATATAAAATGTAGTTTGAAATGAGCATTGTAGTGACATTTATCCACATATTTGTTCAGGAAAGGAACGCTGAATATTAAACCTTTCAGAGTCGCCGTCCATAAGGAGACAGAGTTCTCTACTGTCCGTCAACTCTGTCTTGTGGTGACCATGCAGAGCTACCACCAGGAGGAGTAAAAAAAAATCCAGACCCACACTGGAGCACTGGACTGAGCTCCCAAGGTCCCAATGAGGAGCAGAAGGAGGGAGAACATGAGCAAAGAAGTCAGGACCACGAGGGGAGCACCCACCCACTGAGACAGTGGAGCTGATCTATTGGGAGCTCACCAAGGCCAGCTGGACTGTGACTGAAAAAGCATGGGATAAAACTGGACTCTCTGAACATGGCGAACAATGAGGGCTGATGAGAACCCAAGGACAATGGCACGGGGTTTTGATCCTACTTAATGTGCTGGCTTTGTGGGAGCCCAGCCAGTTTGGATGTTCACCTTCCTAGATATGGACGGAGGGGGGAGGACCTAGGACTTACCACAGGGCAGGGAACCCGGACTGCTCTTTGGACTGGAGAGGGAGGGGGAGAGAAGTGGGAGGAGGGGGAGAAGGGTGGGTGGAGGGGGAGAAGGGTGGGGGGAGGGGGAGGGAAATGGGAGGCTGGGAGGAGGCGGAAACTTGTTTTTTTTCCTTTTCTCAATAAAAAAAAATATAAAAAAATCCAGAGATAGTAGCAGAAATAGAAACTTTTATTAGCAGCAGGAAACCTGCATGGACTACTAAAGATGGACCATTGTTTTCACTGACGTTCCCTTTGCCCCCCGAAACATTATTTTATATGCTATTCTGATGAAGAAAAAGGGAGGTATGTGAGCTCCAGAAGGTGGGTGCTTTGCTCATCCACTGTTTCTTTTAAAAAAATAGACTACATTAGGATGTATACTGTGTATATGTTACCTCCGGTGTTTTTAACAAGAAAGTTTTTTTATTTTTGTGCTGATCTAATTATGTGTGACTGGTTTTTGATTTCTTATAAGCATCCTTTCTGGTATGACCTTTTTCTGTAACTTGGAACTAGGGGGTGTACATTCTTAATGTGTGATTAATCTTTAAGACATGAATTCAAAGAGTAGATAGTCTTTCAAACAGAGTCAGTACAACAAGGAGATCAGACTTTAAGTGAGGAAGGGCTCTTGTGCACCTTTACTTTGAGGTATTGTAGAGCTTAAAGCCCTGGAATGTTCCAAGCAATACTCCTTGAATAACTCCTTCAGAGAACACTTGGACTCTTAAAGCCACTAGGAGATCCTTATTTACTGACTGATGGGGAACTTGCCCAAACCATGTGGCCCTGAGCATCACCATTCTTTGGCCTTATATACATAAAAGCCGTGTTCTGGATACCATGCTTCAGTTAGCAAGAACAGTTAGCAATGAGCAGACCTACAGAAGCTGTAAGATAAGGTTAGTGTGTTTAGAGACTTTCCCAGAGTCATATGCTATGGTAGATTAGGTCTTCTTGCTTTGGCAGGTGTTGGGGGTTTACATGGTGGTCTCTTAGGTCAGAATGGTTCCCTGGTGCCTCTAACATGGCATCAACTATGTTAAGACCTCAGAACCTGTTGCACAACAAGGATAATGTCTTAGACAAATTAAGCAGAAAATTAGACAGCTTTCTGTTATTGTGTGTAGCTTTCTGCTACATCAGCCTAAAGAGAGAAGGCTTATTTTGACTCACAGTTCCAGAGGTTTTCATCCACAGTATGGTGAATTTATTATTTTTGGGACTGAGGTGAGGCAGAAGAACATGTGGTAGAGAAAGCAATTGGCCTCCTAATGGCTAGGAAATGAGAGTAGAAGTTTAGAAGCAAGTTGTACCCATCAGTAAGAGCTAAAAACCAGGGTGAAGGGCTGTGAAATGCTATTAACTAAATTGGATATAATACTGTAATCAGTAAGTACAACATCTATAGTTATTTTCATAAGAGCAGCCTTATCAACACTCATTCATGGAAGGGAAAGCACCCTATGGGATGTTACTGTGGAGCTCAGGGGCCATTCAGAGGAGGGGGAGGAGAGGAAGGAAGGTGGGGAGAGGAATGGGGAGGAGGGATCAGTGTAAACAGAACACTCAGGGACACCACAAGAACAGGGCTCACAGAATCAACTGGCTGACACTCATGGAGGCTCGCAGGGATCAGGGAGCTTATAGGGGTCTGACCTAGGTCCTCTGCATTTATGCTATGTCTGAGTAGCTTGGTGTTTTTATGGGATGCCTGACTGTTGGAACTGGGGCTGTCTCTGACTCTTTTGCCTACTCGTGGGACCCTTTTCATCTTACTGGATTGCCTTGGCAGCCTTGATGTGATGGCATGTGCCTGGTCTTATTTTAGCTTGTTATGCTGTGTTTGGTTGATGTCCCTGTGGAGTCTGCTATTTTCTGAGGTGAGATGGAGAGGGATTGGATCTGGGGAGAAGGGAGGTGGGGTGGAGAGACTGGGGGGAAGGGAAGGAGAGGAAACTGAGGTCAGTATGTAATAATACATGAGAAAATAAAAATAACTAATAAAAAAAGTTTAAAAATACCTTTTTAAGGCCAGGTGTTGGTGATGTACGCCTTTAATCCCAGCACTCGGAAGGGAGAGGCAAGTGAATCTCTGTGAGTTCGAATCCAGCCTGGTCTACAAGAGTGAGTTCCACGACAAGGCTCTAAAGCTACGGAGAAACCCTGTCTTAACCCCCCCCCCCCACCGCAGCAAAAAACAAAAACAAAAAACAAAAACCAAACAAACAAACAGGAACAAAACCCTTTTTAAGCAGTAGTTATCAATTTGTGGGTGGTTGTAGCACAATTAATAAAAACCTAGAGACAGATATTGGGGTTCAACCTGAAGGCCAGAAAAGCAAGACAGCCACTGGCTCTTACCTCCACCTCAGTCTGAAATGGTGATCCTGTCTCCAGGAATCTCAGAATAAGACTGTGTCTGAGAGCTGTCTCCTTCTGTTTTACATTTCTCTCTAGTGCTGGGAATAAAGGTGTGCGCCACTACTGCCTGTTTTCTATGGCAAACTAGTGTGGCTACTAGGATTAAAGGTGTGTGTCACCATTGCCTGGTCTGTTAGATTGACCCGTGTGGCTGTTTTGCTCTTTGATCTTCAGGCAAGCTTTATTTACTAAAATACATATGAAATATCATACAGATGGTGACTCATTTGGGGGTTGAATAACCCTTTTACCCTGAGACTATCTGCATATCAGATATTTACATTGTGATTCATACCAGTAGCAAAATTACAGCTATGAAGCATTAATGAAAATAATTTTATGGCTGGGGTCACCACACTATGAGGAAGTGTATTAAGGGGTCGCAGCACTAGGAAGGCTGAAAACCACTGCTTTTAAGGAATGCTCCCAAGACCCTACTTTCTCCATTCAGGTTCTACTGCCCACAATCTCCACCATCTCTCCAATAGACCAATCCACCCGTTACGTCAGATCACTTTCTAAAAGCCCCATCTCTGGACACTGAATTTGAGATGAAGCCTTCCTCAAATGAGTCTTTAAGCTGGATACTTCCTATCTCAGATTTATTGAAAAGAGCAAATGAGTTTAAAGGAAAAAAGAAAAAAAGTGCAGAAACTGTACCAAGAGTCAGGAAAGGAAAGCAGTAGCTTTCTTCACGGTACATGGCAACCGACACACTTTTTCTTGTTAATTGATTGAAAATAATTGTATATAAAATTGAAGGAAAATAAAAAAGAGCTTAGAAATATAAATTAAATATATAAAAAGAGGCTGGAATGAAAGTGAGAAGTAATAAAAATGCTTTAAGATTGCTACTTGTTAATTTGATTATATGCATATGTACTTATTTAGATGTATGGGTTTAATTTCTATGTTTATCAAGAATGAACTTTTGCTGGGCGGTGGTGGCGCACGCCTTTAATCCCAGCACTTGGGAGGTAGAAGCAGGCAGATCTCTGTGAGTTCGAGGCCAGCCTGGTCTACAAGAGCTAGTTCCAGGACAGGAACCAAAAGCTACAGAGAAACCCTGTCTCGAAAAATCAAAAAAAAAAAAAAAAAAGAATGAACTTTTACTGCTGTCTGTTTCAGTTAAAACTGCTATGTTCACTATAGGGTAGCAAATAAATGCACATTCATCTTATTTATTAATTAATTCTGCATGTGTGTATGTGTGTATATTTGTACATGTGTGATGGAGGAAGGTCATTGGCTAATAAAGGCACTGCCCTGGCCCATTTTATTGGTTAGAGGATAGGTGGGAGGAGTAAACAGAACAAAATGCTGGGAGGAAGAGGAAGTGAGCTCAGAGACTCCACAGCTCTCTCGGGAGCAGACGCCTCAGAGAGAGACGCCATGCCCTGCTCCCAGGATGAAGCTCCGACCCAGGATGGACTAGGCTAGAATCTCCCTGGTAAGCGCACCTTGGGGTGCTACATACAGATGATTAGAGGTGGGCTAAATTAATATGTGAGAATTAGCCTAGAAGAGAATGGGCCAGGCAGTGTTTGGAGGAATACAGTGTCCGTGTAATTATTTTGGGGCATAAGCTAGCCGGGCAGACAGCCGGGGTGCTGGGGACGCAGCCCCGCCGCCCCTATTACTACACATGTGCATGGGCATATGGGTGCATGCGTTCATGAATGCACACAAGTGTGAAGATGCACTTGGAGGCCCGAGATCAGCCTTGAATATCATTTCTCAGGGTGAGTTCGCCTTGGCCTCTTAGTGGCTAGGAGCAGTCTGGGTAGGCCAGGCTGGCTGGCCAGTGAGCCCCACCTTTCTCTTCCCCTCTAACACTAAGAATATAGGTAGACCACGATGCCTGGCTGTCTTCACATGGGGACCAGAGAGGGAGGTCAAGTTTTCATGAACACCTGGCAAGTGGTTTTCTGACTGAGCCATTTCCCAAGCCATAAACTTATAAGGATCAAGGTTTATTTTGTCTCCCAGCTGCATAGGGTTCAGTCCACGGTCCCTGGCCCTACCATCTTGTAGGCTGGTGGTGGCACAGTACCTCATGGGACACAGCAGAGGAGTAGAGACAGAGCAAAGGTCTCAGGGCAGCTGGGAGACAAAGGGAGACAGGCAGGGCTCAGTGTGCACTACCCTTCACAGGGGCACCCAATAGCCTAAGACTCCCATACTCATGAAAGGTTTCATTACCTCCCAATGGTGCTATGGGAGGATGGCCAAGCCTTTATCTTTAAGGGTCCCTTGCAAGCCATGGTGGCATAGGTAAGGATGCGTGGCATGACGGAAATACAGACTTGATCTGTGTTCTTAACCTTGCAAAAGATGCGCTACTCATTTGAAAACTTTGATTTACCTTTTTGAGTACAGATTTTAAAAGGCTCGTTTTATTATTAATGAGTATATCTGTGTGTTTATTTGTTTGTGTGGGTGCCCAGAGAGTCCAGAAGAAGGTGTCATATCTCCTGGAACTGGAGTTTTAGGTGTTTGTGAGCCATCTGATATGGGTATTAGCTGAATTCTGGTTCTCTGGAAGAGCAGTAAGTGTCCTTACTGCTCAGCTATTTCTCCAACCCTTAATTTAGCTTTAAAAAATTCATGAAGGAGGGCAGTGGGGCAGGGAGGATGATGATGAGTGAAAACAAAGTATAATCACACACCACACACACACACACACACACACACATGCATGCACACACACTCACATACACACAGACACCCCCCACGCATGCACACCCCCCCACTCACGCATGCATGCACACACACACACTCACACACATACACACACCAAACATACACAGACAGACACACACACAGCACACAATGAAACCTATTTGTTACTTTGTATGCTAACCCCTAAAATCAACAACTATAAAAACCCAAATAATTACTATTTATTTGGGCCTTTAATTAAAAAATGTTTTTCTTTTTCAGATTTTTCACCGTGGAGAGTTTTGTTCATGCTTTCACTCTGTCATGCCTTAAATTATTTTTATTAAATATATTAAGAAATTAAATATGCAGAATAAGTTGTTTCCTGTGGCGGAACCACAAGGCATGAATCAGTAGGCATCTAGTTGGGAAATACAAACTATTAAGAGACAAGCATTTCATTAAGAAGTGAATAGCATTAAGAACATAAGGGGTCGGTTCGTGTGGAGTCAAATAATTTTGAGACGTTTCTGCTTGGGCTCTATAATGATTGCTATAACATTTCCACCTTGGAGTGCAGTATTTCTTCATTAAAGGTATCGCACCTTCGTCAAACTCAGTATACTGCAGCAAGCACCCGGGCTGGGATCCCTCAGTTTGTTTGTTGGCTGTGGTGTCATGGCTCTTCCACTCGCAGACATGATTACTCCCACAATGTCTGAGAATTATCAGCGTTTAAAAGTCAGAGCTTCACCCAATTCATTTTCTTCTCCAGCTCTCATATAAACTCCTGCTGTCTCTTTTGTTGTTCAGGTTTGAAAGGCACTTACCTTCCCCCCTTGAGTGCGTGTTATTAGTCATACATTGTGCTAGGAGTTTTATACAAACCACTTAATTCCCATAGCAGACGTCCAAGGTAACATTAAGCTTGTCCACCTGACTTTAAACCATGAACTTTTGACCCAGTGCATCATCTTTCCTTGTAAATGTCACAGACTCAATACAGTTGGTATTTAACAACACTTAACAGAGAATTCTTTGCTCTTACAACACATCTTCCTTGTGGTTGTCAAAGTGATATTAACCCGTTTCTGTTGTTTCATAGTTTTGTTTAAGATTCTGTAGCTCTTTATTTCATTAGCTGTGGAGTCAGGTGTCAGGTCAGAGTCCTGCCCACCTCACAGGTTCTTCTCTCATCTGTTCACATCCCTTTCAGATCTGTCAAAACTGTCATCCTCAGAACCTGCCTGGGATCTCTGCACCTGCTCCCCTGTGCATGTTCTCTCCTTGGCCTCGGATGCTTTTATTCCCTTTTGAGAACAAGGACCCACTTTTCACCTTCTCTATCAGTTTGGGGTTCCCACAGAAAGAAAATCAGAGGGATTTCTGACTATAGATTTGACTATAGTGTTGCTATCCGAGAACAAGCCTTTAACACATGGACTTTTTGGGAGGATATTTCCTATGTAACCCCAAACAATCTCATTCTGCATCAGCTCTTGGGTACACACAAACAGGGCCTTAGATCCAATGAAGCTCTCACATCCCATGGAAGAGGAGGCAGAAAGGGTGGAAGAGCCAGAGGGGATGGAAGAGACCAAGAAAACAAGGCCCTCTAAGCAACATAAGGAAAGCTCATGTGACCTCACAGACTGAAGCAGCAGGCACAGGGCATGCATGGGTATCAACCACATCATCTGCATCCATATTATGACTTTCAGGCTAGTGTTTTCAGTTTGGGTGTCTAATTCTTGGGGTTTCTTTTGGATTCTTTAGTTGGATGTGATTTTTTCCTTTTGTTTCAATGTGATTCTTGTTTTATTATATTTTATTCTGTTATATTTTTAATATTATCTCTTAGAAGCCTGTTCTTTCCTATTGAGAGACAGAAATGGGGTGGATAGGGATAAGAGGTGAGGTGGGAAGAAGCTGGAAGTAGGAGACAGAAGGAAAACCATGATCAAGATATATTATGTGAGAAAATAATCTATTTTCCACTACGGAAAACAAAATCCTATTATAATGCTTATATTCTCCTTAGTATTAATATTTTAAAAGTGCAAATGCTTAAGTATTTAGGATATTTAGTAATATATTTATTTTTTTTGAAAAATATATTAAAATCAGGCTGTCAGAGGACAGAGGGCTGTAAGATCACTAGTGGCCAGATAATACTTCAGACTGTCTGGGTCTAAGAGGACTCTTATTCAGCCAGGGAGTTATCTCATTGATGAGGACCTTACCGAACACTAAACACAAGAAAACCCATTTACAAGAAATGAGCCATTTGGTGCATCAGATCAATGGTTAATCTAAGTGTGGCAGGGAATTAAGGCATTGTGGTAGCTTACTAGAATGCATATGGGCCATGAGTTTTCTTTTTCATTTGTTCCAATTACAAAGCAATTCAGCTCTCTGGCTTGTGTTCTGAAGGGTCTGTCCACGGATACATGAAGAGAAATTTAGAAATAGTGTGCAGAAAATTTAGATTATGCAATCTACTTAGGGACATACTAAAATATATTGAATTGTGATCAAACTTTCTGTGCTGCTGTAGCAATGTGAATATAGATTAGCTTCCCTTATGCAAAATTATGCAAGCTTTTATCTCCACGTATCTTATTTTCAGGACTACGAAAGAATAATATTGAATTTGAAATTTAAAACATTTTGTAAGAAATCGAGACTAGGACTATTATACTACTAACTACAATTGGATTTCCTCAAAAAATGCAACACAAATTTTATTTAAACATTATGGCATCACAGGACAGGTGTGCAGGAAGAAATCCTGGCTTGATGTGTATCTATGTGGATGTGCAGAGGTCTTTAGTTATGTGCTAAAAGATTTAACAGCTCAGGTAGGACTTATGCCATTGTGAGGCTTACACTTTGCTTGAAATGAGTTTGGAGGTTACAGGAGAGTTTCATGAGAAGTGTGATTATAGGGCCGGTGTCACAAAGTGAATTTCTCTGAGTATTTTGTTGATAATATCTCTTCTGTGCATAAAGTTACATTTATTTTACAATGTAATAAAAGTTATAGGTAAAAAGTTACATATGAAGATTGTAAAACTGTATTACACAAATGTACAAGTCTGCATAAAGGTTCTACCAGTGGTCCCCACCTCTGCTTCTTTATTTCTGAATAACTAGAGCTCTCAGTGGAGGAGGAAAGCGCGCCCAAACAAGCAGCACAAATCTTTCAGAGACTTCAGTTCCTTCAAAGTAAAATCTCTAAAAATTGTCAGGTGGAGAAATATCACACAAAGTGTTCTTAACACAATAGAATCAAAATTGAAAAATGGTAATGAAATAAAAATGCAGTAATATCTATTATTGTGGGTTTTTTTTTTTTTGTTTGAGACAAGGTTTCTCCATGTAACAGCTCTGGCTGTCCTGGAACTCACTTTGTAGACTAGGCTGGCCCCAAACTTACTGAGATCCACTTGCTTCCTGAGTTCTGGGATTAAAGGTGTATACCAGCACTGTCCTGCTATTATGGTGGTTTCTGTGGTGGTTTGAATAAAATGGCACTCACAGGCTCATAGATTTGAATGTTTGGACACCATAGATTTGCAGCCTTGTTGGAGGAAGTGTATCTGTGGGTAGGCTTTGAGATTTCAGAAGCACAAGTCAGGCCCAGTGTCTGTTCCTGCTGCCTGTAGATCAGGATGTAGAACTCCCTCCAACACCCTGTGCTTCCTGCCATGAGGATAATGGGCTAAGCCTCTGAACCTGTAAGTCAGCCTCAATTAAATGTTTTCCCTTAAAGAGTTGCCTTGCTCATGGTGTCTTTTCACAGCAATAAAACACTAACAAGACAGTCCTTGTAGGTACACACATTTGAATTCTTGGTCCCTAGTTGCTGGAACTGTTTCTGGAAAGACTGTGATGAGTGCCCTTATTGGAGGAGTTGTGTCACTGGGCTTTTGTCAGTCCAATCTTTTTCCCTCTGCCTCCAACTTGTATGTCATGTAAATTCTCATCTGCTACTCCAGCACCATGCCTTCCTGCCTGATGTCACGCTCCCTGTTGTGGCCATAAGTTAAATTTGTGTTGACAAAAGCAGCAAACGAAGTCATTACATCAGATCTTGTGATCCGGGCTATTTCGTCAGTAGTTGGCGTCACCGTTTCGCCTTTTGTTTGTCTTTTTGAGACAGGGTTTCTCTGTGTACTTCTAGTTGTCCTAGTCTACAAAATGAGGAACTCACTCTATAGACCAGGCTGTTCTTTTTTTTTTTTTTAATTTATTTATTTATTAAGGATTTCTGCCTCGTCCCCACAACCGCTTCCCATTTCCCTCCCCCTCCCCCGATCAAGTCCCCCCCCCCCCCTCATCTGCTCGAAGAGCAATCAGGGTTCCCTGACCTGTGGGAAGCCCAAGGACTGCCCACCTCTATCCAGGTCTCGTAAGGTGAGCATTCAAACTGCCTAGGCTCCCACAAAGCCAGTACGTGCAGTAGGATCAAAAACCCACTGCAATTGTTCTTGAATTCTCAGTATTCCTCATTGTCCGCTATGTTCAGCTAGTCCGGATTTATCCCATGTTTTTTCAGACCTAGGCCAGCTGGCCTTGGTGAGATCCCAATAGAACATCCCCATTGTCTTAGTGTGTGGGTGCACCCCTCATGGTCCTGAGTTCCTTGCTCGTGCTCCGTCTCCTTCTGCTCCTGATTTGGACCTTGAGATTTCTGTCCGGGACCAGGCTGTTCTTGAACTCCCAGAGATCTGCCTGCCTCTGCCTTCCAAGTGCCCTGATTAAAGGCCTGCACCACTCCACTTGGCACTGTATGGCTTTTAAGTTGTCTTAGCATCGTTGTCTTCTCTTTAGAGAAGAAGGTTATGGGGTGCAGCTTCATCATTTCATAGCGTTTTCTGCCTGTACCCACAAAGCACAACCCGTATCATTTTCTTTTATTCAGTATGAAACTGAAGACCATGGAAGCACAATGATGCGCTCAAGTTCATGTTGTTAATGCAAATTTGCAATTAAAAATTGAATCTCATGCACAGATCTACCTATTATACTTCTATTCACATAGCAATTGTGAATAATTTCTATCGGCAGAACCTTGATGCTTGGAAATGTTAGAGATTCTTCACCCTTAAAGAACTTCCTTAATTAGGACAGATACCATTCTTGCTCCCACTGTGCTGAAAAGGCATAACCGGAATCTTGGGGAATTATACATTGGCATTTGTAACACCGGCATTTCTAAATGAAATTGAATCATTTATAAGCTTTTATGTATACTGATGATTACTAACAATATTTCTAGTAAACTTTCATGTAAGGTACTTTCCCCAAAATATTTGATTCTGATCTGGATTATGAGAAAATAAGATGTATTTACTGCTTTGAAAAATCAATATGTAAGGTTTTTAGTAACAGTAATGCTGTATCCAAAGCAAATAATACTTTCTACAAATAAGAAATTTCTTATCTTGTTTTGTTTGTTTGTCCATAGATAGGGTTTCTGCTGTGGGAGCTCCTTTGACCAATAGCCTTTAAGATACCTGTCCACTTGGGTGTGGCCTCTTATACTATAATTGCAGCTGTAAAATGTGCTTTCAGCTGCTAGATTCTGCACCTGTTCCCAGTTTGTGCAGAGGACTGTGATCTAGGACAGTGATCTGTGAGTCTCCCCTAAATAAATAACACTGAATTATACATAATTCTGAACTGGTATGGGTTATTTTGTAACTTCCATGATCAGGTTTCTGGTTTCTCTATTTATCCTTGGCTGTCCTGGAACTCGCTCTGTAGACCATGCTAGCCTCAAAGTCACAGAGATCCACCTGTCTACTGAGTGCCAGTATTAAAGGCATGCACTATCACTGCCCACTTAATTCTATTTTTATAATCATACATTTAATACTACAACCTCATTTAAAATAAATGTTTCTTAAAACTCTTAGGAAAATAACTAATTTTTGTTACTAATTGAGGAGTTAAAAAAATAAGCCTAATTGTGAAGAATTATTTAGGACTGGCAAGAAATAGTATACACACACACACACACACACACACACACACTCTCACATGCTCACACACATTCATACGCATACCATCACCATCACTAAAAAATGCAGTAAAAATCAGAAAGATTATTTATAGGATGAAGGAGTATTTTTGTCAATATTATATATTGGAGCTGTTTTGTACAAGTAGTTTCTTTTTCTATATGTTAATAGTTTTATAGAGTAGTTTGCAAGTAGATGACATTTCAGAAAATTAGTTGCACTTCACATCTAAGTCAGTGAATAATTTCTCCCTGAGATAAGAAAAGTTTACTTAGATATCTATAAATGCAATTAAGGAAATAAAAGTAGTTAAATTGTTGCAGGGTCTGTGCATTAAAATATATTTTAAATTATAATAAGGATCTCATTGACCAAGAGTGCAGTGTCGTAATCCTATAAATAAACTAATTAGCAATTTGAATGTTTTGCTGATGTTTGTTATCTCATACATCATAAAACTATTATGTATAAATAGAGAGATAGCTGACAAATGCTTTAAAGACTCTTGTGTACACACAGACGTATGTTTTCAATAGGAAAATAGATCTATTCCTATATGGGTTAAATTATAACCAGTAAAAATTTAATACTGAGGTAAAAATATACCTATTTTATGCCTTGAGTTCCACATCAAAAATGTCTTTCACTAAGATTCCAAAGTTTAAAATTGCCTGCATTATAGTTTTCTGAACATTTTCAATTTGATACCGAAGTGGTAAATTCAGTAATAAATATTTTTTACCATATTTATAGTGGATATATTTTCTCTCAGAGATACAGAGATAATTTTCCACTCAGTCTTGCACAGGCAATTTCGAATATGTTCTTCAGGACAGAATTTGTGAGACAGAGAGACTGTGTTTCACCCACCACCAAGTTTCCTGTGAGATTTCACTATGGTTCAGTCCAAGTTACCAGGTTATATTTCCTGCAATGAGCCATATAAAACCACCTGCCAGCATGGAGAGACTCTTATTCTTTTCAAACCATCATTATCATCATCATCATCATCATCATCATCATCATCATCATCATCATCATCACTATTATTTTGTGAGACAGGATTTCTCTGTGTATCCCTGCCTGTCCTGGAACTTGCTCTGTAGACCAGGCTGGCCTTGAGTTCAGAGATCCTCTTGCCTCTGCCTTCCGAGTGGTGGAAATAATGGCGTGTACCACCACTAAGTAAATAATCAAATAATTCTCTTCAACTTCTTAGGGGCGTCTTCTGATATAAAAACATTTCATGGACATTAGAGGCTTGGATAGTCTGGATGTTATCATTCCCATCAACCAAAGTTGCCAATACTCTGGCAAAATGCCTAGCTACCCCAAGTGCTGGTACTTCAGGGATCCAAGGCCTTGCATGCATTATCAAGTATTTCAGGCAACCAACATAGTCACCCAGGGTCCTCAAGCCCTAAGCGATCTACAGGGGCTTGCACTAGACAGTCTTTAAAAGCTGGATGTGCCCACTCCATGGTCTCTTACCGCACAAGTTTCCGATAGGCCAGAGCACTTTCTTTCTCTCCTCCTCTTAATAAACTCTTAAGTTGTGTATCTTGTGATCCATTCTCGTGCCTGGTAATATCACCGAAGACCTAGGATAGAACCAAACACGACTGGTCAGTCTCACAGCCAAACTGTAGGCAGAGCTATGTGAATCCTGTGGAAAAGGATGAAAGATTGTAGGAGCCAGAGGAGCTAAGGACACCACAAGAAAGAGAATAAACTAACCTGGGCTCATAGGGGTTCGCAGAGACTGAGCTGACAATCAGGGAGCCTGCAGGGAACTGACCTAAGTTCTCTCCATATATGTTACAGTTGTGTAGCTTGGTCTTTTTGTGGGACTCCTAACAGTAGGAGCAGGGGCTGTCTCTTACTCTTTTACTGGCATTTGGGACCCTTTTCCTCGTACTGGGTTGCTTTCTCTAGCCTTAACAGGAGAGGAGGTGCCTAGTTTCACTACAACTTGATATACCAAGGCTGACTGATATCCATGGAAGGCAAGCCCTTTCTGAAGACAAACAGAGGAGGAAAAGTAGATTGGGGACAGAAGAGAGAGGGAGGGGAAACTGCAGTCAGGATATAAATAATAATAATAATAATAATTATTTCATCAAAATATTAGGAAAATTAAAATTAATCAGTACAATGGATGTGGCCAATGAAGGAAAACATCAGCATATTCCTGTAAGTGTTAGCATTCAATTACCAGATATAAAATACTAAAGTCATGAAAGCAATTGCTTCTGGAAAGGTCCCTTACCTATATAATTGTCTCCTCCCCCACTGTGTGTGTTCTCTTGTGTGTGTGTGTGTGTGTGTGTGTGTGTGTGTGTGTGTATGTATGCCATCTAGAGAGGCATAGATAATCCTATTTGTAGGTTGTTTTGTACTCTCTGGAAATGAAAATGAAGAGAAAATTATGTAGCTCCCTGCATAATCAGGACCTCTCAATTTCTTTGATATTCATCAATGGGTTTCAAGAAGGCACAACGATTTTATAACAATACCAAGATGCTCTTTGTTTTTTTTTCATAGTGCTGTCAATGTAGTAGTGGACAGAATAACCGGCACATTGTCCTAACTCAGGGCAGTATCACCAAACCATACTAACTCAGGGCAGTATCACCAAACCATACTAACTCAAGGCAGTATCACCAAACCATACTAACTCAAGACAGTATCACCAAACCATACTAACTCAGGGAAGTATCACCAAACCATACTAACTCAGGGCAGTATCACCAAACCATACTAATTGCCTTATTCTGTGTTGTCATGTACTCCCAGCTTCCAAATGGCCAGCTTTACTTACTTAAAAATGTCTTTGAAGAAGGAACCAAATGATTAAAAATCTGCTGGATAAGAGCATTTAATTTCTTTTGTATGATATAATGGACAGTCCATATACAGCTCTTCTGTCACTTCCCAGGGTACAATGGCGTCTTCAGTAAATGAAGATGGAGATAGCTCAGTGGCTAAGAGCACTTGCTTCTTGCAGAGGAATGAGTTCCCTTCTAAATACCCCTGTCAAGGGGCTTACAGCCATTTTAACTTTCATACAAGGGGATCCAAAACCTTCTTCTGGCCTTATCAGGCATCTGTGCATGTGTGTGCATGCACATGCATCATACATCTCTCTCTCTGTCTCTGTCTCTCTTTCTCTCTCTCTCAAGCACAAACACACACGAAGAAAAAAGAATATGCGTGATTTGCTAGAATGACATTTTTTTCCCTTTAGGAAATAGCTGAAAGACAAACTGTGACTATTCAGACTTGGATAGTCACAAGCATTTCCCACAATCAATTAGGTAAACCTGTCACTTCCATGCTGGCTTTCTTGTCAGTGATAAAATTTTAGAGTTTGTTGAAAATTAGATAATTAGAAAAAATTTATCTGCTATTGTGATTCTGACAGCTTCCCAGCAAAGTATTGTTAAATAAAACCTTCATTGTTGAGAAGACTGGTGGCATTAAAATATGTGATTTTTGTGTTGTAATTGAAATGTATCAATATTTGGTAGTTCTGTGATACTCAACTATGATTTCAAAGGACATAAAAGGATACACGACCCAAAGATCCCTTGAAACTGTAAAACAGATCATTGCATTGAAATGAAAGAGTATGTAAAGTAAAATGCTATCTTAGTTTTCTATTTCCCAGGGCCCTTTCTTGCTAGGCTTTATTTTCTCCATATACTTTAGTTGGAGCAAAACAGTGACTGCCAGAGGAGGTGTGAGGGCTTAGTTGTTCTCAGGGTACCATGTGCCGAAGAAACCTGAAAAATGCAAACAATTTTTCTCTTAATATATTTGTTTTGTTTTCTTAAATCATACTTACATTAACATTTAGTGGGAATATTCCTACTTTAGTATAACTTTAACTAGTCCTCAATTTTTATTTCACACACAGCACATGGTGAATACTGAAGGTTACAATCTAGTATAAGTGGAAACCCTGACTTTCCTTGAATTTAAAAAGATTCCAAAGCTGGGCAGTGGTGCCACACACCTTCAGTACCAGCACTCAGGAGGCAGAGGCAGACGGATATGTGAGTTCTAGACCAGCCTGGTCTACAGAGCAAATTCCAGGACAGCTGAGGCTACACAGAGAAACCCTTTCTTGACTCCCCTCCCCCGCCCCCAAATTAAAAAAGGATTCAGAGACAGAGTCAGAGATCTGCCTACCTTTACTGTGGAAGCTACAGGAGAGGCTTTGTCTTCCCTTTTATGAATGGAAGCTAGATTTTTTTCTAGTTCCATTCATTTGCCTGCAAATTTCGTTGTCATTTTTTTCTTTTAAATAACAGAGTAATGCTCTATTGTGTGAGTGTACCACATTTTCTTTATCCATTCTGCTGTTGAGAGACATTTAGGTTGTTTCCAGGATTTTGCTATTATGAATTAAGTATGCAGAGGCAGGGACAGCATGAGAACATGTTAGTACATTAGCACATCTCCTCAGTGCCCATGATCCTTTCTGGTGCACAAGAAGTCATTCTCTGTGAGGAACCTTAGGTCTGCTTACCTACTGTTCCAAATGGATTTATGGATAAGGTGGAGGGAAGCTGTTTATCCATGTTCTGAAGGCAAGGATTGACTGAGCTTTTGCAGATATTATTAAACCGCATCAAATTTCTCAAACAAACAAGAGTGAGAAGTCCCACAAATCAAGAGAAAATAGTAAGTTGTCATGCTTGTCATGCTAATGGAGGGCAGAACGTAGAGAAGATATTGAAAGTGAAGCAATTTTCTAAAACTCTGCAGTGCTCTTTTTTTCTGTGCAGTTAGTTTATATGAACACATCGCATTTAGAAACACTCCAGAATTTAGCAACATTCACCAGTGTTTGATCTTTGCAAACTTCTAATCCTGCACCGATGTTTTTACAATACCAAATGATGTATCAAAAAATGAATTGCAGCAAAGTTTGTGTTATTTTGAACCTGAAAATGATCAAAGACAGTGAATTTTCTCAATTTTTCCTCTACAGCGTCCATGAAGGTCTGTTTTATTCCTGACATGCTGCAGAGGAGACCATTTGAATCAGTCGTACGATACTGGCAAGACATGAAAGTCAGGTAAAACCACTATGGATGGGAAGGAGCTGGGGGTGTAGTAAGAAGCCGAGAAACACCTGGGCTAAGTACTGGAGTTTTCATTTTCTAGGAGTGGTGAACAAACCATTTATGTGCCTAGATGCCCCCTGAGCACTGGGATTATAGTTATGTGCTGCCGTGTCGCTGGTCTGTGTTGATCAGAGGACACTTGCATGAAGGATGTGCTCAGGGAACAGGGCCTTTCTGTCCCTCTGCTTCAATCCATGAAAATTAGCCCACTCTGTACTTACTGAGCCCAGAATGTTCAAGACAGTACATACTGATTTTATAACTACAGTACGTACATACGTGATTTTAAAACTACAATACATATGCGATTTTATAACTAAACAATGAAGAATTCAGGATATCAACATGTTTCATAGTATGCCTTCAAGGAAAGTATCCTCTTTTTATTGGGGATAACTAATGCAATGCATTCAGGGGCTCTTTTATATTTTGAATTTATATATTTTTTTTGTATACACTGGTCTAACAAGATTTTATTTTGCCATATCTGGCAGACATCCTGTTGAATTAATTTTATAACTGAGAAGTACTAAATCCTTTGGCAGGCCATTCTATTCCCTATCTGATTTCACATCTTTCTGGAGGGAGCATCAAGATCCTTTTAGACATAGAACACGCATAGAGCTCCCAAGCATGTAACTCCCGAGTACAAAATAACTCAGTTCAAGTATTTGGATAAATATTTGTCTAGAACTTTGTATTTTGATATCTCTGTGTGCAAAAATATGAAGGCATATGTTTATTGGTCATGGAGAAATCTCATCTTAGGCGATGAGGGTTTGAGCAAAGGAAAGGTGCTTCATGGGAGAAACAGAACCACGAAGTCCAGTTCACCAGCCATGATGTTTGAGCCTCTGAACTTTTATACAAGAAAGATCACACAGTACTGTGGTTATTTTCATTTTTCTATTTCCTGTCTGTTTTCTGGTAAGACATCCTGGATGTTAATATTTTAATAATGTTATGCTTGGGTGGAAATTGACCTTAACAGTTTTACTTGATAATTAGAAAATGTGCATCCATCTATGTAACAAGTTATCCTCAGTAAATACAATCTAGCAACACATTTTATCTTCATGTTCACTTTTAATGTGTGCTTTAAATAGAAATGCTTCCTACATATTTTCATGGAAATGAAAGGGAGTTTTTTTGTACAAGATGGCCATGGGATAGAAAATCGTTCTTTCAGATTTTGCTGTTTCGTTGCCTGCTTTTATTGTAAGTGATGGTTCAAAGATTTCTTTTACCTTCAAGTAACGATTTTTTATTAAAAGGTAGGAAAATTGGAAAATGGAAGTGGGCATGGATGTTGTTCTCTAGGATTACTGAATGCTTTGGAATGGATTTAGTTCTGAAATGCCTGTAAGAAGTTGCCTGGGGTTGACAAATTGCTGTTTGCTGACCGCTTTTGCAGGCTTGTTCTATCCTTGTAATATTTTTGTTTTCCTTTAGCTTGAAAAGATTCTGGAGGAAGCCTCTTTCCTTTCTCTCTCCCCCGTTTTCCACAGAAAAGGACAAATTTAGAATTATTTTATATAGGAATTTCTGTAACATCCTGAAATTGCTATTTGAGATATATTGGTTTTCCCTTTTTAATCTCTGGGAAAAGATTACTTTCTCTGTATTCAATAACTTGTAGTATGTTATAGCTGTGGCCTGTTACCATTTCCCCAGACATGGGATTCAGGACGCGTTCAGCAATAATACACAGGGTAGCAGATGCTGGCCAGGAAGTCACTCTGCAGGGACCTCTACACATTAATAAGTGTGGGCACTGAACCCTTGTTAGAGTGACTAAATGCAGTGCTGACCTATACCTGTGTCTCACTGTTTCAACAAGTACAGATTGATTTTCCTGTGTCTGTTTCCTCTTTTGACTTTGGTTCTTGCTTGAAAAAAACAGGTATTTCATACAATTATTTAGAGTGCTGTCTGTCTGTTTTGTGCCTTTATTAAGCCTGGATAGTTACTTTCCTATAACACCTTAGCAGAATAATACGGGAAATATTTGAGTCCTAGGCTATCCTGTTTGGTAACTACGCAGTCCTTTCCCAAATAGAATTCTGATTCTCACTGCTTTCTTTCCAAATATGTGGAAATAGCAATTAGCTTACATAATATCGCCTATGAAAAATACATTAGATAACAGTAACAAAACCTTCAAATTACTTATTTTAATTTATAATTTCCAGTATCTGTTTGCTTTACCTTGGTCTACTCCTTTAGTGTCTTTGTTCTGGCTCTGGTTTGATTCCAGGCTGCTTTTCCTAAGTCAATTAAATCTAGTTGTCTCTAAAGTGCTACTTGAAACTAATCTTATTCATACACCATATTTACTTCTCATCATGTTGCTCACTAAATTCCATCTTCCTTCCTGCCTCCCTCCCTCCTTCTCCCCCCTCCCTCCTCTCTTTGTTCTTCCCACTCTCCCTTCCCTTCCTCACCTTTCTCTCTTTCTCTCCCCCCTTTCTTTCTTGGGACATGGCCTCTCTATGTTATCACTTGTTATCCTGGAACTCTATGTAAACCAGGATGACCTTGAACTCACAGACATCTACCTGCCTTTGCCTCCAACACAATGAAATTAAAGTCATGCACTGCCATCCCAAGAGGTTCTAAAATTCTAACATAATCTCTGACTTGCAATTTATTTTTCTGGAATTTTCTGGAACTTTCTAGAATTCAAGATAATTTTTCTTATATGTGCTATGTATAACATGTTTGAGTATATTGAGAGACATATCCATATGTTACATTGAATTATGAATGAAGTGATAGGAAATAGTGAATAATGTTAGATTTAAACATTAAAAAAATCTCTTAAAAGTTTTTCTTTTTATTGACTGATGTTTCTGTCCTGCCTAGTCCTGCAGTCATTCAGTCCCAAATAAACACACAGGGGTCTACATTAATCATAAACTGATTGGCTTATTAGCTCAGGCTTCTTATTAACTCTTATAACTTATATTAGCCCATAATTCTTGTCTGTGTCAGCCACGCAGCTTGGTACCTTTTCAGAGAGGCAGTCACATCTTGTGTCCTCTCTGCCTGAGTGTTGTATGCAGACTGAATCTTTCCTCTTCCCAGAATTCCCATGTTCTCATGGCCCCACCTACACTTCCTGCCTGGATACTGGCCAATCAGCATTTTATTAAAATACAATTGACAGGGTACAGATCATTGTCCCACAGCATCTTCTTTTTCTTAGTATTAAAAATCTTGAAGAGGATGGATTGAAAGGAGAATTTCTCTATCAAATTAAAACTTCTGAGAGATGCAGAAATTTTCATCTTTCATGTGTCTGGATGATGCAGGATGTAAACAGATACACACTGTCAATGGGCAGTTTGAAGTCCAGGACAGGTAACATGTGTTTGAGTTGTGAGCATTTAATTTAATTCAAGGTAGGACATCTATTTCATGAAACATCCTTCAGCAGATCACTGTCCATAATTACCATGTGTTATGAGGTCTAAGAAGTGGAAAATAAATAGCACAGAGAAATATTGGCAAACTATGAAATAAGCATTTAAGCAAAGACAGGCGAAGAAAATGGGAAGTAGATTTATTCAGGTAGGCAATATAGAACAATAAACAAAAGAGTTTAAGGGCGATATAAAAGTTATTAATAGTAAAGTTGAGTGGGGCGGAAGGTGAGGGAAAGTTCACACTACAAGCCAAGAACTAGTAGCAAATGGAATGATTGCTTACACTGTGTGTACTCCGTCACGAGCAGAGTTAAAGTGCCAATGTCGTTCTTGAACTTGCCTGTTGTGTTTTATCTGGTGATGAATTACACCACGTTACTTCCAAAGTAGCCCAGGAAGTGTCGGGGAGGCTCTTTTCTCTAGTTATTTAGAAAGATGCTTTTAATTCCAAGATTTTAATTCCTTGGATTGTTATCACAAGGTAGAGGTGACTTATTTGTTTAATTAAAAAGACTGATGTTCATGAGAAAATAAAAAGAAAATGCCTAACAGTGTAAAGCAAAAGCCAATACCAGAACCTGAGTTTACATGAGTGAGTTATCTTTGTACAGATCATTAAATGAAATTCATCTCTCATATGCCACTTAAGGGAGGTAGTTCAAAACACTTTATATGTTTTGTGGAACTTGCACGTCACATGGTATTTATCTGAGTATTTAGTGAAGTAATGTTTGTTCAAATAATTTGTCAACAGCTTGACTTTAGTGTTTTTTTTTAGCACTAAACCCTTCTTAACACAAGTTGTTAATTTCTTATAAAAATGTTTAATGAATTATGTCAAAGTAATTAAGAACACTGAAGAAATTAACTCAATCTTTTCTTTATATTTAAAAAAGTTAGAAATGTTATGTCTTGAGGTATAAACAGTAATATTAATTTTTTCTTATAATTTTTTTATTTTACATACCAACCCCAGTTCCCCCTCCTTCCCCTCCTCCCAATTCCCCTGCTTCCCCCCCCATACCAATCCCATCCACTCCACAGAGGGGATAGAGCCTCCCCTGGCATGCTAAGATGAGGCAGGGCCAAGCCCCTCAACCCTGTAATCAAGGATGAACAAGGCCTCCCACCCTAGGAAATGGGCTCCCAAAAGCCAGTTAATGCATTTAGGATAAGTCCTGATCCCACTATCAACATTTGCCCCCCAGCAGATCAAGCCACATAACTGGGATCCATATTCAGAGCACCTAGATTAGTCCTATGCACGTTCCCCAGCTGTCAGTCCAGAGTACCTGAGCTCACAGTACCTTAGGTTGAAGTAGTAAGGGCAGCGGGGCTGCGTCCCCAGCACCCCGGCTGCCTGCTTGTTGGCTAGCTTATGCCCCGAAATAATTACACGGACACTGTATTCATTTAATCACTGCTTGGCCCTTCTGCCCTAGCCCTTACTGGCTAATTCTGATATCCGGATCAACCCATCTCTAATAATCGGTGAGCACCGGTCTTACCGGGAAGATTCTAGCCTAGTCCATCCTGGGTCGAGCTTCATGGCGTGTGTCTGCCTGGGAGCTGGGAGTATGGCGTCTCCCTGAGGCGTCTGCTCCCGAGAGCAGAGCGGTGGAGTCTCTGACCTCACTTCCTCTTCCTCCCAGTGTTCTGTCCTGTTTTCTCCTCCCACCTATCCTCTAACCAATAAAATGGGCCAGGGCAGTGCCTTTATTAGCCAATGACCTTCCTCCATCATTAGGTCAGCTGTCTCTGTGGTTTTCCCAGTCATGATCTTGAACTCCCCTTGCTCATATGTTCCCCTCTTTCTCTCTTCAACTAAGCTGCAGGAACTCAGCCCAGTGCTTGGCTGTGGGTTACTGCATTTGCTTTCATCAGTTACTTGATGTGGGTTCTAAAGGAACTTCCAGAGGTAGCATCATCCCTGACTTCAAACTCTACTCTAGAGCTATAATCATAAAAACAATGTGGTATTGGCATAAAAAAGATATGTGGATCAGTGTAATTGATTTGAAGACCTTGACATAAATCCACACAACTGTGGCCATCTGATTTTTGACAAAGAAGTCAAAATTGTACAATGGAAAAAAGAAAACATCTTCAACAAATGGTGCTGGCATAGCATGGCTGAATGTCAACATGTAGAGTAACTTTTGGTCTAATCCTTCCCCTGGAAGCTTGCATCATGCCTGCTGGTAGCATTACAGCTGGTCCTTAGGGTGGAGGCTTTCAGGTCGGATCCAGCTTGGGTCCTGTGTCTGAAGAACATGGTATCTTCAGCAATAGGGACTTACCTTCAGCCCATGTGGGAAAATTCTACACTATATTTGTAGACTTACATGTATTATGTGTAATTTTAGGTAAATAGATAATTATGTGAATCCCTATGACTCTTGCAGACATCCATTCTCCATCTACCTCCTTGATTGCCCCCCTCCCCATCATGTGTCAGATTCCCCCTTCAAATCAGCAGTAAAACATGGGAATTTTAAAAAACTCTCATACAATTCTAATGCTGAGAGGGTATCATTACCACCATACAGCTCTACGTAGACACACACTCACAGCTTTGTGCTCCTCAATGCTGGGGAAAGTCTCATAAACAGAGATTAGGCTATGCTGTCACTGTGAGAATGTTACAGTGTGCTTACAAGGACCTAGATGGTAAAGTCTACCACAAACTATGCTGTGTGCTGAGTAATGCATATATAAGCATGCATTTGTAGATCACATTGTATAGTAGAGTATGTACAATATGGTCTTTTGAGCAAATGACAAACAAAACAACTTGCAACAAAGTCATGCTTATGAGAAGAAGGAAGCAATTAAGAGACATGAACAGAGGACTGGGTGCTGCCCGTGTAACAGGCATACTGCGGTACAGTGATCACCCTTTTGTATGTATTGATACGAGTGCACTCCCTAGTAAAGGCGCGAAGCTAACTAGAACGAGTACATTAGACAGTAGTGTACATGTTTATTATGATGAACAAGCATTATGTAACACACACAATTAAATGTGTGGTGCAGTATGCTTGTTTATGCAGCATCCCTACGGCGATGCGAGAGATGCATGGTAGGGTGACAGTTGTGCTGTCACCCTGGGATGGGAAATTTGGGGCTCCATAATGTCTAACCTTAGGGGACCACTGCTATATCTATATCTGAATTGATCTCAGCGTTGTTGGGTAACACTCCACCGTGTGTGTACAAATGTATCTATTCTATTACTCCAGCAAACTTTGAAAGCGATTATAGATGAACTATTCAAACTCTTTTGAGCTCAATATGTCCAGACTCTCTCTTGATCTATTATTTGTATTTGTCTTTTCAAAAACCATCCCATGAAACAGTTGAATCCTTTCTTTGGTTCCTCATAGGCTAATTTACCTTTCAGGAAGCCCTGTAACTGGAAATCTCCCTGTTTTGTTAGGTGACCATACAGAATCATTAAAATTGTCCTAAATGTTCTGTGAGTTTTTTCAACCAGAAAAGCCTGGAAATACTGGTGCGGGGGGAAGGAGAGGGGAAGAGGAAGGAAAAGATAATTTCTGACTTCTGAGGTCACATTCTTGTTATACTGAATTCCAAACTCAGAAATAAATCAGATGAATTCTCTATTAAATAGCAAAAAATCTAAGAAGGCTTAGTATATCATTTCCAACAACCGATTCAAATGTTTCAATCCAAAATGGAAATGCCCAATTACAAAAGTTTAGACATTCAGTAAGATATCTTTGAGGGAAAGCGGTGGGATATGCTTTGAAATCATTCAGATAAACTGGTTCCTTAAGTAGGCTTAAGAGTCCTTTTCACATGACATTGCTAAATTGGGGTGAAAAGGCAATTATAAGATAAATATGTTTTACTCACGAGTGTGACTTGGGGTAATAGAACTTACTACATCTTTCTGTATTTCTTGCCTGCACTACTATTTTTCATTTTCTGCTATGTTACAACCTTAATTTACTATTCATTGTGCTTATAGAGTGTCTCTAATCCTACGTCCCAGGAAATATATTTTCATCAGTGCAGAGAATCAAACGGTGACATGTTTATGGGTTAATATCATGAAATAATAAATATTTACCAGACAAAATACACAAAAGAATTGAATAAATTTTGCTCGATATTTCTTACAGTATCACCAGGAGGCCAGTTGAAAAATATTAGCACTGAAGTAGATTTTTGTGCGTGAAAATTTATAGCAACGGGAAGCAGAACTTTAAGATGAAGCTGCCGGCATAATCTTACCGCACGATCCCTAGGCTCTGTCAGGGAGATTGAAACTTTTGATCTCCATCATTATCTTTAGGTAGTGCATTCATAAACCGAGCAGAGGTGAGTAATGTTCTCCAACAAACCCCGTCGGTAGAGCCAGTGTCTTGAAAGGCACCTCCATCCCTGCCTCCCACCATCTATCGACAGGGGACCACTCGTCTCAGCTCTTCTGGTTGTGTTACGAAAGCCCACTGTTTACCTTAAGCTTCTCTTTTTCCTTACCAAATTTTTTTTCATAGTATTCAGACAATTTTTGCTAAGGTATTTTCTTTGGGGGGGGGGGAATTACAGTTTCTTCTTTAACGCTTAGTATCCCTGCTAATAACTACAGGAACGGAACTTGGGTCTCTAAGTTAGCTGCTTTGTGTGTGCGACAGTAAAGTTTTGAAGCAATTCTTATGTTCATATGCTTGTGTGCACACAGTGGCCATGATGTCAACCACAGGAGCCGTTCCTCTGACGCCGTCTGTCATGTTTTTGTGATGGCCAATTAGACGAGGCTGGTGGACCAGGGAGCCTAGAGGTTCATCTATTTCTGCTTCCCCAGTATTGTCAATACAAGTGTGTGCCATCATGTTGGCTTTCTGTGTGGATGCTACGGAGAGAATTCAGGCCTTGCGCCTGATTCAGGGTTATTGATTTCTGTCAATCAGCAGTTGGTGAATAATTCACTGCTAAAGAAACACTGGTGCTTGCTTTCTTTTGATCTCATAAAATAGTCTTCATTTGAAACATTTCTAAATAAAACAGTAGAAAATAATCTTATTAACTGCTTAAAAGAGGAAAGTGAATTCAAGCGTGCCTGATTAAAATGCAATTATTTTTATAGCCTTAGTGTCATGGTCAATTTGTTTAATTTTATTCTCCACTGGTTAAAGGTTTTTGAAAATAAAATGAAATATATACTTATTTATAGAGGAAACCATTGTAAAATTCATAAACAATTTTTTTTAGTCATGTTTGGTTCTACCCTAGGCATTTGGGCTATGCAGTCTACCGTTCTTGGCCATTCAGGCAGTGGAGGGAGGGCATGGACTCAGTTAAACCAAACAGTGTTTGCCAACTTCCACAAGTTCTAGTTGTCATCTCTTGGAGGTCTGCTTTCTCTGGTCTTTGGTCTTGGGAATGAGAAAGTAATAAATACAATTGGTCAATGTCGTTCACATGGTCATCCTATTACTCTGTGATTTTGAGATTGGCTTATAGAGCATAGCTGGAGTAGTGCAGAAATGGCAGTCTGCATGCTAGAGAGGCTGGGAACCTCCTAGCTCTACAGTTTGCACCGTTAGATGCTCAAGTAGTCTCAATCTGGAGCGGAAGGCCTAGGGCAATTCCTGGAGAGCTGCTGGCCTTCAGTCAAGTATAGCAGGGGTGGTGCCAGAAGTCCCAGCAGCAACAGGACAGACACAGTCACAAGGAAGACACCAAGGCAGGCAAGCAAGTAGCCCTGCTTTTCCACTCAGATTTCAGTGCTGCTGAGAGAAGGTACTGCCTACTTAGTAAAGGGTCTTTCTTCTCCAAGTTAACCCTTCCCAGAAATGCCCTTACGAACCCTCCCCGAGGCTTGGTTGAATCCAGACGCCGCTAAACTGACCGTCAAGATTCACCACCAGGCAGTTGTGTCTCTGTTGGTTTAAATCTGGATCACTACAAACAGGAGAACCTAAGGTAGTGTTACCATCAAGAGAGGCATATGGATTCATCTGAGGAAGATGGAAATGGGATGTGTCAGTCTCTGTATTTGTTCACACACGAGTGGGGCGGTCTACATTCTGAAGCGTATGTTGAGCTTATTGGGGGCAATGATTCAGAGTCAGTTGTGTGTAAATAAGATTTTCTGCTTTTATAGACTGTGGTGGATTGAATGGAAAATGGCCCCCAAAGCATCAGAAATGTGAACATTCCCAGTTGGTGGTTCTACTGGGGGAGATTATGGAACCATTAAGCTGGGCGCCTACCGGAGGAGGTTTATCACTAGAGGCGGGTTTTGAGTGATAGAGACTTGCCTCGTTTCTCTTCTCCCTCTGTGCTCCCCGTGTGTGGGTAAAAGGTGATGAGTGAGCTTCCTTCTCCTGTTCGTGTTGCCAGGCCATGCCTTTCCCGCTACAATGGACTCTATCCCTCTGCCGCTAGCTGAGAACCAAAATAAAGTCCTTCTTTCTTAGGTTGCATCTGCTTGCAGTATTTTATCAAATCAGCAGGAAAGTAACTAACACGCATCTCATGGATGAAGCTGACAGATCCAGCACTTAGATGGCTCACTGCAGCTGCTGCTCTGCTCACAGAGGCCCAGGCACCAGCCAGAAGGAACACACTTATCAATCAGCGGCTGTGCTCACTGTGGTTCCCTGACCTACTCGTGGTGGAATGGAACATACTTACTGCATGCTTGGAACTGGTGACTTTCTGTACGACTCGAACAGTAAGCAAAGGCAAAGCAACAGGAGCTTCCCAGAGAGATACCAGGCACTACAGCATCATCAAACACTCAAAGGGCATTGGCTCTTACTCCCTCCTCCGTAAGGTTGCTGGTTTTGTCTTGTGCAGCTGACCAGCAAACCTCCGGGGAGGACTGCAGAATTCCTGAAACTGAATAACGGGCTTTGCTGGCAGGTAGTGTTCTGAATGCGATTTCAGTTTTCCTGCTTGAGGAAGCTGACTTTGCTCATGGTACTTTGTCCTGAGTTACTGATTAGGAAAACTCTTTTCATCAAAAAAAAAAAAAAAATCTGAACAAGGGAAAATCCACAAGTGGTTTTAGAAGAGAGTGCAGGCTAAAGGTGTACCAATTAGTATTGGGGTTACAGACTGCATTGGTGGCTGGAATTTGCAAAGCAGCGTAGAAAGTAGCATGGGACAAAGTTGTGAAATCTGGCTGGGTGTTGTAACTAAATTATAATCTTAAAATACATCAGACAAACAAAGCTAGAAACCTGTGGCTGGGAGCTCATAAACCCCAGGGGAAAACCAACTACTGTTATTTTGCTAAATGGACATAGTATCAAAAGGCGTTCTAAATATGCATCTCTTATGCCTATACATTAGTATAGCTCTTGGTCCGCGCTAGAGAAGTGTTTTTTGTTTGTTTCTTTGTTTATCTTAGTGGATGACATCATCACGGAGACTCACAACTGGCCAAAGTGCAGAAAATAAGTATCTGTGGAACGCTAGCCATAAACAAGATATAAATAGCACATTCTTACCTCCTCCCCCCCCCCCCCAGTTCACAGGGAACATCTCACAGGAGAGTAGAAAGATTGTGAGAGGCAGAGTCAGAAAGAACTGGGTTGGAAGCCTGTCTTGTGGACATGACAGGACCATTGCACACAAGAACCCACAGCAGCTGTGGATGCTTGCACAGGACCAGCTCGACACCAAGCCAGTCAGCATCCCAGCACAGTGGGGACAGTCCATGAGTCTCTACTTCTAGTTAGGGAGCTGTAACAGCCGGTGGATGCTGAGGGAGGTCAAGTCCATTTTATTAAAGGCTAGGGCCTCTGGAAGATTGACGACGCTCCAGGGATGGTGTAACACCTACGGTATTTGGGCAGCACAAAATACAAGAATAGTCGGAGAGGAAGTTGGGTAATGGACGTAGGGTAGAGACCTGGGGGAGTGTGAAAGTGGGACTACGAGGTGCCTATAACCAAAATACATAGTATACGTGCATAAAATTTAAAAATAGATTGTAAAAACATGTGTAGAGTTTGGTGGTATTGCATAAAGAATTTAAATATATTGCTTTAAGTTTCAGTTTAAACACAGTTAGGAGGGCAGAGGAAAGATTTCCTGTTAGGAAATTCTTGGCTTTGACATGAAGACTAGGTTGAGTGGGACACAGTGTGAGGTAGAAGTTAGAAGGCCAATTCATCGTCCAAGTGAGAGCTGATACTGGCTTAGACCGAGATAGTAGCAGGGGAAATGGACCAAAATGGGTGGACTAGAGAAACACTTCTGAAAGCTGAGCTAATAGAATTTGATGATGGATTAAAGGTGAGAGAGGAATCAAGAAAGGAAGGCACTAGACGTTTGTCTCGAGCTTAATGTGGACATGAAAGGAAATCCTTAAGGGAGAATGTGGCAGGAGACTTGAAAAACATCCATTTTTCCACTTAAGCGTATAAGGCTCCAGATATGCACTTTGATAGGCAGTGGAGATGCTAAACAGGCAGGCGGATAAGTGAGTCTGACCTTCGAGGGATCAGCTAGGGTTAGGGCTAGGATTAGAGCAGCGCTGTCTAAAGCCACAAGATTCCTTAGCACTAAAGAGAATACAGAGATGAATGGAGGTGAATGGCTAGCAATGGAGTGCTCCTAATATTTGGAGATTAAGCAAAAGAGAAAGAGATAACACCAGAGTCTACTGGCGTACAACTAAAACAAGAAAAAGTTGGATCCCAGAAGCCAGAAGAGAAATCGTTCACAAATGAGGCAACGATCAATTATTTCAAATGCGACTGAATTTCAGACAGGGTCAGGACAGAGTCATGATCTCTGACAAGACATAGCATGGAACTATAGAGACCTTTACAAGAACACTCTCCGAGATGCAGAGATGGGAGTGGGAGGTTGCTGTTAAATAAGAAGGGATCAAGAAGGCCTTAAATTATATATGTTGAGCAAAATTAGAATGCACAGCAGCCTAGCTACAAACAAAACGTTGAGGCAAGAGAACTCTAAATCTTCATTTGTCTAATACACATTTTTGAGCTCTGCTTCTTACTGTCTCTTTTACTACTTCTCTCCCTCAAACAGTAACCAGTCTTTTAGCGTTCTGTCCACACCGTTTTACAGTCTACATTCATTGGTTCTGGAAACTCTCTCTCCAATGTCACCAATGCTTGCTCATTTCCTTCTCTCTGATTGCTCAGAAGTTGGTATGGTACTATCTTCTCAAAACTTTCTTATTCCTTATTAGCAGTTCCTTATTACAGTTTTCTATTGAATTGCTTTTCTTCTATCACATGTCCTTTTAGAGACTTTCTTTTTTTTTTTTTTTAGTTGTTGCAAAAAAAAAATTTCCGCCTCCTCTCCATTTCCCATTTCCCTCCCCGTCCTCGCACACATCGCCCCCTCCCCCACTCCCCTCCCCCTCTCCCCTCCCCCTAGAGACTTTCTTGACAATCATTATTACATACAATTTTTCTTCAGACTTTGCATTTCCTTCCATAATAATTGGCCTAGGGTCTAATGGCCTCAGTGACTTCAAATATCCCTTCAATGTGAGTGACTCTTCTATTTGCGATCTTAAATATTTATTTATTTATTTTTTACGGAGTTAGCCAGAAGAGGGCACCAGACCTCAATACAGATGGTTGTGGACCACCATGTGGTTGCAATTTTTTATTTGCGATCTTAATCGACTTCCAAGTTCCCACCCACATCTTTTATTTTTATATCAATAATCTTACTTGATAACTTGTCAGCTGCATGCTGTAGGCTCACTCATCTTCACGGCTTTCTGTAAAATGAAGAAAGTTAGCTATCATAAACAATTTCCATAAAGTTAGACAATATTCTAACATCTAAATAAATGTTTAGGAATAAAAATGTCTTATGAAAAAATGTGTCTTAGTTCTTAATGTATAAATATAGAAGAATTATTCATAGAATATTTTATACCTATAAAATGCTGAAAGCTGATCAGAAAATCGGTTCTTATAAAATAATGAATCAGATGTTTGATAAGACATTAATGGTGCAAGGAGAGATTACCAGTATGAATTTTAATTAGTGACAACTCACTTAAGACCAGACTGGAAATATTGCTTGGGACGTGAATAGCAGGCATTTAAGGCACATTTTCATGGTACTTTACTGTGAGACACTGTACTGTCTGCATATGTACAAAGAAATTAAGGCTATGATTATGACCTTAAAGAACCATATTTACTCCAGCCATTCAGTCAAAGTTATATGAATAATGATTGGCTGAGGTATTTTTGCTAGTAGGAAGAAGTTCTGAATTAATGGGAACAGTTTTAAGGAGAACGTGGCACTTATGGGGGCCAAGTAGCATTAGTGGGAATCACAGAAAAATCTGTGGAGAAATAGAATTCCAGGCAGAGGAATGAAGTGGGCACTGAGGTGGAAATGCCATTAATGTGTTTAAGTACTTGTTGAATTTCTTTGATCTGCTTTGAGAAAGACATGGATTTTGGATTTTTCCACCAGATTTTGGAATATGTAATATACATCAGGAGTTACAAGGTGTTATTTTAGGTAAAATACTCAAATATAAATGCAAAAGTCATTTATGCTTTACAGAGCCTCAGGTAACTTTACATAATATTTTTTAATGTTCTGGCATTTTGCTTGCTGGTCATCTGAGGACAGGTGTAGATTATCCTCTCATGACACAATGCTGTCAGGTAAAATGTTTGGGGGTTTGGAGCGTTTCATGGTTTAGACTCTTGGGTGAGGGATATGCAACCTGCATCTGGTTCTGAAGTGTGGATTTTTTGGAGACAGTGGATGTGATGGCTAATCTTGATTGTCAGGTTGATGGAATTTAACATCACCATGGAAACAAACCTCTAGTCTGTGAGAAAGGTTCCTGAAGGGGCTGAGGTAGGAAGACCCTCTCTAAAATGTGGCAGCGCATCCCATGGACTAGCGTCTGACTGAATGAAAAGGTGAAAATTCCGGAGCCTCAATATCTACCTCTTTGCTTCCTGACTATGGACGGATACAATGTGACCGGATACCTTACATTCTTGCTGTTAGACCTTCTGCCTGATGATAGACTACATTCCCCAGTTGTGAGCTGAGACACACCTTTCCTTCCTTAAGTTGCTTGATAGATATTTGATTATAGCATGAGCAAAGTAACTGGACTATAATGGACAAGTATACAACTTGAGTTGGTGGCAAAATGAGGACACATATTTAAATGTGGAAGTGCTGTATAAAATGCAGAGGCAGGGGGCCAGGCTGTGGGTTTCTAATTGTGCTACTTGCCAGTGTCTGAAGAAAACAGCAAAGAATGTTGCATTCTTGTCGGTTTGTACCCACCTGATGTTCTCACATTCAGGGTGGAGACAAATTAGCTGCTCTTTGCGCACACCTACTTTCATGGAAAACCTCTTGTTCATGGCAAACCACCCCATCCTTTGGTGGATCCTACACTATCCTGCCCGAGTTAGACAGCTTGCCATGGGCATTTTGCGCAATTTATTTTTTCTGGGAATCTTAGTTTTGCTGATTAATAAAAGGACTTGTGAACCAGATGCATCCCTATTTGATTTCTACTTCTTGTTTTTGTTAGGAAAACTACATTTCTCTGAGCCTCCGTTCTCTGGTTTTAAGATTGAAAATGTCCAATGAGACAAATTATGTAAACAATCAATCTAACTGTGGTGGTCCATACCTATAATACTGGCACTTGGGAGGTTGAAGCAGGAGCACTGAAAGCTTGGTGCAGCCTAGACTACATCGTAAAACCTGCCTTAAACAACAACAATAAAAAGCTTATTGACTTTTATGTGGAATCAATAAACAAGTCTTTTCCTTATTTTATCTTACCTTTTCAGGGCAGAAATCAGAGTTATTGATGATTTTGGAGTGTGTATGGTACAGGGGATCCAACCCAAGGTGTTATACAGACTAGACAAGCACTGAGTTGCTCCCCAGTCCGGGGTTTCCCTTCTTTAATATCACCCCTCCCTGTTTAACTGTTTTTATGACATCGATTTTTCTGGATTCTTCTTGCATTCTGTTTGGCCTCCGCATCCTCCGCTCTTCCACTAGCGGGTGAGTTACTGTGACTAAATGCCTGACAGAAGTAGCTTAAGGGAGGACAAGTTAATTCTGGCTCAGGTTTCACAGGCTCATGCCCATGAGTGAGGAAATGATGATGGAGCAACTCCTGTCCATGACAGTGGGAGCTTGAGGCAGCTGGGCCCTTTTGAGGGACCCATAGAAAGCACAGGGCATGGCTCAAAGCAACCTAGGCTATCACCCTTAAAGGCCAACCCCTAACGATCACCTCCACCAGCTATGTCTCTTACCTCAAATGATGTTACCGCTTGTAGCGGAAGCATCCAAACACACGAGCCTAGTGGAGACAACTGAAATTCAAACCATAGCTTTTCCTTACCTTCTACACGTGTCTTTCCTGGAGATTCAGATTCAGTCTCTGCCCTTTAGCCATATTCTTAAGCCAATCTATCTAATGCCCGCGGCTTCATAGAGGATGTGGAAAATAATGACTCAATTTTTTTGGTCTTCAGTAGACTGGGTCCTCTTCAAAGACTTAGATTCTGTTCCTATTTGTGTCTTCTCTCTGTGTGGGTGATTGTGTCTTACAACCGTGTTTGAAGGTCAGAGGACAGTTGTTGGGGTCAGTTCTCTCCTTCCTCTCAGTACCTGTAAAGCACTACTAAGATGATGATTAGTGTTAATAAGTCCCTAAGGTCTTATTGTTAGCGGACCTCCTAATGCTCATTTATGTGGAAATAAGACAAGAAAGTGAAGAAATTTAACTCTATAATTCAAAGCTGTTGCCTCTCCTTTGCATCCATCCATGGATGTCTTGAACACAAGACTTATCAGCCGGTTAGCCAGCTGGATTATTGTTAAAGGAACATCAGTCATCCCGAGCTTTCCTCGGATACCTAGAGAACTCTGTGATGAGCGCAGCTGCTTGCTCTGTCTACTAAAGGTGTGGCCACAGCCAACACTGTTGAATAGGATTTGTTCCAGACTTTATCACACATTTTGATGAGTATCAGATGACCCTGTAACATCTACACCTTGACCAGAAGGGACACATTTCTGGTGTTCTAGAAGAAGAATTTGCCACCCAAAAGTCAAGACTATGATTGGTCCAAAGAAACAACTGCTATTGGCCCCAGACTAAAGACGGTGATTAATCCCGTACAAGTAGGATGCTTAGACTCAGAGAGTTGGCGGGGTGCCACTCTCCTGTGCTGCCATGCCTGGTGGTATAGCATTAGCTGCAGCAAATGGCTCTCCCAAATGGTCTTTTCTGACCCATTTCCAGTAGGGTGGGTTGAGCTGGCTAGAGAAGCATTAGACACGACAAACTGAGAGATGGGCAGGAGGGCAGAGGTGGCAGCTACAGGTGAGCAGTCCTCAGGCTAGCTTCACAAGTGGTGGACGAGCAGCTGTCTGGCAGCAGAGGGAAGAATTGCTAAACAGTTTAGAGCAGCCAGGGCAGGAATAACAGAAGCAGAAGCAGAAAACTAGCAAGGTAGCTAAGACTGAAGGATAAAAGGCCGCAGAGCACTAGAGAAGAGAAACTGCCGGCCTTCCTTGGTTGCTAGAAACGTTCTACAGAGCTGTGAAGGCTCAGTGCTTGAGGGTATCGGATACCCAGGCCAGCAATTATACTACTGACAAGAGTTGAGGAACATTGATGCTTAGGCTTAGAAGCTGCAGTGCTAGTTGCTAACTCATGCTGAAGGGAACTGATCTAGGTCCACACAGGGCTGTAGCACTCAGGGCTCCGACACCAGAGAGCGCCACCTGATGCTGCTCTTACCTGCTTCTTACCAACGTTGAAGAGTTTGCCCTTTCCTATAACAATTTCCTTTTAGATGGAGCATAAGGGCTCCCAGCACACGATTTAAAACTTTTTCTTTTATTTTTTAAAATAATTCTCTGAATGTTCACTGGTAGATATCCCCGTGTGTTCCAAACTGTGCGTGATGTCTTCCTATTCCTTTATCTAAAGTTGTGTGTATTTCAGGGAGAAAACAGCTCAGTGGATTGGCGTGTACAGAGAGCATATTTATCCCAGTTAGAGAGGCAGGAACTCCTCAGCCAAAGTGCTGGCAGATTCAGTGTCTGGCAAGTTCAGTATTTGGTATGTCTAGCTGCCTAATTTACAGATAAAGAGAAGCCTTTTCATTGTAACTGTCCATGGAAGAGGCCTCTATGCAAGGACTAATCAATGAGATAAGGATTTGATAAGGCAGAATCTTTATCACATTGATTAGCCTTATGTTCAATTTCATAACACCAGCGCATAGGTTTTAATATGTGGATTTTGAGGGCCACAAATTTACCTATAATAATTTTGTACATTTATTTTCTTAAGTTCCCAGTAATGATATCTTGACAAGTAAACTTTCCCAAGCTAAAATTCCAACCCAAGAACATTCTAGATACTTCCTTTTATATTATCCTTTTTGAAGATATTTATATTTTATTTCTGTTGTTTAGAAATTTAATAGCAGCATGTATGTAACAGTCCTCTGAGGCAGAGGAAGACCATGACAAAAAAATTCTATACACACAACAGTAACACATTCAATGCTGTTTCTCAATGTGATATGTCAAGTGACAGATTGACTCAGGGGAACTGGCTCCAGTTACATGATGTAACTCGACTTATTACTAAGTGGACAATACACATAATAGCAAAGGGTTGCACAGACTTACAAAGTTCAGAATTTTCTGTAAGAGTATATGCTTGTGTGCACGTGTGTGTGCAGACAGACTTATAAAAACTGTTCTGTATAGCATTATTTCAGCAAAGCCACACATCACAAACATGTTCGCCACACAGTGCGACTTTATTGTGTAAGACATGAGTGTGTTTTGATCCAGAGTCAAATTCAAATGCACAGAATGCAATCTTAACGCGTGACTGTCGAAGAAACACATACTTGTTTTCAAAATTAAGCTAAGTTATCCAAGTACAATTATTTTTAGTGCAGACCTAGTAAATCTCTAAGGACTGAGAATAGGGTTCTAGATCTGCTTGTGGCATCCCTCACCTTTTCCAGAATGTGCAATCTTAAAAGCGGATCCAACTCTTCAGTTCAACAGACAGAGGGTGGGAGAATTAGTTTTCCCCAGGGACGATGTTTTTAATTGGTCATACAACACCACGTGGTCAGCCCTGAAATCATCCAGACAAGTAACACTAAACAGATTCAGAAAGTTGCATTTATATATGTATGTCTTTATACATACATGTGAAGATGGCAATTAAGGAAGAAGAGCTCTGAGATTCTAGACTTATGACATGTACGTTGGGTACCGCGTGTGCTGTCGTGCACAGCACCAACCAAGACGGTTTGGGGTACTTCAGCTCAGAGTCAAGACCATCAAATGTTATGGCTTACAGTGTTTCCTTCTATGTATGTACACAATTTGCTGCTCTTACAGAAATATAATGATTTTGTTACGAAGGAAGAAAAAGAACTCTGAATGTGAAAAGCTTTAATAGCTACACCCAGACAAGGGACTAATATTCTGAATTTACAAAGAACTGCAGTAATTAAATGCAAGTAAATAAACTATCAGTGAACAAATGGGACATCTTCCCGTCTAATAATAACAATAATAAAAATGTGCTTAAAAATTTAAAGAGAGCTAATCAGGTACTGTTGATTTTTCTTAACCGAGGAGGGCTCCCTAGTACACAGGCTCCTGAACTATTTTGATTGTGGTGGCCACTGCAATATAGAGGTCTGATAAGGAAAATGGAAAGAACCAGCAACATATCTCCTTAATGGAACTCTTAGGAATACTAAAAACATTTCCTACTTCAAGAAGCAAATAAACCTAGCCACAGTAAAAAAAAAAAAAAAAAAAAAAAAAAGAGTACTAATTATCCTCCTCACACACAAGTAGAAAGGTTGTCTCAGAGCAATAGTTGAACAAATATTGCTTATCCTAGACTTTTAGGACCTCACCCCAAGAGTCACCCACACCCTGTGAAGTTTCTGGCGATACCCGTGGCCCTCAGCAGGTGAAATACCTGGAGCTGTCAGAGCTCAAGGATGTTTAAACAGCAGCCTCACACCCTTCAACCGCCTGGAAGAGTCATGTGTTACTTCCCAAAGGCAGGGGTTCCTCTGGGGAGTCACCGAGTCTATCTTCCAGTGATGAGTCTCACTGCCAGGTTCTCACGGGCTTTAGTCTTTCGCCCCTGCACCGTCCTTGTCTGCCTACTTTTATTTATGTGAGTCCTGCACTCGAATCTTGTATCTGCTTCTCATTTGGAATCATTTTGTTTCGCTTGTCTTGAGTGACTCTCATCGCCAGCCTTCCTCTCCTCGCCCCTCCAGATGTTCTTGTTTTTCCGTACAGAGAATTGAACACAGCTTCCTGAGCTCAGTACATTCCGTATGCTTTCTGGGCTCTTTCCCAGAGCTGTTCCACGCGCATCTCCCACACTCCTTGGCAGCTTCTTGAGTCGGAAGGCACCTGAGAGCTTGGTGCTCCTGAGCTGTGCTCACTTTCCTTTGAGCGAGGCACACGTTGAGGTCGGCTCATTTGCTGATGAACACCAGGTTCCTCACAGGACTATCAGCGTGTAAGTCACTCCATTGATTGGTGTGGGTTTTGGAGAGCCACAAAGGCGAACTTCCCTGGAGGAGCAAAGGCAGGGCCAGCAGAGATAGCGGTCTCAGCCTGTAATGACTCTCTGGGTCGGGCAGTTCAAGCATGTGGAACAGAAGAATTCTTTTTGAAAGGCTTGTGGGACATTTGAGGCCATTTTCTAGAGAATTTGCCCGCACCTGCTGTGGCTGTGTTATTCAATCCTGTTAGATCAGGACCTCACCGTGTAGAACAGACAGCTTCCCAAAATCTCTGAAGTCAGGTCTGCAAGTTCTGGAAAGCCACAGACAAAAAAACCCCAAAAAAACAAAAAAACAAAAAAAACCTAAACGTGAAAAAGAGCCAAAGTCTAAATAGCAAAAATCACCATAGCAAATATTCGATAAATAGAATTTAAGGTAATGTAAGGTCACATTTAATGTAATTTAATGTAAACATGAGAAAAGATAGCTAGGTAAAAACAATCTTATAGAAGAGAGGGTAGCACTTTGCACAGTATTTTTAATTAAAATATAGCCTTTAATCCAGGTTTAATAAAGAAGCCTGAAGCTGAATTAATTTGCTAACTTCATACTAAATATTTATTTTTAATCAGAAAGCAATATTAGTCCTAGAAATATTCCTCTAAAGTAAAAAAAACCCTCTAAACCAAATTTGAGCCATTGATTTTTAAACTACGTTTTTATTATTAACATAACTACAGATTTTAGTTGCATGATCATTAAAATATTTTAAGGTTTTCTTCTGACTTTCTATCTCTCAAAGGCATAATGGATTTTTAAAAATAATTCCTTGAGCTAATTTTCTTTTGTTCAATTCTTAAAAAAAAAAAACCCTGAAAGTTCCTCTATCTTTGCTGTATGTTATGTATTTTTGAAGCCGTAACAGATGAACATAAAGTTCTAGAAATCATAATATAAAATGCTGATAACTCTGAACCACATTAAGCCAGTAATTTTCCTACATACAATAGTCTATGCAAAGGTTACCTTCAAAATATGTGTTCAGATCCACGGCAGAATTTGTAGCAAAATCAAGGTTATTGTTTTTAAATCCGTGTTTACCGTTTTGCTAATAAGCTATTCTTGAAAGTCGGTGTGCCATCGGGTCACCGTTTGCTTGCAGCGGAACGAAATGCTTTTGTCCTCGTTGTCGCTGAGACTGTGTGTCCTAATGCAGAGACAACATGGATGGAACGACCCCCTAGCCAGCTGTTAGGGATTGTCACATAAGATCTGACTGCAGCAGGTCTTTTCCACAGGTCCAAATCTAAGTTGAAAAACTGGCTTCTTGATAACTGAGTAACTAGAGGTAGAACATGCTCATTGGCTCGTTAACAAGACTTATGAGTCATAGGATTTTGATAAAGAAGTTTATGATAAATGTAAATAAACTTCATTCATGTAAATAGAACCTTTTGACTGTTTAGGAAAAGAGAACCATGTTATATTTCCTGCAGAGCAGAGGTTAACTACTCACTGTGCGGTTGCCCTGGACTGTGTTCTTCCTATGACCCCACTCAGGGACACGGTTAGACACCTCAAGCCTGGCCCTTTCTGATCTGGCTTATTAGAATAGTTAGGGAGCAGTGGATTTAGAAGCATGTTACCTATGTAGATTGGATCTAGGTTGATTTCCTTATTCCTAAGAGCTTCAGTCATTTGGAGTTGATGGGGTTGAACTAGGAGGTCCCTGTGTGACCTTGATCTGAAAATTCTTGTTCCTAACTCAACTCCGTTGACAACATGAATGCCTTGTTGGTGTGCCTGTGTCAAGCTGCATTGCAACAATTTCAAAATAATCTTAAAACAGCCACGTTATCTTCCAGTAGCTTAAACTAAGTGGTTTTGGGGACAGAACCGCTGTTCCGAGCGCTCAGCCTCAACACGGAGGACTGTCGCTGCTCACGTTCCTGTGGCGAGCTCTATGGAGCACCTCAGATGCCGGGAAAGAACTGTTCTACCTCTGTTCACAACATTGTCTATAGTGGGGGCGCGATGAGTGAAAGTGTTCCACAATTCAGTGGAGGGGACAGGCCAGGACAATGGAGCTAGTAGCAATCCAGACAGTTTGTGCTGCTGCTGATTTCCTTATCTAGGAACAGGCTCTAAGTTGTGCTCACTGTTTGTCTCCTGCAGTCTTTGCCAAAATTAAAGAGCTTAATCTTGGGAAAGAAATTAATCATCATGTATCATTTTAAAACTTTATTCATTTATTTACTCTTTATTAGTGTGTGTGTGTGTGTCCCCCCACATTGGAGGACAATGGATGGGGGAGTCAGTTCTTTCCTTCTGCCATGTTGGTTCTGAGGATCAAACAAAACAGACTGTCAGGTTTGGTGGCAAGCACCTTAATCATGGAGCTACCTTGCCATACCAAAATACCAAGTATCTTAAGGGGTGTGTGTGTGTTTATTGTAGGCATGTGTGTGCAAGTGTCTCACCTTTAGGCACAAGTACAGTCCAGAATTTGATGTTGGGTGTTTTTCCTTAATAACTTGTTCAGCTTAGAGACAGGATCTGTAAGTTGTGTTTTCTTCTGTAGTTTTGTAAATTTTCATAGATACTGCAGTGTGAGCATAATGTTTTACTTCAGTTAGATGTTTTATGTGGAGGAAAATATATTTGAGTTTGAGATGTTATCTTACCTAGAAAATTGACTCTACGATTTTACATTTCATCTAGTCGGCAGGAAATGTCAGACTGTGTAATATTTAAGGCTCCGTATCTCCAAACTATGGCAGTATTTTTAAAATCATATATTCAGAGAAAATGAACTGCCTTTGTTTTTCTGTCAGTGGTAATGGAATTCATTCTCAGTTTATCCAGACTCTGGGCTATGCATACGATAGGCTAGCAACTACTTTAAGATTATGTTAAACAAGTTAGCAAACAGATGTAATTAGAGGTGGACTATTTAAGTTGATTGCAAACTTCATGTAGTTAAGCCATCCTTAGGAGAAGACACTTTATAGTAATCACCGAGTTGATCAGCCTCCACTTCCCTGTCTTGGCTATCAGCCTGAGCTGGAGTCCTATAATTCTTTGCTTGCCGGGGGGCTGAGTATGTCCTATCACGTTTGTTTCTTCGCCGTAAGGCCAGAACAGTTTCTTCTGGCAGTCTTGGGATAAAATGATTTCAAAATAATATTTATTCTGGAAACTGTTGTTCTTCTCTTCCTGATAAGTGCTTAAACTCGGGCATGCTGCTTCCTGTATTTGCCTTGCTTCCAAAGATTCTGCAATTGTAAATTAAAAAAAAAGAAAAAGGATTAGTGAAAGTCATAGAACCTGCATCTCATTTTAGGGATTATGTTTCCTAAGTCAATCTTTGTTCAGAAGGCTTAATTAAAAAATATTTGTTGACTGAAGAGTCAAGAGCCTCTGCAGCTTTTATTCCGTCACGAAAGAGTAACTCCCTACTGTTTTTGGAGAAGTATTTGAAAGTTGTAGATATCTTTTCTTTTGTAAAACTTTGTAGTCTATGCAGTTACTTTAAAAAGATAGATTGTATTACTAATAAAAACTTCTTAAATTAATCACACCGGTTTTCACTAGGATGTCAGCATATGAGAACTATTCGATTCAGCTAGACGCTCTTAATAAGAGGCCAGCATCTCATGGGTGAAATCTGGGCCAGCAGTACACGGATTCGTTCTCTGTTAGGTTACATCATCCGTGTGCGTTTGTTCTCTGTTAGGTTACGTCATTCGTGTGCAGCCATGAGAACAGTGCCTTGCATTAATAAACACCCACTAACTGAAGATGCCATTATTAATTCTCGCTGGACTTGGTGGAGACCTACATAGGAAGCCTTCAGAATGCTGTTCCTGAGTGAGAAGGCGGTGCAGTAGGTCCAAGCGTAAGTATTGATCACTGTGAGACTCTTTACTCCCTTGACTGTCTAACATGCTTGCAGCAGAGCGTGCAGACAGTACATCTGCTCAGACGTCCGCTATGGAGCCATCACACAGAGGGCCCATGCTTGGCCTTTTGTGGTTCTCACTACCCTAATGCAGCGTTGGCTTCTCCAGATGGAGTCATCCTTTTAGCTTCCAACCACACACCACGCTACTGCTGGGTGCTGATATTTCTTAACAGAAAAATATTCAATCATTCTTTTTTTCTTTAAAAAGAGGATCCTTAGGGTTCTAGAGTAGCAACTTCATCTGCAGCATTAAACAAGTTCTGTGTTTTTCCTAATTGCTAATGAAGCATAGCCCTACCATTTTAGTAGCACAGGTCTGGAAATGCCTGGAAGACCATAAATTAGGTATATTTCTGAGGTTTTTCTAGAAAATGTGTGCAGACAAAGGGAAATAGTTCCCTGAATGTTGGACGATTTCATAAATTTTTAAAACAAACAGCTTCCCTTATAATATACATAGCAACAGACACTGACATAGTTCACAGCTTATATTCTTCTTAGACAAATAAATTGAGTTTTTGTAAAAGGAAAATGTAGGATAATGCATTTTGGAAAGAGCATTTATCAGAACAATTCCTTTTACTGTCATGTTAAAATGGTAATTTAAATAATATTTTTTTTTTGCCAAAGGAGGATGATGAATCTTTACAGTGTGCATGTGTTTGTATAAGCAGCGCACTGGGGAGTGCAAGAGCAGTCTGACTTCTGCAGTGCGCGTATTGCCCAAGCTCTTTGCTGGCACTATTAATCACAGATGCACACACTCATTGGCACTATTAATCACAGATGCACACACTCATTGCAGCACAATCTGATGATAAAGATAATGGTGAAGTCGTGCTAGATTCAGATAAAACAATGAAATGTATTGAATAAACACACACGTTTAGAGATAAAATAGCTTGTAATGAAAATTTTCAGCAAATCTCGTGAAAACACTAAAATGTATAGACAGTTTTTGCTTGAATCTAGAACTCCAAGTTTCTTTAATTTGTACTTAATAGGTCACTTTCCTCCAATTTCTCTTTCTTTCGTTTCCTCTCCTTCTCTCCCTTCTGTTCTTTCCCTCCCCTCTCTTTTCCTCCCCATTCCTTCCCCTTCATGCCTCTCCCTTTGTTCTATGTCTGTCTGTATGTACATGTACATGGATATATACTGTCATGTACTCCTCTGTGCAGGTTAATGTGATGTGTGTTTAGATGCTTATGGAAGCCCAAGGTGGACTCTGGGAGTCTTCCTATCACCCTCCAGTTATGGAGACAGGATTTCTTGCTGAACAGAGCCTGCTGGTTTGGATCCTCTGTCTAACAAACTAGCTAGGGAGAGTTGTGATTATAGGAGGGTCTACTGAATCTGAACTCTGATCCTCACAAATTTATGTCCATCACTGTGTCCCCTGAGCCATCTCTCCAGCTCTTCCCTGCCTCTATTTTAGTATGTGCGTGTGTGTGTGTGTGTGTGTGTGTGTGTGTGTGTGTAATTATTGTGGGCCTAAGTTGTGTTGCATGTGAGGTCAGAGGGCAGCTTTGAGAAGTCTGCTCTGTCCACCTTCATATGGGCTCGGGATGCAGGTTTTCAGGGTTGCATCGCCAACCAGAAGCACATTTACCCACTGAACTATCTTGCCTGCTCTTCTCTCTTTCCTTCCTCCTTTCCCCCTCCATCCCTTTCTTCTTTCCTTTCCTTTTTTCTTCTTATCTTCCCCTTCCACCACCATCCCCCTTGTATTTGGAGAAAGAGTCTTACACTGTAGCCCAGATTGGCCTCAAATTTAAGATTCTCCTGCCTCAGCCTCATGGCTTAGGATCACAGGTAAAGGTAAACGAGATCACCCCATTTACTCTTTTCTTTTCTTTATAAGACGAGATGCAGGTAAACAGAGGAACATTTTTCCATTGCTATAAGATTTTCATCTGCCTACGATTCAGTTGCTTAGGAAAGGAGGCAGGAGCAATAGAAGACACTTCTTAGCTAAGTAGACAGCCTATGCCTAGACTCAGCACAGTCTCTATTGCATTTGAACTTAATTCCTGGTCTTCTAGCTTACTTTGCATAGTGAGAGAAGCCCATTGTCACCAGGAGTAAGATGGCCAGGTGGAGAAGGTAGTAAGTCTGAGCAGGATTGGCCACATGACCTCAGTGAAACCTTTTCAGGTTGGGGTGACTCCAGAGAGCTGGATCATTCTCCTGCATTTCAAAGTGACTTGGGAGACAGTTGAACTCTACAAACTTGCAATTACTATGCTTGCGTTTGTCATTATCATAACCTATGTCACCAAGGCCCTTCCAAATGAGCCTGCTAGTTCTTCCTAGACAGCAGGTATAGGAAGAGAATGATGACAGAGGGTCCTAACATGCTGCCCGTGACCAACCAAACAATGGTGTCTTTTTCTGTATTTGTTTTGTTTTGAAACATCATGAGCTGAGGTTTCAGACCTCGTTTCCATCAATGATCAAGACAACTTTTAACTGCTATCAATAAAGCATGTGCACTCCTGCTTTCGGTGCATCCAAAAGTGAAAAATAAAGATAAAAACTGTACTATTGCCCTCAGACTTTCATTTATGCCCCAATCAATGTTATGTCTCCTTCCGGTGTCTTATCTAAGGAGCAAAGTATATTTAATATTATATATTTATTCTTATGGCCTTTGTGGATCAAAGTGAGCTTCTAGACTCTTATTAAAGAAACCATGTAATAGAAAAGTGAAACAAGATTAGTTGCTCTTCCTCTTTCCAATTGTATAGCTCTTGTTTATGTATTCTCTTCTTGACGTTATAGAGGCGAGGAAACCCTGCTTTGTTCTTGTTGATCTGGAGTGATTTGTGTCCTAGATTCAGTAATCAAATTTATTTTCTGCTTCATATATATACAGAGATACCTCTCAAGTATTGGAAGGTATTATCATTTCCCAAGGCAATAAATCTAGGAAGGTGACTGAAAGCTCAAAATAACTTAATTAAGTTGTTGAGTCCCTGATATGTTTATGCGATTCATCAGTTAAATAATATGCAACTACACTTTTTAAAGTTTGAATTAGTGTGATTCTTTCGGGCAGAGAATGCCAAGAGAAAAATGTATAGAAGAGACTCCTTCATGCTTTGTTAGTTTCAGAGTTTTCTTCTTTGTTCTTTACAGTGTTAGGAGGGTAATGGCAGCATTAGCTTGTTGTGTCTGGCCATGGAGCTATTACTGAGGAACCTGTTAAGTATTAAGAAGAAACGTAACTGGTAACAATAAACACGAACTGTCTTTATATCTTAAAAATAAGAGTTACTGTTTTAGCTCTGGTTTCTGTTGCTGTGATAAGGCACCATAACCACAGCATCTTGAGGATGAAAGGCTATCATTTCATCTCCACTTCCACATCCCAGCCCATCACAAGGAAGTCAGGACAGGATCTCAAATGGGGCAGGAACCTGGAGGCAGGAGCTGATGCAGAGGCCATGGGGGAGTGCTGCTCCTGGCTGACTCCTCATGGCTTGCTTAACCTACTTTTTATAGCACCCAGGTCTTTAGTCCTCAGGTGGTATTGCCCACCCCACAATGAGCTGTGCCCTCTTACCTTAATCATCAATAAAGAAAAGGCATCCCAGGCTTCTTTATAGAACAAACTGGTGGGGATAGTTTCTCATGAGGTGCTCTCTTCTAAAATGTATCATCTATCTTGCGTCAAGTTGACATAAATCTAGTCAGCACACTCTCCAACTTTCATCTTTCATTTGCACATTAATAGGTGCAAAAGTATTTAAAATTAAGAATCTCTGGCTCCTTTTGTAGATTCAATTTTTCTAGCCTCCTTGCACGCACATGCACATGTACCCTCATACACCTGTAAACACACACACACACACACACACACACACACACACAGAGAGAGAGGGGGGGGGGGAAATGTTATTCTTTGGTATCCCAGCTCCTACATGCACTGGCAGCCTCAATTTGCCTAGATGATCATCTCTTGAGCACCTTGCCCTCTGCTTTACAGATCAAGGTCCCTCCCACCTCCTGATTTTCTCTCTCTAAGACAGTCTGAGTCAGTGATGGAAGTATAGTCATTAGTTTGGGTGGATTCTGTTGCATCTGCAGAGACAGGCAGATAACAGGCCATGCTTCTAACTAGACAGGGAAAGCTCTGGTATCTTGTAGACCTGGAGGTATCAGAATGGATATATCTTTACTATTTCATGCTTGTGTATTTAAAACTCACAGATCACCGAGGGACAGCAGAGCTGCTTTCTTTTCTTTTTAGCCAGGATTTGATTGTCACAGGATGGGGACATTATTGTTTGTGCAATAGCCACATCTTGAAATTGTGTGTCTCTTCATCACAGGCCACTTCACTGACAAGGCAGCTGTCTGCGCCCGTAAGCTGGGAAATAACTTTTCAGGCCAATATGCTGAGTTCCCCTCGTAGATTTATACTTTAAGCTCTCTGGGACGTAATGCTGAGGGAAATTTAGGATTATAAGAGGTTTGTTGTTTCAGATAGTGTTACCATAACAAAATGCCATAGACTGGGACTCAAATAAGAACTCTGCTTTTCCAGAGACTGGGGTTTAGAAGTCCAAGTTCAGGTGCCAGGAGCTTTGGTTTCTCCCGAGTTTGTGGATGGCTATCTTCCTTCTTGTTGTGTGCACACACCCCTCTCCTCTTCTCACAGATATATACACTCTTTCTCCTTGTAAGGGTGTTAGAGATTACCTCCTAAAGGGCCCTGTTTCCAAATACAGTAATATCGGGTATTAGAGTCTCACTATGTAAAATGTGAGCAGACACAGATCAGTCCATAATAAAGTTTAGTAAGATTCACACTTGTGAAACATGAAAGGGAAGGGAGTATTAATTAGAAAAAGAAAAGTTTCAGCCGGGCAGTGGTGGTGCACGGTTTAATCCCAGCACTTGGGAGGCAGAGGCAGGGGGATCTCTGTGAGTTCGAGGCCAGCCTGGTCTTACAAGAGCTAATTCCAGGGCAGGCTCCAAAGCTACAGAGAAACCCTGTCTCAAAAACAAACAAAGAAACAAACAAAAAAAGAAAGGTTTCAGACCCTACTATAAATCTCTCATTTGAAAATCAGCAGCCAGAGACTGTGTAGATGATGTTGGACAATGTATTTGCCTATTAGGATCCTGCACTGTGAAGTGTGGCCAGAGCTTATTACCTTGGCTAGTGTCCAGTTTTTACATACAGTGTTCCCTATGGGAAACATATGTAGGTTTTGGGTTATAAAATGCACCCATTTTATACCCCGATAATGCATAATGGTTATCAGACATTTTATCTTACAAATCTATGGATTATATTTTTAATTTTTATTAACAGTCTGAGAATCATGTCTATCCTCCACAGAGAAGGACTATATACTGGATATTATTGTGTTTTCTATGACTGTTTGTCAGCATTTGAGAGGAAGACTGTATGCTGTATGTCACCTTCATTTTTGGTTTCCCAAGAAGAATCATCTTCCACTCCCGTCCCTTGGGAGAAGGAAATAATCACAGGCAGTTGCTTTAACTCCATTCTTCTGGTAGATTGACTCTATGTCTGACATCCAGTTTATAATATTATGTTTAATGTCAAAATGCAGGAAATTTAGAGGTTAGAAGGTGAGTTCTTGTCTAGAGCAGGACTGGGGATATCGTCACTTGTTGGCTGAGGACGGTTCTCAGGTGAGACAGTGCTTGACCATGTGAGAGACCCTAGGTTCAATCCACAGCATACATAAACCAGGATGGTGGCAAATGCCTGCAGTCCCAGAGACTGAAAACTGGACTAGGATTGAGAAGTTCAAGGTCGTCCTTAACGACATGACCAGTTGGAGACCAGGCAGGCTACATGAGAAAATCTAGTTCTCATTTAAAAAACCAAACTAAAATAGACAATCAAACAAATTGAAAATATAAAATGACTGGTGTAAAATAGAATTGAGGGAACAAAAATAGTTCAAAACAATTATGATGAAAGAGCAGACACTTACTTGAATTTATATTTATGAAATGGGTAAATTTTATTATATATAACATACATCTCTATGGAATTGATTAAACAAGTGTTAAAAATAAAGTACTTGCTACAAATTCAGATAAAGTTCTTCACATTTGGGAGAAAGAAGTCTATATAGTCAGCCTTTCCTTTTCATCACCAGCTCACAATAATGACATGGAGACTTATTATTAATTATGGAAGCTTGGCCTTAGCTTAGGCTTCTTTCTAACTAGTTCTCATCACTTAATTAACCCATTTCTATTAATCTATGTTCTGTCATGTACTGCCCATCTTGCTTCGTCCATGTCTCCCAGCATCTCTCATGCACCTAGACTTATCTCAAACTCCTTTCCCCCTCTCTGCCTGGAAGTCCTGCCTATGCCGCCTGCCTAGCGATTGCCTGTTCAGCTTTTTATTACACCAATCACAGCACTACATCTTCACACAGTGTACAAATATCCCACAACAGCTTTTAGACACAAAGCAAAGAGAAACCAGCCTACTATTCACAATTCCAAAGAACCTAGACAACAATGAGGACCCTAAGAGAGACATACATGGATCTAATCTACATGGGAAGTAGAAAAAGACAAGATCTCCTGAGTAATTGGGAGCATGGGGACCTTGGGAGAGGGTAGAAGGGGAGGGGAGAGAAAGGGAGGGGAGTAGAGAAAAATATATAAATTCAACAAAAACAATAAAAAATTAAAAAAGCAAAAAAAGCAAATATCCCACAACACATCTAAAAATGTCTCTTCCTAATACAGTCTGTTAGTCAACCTTATAAATCATAAATAAACTTAAAACATTTTTATCTTGGAATAATTCAGTTTGATACACACTTGAACACACTCACTTTACACTACAGTTGGCTAACTTTTTCTATTTAGTTGAAAAGTTGTTCAAACTGGACACTACATTAAGAGAAAACTGTCTTTCACATTCCAAATGGACAATGCTGGAGATGTAGTACCCTGTTGATCTTGAAAGAAAGCAATCTGAGAACAACTATCATAGGTGTGAGTACCATCCATTGTTAAAATACACAGCAATGAAGGATATTTGTTATGCATTGTGGCAGGGCAGAAACAAAGTATGCGCATTCATGGTAAGACTTTCCATGAGTAAGCAAGTTGACCACAGCAGCCTGCGTGAAAGTCATTTCCATCGTAATTCATGATGCACACTCCTGGCCTATCACAACACACCAACAGCAATCACCAGCTACAGAAGGACTAAGCAGAAGTGTCCCATTGGCAGCTGCATTTCTCTAACCCCATAAACCCTGATGACCCTTTTACAATAAAGAGCTTCTATATCAGAAACTCCTGGAGTCTAAGTCCTTGCCTCCACGCCATCTCATCCCCTACCCCAAGGGCAGAGACAGGAAGAGAGGCTCAGCAACAATGCCTGATGTACAGTGACTTGAAGACCCAGCCTGGAAGGCTCCCTAATGCTGTGCACATGATGTATACCTAATGCTGCAATGTTGTTCTGCATTGTTGATCATAGATTGGATTGGTTAAGTAATTAAACTGTGAGTTTTTGAAGGTCAAAGACATTGTTTCTCTGGCATGTTTTACTTGTACTGTTCTGTACGTATTTAATAATGGCAGAGTACTGGGCCAAATTCTTAAAGTAATTCAATTATAGCAAATGATAATACTCAACTAAAAGAGTCATTAATCACTTGTAATCTATCTTTTGCAGGCATAGAATTATTTCAGGGTGTAGACTTTGTAATGATTTAGTTTTAGGCAATACAATTCAAATATATTTAGTCTTAATAATTCATAGAATGTATAAGTACTGAATTATTGAATGAGTTTAATCAGATTCACAATAGATTTATTGACTGGAAGAAAGCAGCATAGATGTACATATTTTAACTTGAAACTTTAAAGTTTATGGTATGTTAATTATTGGGATTGAATAATTTTTCATTCACATCTGGAATTTGTAGGCCATTTCGGAAGGCTATTGGTGATGCTCTTTGATGCTTCTCCATCACTGATGACATTTTTGTAGCAGTGGGGGCTTTCCATATTCATGGGGTTTTAGGTGATGCAATTTATTACTATAATTACTACCATTTTTTCTATCCATTTCATAACATTGTCTTGAGTTCTCCTTTTACTTTTCACTATTTGTCAGGTTTTTGGGCACAACCAGCACCTCATCTCTGCTTGGTCTGAGGTGCTTTCTTTCTGTCTCTGGAGTCAAGAACGGGTCAGCACTGCACCACTTGAGGTAACTACTTTCAGTCAGTGGCTGCTCTGATTCGACACGTCCTGCCCTCGCTACCTAAATTCTTGAGATCAACTGGAGTGTATCGATGAACACATTAAAGAAACCTCGGGGAGGGCACCAAGATCTGTCAATGTCACATTAAGGAATGAAAACAGAATGACTTCCTGTGGGAACAGTTTGAACAAGAGTGAGCCCCAGTTTGAGTTTTCCACGTCTCTCTGTGTGTCTTCCATCTGTCTGCAGTTGTGGTCATTGGCCTGTCTGTATTCTGCCGTATATGTCTGTTCTATCCAGAATCCCTGCCTGTCTGATGTCTTGGGCCTGTGTCTGGTGCTGGTCCCTAACAAAAAGCTTTCCTATGCATTCACTGAACAGTACAGAATTCATAGCTCTGGAAAGGAACAAGGAATTATTTTTAAAGATGTCTTTAATAGAATTTTACAAGGGAAGTTACTTTACTGATCCCACCTGACCCAGACTAACACTCCAACCTTAAATAGATGTCACTAACCTATGTTCCATATTGTTTCCAACATTTATGGAATACTCGCTTTCTGTAAGTTTGCTTTTAATCTGCTTTAAGCAATCATTTAATTCACTTAATGATTATCACAGCACACACATATCGTGTTCCTCATGATGGATGTGGAAGAGTCCATAACTTATGATTAAAGCTATGCATTTAAGCTTATATTGAACATGCTGACTGCGTGGAAATCTAAGGCATGGGAAGTTTATTACATTGTGCTCTTAAAGCAGATTAAATTTATGCAGGCTGAGTTTACAGTAGCATAGCAAGTTATGTATATGGTATTAAATGATGTAAAGGCATATTATTAACTTGGTGGCAAGATTTGGAAGAAATGTCATTCTCTTTGATGACAAGAAATTTTTTTAGAAAAATATATCATCACAATGAAGTTTGGAGATATTATGAACAGCGTGAGGATAGATGTCTAACTAGAAAAGTAACCACCTAATTATGGGTGGTTAACTGAATGCTCAAGATGATTTTATACTTTTATCATTTGCTTTAAAATCTTTGGTCTATTACAGACTACAAAGAAGACCTCATTATGAGAGCGAAAGTTCTCTAGACAAGCACATTGGGAGGAAATATCCTTCAATTGAAAAAAGATACTTTATTATGTAAGTCTTTAAAAAACTAATTTAGCTAAAGATTTAAGAAAACTTTCTGACAAGGAAAGAACATTTTATAATCTTTTCTGGATATGAAAGACATATTGTTCATAGCCAAAAGAAATGTCAGTCCTAAGGTAGTCTTAAAAATACAGTAGGTTTAGAGAAAATTCTTACAGCTTAGAAAAAAATTTAAATGAAGCCAATTTTGAGTATTAAGGAAAGAATTAGCTGGGCAATGGTGGTGCATACCCTTAGTCCCAACACTGGAGAGGCAGAGGAAGCTGAATTTCTGAGTTTAAGGCCAGTCTGGTCTACAGAGTGTGTTCTAGGACAGTCAGAGCTACGCAGAGAAACTCTGTCTCAAAAAATCCAAAACCGAAAACCAAAACCAACCAGCCACACAAAAAACCTAATAACCAAACAACAAAACAAAAAGAAGAAACTAAAAAAAAAGTAAATTGAATTAAAAAATATCCAGTTCCAGAAATGAAACTGTGAAGATAACAATAAATTTAAAAGCAGAGGGAACAGAAATGGTAGTAAAGACACAGTCCAATCTCTAGGCGCTGTGGTAGTTATAAGAATCCAGCTGATCTTTTCAGGAGGTCAGGCAGCATTGGAGAGACGTGAAGACTTAAGTGTTGACTGTAGAAGATATTTGAAGAGGGCTAGAAAGATGGCTAAGTGGGTAAAGATGCCTGCCCGTGGAGTTGAGCATTTGAGTCTGATCTCAGAGATCTACGTGGAGAAAGGAGAAAGCCTACTCCCCCTAACTGTGCTTTTTTTGTTTGTTTTGTTTTTGTTTTCTTTTTTGAGACCAGGCTAGGCTCTCCCAGAGTCTATGAGCTCTCAAGAGCTCAGGTCCGCTGTCTCTGTGAGTTCCCCCAACCAAGAACCCCCTGCTTCATACAATCCCTCTTCCCTTTCTTCTGCAAGAATTGGCAAGAATCTCGGAACTCAGTGCAGTGCTTGTCTGTGGATTGCTGTCTCTGCAGATTGCCATCAGTTTATCTCTGGAATAACCTGGGATAATCTCAGGAAGTCATCAATTTGCTTACAATAGATGGCTAGTTCAGGCACCTCTCCACCATTGCTAGGGGTCTTAGTTGGGGTCATCCTTGTGGGTTCCTGGGATCAGGTTTATCCCTAACTCCAAAATGGCTCCCCCATCAAAACGTCTTTTTTGTTATTCTTCTCCTTCAACCTGCCTCCAACCCAGGATTTTCTTTTAAAATAAGACAAATGGCACTCGCTCTAATTGACAGCTGTATCATCAACTGCTGTGGTCTGGTGTTTTCTGTTATCACTGAGAAGGAGAGGGAGGAACTGTGCAGCTGAAAATTAAGTTCCTCTAAGCTAATTGGGATTGCAAAAGAGTCAAGTTAATGTCTTTTCTTAGATAATTTTAATTGGCAATTATAGTGAAAAGGAAATTGAACACTTTTGGTATAAATTAAGAGAGAAGACTGCCCAAACTGGACTCCAGCCATGCTTCTAAAAGTAATAATAAATACCTAAACTTTCATGACTTTCCGGAGACGCTGATACTTGTATTTACTATGAAGTACCACAGCATATGATTTTATTTTATTTCTCAGAATCACACAGCTAAATCTGTGCATCTTTTATTTTCTATATTTATGGCAACAAGGAGAAAAAATATGGTTAAATCAGGACCTTCCTAAAAATAAAAATTCAAAAACAAAACTCTGTTTTATAACCACATCTATGTGACTATACATTAAACACCACGTCTAGAAGTCAGAAACCATTCCTCTCTGGGTGCTCACAGGTGGAGGCAAAGCCCAAAAAAGACAAAGTCCAGAGGCATGGTAAAGGTCCAAGATGATGGAGAAAAGAAAGGAGTTACACCTACTTGCCCAGAAGGAGGGACTCAGGATGGTGTGTTGGGATTGTATCCAGGCACGTGAAGATGTGACAGAATATTGCTCCTGGGGAATTCTGAGTGATGCTCAAGTAGTATGGCGGATGAAGGGAGATGAGGCTGGACAGGCAAACAGGGACACTGATGTGAAAGTCAGGAGGACTTGTTACTAAGTTCATATTTTTATCCTGAAACTACTGGGGTCCATTTCTGGATTCTGTAGGGGGACTTCAGTGGAGGAAGACTATCAGGCAGCAGAGTAGAAAATGGAAGGTGGGAGATGCAGAGGAAGCAGGAAGGAGACAGAGAAGGCCAGGTGAGAGACATCACAATCCAGGTAAAGACGATTGTAAGTTTGTCATAAAGCAATGTCCACATGGGTACTTACCTAGACCTCTTCAGAAAAGGGACTCAAGCACTGTGATGAGAGAGCCAGTAAGGCATACCCAGAGGCAAAGGGTCTAATTTGTGGGTGAAGAGTGGTACTTTCCAAGAGAAAGTCGAGGAGATCACATGATATACTGATTCTTGCCAAATATGATGTTTCTACCGATTAAAAAATAAAAAGGAAATACTCTTATGTGCAGGCTTAGGAGATAATTACTGATACCTCATGTCTGTAGTAATGGAAAGATAAGTACATAGCATGGCATATTTTAAATAAGAACTGAATATTTAAACGAACCCATTTATATGAGGAAAAGCATGGAAACATCTATGGTAATGAAATAATTGCTTCTTCATATTATTTCATTTTTTACTTCCATAGTTACTGACACTGGGGATGACCAGACTTAAAGAAGTGACATGCTTTAATGACAAGCTCATTAAAAAAGGCCAATTTAGTTATAAGAATTCAAATAAATCAACAGGCTACAATGGGTACTATACTAATATAATGCAACTAAGAGAAATATATCTATTTTTAGTTGTGATTTTGCAGTTTATGTTCATTTCAAGATTTTATTAGTATACTGGACATCTTTTGGCTGTGAACGGTGATTGCTTAGAAGCAGCAAGTTTAGAAAGGAGTGGGGGGAGGGGGAGAAGGGTGGGAGGAGGGGGCGTAGGGGGGGAGGAGGGAGAGGGAAATGGGAGGCTGGGAGGAGGTGGAAACTTGTTTTTTTTTTCTCCTTTTCTCAATTAAAAAAAAAAAGAAGCAGCAAGTTTAAACAGATGCTGCCTTTCCTATAAAAGACACCGTGTTTACCTAAGAGTGCGCAGGTGATCACAGATGCTGTGGCTATGTGCCATTCCCAGCCACATCACTTTCGCCAAATGGAAGTTATTGGTTGTCTGGGAGATAGTTCTGTGGCTGTGTCCTTAGCAGGTGGGGATCTGTGGGTTCGATCCCTAATGTCACAGAAATGGGGCAGGGAAAGAAAGTTCCTGCTGTAAACCCTTCACCTTGGGACCCAATCCGTGAGAAGCAAGAGAAATATTATTGTTTATAATCGTTTAAATTCTTTTAAGTGTTATGATTATAAAATAATTACTATCTTTACTAAATGTTATCGTGCTTACTTTTTTTTACATCTTTTTTTTTATTGAGAAAATGAGAAAAAAAAAACAAGTTTCCACCTCCTCCCAGCCTCCCATTTCCCTCCCCCTCCTCCCACCCTTCTCTCCCTCCTCCAACCCTTCTCCCCCTCCCCCTACTTCTTTCCCCCTCCCTCTCCAGTCCAAAGAGCAGTCAGGGTTCCCTGCCCTGTGGTAAGTCCTAGGTCCTCCCCCCTCTGTCCATATCTAGGAAGGTGAGTATCCAAACTGGCTAGGCTCCCGCAAAGCCAGCACATTACGTAGGATCAAAACCCCTTGCCATTGTCCTTGGCGTCTCATCAGCTCTCATTGTTCGCCATGTTCAGAGAGTCCAGTTTTATCCCATGCTTTTTCAGTCACAGTCCAGCTGGCCTTGGTGAGCTCCCAATAGGTCAGCTCCACTGTCTCAGTGGGTGAGTGCACCCCTCGTGGTCCCGACTTCTTTGCTCATGTTCTCCCTCCTTCTGCTCCTCATTAGGACCTTGGGAGCTCAGTCCAGTGCTCCAGTGTGGGTCTCTGTCTCTATCTCCGTCCATCACCAGATGAAGGTTCTATGATGACATGCAAGATATTCATCAGTATTGCTATAGAATAGGGTCATTTCAGGTTCCCTATCCCCAGCTGCCCAAGGAATTAACTGGGGACCTCGGCTTGGGCACCTGGGAGCCACTCTAGGTTCAAGTCTCTTGCCAACCCTAAGGTGGCTCCCTTAACTAAGAATTGTGCTTCGTGCTTACTTTTGATGTTAGATTTAGTATATTTCTTTTACTATGGAAATGTTTCTTTAGTAACCAGAATATTCTTCATTATATGCAAGAAAATGCAAAATATTATATTCTAAAAGTTTGTAGTGGTGATTACCAAGGTCACTGTAAAAACAGAAGGTGGTTTAACAAGAATCTTAAAGCATCTAAAGCATGCTCTTGCATCCAGCCAGCACTGAGCATCTTTCCAGCGTAGGAGGCAGATACAAGCAGAGGGGATAGCGTTAACAGCCTATGGTCCCTTCTGTCTGCCCAGTCACCTCTATGAACACAGTTGCTAGGTCATAAACCAGATGACAGCATTTTATTTTAAAATATTCTTTTGTTGTAGATAATTTTGTCTCCCAGAGTTTAGTTGAAAATTTGAAAATGATTAAGAGGGTTCATAGGCATTTTAATCTTCATTGTTGATCTACATTGACATTTGTATTTGAGCTTGAATTCCTAAGTTCCTGTCGCTTTATTTTATGGGAATAATGATTCAATCATTTCCTCTTAAAATAGCTTTAGAAAATCTTTGCATACTTTAGAGAAAACAACAATTAGGAATCTTTAAAACCACACATTACTTCTTATTTGTATGTTTACTTCATTTTTATGCAACACATGATTTAACATAATATATCAACACATATCAATAATGATAATTAGATTGTAAGAATTCATTATGTATTTTATAAGAAACTGGCAGTGAAAATCTGTGTAAGCAGTCGGAGCTGATTTGAGCATCACACACATATAACTTTATGCATTGTATCCTTTGAGAATGTATAATTATCATGTGTTAATCCAAACAGCAAAAATTAAGAAAATAAAATGAAAAAACTCCCAAATATTTAAAAGGTTTTACCAAGGGAAAACTTTAGTTTTTATTGAAGCTTTCATCAAATTCAAATGTAAGTAATTCCAATGCATTTAATAGAACTATATGGTATGTTCAATACTCAATTCTTGAAAAATGGTTTTGTGTTAAAAGACATAAAGTCATGAATTTAAGCATCTTTATTGCCATTACTAGAATAAAAACTGATACATGATAAAAAAAAAGGGCATGCATTACTACCTATGCCCGTGTGATTGAAAAAGAAATGACATTTAGATTTAGATCAAATGTGAGGGGAATTTAAATTATCTACAAGTCAAAAAGAAGAGTCTTTCCCAGTGGCTCAAAAACTCTAGATAGAAAACTTGAAAAAGATTACATCTTTCCCCACAGTAATTGAACAGTCGCATAATTTCAATTTTACCCTATAAGGACACAAGTGAACCTTGGTTATGCCTCGGAAAAAAGTGGAAACTATTTAAGCTCCATATGCATCGGTTTTGTCCTCCACAGACAGTCATGTGCAATGCGACTTTTTTATGGCTATGGAGAAAAATGTAACTTAAAATTTAATCTTTATTCAATGTGGTGTTTTACACAATATATACTCTTAATTTATTTACAATAAAATATTTGATGTAGACTTTATACAACAATATCCTTGAAGGTATTGAAAGTACAGGAGAAAACTCCATTAATTAAATAAAGGGCTAGCTAATGAAACACAGAGAATAAATATATCCCAAGTGTGCCTTCTGGGCATCTAAACAAAGAGCAGCAGGAGAAAGTGCTTCTCTTTCTCCTGCCCTGAAGCAGGCCTTAAACAAGCTCTTTGACTTTCCCTGCAGCTCATAAGATCTTTCCCCCATCAGCCCCTCGCCTGTGCTCAGAGGAAGACATGTTCTTTCTCCTGAAGTCACAGGGCTTTGCAGACCCATCTGAACATGTGCCCTGCTACTTCCTCAGTTTACCACCCATAGAGCTTCCTGTTTCTCTACAGCTTTCTATAAAATATAAAGTTCCCCAAATCGGCTCTGTGGAAGACCACGTGTCCAGGTCGGATCATCTACACTTCTTCCCAGGAGTGGGGAGGCATGGATGCTCCATTGCTTCACCTTTCTGAGAAAAATCTTTCCCCAGAGAATCTTCTGGTGCACTCTGCTGGATCATTCTCCTTTCTTGCCTTTGCCACAGGGTTCTTTAGCCATTGCCTGGTCTCTGTCAGCCAACACACTGCCGCACATTGGCACCCAGAACTGTGGACAGTCTTCCTACAACTGCATTTGTTTCCTTACTTATATTTTTCTTAGACATAAATCTCATAGAATACCCTGATTACTACAAAATGTAGCCTGCATTTATTCTTATTTCTTTTTCCACTATCCTCCTACTCCTAGGCAATTAATAACTTTCTCCCTTGATTTGCCTACTCTGGCTGTTTTGAATAGATGGAGCCAGATAATCTTGCCTGACTTCAGTTGTCATGAGTTTTGCTCACTTAGCATAATGTAGCCAAGGAATTAACATCCTTTTCATTGGTGAATAATAGTCCATTATTTTTGAAATTGCTATCCATTTATTAGCTTATGAGCCTTGGGTTATTTTAATTGTTAGATATTATGAATAACTCTCTTATGAACATTTATATACACTTTTTGTGTGGAATGTTTACATTTCTTCTGGACATATCCCTTAGGAGTATAATTTCTTCATATAGTAACTCTGTGGTTAACATTTTCAGAAACTATAAAACTGTTTTCCCAAATAACCTCACCATTTTGTGCTTTAGTGTTGATGTAGGATGTTTCCAATTCCTCTATATTCTCTTCAGCATTTGTTAACATGTGTCTCCTTGATGATAGCCAACCTCGTGGGTGTAGAGTGCTGCTGTCTTTGTGTGATTTTGATTACTATTTCTCTAATTAATAATAATTTGTCTTGCTGAGCATTTTGCATGCTCTTGTTGGCCGCTTGTATGCTTTCTTTGGAGATGTATAAAATTAGCTCTTAATTTTCAAATCCATATGAATATTCATATAGTTAAGGGATCTGCTGGTGTGGAGAAAAGTCAGATTCACAGATATTTATGTAAGCACTAGACAAAATGACCCTAGAAAAACAGTGAGTAATTCAGGGGAATAAACAAACAAAGGAATTCCATGCTTGCAGGTGTCCTTAGATGGTCTGAAAGACTCTTCTGCAATCACACAAAGAGGGGCTATGCAAAACAGTTTGAGCAATGCTCATCTAAGTCCACAGCTCTAAAGACTTTCTGCTGGTCAGGTAAGGCTCCAAGAACTGTACCTGGGTGAGGGGGAAAGGCTTAGGACATTGCTTTGAAAGTATGTGTGTTGTAGGAGGCCACTTGTTCGTTCCCAGCCACCCAGACTCAAAATAACCACACAGAAACTGTATTAACTGAATCCCTCCTTGGCCCATTAGCTCTAGCTTCTTATTGGTTAACTCTTACATCTAAATGTAACCCATTTCTATTAATCTGTGTATCGTCATGTGGTTGTGGCTTACCCGCAAAGTTTTGGCATGTCTGTCTCTGGTGACAGCTCCATGGCTTTTTCCTGACTCTGCCTTCTTTCTCCCAGCATTCAGTTTAGTTTTCCCCACCTAGCTCCATTCTGCCCTGCTCTGCTATAGGCTCAAAGCAGTTTCTTATTAACCAATGGTATTCACAGCACACAGAGGGAATCTCACATCATATGCGTTAAGACACAGAATAGGGCCAAACATCCATGCCAGAAGTAGCTTCCCTGGGCGTTGATTATGCTGTTAGGAGCAAGCTTAATTTTTTAATGTTTCCCGTGAAGGATGTGGCTATAATTTTCTATCTTTGAAATAGAGAAATACATTCCTGTTAATGTCAAGAATTTTAAGCATGTCTTTGTTAAAAATAGAAGGTTTTTTTTATGAAAGAGAATGTTGTATCCATCTGTGCACAGTAAAGCAAAGAGAGGGGAGTAGTGAAGAATTAGCTTTTTGAGCTAGTCGGAGAAGAATAAAAGGGCGAGGTTTCATGGGGATTGAACTCCTGAGGGACACTGGCTTCCTCTCTAAATGCTCACACATTGTGCACAGTTAATGAGCAGTCGCTGTTGCTGCCCTCCAGACGACCCCCGCTTGCCACAATTCACTCATTCATCACAGTCTCACAGTGAGCAACTGCCCAGTTGAGAGAACCCAGGGAGCCTCAGTCTCATTCCTCCACTTGTAGTAAATTTGTCTGCTTATTCTTTTCCACGGAAGAAAAATGATTAAAAACTACCAACTTTTGAAGAGCCTTGTTTCACTCACAAGAAAAGTGGCCATTTATGTTAAGCATATTGCATTAAGATATTTGCTAGCATATCTACCCTGTGAAAGAATTGTTTTACCTTAAAGCTAGCAGCAAGAGATCCTAGGGAAGAGCAGTGATTCCTTTTTTCTCCTTTTCATTCATCACACACTTAGTTGGTCTTTCTCGTCTTCTCCTGCCTGGTATTATTGAATGGAGTGTGGGGAAGTGGAAGAATGGCTCAGTCAAATAAATAAGTTAGCTCTGAAGGCAATTCCCAACACTTGGCAATAGCTAGCCTGAAGGGATCTCCCAACACTCGGTAAGAGCTAGCCTTTGTACCCAGCAATGCTGTCACCACAGAGAGTTTTTACTGCAGAGAATAAAAGACAAAACCCTTGACTTAGCTGAATGAATACTAATGACAGTCATCAATAAAAATAACAAAAGGGCTCATCATCTATGCATAATTACCTTATGTGTAACAACCATGATGAACATCATTAGTATCTGTCTCTACTACAAGTTGCATTCAAGTAAGCCCTATCTTCAACAAGGTTCTGCAGTTCCGTGTTTGAAAATTAAATGCTCTATCACTTCTTCATAACCTCATTTGTGCCGAAGGTAGTAACCTAGGTCAAAGATACTCTTTGATCCTCATTTTACCCATCTCTACACGGTTACTGATCGCTGTCATGCGGAAAGTAAAATAAGAACATACAGGGATGAGCCTGCTCCTGGTCAGGTTATTGTAAGCACTCTTAAGCATTAGCATTTTCTTTAACCTTTCTGATCTTTCTTCAGATTGTGAACTCTTCAGGTTCACTCTAATCCTTTCTTGTTTATCCATAACATCTTTAATCATTGTCCTCTTATAAATTGCTTTGAATTTTTGGTAGTCACCCCTCTCTGCTCCTCTGTCAGGCTTTCCCGTGCAGCAGAGAAAACTTCACATCAGAATTGGTTCTCCTACATTCCCCTACAATTCAATCTCTACATTATAGGATCTTCCAGTGTCTTTGGCTTCATTGCTTCTCTTTTGTACTTGTAATTTAAACATGTATCCTACGTAAAACCTGTCAGATCTATGCCTTAATATTCAAATAATAATAACTTCACTGCCAACATTACAGAAAATGTGTGGTTCCTTAGACCCTATGATGACCATTATCAAATACAGGAATCTATCCACAACTTCTGTCCATTTCAGTGGTCCTGGAGGAATATTCACAATTCTGCACAGGGTATGTTCTCCACATGGGCATCAATGCCATGTCCTAGATCATTCATCATGTTCTTGCTAAATTAATTTTTGTGTTTCTCACTGTGTATTCTCTATTTTGCAGACAGATTCTCCAGTTATCTCTATCATCTTGACTTCCTTTCTATGAGCATGTTCGTATTTTTCTTTTTGCAATGTAAAATTCTCTCCCTGAGCTTTATTATATCCTTTCCATGTCAGCCACATTTCATATCTTAAATCTTTTTCCTTTGTTTTTTGGCAGTGGGCTGATGGGGATGACAGAGTTAAAATCCACAGTTAACTCCATAAACCAAAGTCATGAGAACGGCTAGTGGAAGAACAAGTGGGTAGGCAGGGGCCTGGAGTGTTGACTGGGAAGCCTTAGAACACCTTCATTCGGTGAGAGATGAAGGATTTACTACCTGTGCCTGAGACTGACCAGTCGGCAGCAATAGTGGCTGCTGGTAGAAGCGACTGTTCTTGGTCCACGGGTCTGCAAATGCAGGGCAGAACTCCTGGTGCTCATTTGCAGCTGAGATGCACTTACTTGGAGCCACAATTGGATGACATCAGACATCTCCTTCTTGTGCTCCCAGCTAAGTTCTGGATATGGGTAGGGCAAGGTGTGAGGGGCAGCATGTCCCTGGCGCAGGAATGGGTTTGCTCAGTATGGTGGTGGGTAGACAAAAAGTCTTAGGAGCGAAAGCAGTTAGGGTCACCAGAACCCGAGTTTGTGGTGGGTTCCAAGAGAAAACAGCTTGTTCAGCTCCAGAGGAAGGGAAGGAAGATTTTTTTCTTGATGCAACTGTTTCATTCTTCTATTGATGAACTTATTGTAGTTGACACCGCTAAAAGTTTCCAGTTATCTCCAAATTGTCAAATCTTTTTTTTTGAGTTACATTGTTTGTTAATTAAATTTATTCATTTATGTTGTATCCTGACTACAGTTTTTCCTTCCTCCTCTCCTCCTATTCCCCCCTCCCTACCCGTACATCCATTCCTTCTTTGCTTCTGTTCAGAAAAGGGCAGGCCTCCCGTAGGTACCAGCAAAGCATGGCATATCAAGTTTGCAGCAGGGTTAAGTGACTCCCCTTCTAGTAATGCTGGGCAAGGCAACTCAGTACGAGGAATGAGTTCCTAAAAGCCATCCAAAGCCTTAGGCACAGTCCCTGATCCCACTGCTAGGAGTCCCACAAGTAGTCCAAGTTATACAGATGTCACACATATGTAGAGGGCCTGGTTAGTCCCATGAAGGCTCTCTGCGTGTTGGTTCAGACTCTGTGAGCTCCTATGAGCCCAGATGAGTTGTAGAGGGCCAGACTCCATTTTACACCTGTCAGAATAGCTAAGATCAAAACCACAAATGACAGCTTGTGCTGAAGAGAAACAGGGGGAACAGTCCTCCACGGCTGGTGGGAGTACAAACTTGTACGGCTATTTTGGAACTCAATATGGCAGTTTCTCAGAAAATTGGGAATCTATCTACCTCAAGACTCAATTGTGTCACCCTTGGGCATATACCCAAAGGATACTCCATCCTAACATGAGGACACTTGCTCAATTATGTTCATAACATTATTCATAATAGCTAGAATATGGAAACAACCTAGATGCCCCTCAGCTGAAGAATGAACAAAGAGAATGTGGTACTTTTATACAATGGAGTATCACTCAGCTGTTAACAACAATGACATCATGAAATTTGCAGGCAAATGGACAGAACCAACTGACAGACTTAATTTACTCTTAATTCTGACATAATATATTTCTACAGAGTCACAGTGACATAAAATACATGGTTTGAGTTATTATGTAATGTTTCTCCTCCTTTTTGAAAATTCTTTTTTCCTGTTCTACATTTTCCCACCTGGACTATTCCTTATGGCTTGGGTGTTACTGTTTCATCACACTAGTTGATTTAATATGGGGCTTTCTCTGGGGGTTGTCTCCTCTTTTGGCATAGATTCTATGTTATGCCTTACAAGAAACACCCCTCCTCATGTATACTATAGAACTTCAAGGACATGGACCAACAATTTGTGAGAATGAAGTTTGGCTGCATCAGAATCTCAGAAGGTGTCCACTGGTCCAAGAGTATTCAATGGGAGGGAACTCCAAATTAGTAGAAAAGAAGGCAGCAACTGTGCTTCCCTTACCTAGTGGGATGTAGCCCACGAATGTCGATAACTTATTCAAACCCTTTGAACGTCAAATTCTTCAGAAATTTGGATAATGCAACCTATCTTGCACAGCTTTGGGGAAAAACAAAGACAATGAATAAAGATACCTTTCATGTTTAAAGGTTTCTGGCCTAACCTATAGGCCTCAGACATCCTTCTCTCGTTTGGTTTCCTTCTTTCCAAACTATTTTCTAAATATACTGCAATGTCACATTTCAGAATCTTCAAATTTTCCCTAAAGTACTGCACTAACTTAAGTTTTCTCATTCCAGGACACTGTTAAGTTTCCAAAAATACACTGGGCTAAGGCACTCAACTCTGTCTCCTAAGGCCCTTGATAGGTGACTTTCTGCATTTAGAAAGATAGTTGAAAAATATCCCCAGTGTGGTAGAAACATTCCCATCACATCACCTCAAACTTCATTTCCTTTCCATGTCTTTAGAAAAATACCTCAGACTTTAAAAGTAATGAAATTCTTGAGAAAAGATTTTAAATTATTGAGTATTATTTTCCTTAATTTATGATAGATGATTATATGCACCTCACTTGAAACATAAATTTTAAAAGTAAAGTAACAAAATAACTCCAAAAACATAGATTTTGTGTTTTCTTAGATTGTATTTGTACATACTATGGGTTTTTCCACAGATATTTATGTCACAGAATTGTTCTTGGATGAGCTGACAGATATTTTGAATAGAACCTCTTGATTATAGGCTGCACCAGAAAGAAAAACTATTTTACTTTGGTTGCGAGCTCAGCCTTGATGGCTGAGCCACCTCTCCAGTATTATTTAAAACACTCTTAAATAACAGCTTTGCTTTGTTTCTGTAACAGGGTTTCTCTTTGTAGCCCTGGCTGTCCTGGAACTCACTCTGTAGATGAGGCTGGCCTCGATCTCAGAGATTCACCTGCCTCTGCTTTCCGAGTGCTGAAATGAATGGAGGTGCCACCACCTCCTGGCTAAATAACAGTTTTTATTAACATACTTGTTAAATATGTATTGAAGAATTTATTTTTAATTTACATGTATTTTGAGTATCTACAAGTGTCCTGGTGCCCTTGAGGCTGGAAGAGGGCATCAGAGTCCCTGGAACTGGAGTTACATGTGGGCAACCATGTGGGTGCTCAGTTCTTTACAAGTGCAGTAAGTGTTCTTAACACAAGCATTTTTCCAGCCCCTATATGTTATATTTTTAAGAGCACTAGATTTATATTAAAACATTCTAATTAACATTTTATCAAACTGCCGCTGATTAGATCATCCTCAGAGAAGTGTGCAAGACACTGATTATGCAAAAATTTGAAGTGTTTTCATGTTATTGGGGCTGTGACATGCTTTTATAGGCTATTCAAATTACCTATTAGACATCATAAGTATCAGGGAATTCTTGGTCTATTCTCTTATAGGGAGGGTAATTGTTTGTGTTTTGACTTGACCATACAGATATCTGGTCCTAGAAGTCAACTCTATTCTTGTAAGGCTTGATTCTTCTTCAGAAATTGCTAAATGAAGGGAAAACACTCTGCCACCTGCCCTTGGGATCTCTGTGTATGAAGAAATGTCCTGGTCCAACTCTGAAACTAAACATCTGTAGCTTTATATCTTAGGAAAACACAGAAATCCTAACATTTCTTTTATTGGGAAAGCTCCTGACTTGACTGGGGATAACTAAGACATGAATTTTGATCTTAGATGGCCATAGTAGTGATTTCTGTTATTTACTGACTGTGTGACCTTGACAAGTCCTTGATACTTTGCTTTTATGTCCCCATCAATTAGAAAGTAATAACGTGAACCTCATGGACAGTTTTTAGGAACAAGAAGTTAATGCAATCCAGTGCTTCCATGTGTGTGTGTGTCAACTATGACCATAGAGATACCACCCTCATCACCCTCATTACTTAGAGGTGAGCCTGCAGAATTTACAGACAGCAGAAGGCCAGAGAAGGCACTAGTGTGCAGTAAAACTGTTCTGGTGACAAAGTGAAGTCCCCACAAGTTCATCAGGAACTGGAGATGTCTTTCTGTATGGTTCCTGATTTTTCTAGGTTCTTTGTGTGTGCCCCAGGGCATGCCTGGCATTACATGCTAGGTATCCCCTAAGCTGCTCCTCTTTCTATTTTAATTGCTAGAATCTTTGACTACTTCCTATTGTGTATGTCTGAGGTAAGTATAGGTTGAAGTAATGCTGATAAACTTTATTTTGCTTATTATAGAAAGATACCATCATTACCAAGGAATCTTGATTGCTACTTCTTTTCATTTGGAAGTTACATCATCCCAATACTAGTGAATTATGGATTTCACCAAGAACCTTAATAAACTATATCTCCCAGTCTGACACACTTCACTTTTGAAATGATCGATATTTTTTTTTTGTTGGAACTAGTTTTGAGGCTATGTTATCAAAGTCTGTGTTACTATGTGACTAGAATTGAAGGATACAATAAGCTCTTCCAACAAGAACAGAATAGATTCGGTCAAATGTTCCAGGGTTATGAGACATTTGAAAAGTTCGTGTGTGTTAGGTATGACTTGCACTTAGCAGCTTGTTGTGAAAATGCCATTTCCTAACTGGAAAGTTGAAACTTTCCAAGCAGATGTGAAACTTTAAAAAAATCTTACATTAATTGGAAAAAACAACTTTGCATTATTGTCATCTGATAACAAACAAATTGAAAGTCATGGGCTACATTCATTGCTCACACTCTAGACTCACACCCTTATAGGCAAAACGCTCCCTGGGTGGAATCCCAAGTTATTTCCATAAATGGAACTGGAACTTAGTTGGACCCCTAGACTTGTTTTAGGTAGGAACCAACTACTTCCCTATTTCAGGAACAGGAGGTCTGGCAACTAGCCACAGCTGTTGACAATAGCCTTGAGAGAGCAGAACTCTGATTGACAACTAGGTGAGACCTTTGTTAGAAGCACAATAACTTTGAATGAACTAACAAGTCCCAACTCTTCAACCGTTGGCAACTTTGGGCCTCCACAATTTACATTATAAATATATATATACAAACTGTGATCACTATTTGCTCATATTCATTATAATTGGAGTATAAATTACCCAAAGGTACATTGTCTATCATGTTCCATATATGTTTATTTACTCTCCTAAATAATTTAAAGGTCACTGTAGTGGTTTGAATGAGAAATGTCTCCCATTGGCTCAGTTATTTGAGCACTTGGTCCCCACTAATGAAAGTTATGGAACACATAATATCTTTCAGTTCCATCCATTTCCCCCCATATTTCACATTTTTATTTTTCCTAATGGGTGAATAAAATTCCATCATGTATACATACAGCATTTTCCTCACCTGTAGATCAATTGATGGACATTGAGGTTGAGTCCCTGCCTTTCTGCTAAGAGACAGTGACAAGAAACACGGACTTGCAAGTCTCTGTGTGGCAGGGTGTGGAACAGTGGAGTATATAATGTTTTACTTTCAGTTGAAAAAAGTCTCCATGCCAGTTTCCATAGTGGTTACATTTTATAGTTTTATATCTTAGAAAGACAGAAATTGGGGTTATAGGCACGTGCCACCTCTTCTGGCTCACGGTTCTAATTTCTTACATTATGTTTTTATAGAAATCGCAATTATTTCTGTGCTTTTACATATCTTGTATTTTAAAATATAATCAAGAGTTGTGTCTTCTTTCACCAGAAAATGCCCTTCCTTTTAAAAGCCCTCAGTGTGAACTGAATTCTGAACAATAACACAGTTAGGAAGCCTGCATGAATTATTTATGTGTGTCCAGAATGATGACCAGGTGACACAAACACTAATTTCTTCATTTAGATGAGATGAGTTTGGTTTTGGAATTTTTGAATCTAATAAATTCAGTGCAATTATGATTGTAAGTGTGGAGATGACTGATGAATCAAGTTGGAAGTTATTGGCTTAGCTTAGTTATGAAGTTGCCATACTTAGGGCAGGCATAGATACATGTCAGCACTAAAGGACTGCAAACTCTTGTTTACTTGTAACTACTCAAACGACAGTTTACTAACAGTGTGTTTTTCTCTCCACATTTTATGGTCAGGATTAAGTAGCACTTTGTTACATAAACCAACTGTCTTAATGGATTTTCAAGATCAGAGTGTTCAGCGTATCACTTCTGAGTGAAGATACTTTGATATCTTTATAAACCATGTGTTATGGTTTAAAACAGTAACTGTCTCCTTCATTCTGATTGCACTGGATTAGCCAGAGCTGTTAGCTTTATTACCATGGCAGGGATAAAGTGTCCACATTTTAAACCCATTCGTTGTGAGGAAACTAAAAACATACAGCCAAGGGTATTCCTAGTACATAGTCCAAGTAAAACCGCAAGGCTAGTGTAGCAACTCCAACTAAGTTCTCTGGGAGGATCTTTTAGACTCCGGCAGATAAATCTGATGTTATCACTCACAGTGGTTAGGTACATTAATTTAATTAATTAAAGTAGGCTGTTGTGTGCTTCGGCTCAGGGAGAGTTAAAGCTTTTGCTTATGCTAAACCCACAGATGTCACAACGGTTAATTGCAGGTCTAGTGACCGTTGGGAAGGTCTGATTTGTTACGTTCAGAATTATCACGCACATAAGCGAAACCAAGAACACCAAAGTGGCAGTGGTTCACCTCAACCCCATTCCCTCTCTCTCTGCCACATGGTAACAAAATGTCACCCTTCCCCTCACCTCCTGCCACCTGTGGCGGGTGAGCTAACTGGCCCTGGGACCACTAGGGCGGGAGACCTGGCCCTGCTTCTCACCAGCTGCAGCACAGGGCAGAGCAGGCACAGCACCTCACCTGGGAAGCGCACTAAAGCTGACCTTTTTGGCAGGGACTCAGGTGATCTGGATAGAGCAGGAGAGCTGCCCTTGCCCCTCCCTGGTATGCCATGGGATGGCAAGGGTAGGGGAAATAGCACACCCACCTCGCATTACCACCCGTGAGAGGCAGGAGAGGCGACCTCCGTGGTCTGCTTGCCCCTCACCTAGCGCATCCTGAGAGTGGGCCCTGGGCCTCACCTGGGCAGAACAGTCAAGCTGGCCCTGCTGATGCACATATGGGTGAGTCAGACTTGAGGGTGCGAGAGCAGAACCAGTTCTTCTCCTTGCGGTCTGCTACACTGAGTGAGTTAGGTGGGGTAGGGCCGGAGAGTTCATCTGGGTGGTGACGATGAGGGAAAGCTAGCAAGCTGACTAACCTTGATACCACTTAGGTCCAGAACTAGGACTATGAGGTAGCTCACCCAACACCCACCTCATCTATGAACTGCTGGAGCTTATGAAGCAGCCAGACCCGAGGACCCACAGCTCCAGGAGCTCCAGGGCACAAGGCAACCGTAGGATATTTTTTATTAACTAAATATCTATTCTTCAAGAATTTTGCACACCCATAAAAATAATTTTGAACACATTCACTCTCCACTCCCATTCCAACCCTTTCTTGAATTTTTCTCACATTCCTGTCCACAAGGAATTTTAAAGATGTTTAATGATAAAAACCCAGAGGCTCACTCTTTCAAGCCTTTTCTGCTTATGTTTTCATATGAGGGACCTTTGTCTGGAACTCTAGCACTCATGTAGAAGCCAGGCAAGGAGGCACACATCTGTAACATCTGTAACCTCTGGGCTGGGAGTCAAGCAGGTGGATCCTGGAGCTGCTGATTAGCCAGCCTAGCCACTCGATGGTGGTGGCGTTCAGTGAAAGAGCCTGTTCACGAAAGTGACTGAGGAAAACAGACTATCTGTATTACCTATCTCCTCATGCGGGCACACATGTGTCCCTGCAACTGTCTGTGCAACCGCACATTTATGTGCACGCAAATGCATATGACATACACATGCTCACAGCTCACACAACAAACACAATGGTCTTTACTTCTTTGAGGGGTGTGTCACACAATATTAGCTCTAAGGAAACTTCAGAGTTATCCAGTTATCCCCCTTTGATTTAAAATACAAACATCATTATATATTTAATAGGTACAAGAAATATAGGAAGTAAATGCTTTTAAGTAAATTGTAACATAAAGCTGAAATGTTTGAAGTATTAGACAATCTATTGCTTATAAATTATGTAGGTTGATGTCAACCTTTGAATTGTAATTTGATGAATAGACTGTATCTTCGTCATTCCTCAGAAATTCAAGGTGAAATAAATTTTTTTAATATAAAGCATGTGTACAAGATTGAGGTGTTAATTTTCTTTCTAACATTTTGTCTGAGGTGAACCATGCAATCAGCCTCACGAGATTTCCCTTTAAAATTTATTTCTCTGCACAAAAACATTTGATAAAAGTGGGTATTATGTATTGTAGATACGCACAATTTTCAATACAGTATTTTTACTGTTTTTCTCTTTTTTAGAATTTGTGAGTAAAATATAGGTAGGGGTAGTGAGATACAATAGAGAGTAATTACATTTGCCTAGGATGATGTTTTCCACAGTGTCCCTATGATTGTTCAGATTTAAACTATCATCAGGGCTGAGTGGTGGTGGCGCACGCCTTTAATACCAGCACTCAGGAGGCAGAGGCAGGCGGATCTCTGTAAGTTTGAGGTCAGCCTGTTCTATAAGAGCTAGTTCCAGGACAGGCTCCAAAGCTACACAGAGAAACCTCATCTCAAAAAACAAACAAACAAACAGCCCCAAAACAACAAAAACAAAAAACCAAACAAAAGATCCAAAACTATCATCAGATTAAAGTTGCACACATAACCATCTTATTTTCAAGATGTGAAATAAATAGATGCAAATGATCGCATTTCCAGGGTGCTGGGTCCTCTCTCAAATGACATGGTGAACAGTGCATGTTGTGTTTTGTTCACTGGCTTTTTGTTTGATGTGTTAAACTGCTGAATTATCTTCAGTGCTGTGTATCTCGTTTAGTAATGAGACATCACAGTTTTTTCTGACAATTTCTGTGTCAAGAATCCAGCACATCTCCACTGGCCTTTCTGCTCAGAGTGCTCACGAATATCTACCGCTTTCATCCAGGTTATTGACTAAAACCACATCATGGCAGATGGTGGTGGAAGGATCCACCTGAATTCCTGTTTCTCTAGGGTCAGTGGGATAATGATGAATTCTCTTTGCTACCATGCAGACTCACATTATGCCGTCCAATTAAATGAATGATTTCCCCAGCACCTTCATAGGAATATATGAGGTGTGCCTCAGGTGTAGGTATTGGGAGGCATTTTAGTGGCTGGCAAGTTATTAATTGATTTGGCCTTTTTTTCACATAACACTAACACCCAAAATCTTCAAATATTCAAAACTTTTCTTTGTTTTAGTACCTGAACAATGCAAAAACCATACTTTTGTAATATGGCTCTTACGAGTTTCTGCTCTGAATGAAACTTTGATAACCACATGGCACAGTAGTTTCTCTCTCTCTCTCTCTCTCTCTCTCTCTCTCTCTCTCTCCCCCCCCCCCTCTCCCCCTCTCTCCCCGTTTTTCTCTTTCTTCCTTTGTTTTCTTTTTCAAGACAGGGTTTCTCTGTGTGTGCCCTGCCTGTCTGAGAACTCGTAGTTCATGTTTCTTAAAATAGTAAAATGTTCTCAGTACCTAGACATCAACACTTAAAATGTAGATAATGTTAACATTAAAATAATTTGAAAATAATTTTTCAATAATCAAATAATCTGTAATAATAGATTATATTCAAATTATCAAAAATTTGAATCTTAGAGGGTATTGTTAGTAAGGATTTTCTTTTAAGAGCAACTTGATAAAACAAGATATTTGTAGCGATATTTCATTTGTATCTTAATAAATAAAGCTTGCTTAAAGATAAGAGAGTAAAATAGCCACAATGATCAACTTTACAGACCAGGCAGTGGTGACACACACCTTTAATCCCAGAAGCCACACCAGTTTGTCATAGAACGCCTTTAATCTCAGAACTAGAGAGGAGTATAATACGGGAGAAGACAGCTCTCAGACACAGTCTCATTCTGAAGTTTCCTGGAGGCAGGATCCCCATTTCAGACTGAGGTAGAGGTAAGAGCCAGTGGCTGGCTGTTTTGCCTTTCTGACCTTCAGGTTGAACTCCAATTTCTGTCTCTGGATTTTTTATTAATTGTGCTACAATATTTTATTAGAGACACATAATAAATGAACCCTAAAATTTGGTGGAAAGTAATCGTGAGAAATATGGAATTTTTAAACACTTATTTTTATTATTTTTAATGATGTGTATATGTGTGTTTGGGTCTGTGCTTGTGAGTGCAGACGCCTGGAGATGCCTGGGGAGGTGGATATCGGGTCCCCCTGGAGCTGCATTTACAGGCAGCTGTGATCCTTCTGATGTGGGTTCTGGAAATTGAGCTTGTGTTTCTGGAAGAGCAATATATGTTCTAAACCTCTCAGCCATTTCTGCAGCCCCTGAGGAAATCTAATGCTAGAATCCATGTCAAGATTCTTTCACATGTAGCAGCGTCTCTCTACAGCAGATTAACCTAGAAACATAACAGCTATAAACAGGCTTCTCTTTCTTTTTTAAAGAGAGAGGATGGAAAGTTCTATTCTCTGAAGAAACATCTCTTATTTTGATCAATGACGGAGTTGGTTGTGATCATAAAATCAAACGGATTAATCAAAACCCCATATTTCGTGTTATTGGCTAGTTGCAGAGCGCAGGGAGTCAGTAGAGGAGAGACTTCAAAGGAAATGCAATATAAAATTTAAGTCCGCATGAAGCACAGGTGGACCTTCCAGGCTCAGTCCTGTGAGGAGCTGGAAGTGCTGTCAGAGGAACGGGTTAGACATAGAAAGAAGGATGGCATAGCTTTAAGCCCTCAGTGCGGGCAGGGAGTCCAGGTACCAATTCCCGTCAGTCTGGCTGTGCTATTGCATTTATTAACCTGTGTCAGGCTATTGGCCCTGCACCAGGAGAGTGTGGGAAGTGTTTGACCTCTACCCTGTGCTCGTCTCTGCTCTTTCCCGGAAGAGATGAAGGGGAAGAGCAGGTAACTTCGGGGTACTCCTTTTTAATATCAGCTGCAGCTCTTGGATTTTGTGGTTAGCCTTGGCAGGTTTCTTGATGTGTGAGATCAATGAATAGCAATTCCCAGTGCAGTTAAAAAATAACACAAAAGCTTTAAGTTATATTTGTAGCACTGTTTTTCCTGAAAATTCCAAGTTATGTTTCTATCAGAGCAAATGAAAACACACAACAATAAGGAACTTTGTAATTTAAGTTAGTTGTGATTTAATGTATTAATAATTAATTTCCATAACCCAGATCCTTTTGCATTTAGTGGGTTACATGGTAATACAGATTACAATTTTGATTTGAATTTTTCTTTTAAAGGATGTATTTTATTATGCATAGTGTTCTGCCTGCATGTTTCCCTGCAGGCCAGAGGAGGGCACCAGATCCTATTATAGATGGTTTTGAGCCACCATGTGGGTGCTGGGAATTGAACTCAGGACCTCTGGAAGAACAGCCAGAGCTCTTAACCCTGAGCCATCTCTCCAGCCCCTTGAATTAAGTTCTTAAGTTTAATTAATGTCCATACATAAATTTACATGCATTTATAAGGGTTTCAGAGTTACTTTTTATAATTTAATTTTTACAAATAATAGAAGAAACATCTTTTTATCATTTATGACACTGGAAAAGGATATGTAAAATAGCAATTAATCCTGTTTAAATTAATTTTTATTTCTTTTTATGTCATTCTTTTTGCTGCATACTCGAGACTGCATTAGAAACCACTACGTAGGATAACTCGGCTTTGAACTCTTGCTTTTTCTCCTTTAAGTTCCTGAATGTTGGGATGATATGTATCTACAACTTAAAAGATTCTTTAGGTTAATTTTTATCTAAACAGTGTTTTATCCTAATAGCAAAAGAAAATTCTAAAATTCTTACTTGTAATATTGCAGATCTTATATACTTAGACTACAGTCAGTTTTTTTTTATTTATAGGTTATACATCTATCTTATATACTTAGACTATGGCTCAGTTTTTTATGTATAGGTTATACATCTATCTTATATACTTAGACTATGGCTCAGTTTTTTTACTTATAGGTTATATATATTAAAGATGTGTGCCACCACTGCCTAGCTTAATTTAGACTATTTTCTTGCACATTTCCTCAAATACCTGTCCTGAGTTTTAGTGACTTTACCAAGAAGAAGAAGAAGAAGAAGAAGAAGAAGAAGAAGAAGAAGAAGAAGAAGAGAAGGAGGAGGAGGAGGAGGAGGAGGAGGAGGAGGAGGAAGAGGAGGAGGAGGAGGAGGAGGAGGAGGAAGAGGAGGAGGAGGAGGAGGAGGAGGAGGAGGAGGAGGAAGAGGAGGAGGAGGAGGAGGAGGAGGAGGAGGAAGAGGAGGAGGAGGAGGAAGAGGAGGAGGAGGAGGAGGAGGAGGAGGAGGAGGAAGAGGAGGAGGAGGAGGAGGAGGAGGAGGAAGAGGAGGAGGAGGAGGAGGAGGAAGAGGAGGAGGAGGAGGAGGAAGAGGAGGAGGAGGAGGAGGAGGAGGAAGAGGAGGAGGAGGAGGAGGAGGAGGAAGAGGAGGAGGAGGAGGAGGAGGAGGAGGAGGAGGAAGAGGAGGAGGAGGAGGAGGAGGAGGAGGAGGAGGAGGAAGAGGACGAAGAACAAAAACCTTGCAATCACAGCAAGAATGGAACAGAGCAAAACTATTGTAGAGACGTTGGTACAGTGCAATGCTGATTCAATTTCTCATGGAGAGAAAGTTTATGGAAAGCTTTTTAAAGAAGGAAGAAGAAACATAGAAACTAGACGGAGCTGGACTTTTCCTCATAAGAACCTTTTAAGATTTAAAATGCAGGTGAAGAGATTCATGTAGACCGTGTGAAAATAGTCTACCACACCAAACAAACAGTCTTGGAGAGCAGATAAGAGATCGTAGGACTATTTTATAGTTTCTTTGTTGTTAAATCTAATTTGTTATTTTTCTTCTGTAAGCAATTGCCTAAAATACTAGACTGAAAATTTGGGGAAACCTAAGCAGATGGTGTTGACAACAAAGGACAAATGTTATGGAAACACCCTTTTCAGAGCACAGCTTGTAGTAATGAAATAGGTGAATTCATAGCTCATAAGATATTTAAAAGAACAAAAATTATTTAGAAGTACAAAAAAAATGTCCCTAGTCATACCAGCAGTTTGAATCCTACTAGTGGGGTGTCTAAACATAAGTCTTTGAATTCTTTAATATATGAAAAATTCCTGTATGTGACAGAATAGCTTAACCAAGAGAAAGCATACGATTCTGGATCTAGAATTATTTATGACAAAATAAATCAGAATATTCTGATGCTTTAGGGATGGAAGATGATTTTAATGCTTCATCTGTCTGGATAATTTGATGTAAACAATGCCATGGTATTTAAGATGCTTCTGGTAAAGGAACAAAGCTAAAGTAGAATGAGACCATCATACTGGTGACTGAGCGAAAATTTATCATCGGATCAAGGGGGCTTCTTCTCAACGTGTGTATACATTCATTTTCAACACTAATTAGAGTATTTTTTTAAGTATAGTTCGAGCAGAGATTGATGCTTTTTAAGTGTGGCCAAATGACCAAATAAATACAAACTGAATCTCTGAGCTACAGAGAAAGAAACCTGACTCATGCATTCAAAGAAACTGGCCATTCAAACTTTCTGGTGCTTATTTCACCCCAAAAGGTGCATAGAGAGAACAAGCTGTCTTCAGAAAGTGGTTAAGGAAGGCTTCATTGGAGGTGGAAGAGCACGTGACATGCCAAGCACTTCCAAAGAGCAGAGCTTCAGTAGACCCAGTCCTTTTCAGTACATCCCCATAAAGAATCTCTGAGCTCAGGTAACTACAGAACACTTGCTTTTGCTAGCTTGTCTCACAAGTCTAACTCTACCTAAGAGCCAGGGAGGTTTAGCCACTCTTGAAAAATCCAGCTGAGCAGGACTTGGGATAGCAAAATTCCTATTGCAAAAATGGCCATGCTGCTAAAGGCAATGTACAGATTCAGGATAATTACCCTCAACCTTTCAGTGACTGACTTCAAAAACCAGAAAAGCCGAAAATTCCCATGGGAGCACCAGAGAAGGTGAAGAGCCGTCTCAATTGGGAGAGTTTTGATTGTTGACTTGGTACCATTTTTGGAAGGACATCTGGCTGAGGAACTGTGAAGATAAAGCTACTCTGTAAGTACGCTCCTATTTAGACTATATCTTAAAAACACGCACATTTACAGATTCAAAAGTGATGTGGGAGTGATTTCTTATTAATAAAGAAACTGCCTAGACCCATTTGATAGGCCAACCCTTAGGTAGGCGGAGTAAACAGAACGGAATGCTGGGAGAAAGAAGCTGAGTCAGGGAGTCGCCATGATTCTCCCACTCCAGACAGATGCAGGTTAAGATCATTCCTGGTAAGCCAGCTCGTGGGCTACACAGATTAATAGAAATGGGTTAGATCAATATGTAAAAGCTAGCCAATAAGAAACTGAAACTAATGGGTCAGGCAGTGTTTAAAAGAATACAGTTTCCATGTAATTATTTCGGGTAAAGCTAGCTGGGTGGCGGGACACAGCCCGCCGCTCCGTATTTCAACACAAAAGAAAATATGGAGAATATAAAATGGGTGAAAAAGGGGGAAATTGACCTTCCTAACTATCAGGAAAATGCAATATAAAGCCACAGGGTATTTTAGTTCACTGTGTTTTTTAAAATTATTTATTTATTTATTTTATTAAAAATTTCTGCCTCCTCCCCGCCTCCCTTTTCCCTCCTCTTCCCCCCACTCCCCACCTTTCATTCCCCTCCCCTCCCTCTCCAGTCGAAAGAGCAGTCAGGGTTCCCTGCCCTGTGGGCAGTCCAAGGTCCTCCTCCCTCCCTCCAGGTCTAGGAAGGCGAGCATCCAAACTGGCTAGGCTCCCACAAAGCCAGTACATGCAGTAGGATCAAAACCCCGTGCCATTGTCCTTGGCTTCTTAGCAGCCCTCATTGTCCACCATGTTCAGAGAGTCCGGTTTTATCCCATGCTTTTTCAGTCCCAGTCCAGCTGGCCTTGGTGAGCTCCCAATAGATCAGCCCCACTGTCTCAGTGGGTGGGTGCACCCCTCGTGGTGTTGTTTTAAAAATGTTAAATGAATAATTTCAAGTACTGGAGATGATTTGAAGAGCTGAGACTCTAATTTCAAATATGAGCTATTTTAGTTATATTTGTTGAAAATATCTTTCTTTCTGGTTTTCTTTAATTCTCTCAGTAATAGCTTTTGATAAACATAAATTCTTAATTTTAATATAGTTTAATTATAAACCATTTTTCTAGTTAATGATTTTATAATCTTATTGTAAAAGGTTTTCATAATTTCAATTTATAGTATTTATTATTCTACATTACCTTCCAAAAGCTTTATTACTTTTTCTCTTTCATACATATGAAAAATCCAGTGTTACTGTTTCCCACTGTTTTCAAGTGTCTTCCTCTCTTATCAATGTACAACTGTAAGTGACGTCTACACTTATTTGTAATTGGTTGCTTCTCTGTGTGTTTAGTGACGTGTACTCTAATTACTAACTACTTTTGCTGCCTGAATTTCTTATGGTGAAATACTAACCGCACCCCGCTCAGAGTAATAATATTGAGAGGTAAAGTCCTCAGTTATTAGGTTGGGAAAAATGTTTCCTTTGTAAATGGGACCTATACACTTATATAGTAACCCCGAGGGCTTTCCTATGCTTTTCTTTTCTATCTGAGAACAGAACCAGAGAGGAGTCCTCTATGAGTGTGAAGAAGACTTTCTCCAGACATTGACTCCACCAGCACCTTGATGCTAGACTACAGAGCACCAGATCTGTAATAATATTAAAGCAAACAGACACTTTAAAAACATTTTAAAATCATGTGTATGTGTGTGTATGTAGGCACAAATAATTTTCCCTCCACCTCCATATTCATCTTAGCGTGTGCTACTGTGTGAGTGTGGAGGTCTGTGAACAAGCGGCAGGAAGAGGTGGTTCTCCCTTCTACCATGGTGGTCCAGACATTGGCCTCAGGTCATCAGGCTTACAGACGAGTGCCTCTACCTGACGCGTCATCTCCCCTGCCCCACGATATTCTTTTATATGAGATTAAGATAGCAATTTATTTTTTGTTGCTATATTTACTGTAAAGCTATGTGCAGACCTAAGTGGGATGTCTCTATCATCTGTCCAAAGCCTAGAAAACATCTGGAAAGGTGCCCCAAATGCATAAGAGCTGGAGGATGGAAAGGGTGGCTGGAAAATGCTGCTGTTTGGACAGGATGTGGCTGTGGCGCCGGGGAATGCACAAGAGCACTGCCCACCTGCACAAGACTTTGCTCATCAGCCTTCTATCGGAAATGCTGGAAGAGCTCATAAGGGCCTCCCTGGCTCCGAGGAGCTAGAGGAATTTAAAGGTTGCAGAAGTAAAAGAGAATGTAATTCCTTAGGGGAGTAGCCACTGGTACATTTCCCTCACTCAAGCAATTAACCTTGTACACTTGCTTATTCAGGCAATCCTAACTAAAGAGTAGCTTTCCTTGCATTCCCAGCAGGAGAGGGACTAGGGAAGAAGGGATTTGATGGGAGGGGGAAGGAGATAAGAGAGAGCAATAAGGAAGACATTGATCATGGAGCATCATATATACATCATATGCATATGTATATGTTATGCATATGATGTATATATTATTTATATGTATACTTATAAAATTGTGAGGGAAATTGATAGAGTTCACAAACACATTATTTTTTTGTAATTGTTCTCTGCTTTTTCCTGCTTTTTTTAACTTTAAATGTGTGTGTGTGTGTGTGTGTGTGTGTGCAAGTTTATATGTGTATGTGCATGTATGTGTGTATGTGTGTGTTTGTGCGTCTGTCATACACAAATGTGTGTTCTTAAGAAGACCAGAAAAGAATTTGGGGTATTGTTTCTTGTGTACTGTCCACACAGATTTTGGAACTAGGATCTCTCAGCTGCCTGGAACTTGCCAGGTAGGGCAGTCTGGTTGATCAGCAAGTCCCATGAGCTTACCTAGTTCAGTTTCCCAAGCATTGGGGTAACAAATGTGCACCACTGATCCCAGATTTTGTCCATGTGTTCTGGGGATTGATCTCAAGCCCTCATGTTTGTGTGTTTGTATGGTGAGCATTGTGTCTCCACAGTCACTGATTTCCTTTTTCTTCGATTGCTTTTAAGCTCTTACTTTGATAAACTTTTATTTCAAAATGCTAGATAGATATTTCCTTCCCCCTCACCTTTTTGTGGAAATCTTAGGATGGTGTGTTGCTTTGAATGAGGAAAGTCTAAGGCATTTGAATCTTGGTCCCCAGTTGGGGGAAATGTTTGGAGGATTAGGAGGTGTGGCCTTGTTGAAGGAGGTATGGGCTCTCACTGTTTCCCAGTGTGCTCTCGGCTCCTGCCTGTGGATCAAGATGTGAGCTCTGCACCGCTGCTCCAGCCACCGACCTCCATGCTCTTGCTCCCCATCATGATCTCTTACCCTCTGTAGCCAAATCCAATTAAAATTTTTCTTTCACAAGTTGCTTTGGTCATGGTGTTTATCACAGCAATAGAAAAGTAACTAAGGCAGAAATGGTTTAACGTATGTGTTCCAAAGAAATCTCAGTCATTTCCTCTTCACCTGTTGCTTTCTTTTTATTCGGTATGACATGGTCTATATCACTGAATTTCTTATATTTATTATATGCTTTCCATTTATAAGTTCTAATGTCTCTTTTATATATTAATAATCCTTAATTTCCTTTTCTTTTCTTTAAATATGTTAAACATCCCTATTTTACATAGTCTTCTCATAGTCTGTTATTTACAGTAATTGTAGCATTTCTCCACTTTGCTTTTTCACACAAAGTTTTTTCATATAGTAGATTCTAATCATAGTTTTTCCTCTTCCATCTCCTCCCAGATCCTCCCCATTTTCTCACCCACCCAAATCCACCATTTTTCTTTCTCTTTCTCATTAGAATACAAATAACCATCTAAAAATAATAATGAAATGAAATTATATTAAATAAAAACAAAATAAAGAACAAAACAAACAGAAGAAAATAGTCAAAAACAAAAAGGTAAAGGAACACTTACAGATAGATGCAGGTACATACATGTTTGTCCACATAGAAATCCCATAAAAACACAAAACTGGAAGCCATTACATATATGCAAAGGACCTGTAAGGTTAAAAAATTAATTAAAGCCCTGCCAAAGCATTATGAAAAAAGAATCTCCAAAAATGTCGTATTTACTATTGGGAAAGTCGCCTGGCTCTAAGAATGGTTTGTATGTCCAGTGAGACTCAATGGAAGAAAAGTAGGTTTTCCATTTGTGAGTGGTTATCACTAGGCGATAACTCCTAGTTAGAGACTGAGACTTGTGTCTACTTCCTTTCAGTCCTGGGACTCTGTCTGGTTTAAACTTGTGCAGGCCCTGGACATGCTGCCCCAGTCTCTGTGAGTTTGTTAGTCTCAACTGTAGGGTAAAAAGGCCAGCCAAAGAAACTCACCCTGGCCCTGAAATCAGAGCTAGTGAAGGAAACCCACCCTGGACCTGAAGTCAGTGTCAGTGAAAGAAACACTTTATCCCTGAACCCAGAACCTAAGCAACATACCTAGACTCTGAAACCAGAGTCAAAGAAACACACTTTGGCCCTGGAACCAGAACCAGTGAAAGAAATATGTCCTGACCCCAACACTAGAGCCAAAAAGAAAAAAAAAAAAAGCCAGTGAAAGAAATTCAGTTGGGCCTTGAAACCAGAGCCAACTCTGCCCTTGATCAACTGGACACAAAACCCACCAATCCCTGAGCAGGAAACCAACCAGTCCCTGAGCACAAATCTAGCACTCTGACCTTGAACCCAGAGTCAGTAAAAGAAACACACCCGGGTCTGAAACCTGAGCCATTGAAAGAAACACTTTAGCTCTGAACTTAGAGCTAAAGAAACATACTTTGTCCCTAGAACCAGAGCCGCTGAAAGAAATACCCCTTAGCTTTGAAACTAAAGCCCAAAGACTAAAAGGGGCCAGTAAAAGAAACACAGTTTGGCCTTGAAACCAGAGATAACTCTGTCCCTAACCATCTAAACCAACCAATCCTTGAGCAGGAAAACTATAATCCTTAAGCAGAAAGTCTTTTCCCTGGGAAAACTCTGTCCCAAAGAAGTCCTATATAAGCCCCTTTGCCTGTTCAGAAACATCTCAAAGAACAAGGCAAGTAAAATTGTGTTCTGAAGCCAGTAAAAGAAGACAGCATGGTTGCAAGATATGAGCTATTTACTGTGTAAAAGTGAAGCTGCTTGGCTCGTCCTGTGTGTCTGTCACTATACTCAGGAAGCGAGGAAGGAGGAGCCAAGTTCCAGCTCAGCCTCAGTTACACAGAAAGATGCTGTCCCAGAACAGCCTCAGTTACAAGGAAAGATGTTGTCTTAAAAAACAAAATCCCACCCAAACCAAACCCCAAACCAAAATATAGGTCTAACAATTTCTTTTATATTAGCCATAATCAAATCAGAAATTTAGAACAATTAATATTTCTGTTTATACCAATAAGTAAAGCACTTAGGTGTTTCTAACAAAGCTTTTAATACCTACCTGTACTAGGAAAACGCCCAAAAACTCCAATAAAAGAAAAAGACTTGAATAAATGGAGAGACAGTTTGTTTGTGGATACAAAGTCCCAGTCTTCCTCTGTTTCCCTTGTGAAAATGCAGGTCTCCCAGTGTTATCAAACAAATATAGCAAATTACAATGAGACTAGGCACAAACCCTTATATCAAGTCTGGACGAAGCAATCCAGCAGGAGGAAAAAAGTCCCAAAAGCTGGCAAAGGACTCAGAGACAGCTCCTACTCCCGCTGTTAGGAGTTTCACAAGAGCAGGGAGATGCACAACCATAATGTAATGCAAAGGACCTAGGGAAGACCCGTGCAGGCAAACCCTCTGACCTGATATGTCGCCACACCTCCTATGTCTCACTTTAATTGTTGCTGTGCTTTGGGTCTCTCTTCGCAATCTCTCTGCCTGCTTTCAGCCCCACACAGGACTTCGATAAATCTCAGTACACTGAGATGCAAGTGCAGACAGCCCATAAGTCTTTCACAAACCCACAGTCTCTATTTATAAGCGGTTATTGATCATTGTCAGAGGACTCTATCACAAACAACTCAGACTCCACATATTAAATCTCTTTACTATATTTCCTCAGTAAACTCAGTTATATTTAGTTAACGGCAAGATCCTCTTTCAATTATTGTAGTAATATGGGCGGCGGGGCTGCATCCCCAGCACCCCAGTCGCCCGCACGGCTAGCTTTACCCGAAATAACAACACACAAACTGTATTCATTTAAACACTGCTTGGCCCTTTAGCCCTAGCCCTTACTGGCTAATTCTGTTATCCCGATCAACCCATCTCTAATAATCTGTGAGCACCGGTCTTACCGGGAAAGGTTCAGCATGTCTAACCTGGCAGCTTGCTTCATGGCGTGTGTCTGCCCAGGAGCAGGGCATGGCATCTCTCTCAGGTGTCTGCTCCCGAGAGGAGAGCTGTGGAGTCTGACCTCACTTCCTCTTCCTCCCAGTGTTCTGTTCTGTTTACTCCTCCCACCTATCCTCTAACCAATAAAATGGGCCCAGGCAGTTCCTTTATTAGCCAATGACCTTCCTCCATCAAATTATATTTGGCTAATGACATTGCTGTTACACAGTACCCTGTAAGCAAGAAAATTGGGTGGTTTTTAAAGAAATGACCACATCACATTTGAGTACAGAGAAACTGCTTTTCCTACTGTTGATATCTGTTTATCCCTCATCTTCCCCGTCCTACTGCTACCTGTTGATGTGTACTGTGGCTTGACTATTTATGTCACGCCTAACTTCCTCTTTAAAAGCATTACTCTTCAGTGAAATGGCAATAGGAGATGGAGCCATTGGAAGGTAATTACGTCATGAAAACCCTTGGGATAAATGAAAAAAAGACAGGGTCTTTCTCTTTATTCTGTGTCACGTAAAGATACAATAGGAAAAACACAGTCTGAAAACCAGGAAGAGAACCCTAACAACCGCCCATGCTGGATCCTTGAGCTCAGCTTTTCATGCTACAGAGCAGTTTAATTTCCACTGTTTAACCCACACGGCAGTGCCAACAGTTCACGGGAGCACGTGGCATACCACTCCACCACTTAATAGTTTAAAATGCTGTATTATTACTGCTTGTTTCTTGTGCTTCGATGGCTTTAGGTAGACAGCTTTACACAGACACTGTCGTTTAGCGTCGGATTTTGCTTTGGGTTGAAGTCATTTCAAAGATGGACAGAAGTAGATACCGGACACTTCACGGTGATGTCTAGGCAACACCTGTGAGTGGCTCTACCAGAGAGCCTGCCCATCTCATAGTATGGTGATTGCTTCTAGGCAGCAGTGTTCTAAAAGCCAGTGCTTCGAGAGATGGGCAGAAAAAGCCAGAGGGAATGGAAGGGCTATTCTCACAAGTGACAGAGCCTCCCTGCTCCCACACTGTTGGCCACAGCAGTGACGAGGCAGAGAAAAGTTGAGAATAAATGCTCCTCAGTGAGGACAAGGTTGAGTTGCAGAGAGGCAGAAGAGGCAGGAGCTGTCTTTTGCAATGCTCTTCGGAAAACACAATATTAAAACCACCACATCTTTTCTTTTGTCCTTAACTCTTCAGTAGGAGCCAGGTCAACTGAGTAGCTGATTACCTGTTGAATAATCTCGCCATCTGACCAGTCCTGTACTGTGCCCCAGTCATCCGTTTATCTCAAATAATAGTTCTTAAAGGTATGCGGCAATCATTAATGAGCCGTGTTATTTCTGACCCGTCAGGCTGCTGTTCTCTTGGTACTCAACCTCGCCTCTTTGTGATTTCCTCTGCTCTCTCTCTCCTCATTTTCTATCTCTTCTGCTTATTTTTCCCATCACTCAGCTCTCAGCTTGCTCTCCTTCATCACAGCGGCGGCTCTGGGCTGTGCTCAATGCTGATTGTCCTTCCCATCCGTCTCCCACGAGCTCCACTTACTCAGGTTTTTTTTTTTTCCCTGCATGGCACTCTTACAGTACACATCACATTCCTTATTTATATTATTTACTTTCCATGTTCCTCACTGAGCGGAGCAACCGGAGGTCAAAGGCAGTGCCCTGGTCACCTTTACAGCATCATTACCAAGTCTGATTCAGAGTCGGCTATCAGTGTTTGTTTACCGAGATACTTACGATTTTAAAGATCTTGGCTTTCTATATGGGTCAGAAGCAAGAAGATGAAGCGGCAGCAGCAAATATAAAATTCATTGTTGAGACTCGAGTGATTTGCTTTGGTGCAAATTTGAGAATCAGTCTGTTGGCCATATGGAAGAAAAATGCCATAGGATTTGGTAAATGCAATTGCAATACAAATCCTGTATTTAAAAACTGGTGCAAAGTTAAACATGATACACTCTCTACAAATAATTTAATTTAAACAAATATAAAGAAAATAAAGAGAGAATACTTTGGAGAATAGAAAACTCTGAATAACTATGATATACTTTGAAAATGCCTGCCAAAGTAGCATTTGGAGACTCTACCTATTTCTGAGTCTGTCTGTCCTGATTGTGTATTTCAGAAGTGGAGGGAAAATCATAGAACAGCCTCAAGGAGCCCATAGTCTATTGTAAAATAGCCCAACATAGAACTGCATAATCACTCTGACATAGCCCTGATATAATCACCTCACCTCTATAGCATGCACCCTGACGGATGGGACATTACAATGTTTTAGGACTTTGTGTCAGTTCAGGTCTTGTGTCTGTGAGTACCTAGAAATTCTTTTAATCATTTTTCTTTTCCAAAGCACATTTATAATGTAAATAGTCACTAGATGGGCACAGTGTGCATGCCTGGAATCTCAGCACTTGGGAGGCTGAGAGAGGAGAATTGTCGTGAGTTTAAGATTAAGCTCTGGCTACAAAGCAAGATCCTGCCTCAACACCAAAAAGAGGGAAAAAAAGAATTACAAAGGAAATCTATAAATCATGAGCCTTTAGGTATTGCAAAAATGAATACGGGGTTGGGAAAAAAAACCTGGCAACAGTAAATGGTCTCTGAATCCCTGGTTGTCGCGTCCCACGTCAGTGCGCCCACTGCTCTGAACTCCACGTGTGTTGTTTATGATGTGACACCACCTACACCTTAGCCGGAAACACCTTAGCACAGAGTGAAAACTGCTACTTGTATGAATAGAAGTGGTTTTTTTTTCTGCACACAGTTTTATACTCTTACAGAAATACAATGGTTTAATTATGGAAGGTGTGTTTTAATATTTTCCCACTGTCATTCCTCAGCATGTGAGAATCACATCAATATGTCTTTGGATTTTACTGTGTTTGACTGTAAAATTGCTATTTGAATTACTGACCTGAGTTTCATAAAGATCATTCAATAAATTTCAGCTAGGGATTAGGACAAAGTTTCCAATTTTGAAATCACGCTGAATGTACTTCTGCCATTTTGTATTGTGCCTTCACATAAAGTTGCATCCCCAGTGCAGACAACTATAGAATCAAAATGAGAATCAACTGGGAAAAGAATGGAGATGCTTAATGATCCTAGAATAACAAATATTCAGTAAGAATTTGCCAAGATTTAATTCTTTGTGTGAAAATAAAAAAAGCATATTTATCTTATTAGTATATACATGTGTTTTTGTTTGATAAATGATAAAAGTGTCTATACAATAAACAATTGTTCCAAAATAATTTTCTTTGGAATTTATTTTCAGCAAACATTTGTACTCCTGTTTTATATATTTATGTACTCAAGGCTGTGTACAAGTTTCTCTGGGGACAAGGGATTGCTACTGGAAAATGTTTAAGAAGGTCTTCCCTGGAGCACCTGGCCTTTTCAGGAAGTTCTGAGTTCAGAAAGTGGCTTAAGTTTGGGGGTTGGCTGAGGGTGCCAGGCTGTCTTTCTGAGCGGGGTTAGATGTTTGCTCAAGTCACGTGGTGCTTTTCTGCGTGTACAGACGTGGCTCTGGTAACTCCCGTCTTCTGGGAACTCACGCAATCAACTTGCTCGCAACACAGATATGTGCAAACTGAACCCTTTCGGTGGCTGCTTTCACTCGTTCCCCAAGGAAGGGGAACTCACCTAGGCTGGGGTGCTTGGGGTGTTTCAGTCTGCCTGCCAGGAACGGCCATCGCTTCCTGGCCCTGGGGTTTCCCATTCCCCATTCCAATGACGAGCACGAGCCACCTCAGACCTCTTCGAAAGTGATAGAGGTCCCTTCAGAGATCAGTTGGTAAAACATGTGACATATCAGCGCAAGCACACATGATATAAGGGACAAATTTATCCTAATATTTCAACTTCCCAGAGCCTCTGAATCAGAAGCAGGTCTGTCTGCCTGCCTTCCCTATCTCCCCCCTTCCTCGCTTCTCCCCCTCCTGCTCTCTCTCCATCGTTCCCTTCCTTCTTTCTCCATTCCGTTCTGGGTGTGTGTACCGGTGTGGAGGTATGTAGACACCTGTGCCTCTGTGTGTGAGAGCTACATGTGGACATTGGGTATGTTCCTCCACATCTCTTCACCTTATTTTTAGAACTCTGGTCTCATTAAACCTGGGGCTTGCTGATTCAGCTAGATAAAGAGCTCCAGGAAGTCTCCTGTCTCTATTTCCCCAGTGACAGAATTATAGCTGGGCTCCCAAGCACCAAAATACGGGTGTTGTTCATCCAAACTCAGGTCAGTATCTCCCCAACAGCGCTGTCTCTCTAGTCCCCAGCCTTGGCCTTTCTACATTTTAGACAACCAGCTTGTGCTGGTTACGTTAATTTTATTAATTTTTTCCAACTTGACACAAGCTAGAATCACCTGGGAAGAGGAAACCAAAACTGAAGAGGTGTGTCCTGGGGGCGTGTCTGCGGGGCAGTTTCCTGATTGGTGGTTGATGTGGGAGGGCTCAGTCGACTGTGGACGGTGCAACCCCTGGACGGGCGGTCCTGGGCTGTGTAAGGAAACAGCCGAGCAAGCCAAGGGAAGCAGCCGTAAGCAGGGCTTCTCCGTGGCCCCTGCTTGGCTCCGCCCTCAAGGTTGGGGCTCGGCTTCCCTCAATAATGGGTTTTACCACGTGAGCCAAAGTAAAACTTTTCCTTCCCGAGTCGGTTTTGGTGAGTGTTTTATCACAGCAATGTAGACCGAAACCAGGATGCAGCCAAACCAGGGCCTCTTGGATCCTCTGAGTGTCGCCATTGAAGTCAACACATTTTCTACGGTCATTTCGCACGTGTTTTCAATTTCTTTTAGGAAATTGATGTAGGTCTTTCGGAATGTGTTTTCTATCTCTCACCGGTAGGGGGCACACTGGGCCTGGCGTCTAGTTACAGGCCTGTAAGGACAGACTGGCTCTGGGGCCGGCTATGAGGAGGCCCGGCATTGTCCTGCACATCCCCGCCACAGAGAGTTCACAATTGGTGCTACTCCGTTCGGATTGGACTGGAAAGGCTGACTAGGTGTTCCAGCTCGAATGCCAACGGGCTCGAGGCCCAGGAAAAGCCCATGTTTCATTTTGAGTGTGAAGGCAGGGGGGGGGGGGAGAAAAAAAAAGATAATCCTAGACAAAGCTAAGAGCAGAATTTTAAGGGAGCCATATTTCGGTACCATATTTGGAGAAAGTTGTGGAAGTTTACAGCAATTTAAACACAAAACAGATTCGAGGGGAAATTCACTCCTGCAGAAAGCAAAGTGGGTGTGATGACGGCTAACACGCAGGTCTAGGTCCAGCTGCTGGTGGTTTCTTTTTACAAACATCGATCCAGGTGTGTGTGTAAGATACATGTTCACATTGTTATTACTTCTCATAGGTTTGGGAGTCACATCCTACAGGGCCATGTAAACCTGAAGTGTGATAAATAAAAAACAGTTTAGGAACCTAGATAGCGCTAGAGAAAACACTGCTCAGGGGATGGCCTAGGAGCTGCCGGAGACTCCGGTCCTTCCAACTGAATGGGAAAACAGAATTATTCTTTCTAACGCCATTGCTTCATTTCCTAGGTATTTAAATTAAGCTGACAGGGTTAAGAAATATTGGCCTGTCACAGCAAAATATTCATTTGCTTGTAAATGATAACAGAAAACGTGTCATATTTGTAAAAAAAAATAGCCAATTAATCATTAAAGACCATTCTGTAAATATTAAATGGTCCATGTATTTTCCTTTTTAAACATGAAATATTCATGGGGTTAAAATTTTTATTTGAAGCTTAGGAATTTTTAAAGAAGTAAACTAAAAAAACCTTACAGATGACTGAGATTAAGAAACATTTTAATCCATTTATTTTTCTACATGTTTGGATTATTTGGTCTGTTTGGTTTTGATCATATCATAGAAATGCTGGAGTGATAGCCAAATGCTTTCTTGTGTATTTTAGAGTTAGAGGCAGGAAAAACTATTGGAAATTGAATTCTCTGGTTCTAATGATTGGCATTTAGAACGTCAGGTTAGAGACGCGGCATAAAAAGAGCTACTTTTCTTTCTGAACTCTGCCTGCGGTGCTGAGGAAGGCATGGCCATGAGTGAGTTTGCTGTAGGAGAGAAAGAAAACGCTGGTCTCGTGTTCTTCAGATCTGAGGAAGGCAGTTGAGAAACACGATGAAAAGCTCTGTCCTCTGAACCATAGCAGAAAGAGTTCAGAGCAGCAGGTCCCCGTGACCATATCCGTGGCTTTCGCTGAAGGATAAAGAATGGCTCTAGGCAGCAGGTGGAGAATCAGATAGAAGTCAGGAACTAGACAATGTGATAGGAACGGACTTGTGGTAAGCGGAGTCTTAGAAGACAGGCTGTCTGGTAGTTGAATGCACAAGTCAGAAATTATTATCAAAAAAGAATATTGCATTCAAAAGAAAAGCAATAAAAACTGTTTGGATCCGTGTTGTCTGATGCAGCTAAGGGTGGGGGAAACGCAAGCAAACAGGGCTTATGTGATAAACACATTAAAAGACTTTGCCTTGTATCCGACATGGTGCACTGACATTATGTCGGGTCTTATGTGTTTGGAAAACACGGTTTGACTTACATTCCTGCTGTAAAGTAAGAGTCAAGATTTCTCTTTTTGAGGAGCTTCAGTGAACTGCCGTATGACAGACTGCAGTGTGTGCAAACCTTTGTTTTTTGTGCTCTTGTCCTGTGAAGTCTTTTGTTTTGCTTACAGAAGCCTTTTTCCCCTTACGAAACTTTTTATTTAGTACTGAAAAATACACTTACGAGCACAGTTACTCAAGCAAGTTGCTGCTGTATATCTTCTATTCTGCCGTCGCTGTATTTCCCACAGTTGTCAAGAGGTTTGTGGTAAGGGGTATTACAGTGGAGGAGGAAAATCAGATTTCTGTACTAGATGTGGCCAGTCCACATGGAAGCACAGAGCAGATGAAAGGCTGTTAGGGGGTGCCCACCGGAATGCCTCTGCCCCTTGTGGTCGTTTCCTCGCTCAGATCCAGGCTCCACCATGAGACAAAAGCTTAGTCACAAAAATAAAATCATTATGAATGGAATCTGAAAATAAAATAATTGCCAACACTATCAGAATGACATTCTTGGTCATCATGTAAACTGATTCCTGAGCTTTCTTGGCATTAGATTATTTGAAATTTGCTTTAGTTAATAGAATTGCTTAGAAAGATTATGGTATTGAATGCATGCTATAGCTTTCATTGATCCATTTCAACGCTTATAAACTATATAAATGAGAGATCAATATTAGCATTTCATTTACTAATTTTAAAAACAAAATCCATAATAAACATTGTACCTGAAGGTGTTTGTTTGATAGTTTTGTATTTCTTAAATGGAACATAAAGAGAATTTATTGTCAACTAGGAAAATAATTCAAACTCTTATAGCTTACTCACTTTATTATTGTATACCTAAAGGGAAGTTAAATTTTTCTTTTTGAAACATTCCTTTCTATTGGTACATCTATTTTATGAAGCCTTTTTAGAAGAAAGTATATTAAAAATGAAATAATGATCCGCTATTCGCATAATGTACTTTAAAGTAACAGAATAATCTAATTAACAAAGCAAAATAATACCAGATATTATGAGTGGTGCAACTTTTATAGATTTGGTAAGGAAATCAATGAGCTGCTTATCTCCATCACATTTCAAAGTGTTATTTTCATGAATTAAGAAATATATCCATAAGTAATTCTGACTTTAACAGAAATTCTTATTAATTATTTATCATACATCTTTTAAAGGATAATCATAGGTCTGCTAAGAGACTCAGCAGGAAACAATGCTTGTCACAAAACCCAGCCACCTGAGTTGAATCCCTGGGACCCATATGGATACAGTGGGAGGGAGGAGAGCATACTTTCACACACATATAAATACATGATGGCATTTAAAAAGATGATCATTTTTATTTGTATTTCTTTGGCCAAGTCCTATCTGTAATTTCAGAAGCATTAATGCTTTAAGTTATAAATACAAAGAGGACTGCAGCACATATCCCTTCACGCAATTTCTGGCATTAAAAGTGTTCGCTACACATTTCCCTTCAGATGTATGGCAAGAAGGTTCTGAAGAGCTGGCTTTGCCCAAGGAGATGCTGCCTGATACAGATGATGTGGCAGATATAATTAGCATAACTTTAACAGTAAGTTATTATGGGTATATTGTTATTTGATCCATCTTAAATCATCACGAGTTTCATTTTTGCCTTCATGAGACTAAACTCACTGTTTCATTGTGTACATGACTGATGAAACATTTTACTCCAATTTCTCCCTCCCTTATTACTACAAGCTATTGGTGATATAAAATGATCTACGAGTCAGCTTTGATTAGAATTTTGGTATTGATTAAAGTTAACTGATATATGATGAGTTGGTGTGGGTGGTCCTTCTGTCTATGTGTTGCTCTTATTGGTTAATGAATAAAAAAACTGCTTTGGCCGATAGCAAGGCAGAACTTAGTCAGGGAAAACAAAACTGAGTGCTGGGAGAAAGAAGGCCGAGTCAAGTGAGAAGCCATGTAGCTCCTTCGGAGACAGACTCCTGAACTTTACCCAGTAAGTCACAGTCTCGTGGTGATACACAGATGAATGGAGGTGGGTTAATATAAGACACGAGTTAGTCAGAAACACGCTTAAGCTACTGGCCAAACAGTATTATAAATAATATGGTTTCTGTGTGATTATTTTGGGGTTGAGAAGCCAGGAACTAAACAAGAGGCCTCCTACAACAATGAGTGTATGTGAAATATATTGTCTTTTCAAGTGAAAGAAAAACAAGAAATCTGTCTTGGAATCATAGCTGTTACCCCTTACCTGTTGTCCTGGAAAAGCAGTCCATGCATAAACATTTTATATTTCGCTGCTGAACGCCTAGCTCAGTCTTCATAGGAAAGATTGAAATTATCTTTCTCTGAGGATCCAACGACTAGAGGTACTCCCACCCTGTGCTGTTTGGGATTGCCTTTAGGATAGGAGAAAGATGCACAGGTGAAACTTAATACCTAGGATTAACCTATAGAGCATCCCCAGGGTGCCATGGCAACCTAGCTAGGAGAGATGGACCCCATTGAGAAAGTTAGAGGGGGCTGCTGTTAAGCCCTTCCCTCACCCAGACTCTACAAGTCTTTCCCACCTCCTATTTGACATAACCCTAAAGCGTCTTCCTGTTGGGTCTCTATTTTTCATGATCTTCTGCAGTCACCAAACTTTTTAGGAAGTGGTATTTCATAGAAGGTAGTTGAAAACATACTTGTTAATTGGGTTAGATGTAAGGTCTGCTAACTTTTTCTGTTGTTTGGTTTGAGAAATCTGCTTTTCTACCGTGTCTCATGCTACAAGCTATTCAGTGGACGACCCTCACATCGTATACTTAAAGATGAGATACCATGAATTCAGGACTTCTTTCTGGAGCATCTCTGGGTAAACAGGAGAGTAATTTGGAGTGTCAGGTCCAAAGCTCAGTATTCCATGTCACCAGAAGATGTCACTGTCAGGCACAGAATGGGCTAAGGGAAATGGCCAGTAACTTCTCAGTGCTACTTTGTGTCTCCCTCATCTTGCTAAATCTCTGGAGTTCAGTGAAAGAAAACACAGGGCTGAGGCCTTGTCTCCAAGTTGAAAGACTCTGAAAAATTACTACACTCAGAGGATGGACTTCCCAGACACACACCGACAGTTTTATATTAAAAAAAAATTGCACAGCAGTAGAAAAATTCTGCTTTGATTAATCATTGTGTAGAAATTAATAACCACACATTGCATCTGCATGACTTCTGCAGAGGAGTGTGTCTATCGTATGTAACTTTACTACCTATCAACTAAAAAAACCCAGACTGTTTTGCCAATGCCTGCGATTAAAGTAACAGCTCATTTAAAGCATTGGGAACGAGCTGCCAACATACGCATTTTAATTTAAGACGAATGGATGTCACAAATAGAATAAGTACCGCTCATTTAATTGTGAAGACGCTGCTGTTTGTGTTCTGAGAGACATTATCATTGAAGTTTGCTTCGGTCTTGCAAAGCCTGTGTGTGTGTGTGTGTGTGTGTGTGTGTGTGTGTGTATGTGTATGTGTGTGTGTGTGTGTGTATGTGTGTGTGTGTATGCGTGTGTGTGTGTGTGTGTGTGTGTGTGTGTATGTGTATGTGTGTGTGTGTGTGTGTGTATGTGTGTGTGTGTGTGTGTATGTGTGTGTGTGTGTGTGTGTGTGTATGTGTGTGTGTGGTGTGTGTGGTGTGTGTGTGTGTGTATGTGTGTGTGTGTGTGTGTGTGTGTGTATGTGTGTGTGTGTGTGTATGTGTGTGTGTGTATGTGTATGTGTGTGTGTGTGTGTGTGTGTATGTGTGTGTGTGTGTGTGTATGTGTGTGTGTGTGTGTGTGTATGTGTGTGTGTGTGTGTGTATGTGTATGTGTGTGTGTGTGTGTGTGTGTGTATGTGTGTGTGTGTGTGTGTGTGTGTGTATGTGTGTGTGTGTGTGTGTGTGTGTGTGTGTGTAGGCAAGCAACCAAGACTGGCAGGGAAGCCTGTTCATGGCTGAAGGATGTTTATTTGAGGACCAAGCACTGAGGGCAGGAAGTGGATATGGATTTAAATCCTAGGTGACAGAAAGGATGGGATAGGAGGTATTTGTGTTTTGAACAGCTGGACTGGACTCAGGTCTTTGGCTGGTTTGACAGGCAGGCTATCAAAGAAAAAGCAATTAGGCAACATCAAGAATATTTTCGTCTGGGTAACTTATTTTTAATGTAAAACTTGGTAGTTTGCTTTTCTCTTCATTTAGTCCTACACTGAAGTCTACTTCAGTCCATGTGTCTATATGTTGAAAAAGAGCAAATTGTGTTGGTCTAGCATGTCTTATAAATGCCCCTAAATTTAAAAAAAAATGCATTTCCTTTTCTGACTCACTAGCTGTTTTTGAAAACTGAAGCAGAATTATTTGGCAGTTTATATTTAGCTCATGTTTACTACATGTCGTCTCTTTTTGAATTTTTTTAAACATGGATTATTTCCTCCTAGCAAATCTGTGTAATGGCTTTTATTGTTATTCCTATTTTCATGTGCAAATATTGGAATACAAGATTGGTAAGTTATTCAAAGTTACAATGCTAAAGAGAGGCCAACATGCTTCTTACTAAGTCAGGCATTACAGGGCTGCTTTAAAAGCTTTCTAAAAATAGCCAGGTGGTGGTGGCACATGCCTTCAATCCCAGAACTCAGGAGGCAGAGGCAGGAGGATGTCTGTGAGTTCAAGGCCAACCTTTTTTGTACAGAGTGAGTTCCAGGACAGACAGGGTTGTTACACACAGAAACCATGTCTCAAAAACTAGTCCTCCCCTCCAAATAAAAATGATATTTTTTATGTGTTTGAATGTTTGTCTGCATGCGTATTTGTGCTCCACATGGGTCCTGGTGCCTGAGGAGGTCAGACAATGGCATCAGATTCTCTGGAACTGGAGTTAACAGACAGCAGTGAGCATCCATATTAGTTCTGGGAATCTAACCTGGGTTCTTGGTAAGAGCAGCAGGTGCTCCTAACTGCTGAGCCATCCTCCAGCCCCTACAGACCTAACACACTGTCTCACAGTGCTTCCCTGAAATGCATGGCTGTGCCATTTGCTGTTTGTTTTCTTACCACTCTGTTGTAAAATTTATTGTTAAATTTTCCTGCTGAGAGTGAGGTCTGCAGTGAGTTTTCATTCTGCTCCTAATTTGAAGCTGTGCACAGCTGATTTAGGAGCTGATGGTTGATCTTCTTTTCGTCATTCTGAATGTTCAGAAAAACAGGGACCATTTCACCCTACTTCAGCACATAGTTCCTTTTCATTAAAAAAGAATGACAATTGGTGGTTAAGGGGTCACCAGAATCTAAATGCCTTCAAATGCGATCTTGTTTTTAAAAACTGTGTATGCATGTTAGTATATATTAAGTGCACAAAATCATATGGTTTTTTTCTCTCCTTCCTTCCTTCCTTCCTTCCTTCCTTCCTTTTTCTTTTGATTTTTTTTTTTGAGACAGGGTTTCTCTGCAGCTTTGGAGCCTGTCTTGGAAACTAGCTCTGAATTAAACCAGGCTGAGATTTGCCTGCCTCTGCCTCCCGAGTGCTGGGTGTAAAGGTGAGCGCCACCACCGCCTAGCAACCCTGGATTCTCGGTCTTTAGTGCCCCCACGCCCACTGCCCACACTTGTTCCACTTTCACTGCTAATCTCATCGATCCCTGCAAATTCTCCTTTGATTTTCAAGTCTTTTCAAAAACGTCCACGTATGAGAGATGCATACAGTATCTGTTTGAGTCTGACTTGTTTCACTTAAAACGATCCTCAGTTTTGAGACGGGAAAGGATTTGTCTTAGTTTCTTTTCTTGCTTTGTGACTGACAGAGCCCATTTGGCAGGCTGGGATTATGGAAAACAACAGGGTTTATTGTCCTGTGTATGAATGCAGGGTCTAACTTGGCACTGAACACAACGGTAGATGTCGTAACAGGTTAAAGCAGTCTTCAAAACAATAAACTCTCACATGCATTTCTAGAGAGGATTTTTTTTTTTTACTGTGAAAGAAATGAAAGACATACTAAGGTGAATATCTATGCCAATTTTTATGGGTTATTGATTCCAACACAACTTTGGAATCTTTTGAGATTTCTAGCGATTAAAGGTGATGAATTATTTATCAACCCAAGGTCAAAAGGACATAGAAGATTTTGTACTGGCAAATAAAATAGAGATTTGCCGAAGACAGGCCCGGTAGATATAGTCAGCTAAGCCAGAGTCTTAGTTAATATAAAGTTTTGTTTTGAGTGTGTATGTAAGGGAAATACCCAATCAGGGTATCTTAGTGCTTATAAAATTTATATGTTGATGGACTAATACACTTAAATAAATATATCAAAGAACAAACATTTATCAGTCACCTTAATATGAGAATAAAACACTTAAAGGGGGTTTTAGGTCCAGGAAAATCATCGTTAGATGTGTTGAGTTTTAGTTCTTCCTTGAAGGCTTATGTAGAGAGTATGTATATAATCGTGATTATTTCGACTGCTTCTCTTACAATGAATAATCTTGGCTAAAAAAGGGAGTCTAGTTCCCTGGAGAGTTTTTGGTCTAGTTGGGAATGCAAGCCATATCCTACGTTCATCTCTCCTTGGATGTGTGAGAATGTGGCTAACGAGCCCCAGAGAAGCAGAGAAAGCTATCTAATGGTACAATCAAATCCACGTTCATTCAGGGGAGAGGAAAGCGTAGAGCAGCCCGAGGTACGGTCATGTGCGGTGTGGGCTTTGGCTGGCCTGTGAAGTTTGGGTGTGCTTTGAACAGGGGAAATGAGTGCAGATGTGCCTCTCAGACAGAAGCAAACAAGATCCTGTAAGCTGTCGTAGCCCAATGCCAGCCAGCTTCCTTTAATGGAGTTTTAGAATAGGAAGAGTTTTGATGATTAAAAGCCTTTGCTTGATGAATTTCTTATTTATTCCAATTTGATTATTACTGGAGAAAACCAATTCCCTTTTAAATTCATTCTCCCATAGGAGAAGAATGTGTGTTTCCTATCAACTAAATTAAGTTAGTAATTTAATTTTGTGTATCCAAAAGCACGTAGCTTTGATATTTCTGAGATCAAGATTGATAGAAAAGCTGCTCTGGAATGAATCCTATGCATATTATCATAGTTTAGAAGTCGATAATGCTAATACACATTCTACTGTATCAAGAATATGACTGGAATAGTGTCTTTTGGAATGGAGGGAGACATGAATAAAAATAGGAGTATATTTATGCATTGTTACTGAAGGTAAGAGTCCATTAATTTAAAAAATGTTTGCGATGTGTGTTTGTCGTGGGGGGCGGCGGGGGGAAGGGAGAGAGAGAGAGGAGAGAGAAAGAGAGAATGTGTGTGTATATGTCATGGGGGAGTGAGAGGAGGGAGGGAGGGAAGGAAGGAAGGAGAGAGAGAGGGAGGGAGAGAGAGGGAGGGAGAGAGAGGGAGAGGGAGGGAGAGGGAGAGAGAATGTGTGTGTATATGTCATGGGGGAGTGAGAGGAGGGAGGGAGGGAGGGAAGGAGAGAGAGGGAGGGAGAGAGAGGGAGGGAGAGAGAGGGAGGGAGAGGGAGGGTGAGAGAGGGAGAGGGAGGGAGAGGGAGGGAGAGAGAGAGAATGTATATGTATGTATGTGTCATGCAGGAGTGGGAAGAGGGAGGGAGGGAGGAAGGGAGGGAGGGAAGGAGAGAGAGAGGAGAGAGAAGAGAGAATGTGTGTGTATATGTCATGGGGGAGTGAGAGGAGGGAGGGAGGGAGGGAAGGAAGGAAGGAGAGAGAAGAGGGAGGGAGAGAGAGGGAGAGGGAGGGAGAGAGAGAGAATGTGTATGTATGTATGTGTCATGCAGGAGTAGGAGGAGGGAGGGAGGGAGGAAGGGAGGGAGGGAAGGAGGAAGGGAAGGAGGGAAGGAGAGAGAGACAGAGGAGAGAAAGAAAGGAGAGAGAGAATGTGTGTGTATGTGCCATGGGGGAGTGGGAGGAGGGAGAGGGAGGGAAGGAGAGAGAGAGAGAGAGAGAGAGAGAGAGAGAGAGAGAGAGAGAGAGAATGTGTGCACATGTGGTGTATGGAAACCAGAGCAAGACACCAGATACAGTCTCTCTTGTTCACTACTTTATCACTTTAAGAGTAAGTGAGACTCCCTCCCCCCTCCCCCCAGATGGAACCTTAATGTCTGAGCCAGAGCAGCCACTCAGTGAGCCCCTGGCATCCACCTCCCTCTGTGCTACAAAGCTGGGGATCCAGAAGCATCAGGCATGCCTGGCTTTTCACTGAGGTGCTGCGAATCCATGTGCAGTTCCTTATCCTCAGACGGAAAATTCTCCTGTCCGTTCAGCCATTTCCCAGTGCCTACCAAACCTCTTGGACACTATAACCCTGTAAGAATATTGCTCTCGGGATGAAAGAGCAGCTCTGATATAAAAGTAGGATTAATATAAGAAATGGAAACTGATAAAATTTAAGATCTGATCTTACTTTTTGTTATACAAATCAGTTATTACTTTTCAGTTGCTAGAAATACACAGGGTGGAACTCATTTTTATAACTGAAGACCTAGCATTTGTATGGCTCACCTGTACGTGCTAAAAGATTAGATTGTGTGGCTGCCCGATATTTGTTGGGATGCTTTGAAAGTGGGAAATCAAAACACAACAAAAAGTCTTTTCAAGAAGTAGGGGAAATTGAGTAAACATAATTTTTGAAAGTAGTAATACTATTACAGATCTAGATCTAAAAAACAGAGTATGGAAAAATTGTCTTTTTTTTTCAGTTCTTAGTAAAAATTATCCAGATGCTGCATGAGAGGTAGGATAAAGGTTATGAAAAATATTTTTTTGAGAAATTTAATGTGTTTCAATTTAGTTATGATAACAAGCACCGGTGGTTTCAAGTATATTTTACTTCAGTTTAGCTTTCCCTGCCTAGCCAAGTTCTGCCCTGCTATAGGTCCAAAGCAGTTTCTTTATTCATTAATGGTAATCACAGCACACAGAGCAAAATTCCATATCACAGTTTGTTAGCTTCAGTCCTCCTGTGATGCATCTCAATATGAATATTAAAAAAAATCTCAGTTTAAATGAAAAATTTCAGAAGCATCTCATAAACAAAGCACAGTTCCTGGCGTTTGCTCATCAGATCCTTCCCAGCAGCTTGGCTGTTGTTTCCATTTATCCAAGAGAAAGTATAATTGTTTGAGAGCCCAATATCATTGACAGTTGTCTTACTAGGCCTTTTACCATGTGTATGTGTCTTCTCTATAGCTCCGTTTCCTATAGAACGATGTACAGAGTGTCTGTAAAGATCTTCAGGAAACAAACAAACACACAAACTTGTTGACAGTTTATTACAGTTTCTGCAGCAGAGAACAGCAGTCTATGGCAGTCTAGGAGTGGATAGAAAAGGGTGTGCGGGGGAGGGGCACACGAATAGGAGGTAAACGTGAACTCCAAACATTAGGGCCAAGCATGCCCGATATTAAAGATGAGGTTTGGGAAGTAGCGAGCTGGGCAAAACGAGGTAGTTTATAGCCTGTCCACCCATGGCTCAATTTCTTGATGAGAAGGACCAGAAGCACCCAGGAACTAGCAGGCCGCCCATCAGAATACCCCATACAGACTAGCTGTTAGTCTTGGTAAGCGAACTGCTTTAGAGTAGAATTGCATCTTCCTGAAGGTTATTTTTGGAGCTGGTTACTAAGCTGTTTTTACTCCCTGTTCAGATCAGAAAATCACTTTCATCTATGAAAAACTTTAGAATAACTTCGTCTGTTAAAATGAAATAGAATTTGTTGTTTTCAGTTTAGGTTATGGTTCAACATTTTTTTTTTTTTTGGGGGTCATGAGTTTATCCTTTGGCCTACTAGCATAAATGGAAGCAGAGGGAGCAATTGTCCTTGCTGCCTTGAATTCCGGTGAGGGCTTTGCCCACTGACTATGCCTCTCTCAGCAGTTTTCAATCCTTTATGATAATGAGAGTTTTTGATAGTTCTGGATTCTGTATTAGCTGGATCATACCCATGCACACATTTTACTGTCTGGCTTTTATTTGTATTTAAAACTTCTTGTACCAAGTGATGTATAAAAATATCATTTGACTTTCAGATGATGGTAAGAAAAACAAACAAAAAAAAAAAAACCTGCCTCTTGTGGATATGGTGTGCCGTAGTACCAAAGTATCCAACACTATCTCACTTTTGTGCTTGTACTAAGGTTGAATTCTTACAATAATTATTAAGAAAACCATTACATTTAGTTTTGTAGCAACAAATCAAGTCAAATAACATTTTGGTATAAGAAAACTTTAACTTCATTGTAAACTGTGGTTTTGGGTTTAAAATGGTGCAGAAATGGCATGGCGTAGGAGGGAAATGAGCTACATTGATAATTAAATAAAAAAAAATCTGCTGGGCAGTGGCTGAGCAAGCATGCCTTTAATCCTGGCACTCGGGAGGCAGAGGCAGACAGATCTCTGTGTGTGTTTGTTTCTATCCTATCTATGTGCTTCTAGTCTCTGGGTCCTGGTGCTCCAGGTAGTGCCAGGGGTGGACTCACTTTCATGGCATGGATCTCAGGTTGGAGCAGTTGGCCACTTGCACAATTTCTGTGCCAACTTTACCCCAACATATCCCATAGGAAGAATGAATTGCACGTCAAAAGTTATGTGGCTGGATTGCTGTCCCAGTCTTTCTGCTGGTAGTCTTGCCTGGTGGCAAGAGATGGCCAGTTCAGCCTAGTGCTACATGTCTTAGCTGGGGTCATCCTTGTGCATTCCCGGGAGTTCTCTTTGTACCAGACTTCTACCTGATCCCGCATGGCCCCTTTCCCAATCATCTCTTTCAGTACTTTCCCCATCTCACCACCACCTGATCCCTCATGTCCCCATTCCTACCAGGCCCCAGTCTACCAACAAGACCTCTTCCATTTCCCCTTCCCAGGAAGATCCAAGCATCCCCCGTGAGCCCTGCTTGTTACCTAGCCTCTCTGGGTCTGTGGATTTTAGCATGGCTATTCTTTACTTTGCAGCTAATACCCTAACAAGTGCTGATTACAGGTGTCTAGCCCAACACCCGTGTTTGGTTTATAAAGTATTGGGGACTGCTGGGCTCATGTCTCTAATCTCAGCATTTGGGAGGCAGAAGCAGGCAGATCTCTATGAGTTTTAGGCCAGCCAGCCTGGTATACAAAGAGAGTTCCAGGTCAGCCAAGGCTGTTATACAGAGAAAACTTGTCTTAAAAAACCAAAACCAAAACCCGGGGACTGAACGTTGCTTCATGGTAGTGAGAGCTCTACCAAGTGAGCTGTATCTCCAGATTTTCAAGCTCTGAGTCTTAACGTCTTTCTTGAGGATCTTGTCTTCACTCTTTTGCAGAAGGCAGACTTTCCACTCTGTGACTATAGAGGTGTCATTTGGCATCGTAAAGCTGAGATTATTTGTTCTATAATCTCCAGTTCCTTCGGGAGAGCAACATGACTATATAGGGTCAGAGGCTTTCAGGAAAGACTCAGCAAACAGGGACACAAGACCCAGGCTTCCTAGCAGCAACAGTGTGAGCGCGTTCTGTTTGATTTACCTAAATAACTGCGGGCTGGCGGGGAACTGAAGACTGTTCAAAGACGATTAGGCATAGTATGCGACTCCCCTCATCAGGGGTCTTTGGTTAGAAGACTCTATCTATGACGGAATAGTAGAGAAGCCACTCAGGGCTGGTTTAGCTTAGATAGAAAGGAGGGGTTGTAATGGGTATTTCAGGTCTTACATTGCAGGAACCTTGGTTTAATGCCACAGCTGCATATTTTAAGGATGAAGGTTACCAGTAAATCCGCAGTACAGTGAGAGTTAGTACGAATTATGAGACACTTCTGGACGTACTGGCTCTCCTACTTGAGTTTACATCTTTTAATGTCATCTTTTCTTTGGGAGGGGCAAGTATTCAGTATTTATCATTGCATGTATTCTAATTTAATGAGTTTCTTTTCTTTTTTTTAATTTTTTTTATTTTTTACTTTTTTAAATGAGTTTCTAAGGCCTTAGCTAAGTGACAATTTTGGCTTTGATAACAGTTTTGCTACATTTACCAAGGGTGTTGTGTCTTTTAAACACATACCAATGATTTTATATTTATTATTTGAAATTTCCAGGCTGATGCAGCTACTGTGTGTTTTATAATTTAGATGATTCAGGGTGTGATTGCAAGGAAAGACATTATACCAATGTCCTATAACCTAAATGATTGTCAATGCATAGAAGTTAAATTTAGGATGGGCATTTCCGGTCCTTAAGTACTACTTAGCTTTCTCTTTATGGGCTCGAATTACAATTGTCATACAATATATGGGGTAGTAAAATAGAGTCTTAAGGAACTCTATTCTTAGATAATCATTGCTGCTCTTAATTCAATAGCCCGAGGGTATTGACTAAGACTGAGTTTAACACATATGAATGCCAATTTTAAGTTCTTTTTTTTTTTTTTTTTTTTTTTTTTTTTTTTTTTTTTTTTTTTTGGTTTTTCGAGACAGGGTTTCTCTGTGGCTTTGGAGCCTGTCCTGGAACTAGCTCTTGTAGACCAGGCTGGTCTCGAACTCACAGAGATCCGCCTGCCTCTGCCTCCCAAGTGCTGGGATTAAAGGCGTGCGCCACCACTGCCCGGCAATTTTAAGTTCTTTATGAAAAGGCTGAAAGGTTTTTCATTATTCCACATTGAATCTTAAATTTCTAATTCTGACTCTACTTCCTATGAGAGATTCAGAAAACTCAATGGATTCTCTTCTCATACCCATGTAGGAGCGACCTGAAGCAGTAACATCAATGCTGAAGGACTTACTAATAAACGTATGTCAGAAATAGTAAGTTATACAAAGCAGAATTTAGCAAAGGAGTCCCGCTTCCAATATGACGGGAAGATAAGTAGCACACTAACCAGGTTGGTTAGAAAGTATAGGAATGAAGATTCTCTACTATAATGGAAGTTTAGGGTTGCTAAAAATGTTGTTCCTAATGTTTATATACAAAGATGGTTCCCTTATAAGAGTTACTGTGAACTGTGGTTGGTATATGAAATGAATAAAAAACTTTAAAAAATTGCCATAGTCATGATGTCTCTTCATAGCAATAAAAACCCAAATTAAGACATACATCAAATAACAAAATAAAAAATTAAAACGCCTGTCTTTATTCCCATAAGGAGATAGCAATAGCATGAGACATGTTGATATGTTTACAAGGCAGAGTGTATTTGTGGTCTGTGCAATATCTCCTCTCCTCTGTATGTTATTAATAATGATACTGTCTATGTTAGGTCAGGATTAGTTGAGGGGATATGAGAATAAAGGAAAGGAGACTGACCTCTTCAGAACAGTTTGAGTCTCTCCACGGGAGCGGAAACTGACGGTCTGTGGCACACGAACCAGAAAAGGAGACCTGGGGGATGGAAGGTTTCATTTGCAGGTGAGTTCCATGCAGTCTCAAGGTGGTAAACATGGAGGGTTGCTGTGACAATCTTAGCAAAAGCTTGTAGGATCCTAAGTGCACACAGGTCAAGTTGACTTTCCTCTCTGGAGGAAGCCTCTTAGCCCACCTGAGGCTTTTAGGTCATTAACCCTTCAGGTCAGGGTTACAAAAACACGCTAGTTTTCTCTGTAGATTAAAAAATTAAAAGGGCAGGGAAAGTTAGAAAACCAAAGTCACAGTTTATTAAAAAATAATTTAAAAGAAAAACCACAGGACAGGCCAGCTGAATCTTATTAGCTGCCTGGAGGAGAAGAAAGGATAAGAAAAACAAAGGTGTAGCATTTGAAGAACACTGGAATGGAGCCAGCCACACTTCTCAGAGACTAAGCACCAAAGAGAACACACTTAGGTTAGGTTTTGGCCAGAATCTGAATGAAAGAAGGAGCCATTAAAAGACAAAGTTGTACCTTTAGAATCAGGAGTCAGGTGGCCTCACTTGGTTGAACTTCATGATGTTGTTGGGGACTGTGCCAGCTGACAGGAATTTGGGGAAGGAAGTACATTATCTCACTAAAGAAATACGACTCTGCTGTCTCTTTAGAAAGGTTTTATGTCAGCCCACCTCTCTAGGGTGGTCCTGAGTGGTGGTTCATTAGTCAGGCAACTGAATTAAGTCCTTTGTATTTTGGGTAGCTTGGAATTTTAGGTTTCCACCCAGGTCAGAGATTTTCATCCGTTTGAAGGACCAGAAAGAACTAGTTTTTCCCTTTAAGTTGTTGTGTTAGTAGAACCCTAATTTTGTGTCTACTGCAAGTACTTCCCCTCTTTCATATTCCTAGGCAGTGAGAAATGGTTGTGGGTCTTGGGTATAATTTATCAAGTTTTCTTGGTCATTTCACTCATATTGTCTCAGAATTTTTTTTTTTCATGGCTTACATCAACCAAAAGAAGTTAACAGTTTTTGGCAGTTCTATTCAAGCAAAAATGTTTACTTTCTAAAAAAGTGGTAGCTATTTTAAGAGCTAATTAGGAATGACTTAAAGAAAACCTGTTTAGAGACAGAGGCAGCATGTTTAGGGCCTGCACAGGTCTGCGTCAGTTTCTCTGCATACATTATAGCTTCCAGGTTAGAGCTTTTTATGGGGTTCCTGAGTGTGCACATGAGTGAGGTGCTGACTCTTGGGCTTCTCTTTGGCTCTTTTTCTTCTGTTGGTTTGCTTTGTCCAACTTCAATGGAATGTTTTTGTTTTTATCTTATTGTACTTTTGCTGTGGAATATTCAATTATGTAAAGATACGTTATATTTTTTATACTATAGAATATTACTTTCATTTAATTTTATAGTATAGAAAATGACTTTAATTTTTATACTGTTGAATATTACTTTAGCTGTGTAAAGGTGTGTTACATTAGTTGCTGCTGCCTTTGTTAATGATGTAAAGATGTGTTACATTTATTTATGCTGAATTTGCTTGATTATGTAAAGACCTGTTTGTACCTTCCCAAGGTACTGATTAGCATAATAAAGAGCCAAATGACCAGTAGCTAGGCAGAGAAAGGATAGTCAGAGCTGGCAGGCTGAGAGAATAAGTAGGAGGAGAAATGTAGACAAGAGAGGAGAAGAAGGAGAAGAGAATGAGGGGGAAAGAGAGGTACATGCTTGGGGCTAGGAACCAGGCTGCCGCCAGGCAGTCAGCCATGGAGACAGCAGGAAAGTGAGATAGGAAGAGAGAGAGAGAGAGAGAGAGAGAGAGAGAGAGAGAGAGAGAGAGAGAAAGGGAGGAAGGGAGGGAGGGAGGGGAAGAGAAGGGAAGGAAGGAAGAAAGAGAGAAAGAGAGAGAGAGAGAGAAAGAAAGAAAGAAAGGTAAGTAAAAAGTCCTGAAGCAAAACCCAGTGAAGAGAAACAGGTTGAATTCTAAGAGCTAGCAAGAAATGAGCGTAAGCCAAGGGCAAGCATTCATCACTAACATTAATCCTCTGTGTCATGATTTGGGGGCTTGTTGGTGGCCCTAAAAGAAAAAAGCTTGCTACATATTTTATTTTGTTCTGTTTTATTATCATCTTTTAGAAGCCTGTGAGACAGAATGGGAGTGGATCCGGATGGGAGGGCAGGTGGGGAGGAACTTGAAATAGCAGAGGGAGTGAAAACTGTAATCAGGGTCTATTATGTGAGAAAAGACTGGAAACAACAGGAAAGAAAGAGTTTAATTTAATTTTTTGACCAAGAAAAATTACTTATCAATGGGATGTTTGTGTCTTAAATGTGGCACAGGATTTTAAAAACATTTATTTTTTCTTTGATTATATATGTATGCGAATGAAGTACATATATGTCTGGTGTATGCTACCATCTGCTTTGTTTCCTTGAGGCAGGGTCTCATGCTGAACTTAGAGCTTTCACCTTGCAGCTAGACTCGTAGCCAGCAAACCCCAGCAACCCTTCTGCCTCCACCTCCTCAGGGATAGGGTTTGGGGTGGAAGCCGGATGACACTGGCTTTTCTTTAAGTGTGGGATTTGAACCCTGGTCTTCAGGTCTACACAGCAAGTCCTCCTAACTGCTGAGTCAGCCCTGCAACCCAGGGTTCTTTCGGTCTTGGAATGGGGTTGGCAGGTGAGCACTGCTGCTGGCATTTCTGCCCCATTATTTTCATGTAGTGTTCTCTTTAAAACAAAAGCAAACAACTCACCAGGCCTGGAGAGATTGCTCTGGGTTTAAAAAACAATGCACTAAAGACAGAGTTTGCTAGGATAAGTCATTTCAACCTACCATGGACAATACTGAAGCTGAGCTTGGTTGGGTTATGCACTTACTCAGTGTCTGATAAATGTTTTCTTTGAAAAGGTATACTATTCTGTCATAACCGTCACAAATTTGGTTCTATATCATGAGGAAGTTTGAGACACAGGTGGGAACTATGACCGCCAGCAAAGCTCCTGCGTGAGATGGAGGATATTTGGAAGCATGTAAAACTCAGAAGGCAAAGGTCTTTCGCACTTTCCCCGACTTCTGGATCAGTCAGCAGTGTGCACCAAGCTAAATGGCCTTGTAGGAAGATTCCTGCTGAATGATCTGAATATAATCTTAACTGCCTTGCTATAAATTTTATCTGATTTCTCTATCGCGTATCAGGCCGGACTTGACATTTCCATATATCTGACTGCCATTTTAAAGGGTCAATCAATATTTAGAATCCTTGAAGGTCAGGCTGAGTTCATTAGGAACGAAGCATTAAATACTCCCCAGAAGAAGGAAACACTCCAGGTTTCTGAGTCCTGATAGTGGATCTGTCCAACACTGAAGCATGGCTGCAAAAGATCTAAATTTAGTACCGGGCTTAGGAAGCTGAGTTAAAAGAAATGAACTTTAATGGACAGGCCGACTACCTCCATTTAGAGCAGGCTCTCCAAACCTTTTCTTTGTATGACAAGAAATTGTAAGGACATTGGACTGTTGCCATTGACATAAATGAAAATGCCAGTGTCCATCCATTCGATAGTTAGCAATCTTGCTTCTTTTCAATTCCGCTTTATGTCTTTCTTCCACATGCTCTTGCTGTCACCCAGTATGAAAGGTCCAAGGACAAATGCTTTCACTGTTATTTTAAAATAGGGCCTTGGGATGGCTTTTCAAATGAACCGAAGGATATTCTGCTCATTTGCTGACAACAGAGAATTCGTTGGGAATAGTGCTTAGTAGAGGAGCAAGAAACACACAGCCTCTACTCCCCATTTATTAGCATTTAAGCACCAACCACAGAGAGGAACTGAAGTTCCTGTCTTCTTCCCTTTCCAACCAGATTCCAAGAATATTTTGTTTCCTTGTCATTCTTCGCCTTCCTGGCTACAGTATTCTTCCCTCAGTCCAAATAGAAGCATAGTGTAGAATTTATAAGTAACCTGGAAGGAGCTTGGCTGCGCAAACTTGGAAAGTTTTCTTTGTGTGTGATTCAAGGACCTCCTATTATTTTCATCCTTCACTCTTTGCCACTGATCGCAGGCAAGAAAACCTTCATAACCAAAGGAGGATAAAAGGGTGTTTTGATGCCCACTGTGTGTTATGTTCTAGAAAATGTTTTCTCATTATTTTATTTAACATTTTTGTTACCTTTGTAGTATAGAATTATAACACCTAAGGTAGAATGGAATGAAAGGTGTATGTTTACATGTATACACACATATACATGTATATGCACACATACATGTACACACACTTTGTACTTACCAACATTTGCAAGTTACTTTCCTTTTACAGGAACATGTTAGCATGATGTTCTTTGGCTACTCACGATTGCAACTGTAAGTGCAAAAGGCAGAAAGGTCCACTTTTCAGATCGTCCCTAAGCAGGGCTCACGTTGTGTAGGAGCTCAGAAACCTGTCATAAAGCATGCGTGCCTAAAGGCCAAAGTTCTATGGCAGGTGTCTGTGTCCTTTCTTGAGGGAAACCATCCTCAGAAGTTATGGAGCTGTTTTGCTGAAGACAGTTTGGTCTCAAAGTTCCAGCACAGACTCAGACACCTGCACCGTTGCATAAGAACCTTCCTGCTGATCTTCTTCCTTTCATCCTTCCTTTTATTGGGGTCACTCCTGCACCATGTTCTGCTGTCTCTCCCAGACTCCCCCATTTCCTTTCTTATTGTTTCATATAAGGCTTGCCTCCGATAAACCCCATACAAAACTCATCTCAACCTGCATCTGCTTATTAACGGAGCAGACCAGCATCAGCCCCCCAATGGAGAAGACAGCTTGCCACATCCTGTCTCCTTCACTGTAAAGAAGGCCCAGTGCCTAGAACACTGCAGTGGTCGGGAAGATGCATTTTTTATGTGTCTGACTGCATTGAACAAGATCCTAAGTGCCAAGCTTGGAAATACATCACTGTCCCTGGGTGCCTCACCAGATACTTTATTTGGGGTTTAATTTGCTTTGAAAACTCACTTGCCTCCATTTTCGACCTCAGTACCCAGTTTTCATGGGTTGTAAGTTAAAGCACACACCAGAGAGAGGCACCAGAAACTATCGCCGTAAGGCTTAGTGCCCAGGTCAGCCTCCTAATGTACACGGTTGATTTTTATAATCTTTTGGTTAATTACCTGGTTCATTACCCTGGTAGCTTTCTTTCCCAGCGTTAAAACAGTGAGGGCATTCTCCGAATTCTCCTGTGGGAAGCTGGATTTGGAAGGGAAGCCTCTTTGCCTGCATAATGAGGTGCTTCTCAGGTCTGGCAGCCATCTACCTGCAGGGTTCTTTCTGAACACATTCATTGTTCCACTGCACTTGAGGGATTTCTGTGGATTTTAGGGACACTATGATTTTATTTTCATACCAAGTTTTTAAATATTTCTTCTGTCTGATGAGAATATGGCAGAGAGAAGCAAAGCATTCACCTCCTTGGGCTGCCATTTCACATCCATGCCTGTTCACAGCAGTTGGAAGAGTGCGGGGCTTCCGCTCATAGAAACTATGCCCAGACCAGTCCTTGTGCGCTTGCTGCTTCTGGAACTGGAACCTCCCATGGCATGACAGAGAGTACCGTTTTCAGTCACAGAGACTAGAGGGTCCTAAGTTCACATGGTGTGACAGAAGAGACTGTTTTCAGTCACAGAGACTAGAGGGTCCTAAGTTCACATGGCGTGACAGAGAGTCCCGTTTTCAGTCACAGAGACTAAAGGGTCCTAAGTTCTACGTTCTCAGCAATATTCTCTTGATTATTATTCACATTTTCTTTATGCCTCTTTTTCTCTTGTCCTATCTTCAAAAGAAACCCACCTTTTATTTTCTGGGTGGCACCCTCTTCTCCTTTTGTTCACTTTTAGGAATATTTATTATATCATCTTATCTTTCACTATAATTCTACTTTGCATGTAATGTCCCCCAAATTCTTGAAACAACAATGAGGTTAATTGATGTACATACGCCAGGGTGTGTGTGTGTGTGTATGTGTGTATGCGTGTGTGTATGTGTGTATGCGTGTGTGTATGTGTGTATACCTGTGTATGTGTGTATGTTTTTGTATGTGTGTACTTTACAGATAACTGACAGTCACCATTGTCTTTCATTCTTTAATTAGAAGGTAGTTTAGAGGTGGAGGAAATGATCCTAAATGGCTCAATACGAGCACTTTATTAAAATTAAAAATTGAATTCTGGAAGAAATGTTCTAAAAGATTGAGAAAAGAATACAGGGTTGGTGATTTGTTCTCACAGATGTTTGATCTGGATATGTACTACTTCTGTGACCCAGTTCCAGATTTCCTACACATGATTATATATAATATATAATAAGACATATATAATATATTTAATTAGTTTTTCTGTACTTTTTCTACCTTGAAGATATAATTATATCAAAATATTTCAGAATAGTATTCTTAGTAGAAAAAGAGCCTAAACTCGTCCTAGTTCAGCTTGCTATTTAGTGACTAGATATATTCAAACTAGATTGGCTACCCCTTAAAACATGGCATGGTAGCATTAATGATGAAACTGAAAAATCATATAAAAGAAGTATAAATCTCATCATTTGTCACACCGACCTCCATCACCTCTTGGAGAAATGTAGGATTTCAAATTTTATATCTCAGATTAGAAATAATTTTATTCTAAGTAATCTCAAGGAAACAGTTCCCAATAAAGGGGGATATGCTAGGAATTTGCTGATCTGTGGTTTCCAATGGGAACTTGACAATGTGTGTCATTACGCCTTTCACCGTTGTAAAGACATTTTCATAAAATCTTAAAAAACTAAATGGGCCATATGTGCGCACCTATAATCCCAGCACTTGAGAGGCAGAGGCCAAGGGATCATGAGCTTGAGACTAGCCTAGGCCCAGCACTTGAGAGGCAGAGGCCAAGGGATCATGAGCTTGAGACTAGCCTAGGCTGCATAAGAGCAACAGTGACGAAAGCAACAACAGCAACAAAACCAAAAGGAAGGGTGGATGCATACCTTAGCTGCTTGGACTTTATATGGAAGACTTTGGATTTTGGTAGCACTAAAAATTAGTAAATTAATTATGCTTAGTGTATTCATAGAATAGCATTTTTTGTATTGTACTCATTTTAAAGTAAATAAATAATTGACAATATTGCCTAAGTAAAATACTTGCTAAGTTAAAGAAATTTAAATATATGCATGTATTTTCTTATCATTGTATCTATCATTCATGGATAAACCTACTTCATAATACAAAAAACAAAGCTACCATTTACCATTAAAAGAAGGGATGTTATTATTAAATATTTATTACGCACTGGGTCATGTCCAAAATATAGTATAAATATTATGGGAGTTAACCTTCACAACCTCTTTATGAGGTGAGATTCATCATTGTTTTGCTTTTAATGTTTAAGAAAGGAAGCTTAGCTCTTTGTTCATGTTCCTGAATCTATTTAGTCCCTGATGGACAATTAGAAACAGGCAGCCACCCTACTAAGATCTTTGCTTCAAAAATATTTACTTTGTTTGGCCTTGAAAAATCAAAATTAAGCCAGATTGCCTCTATCTTGAGTATATGCAGTCTATTTCAATAGATGACTTTTTTAAAATAAAGAAGTAAATTCAGTAAAAAGAAATATGAACATGAAATTATGCCTAGAGCAGTCTGGGAAGATTTCACAGAAGAGATAGAACTGAACTAAGTCTTCCTGCATGAATAAGACTCTTCCTGTTGCGAGAGCAGGGGTTGGTGGTGCACTTGAACACAATCATTTGACATTATAAAAGCGCATGGGAGCATTGTACATTGAATAAGAAAGAAAAATTGTAGATGTTAAAGTTTAGAAGCAGAAAGAATGACTTCTTAATGAAATGAGTCCTGTAAGTTTTAGCACTCTCTCCCTCAGACCTTCTCTGTTTCTTTCTGCCTCTGCAATCACACACACACCCTGCCCCCTTCCTCCTCCCCCTGCCACGAGTTGTCTGAGAGAGATATGTTCAGTCTCCTAAATTGCCTAGAAATGACACCTCTATTTTTCCTCCCTGTTGACAGCCTGCCACTGTTTTTTTTCCATTTCTTCTCAGTGAAATAATTTGGTCTTTATTGGACACTCTTAAAGGTTTCGAGGCCAGGCTCTGTCCAGCAGAGTGGCTACAGTTTTCTCTTATTTCTGTCCTTAACAACACAATTACAAATACATGGTGACTGCACAGGCTGCCTCTGACACCGGCGCGGGAGAAATGCGCAGCAACCCTGCAGACCTGAGCATTTGCAGCCTCACATCACCTGGGGTGAAGGAGATCCAGCTCCAATTGAGACAATTAATGAGCAATAACATTTTCAGGGGATGCCCAAAGAAACCGTGCCCTGGGAGAAATCTAAACTGCATTGTTGATGAATTATTTCCCCAGTCTTCTTTTTCAGTTGTAAGAAAATGTAAAACTAGTAAGAGTACTGATACAGAAGTTCTGGTTTTGAAACACCAGCAGTACTTTAGCTTTAAAAATTAGAATATGAATTTTATTTCTTGCTGTATCCATGCAATTAAAATGTTCATGAACAATTAAAATGATTTGTTCTTTAGTAAAAATAAAAATACATGTTAAGTGAAATTTCATATGGATGAGCAGAAGGGGGGGGGGAATGATATTTTTCATAGTCCTGTTATCCAGAACAAATTTTATTCTTATTTGATGTTTTTGACAATATTTTTATGAATAATGATCAATTTTAGCATTGACACATTTTGACTCCATTATTAGTAGACATTGGTTTATAGAATAATAATGATGAGTACCTTGGTAATTGTCACATTTCCTGACAGAATATTTTTTTTTAATCTTGTCTCTGTGTATGTGTGGTGCATGCATATGTGTTTATAGGTTTATATGTCTATACACATGTGTGCAGAGGCCAAAGGATGATGCAGGGTGTTTTTTATTGCTCTCTGCACCATTTTCTTGAGACAGAACCTCTCACTGAACCCAGATTTAGGTTTTCCAGCAAGGTGGGTGACCAACAAGTCCCCCTCTCATTTTGTTTCACCTCCTCTTAGTTCTGGGGTTACAAGCATGTGTTGGTGATGGCTTACTCTCTTACATGGGTTCAGGGGATCTGAACTTAGGTTCTTATGCATGAACAGTGAAGGGCTCTCACCCACTGAACTATCCCCGAATGCCCTGACAGTACTTTTTTACACTTTTGATTTGGGTAGTTGATAGTTATAATCAAATAGATGGATTTTTTCCATTGTAAAGATTTCAATATGAAGTCTGTCCCACACAAATGCTTATTTGTTGAAGATTTTATTCCAATGCCATATTCAGAGGTGGGGATTTTGAGAAGTGGTGAGATCATGCCAATGCTGACCTCACTGATGGATGAACCTACTGATAGATTCAAAATGTAAAATTACTTTGAATTTTTAGAAACTTTCAGAGGCACATCCCAGTTATATAAAGTACATCACTGGGCTTCTACTGTGTGTAGAGCCCCTTTCTCATTCCATTTTCCCTGTCCCTCCTGCTCTCCCTTTCCCCACCCCTCCCCACTCCTCCCTCGACCTCTCAGCTGGCATGAAGTGATCATCTTTGATTTTCTACATGCTCCCATCACCATTGTGTTGCAGCTTGAGTTGTCCTGAATCGACAGGACTCAGAAACATAGACTGAAACTGCTCACCAAAACAAATCTTTCTTTCTGCACATGGGTTTTACTCAGGGATTTTATCATAATGATCAAATAGCACACTGATACATCTTAAAGTTGTATTTCTACTGTTGCCACTTTTAGTTAGATATCAAATGAGGTTTCATTATTGATATTCTGTAAATTCACACACCAATCTATCAGCATCTGGTGGTGGCAGAAATTTATTGAAAAGTTGGTACAGAATGACTGTTGGTTTGGGTCTTGCTGCCACTCCAGAGATGGGTAGACTGAGCCTTAGAAGTTCAGCCACAAATGAGTAAATTCTTAAGTAGGTTCTCTCTTCAAGCCTGTGGCTTGAATGTTTTCTTTCCGGTTATACATTGTATTTCCACTACACAGGCTACGCATTGTATCTTCTCCACCACACAGGCTACACATTGTATCTCCTCCACTACCAAGGTTATACATTATATCTCCTCCACTACCAAGGTTATACATTATATCTTCTCCACTACCAAGGTTATACATTGTATCTCCTCCACTACTAAGGCTATACATTGTATCTCCTCCACTACTAAGGCTATACATTGTATCTCCTCCACTACCAAGGTTATACATTGTATCTCCTCCACTACTAAGGCTATACATTGTATCTCCTCCACTACTAAGGCTATATATTGTATCTCAACCACTATGCAGGCTATACATTGTATCCCCTCTACATTGCAGGCTATACATTGTATCTCCTCCACTACTCAGGTTGCCTTGGTCCTCTTTCTGCTGCTGTAATGAACTGACTCCACAAAACCAACTTTCAGAAGAGTTTATTTGCTTCACAATCCTGTGTTACAGTCCACCATTGTAGGGAAGTCAAAGCAGGTTCTTGAAGCAGCTAGTCACACCCACAACCAAAAACAAAGAATTGCATGCATGCATGCTTACTTGTGCTCAGCTCTCTCTGTTCTTAAATATCCAGGATCTAAACCTAGGGAACGGCGCCACCTACGAAGAGAGGTTTTCCTCTTTCATTGATTATAGTCAAGGCAGTCTCCCATAGACATGTGCACAGGCCAGCCAGATCTGTGTGAAACTGACAATGAGAACGAACCATCGCAAAGTTGCTCTGGTGAGTTTATGAGTCAAGCCTGAAATTCATCATTCTCCCTAGGCTCTCATAAAAAGAATAAACAAAAACTACAATCCTCCCGCAAGCCTTTAACTGCCTAGTTTTAAGAGGGAGGATATATGTCTGTAGGAGGGATTTTGTAATACAACATTCTCATTTTGCAATAAGCATTCTTCATTCTCCTCACAAATAATAATTTTTCATAGGCCGTCTCACCTCGTGCTGTACTGAAGTCTCACGTGCATTGTTAGGTTCCTCCTTTTTCATTGTGCTTGTGTTTCTTCCTTGCTTCTATTCCTACATTGTCTTATGGAACCCCAAATTATTCTCAAGTTTTAAAGGGAAATAAATTCATGCTTTTTCAACCCCCCACTCTCACAGCCTTGATTATCCAGACTAATGAAAGAATTCAGAAGTATAAATGAAAATGCCCATGTGTTCCCTTTATATTAAAAAATATTTCTCATATTAACATAAATACCACATCCTTAGACCTAGCATTAATAGTTACCTTAATTAAATCAGTTAATACAATTATTACTTTTCTCCCATCATCTTCCTCTAATGTTCTTCAGATTAGTTGTCTCATGAAATTTTGCAAAGATGTTTTCTTTAAGTTTTGTAAATCTATATGGGGGTCCCCTTTCTCCTCACGGTCCATTGGCACCAGTCTATGAGAATGAAGGGGCAGAAGCAACAAAGCCAGAGAGCCTTAGATGATTGCAAAGCAGTGGAAATAGCTTCCGGAACATGACTTCAGCGAGACGGTACAACTTTATCCCGGGGTATAGGGGAAATACAGGATTGCGGTGGTAGCTGGGCAAAGCCTAATCTGCTTTTCATGCCGTGCTCCTATCATATAGCTGGATTAGTGGTAGCATGGTCCTATGACAAAAGCTAGAACATGTAACTAATTACCATGTGGGAAGCAGGGGAAGAGAATTTGTAGGTAGCTACATCAAGGATGACTCTTGAGACAAGTCAGGCATTGGGGCCTAGAGACATCTTCCAGATAAGGCTGGGTAGAAAGCCAGAAGCCCTGCCTGGGGCTGGGGAGAAAGTGCTGAGCTTAGGGAGAGCCGCTAAACTATGGTAGACTACAATCTCGGAACAGCAAGGCCTCCCAACAAATACGCCCTTTAATAAAGGATGAACAATAAGGCATATACAGAGACAGTCATATAGATTTATTTTAAAAGTCATGTTTGTCCTGCATTGGCCATATACACTGTTAATCCCAGCACTTGGGAGGCAGAGGCAGGCTGATCTCTGAGGTTAAGGTCAGGTATATCTAAACATTGAGATCCTGAAATCAACAGAAAGTCAGGTGATGTTTGCGTACTGTGGCCCTACACATGGCAAACGATGTCAGAGTTTCCTTGTAACCGAGCAGCTGGATCTTTCAATCATAGCTTCTGAACTTCTAGCCAAAGGCTGAGAGTTGTCAAAATATGGCCTTATAAAGTGAATGCCAACCACAGCCAGTCTTGTTGTCCTTGTCACTTTTTCATAAGTGGAACTTTCAGGCGGGTCACTCTGAATTATCTTTGGTGTGAAATGATGTCCTGGCAGGCACTCTCATACGGGTGAGTAAACAGCAACACTAGTTTTGAGTTCCTAAAAATGTGAGAAACAACCAAAGTTTGGGGGACTGAGGTGCCCCAGCAAGGCTTGTGTATAGAACTGGAATGCAAGGTTGAAGGAGTCTGGACTGAAGAAAGGGCAGGGGTCCTCATCAGAGTCCAGGTCATGGGAGGCAGATACAGCCTTTCCTAGAGTATGCACACTCTTCTGCTTAGAGACAATGATGAACCATTGAATAATTGGGGTTGAGATACGCAAATTAAAACCCAACTAAAGTTGGGTTTTAAATTTGTTGGTGGCAGTATGGCAGTGTTTGTCAAACACACTATTCAGAAGTATTCTTTACTAATGTTTGCACATTTATGTTCTCATTTCCTTTACAGGGGAATAGCAAACAGTTCTCTTGGCCAAGAACTACACAGATCTTTGGCCTGTCGTCTCATTGCCCATCCCCTTGTGTTACTGGGAGACAGAGTAGTGAGATATTTATAGCTTTATCTGTGAATAAAATCCCTTAGTATATTACCTATAAACTTTATTTTTAGTTTATGTAAAACAGAAAGTACACTTATAAATATCTTTTATAATATTTAGAGAACAAATAGGTTAAGAATAAATTATGAGTGACTATAGAGAGCTGCAAACAGTACGATATGTTCCTGAATATCTGAACTCAAATATATTCCTGAAACGTTACATGATCTGAATTAAGAAAATATTTTTTCCAGACAAGATGCATAGGGACCTTGGGAGAGGGTTGAAGGGGAGGAGAGAAGCAGGGAGAGGAGCAGAGAAAAATGTTGAGCTCAATAAAGATCAATAAAAAAGATAGAAATAATAAAAAAAGAAAAGGAAAATATTTTTCCAGTTGCTCTAGACTTGTAGTAAAGCATGTTGTACGTTGAGAAATGAATTAAATAATTTTATGCAAAAGTCAAAAATGATGCAAACAGAAGCAGGAAAAAGTGACAGTATTTTGCAAAAGAGCAGGTTATGTGGCTAATAATAGGTACTTTGTAACTCTCTGTGGAAATCAGAGCTGGGGTAGAAAACCTGAAATGTAACTGGAGAACTGATGGAGGGTCTTCTTGAGAGAGAAAGGATTCTAGCTGGATTCAGTTGAGGATGGGAGATAGGGAGAAGGGGCTGAGGATGTGGGGGATGGATTCTACACAGGTGTGAACCCCTTGGAATTCAACTAAGTCCTCACAGTTAGTATCAAAGGAGACCTGATGCTACCAGGTGGGGGATGGGGAGTATTCCGAAATGTGTCAGACTGGTCTGTTCTTAACAAGGTCCATCTTCAGGAGAAGCAACTCAACCAGGGGAAAAACAAAATCTGCAATTTTAGCTTGACCTAATTGACTAGATGGAAAGGACATTTTTAACTTTAATCCTCTCCCAGCTTTCCATGGACTAACTGGAGCCTGTTCTGGCTTCCATATCAGCCTAGGAAGAAATAATGGAGAAGGGTGTGTGAAGTTCATTGTCCAGAGACATGCACCCACTGAAAGACTAAAGATTCTGTGTTTTCCTCAGTGCCCCATCAACACAGTAACAAAGGTCCAGTCACAACAGTTTTTAAACCTAGTATGCTGCATCTCCCTACTGAGAAAAGCTTAAAACATCAGAAAACACACTGGAAGTTCAAACCACACAGTTCCAAGAGGCAGAGCAAACATGGGAAACATATTTAGATATGACATGACGCTGGCAGTGCTTGGATGGGTGGGGAATTGAAGATGACTGTGGGGAACATAACCAAGGCCTCTAATGGATAATGCAGACAGCATGAAAGAATAAATGGGCACCATTAGGAGGGAAATGGAGATTATTACAAAAGACCAAAAGCAATGCTTGGGGCTAAAAATGCTGCAACAAATTAAAAATGAAGAATGTGTTGAAAAGGCTTGTATAAAGAATGGATATGACTGGGGGATTGCCAAAGCTTGAGGCTATCACAACAGAATCTCCAAAACTGAAAAGGAAATGGACGGGGACGTATAAGCAAAAGGCATAGAGAATCCATAGCCCATGGGACAGTTATAAAAGATAAATAATTACTAGATGAATAAAGTATAGTAAAAAACATTTTAAATAATAATGACAAAGAATTTCCCTAAGTGCCTGTTGTGTAGTGTAAACCACAGATGCAAAAAACCATAGAGAAAACCCAGGAGGATCACTGCAAAACACGAAACAATAACCCACATCTTCGTCGTATCATTTCAAACCATAGAAAATCAAAGCTAAAGAGAAAATCTTGAAAGATGCTAGATAAACAAAACAGAGTATCCAAAGAGTAGTAAAGAGATGAATTGTGTTTCATTTTTATGCAAGAACCATTGAAGCAGACAAAAATAGACCTAAACAAGGATGATCCCCAGAGAATAAAAAGAAATATAATACCTTGTGAATTTGGCAATATCAAAGCACTCTTTGAATGTCAGTGATCTAAATGAACCAACTGAGAGACAAATTGTCAGTATGGATTAAATAGTAAGATCTGCTATAAGAAACCCCTTGCAAGGAGAATGACTTATACTAAAAGTAAGTGCGCAAAGAGCAGTAAACTGTGATTGATTTATCAAAACAAAACTAGAGTAGCTATGTTAATTTTAGTCTAATCTGACATGATAGCAGTGGTAGTGGTGAGGGTTAGGAAGCCATTATGACATGGTGGTAGACCCTCTAAGAAGACATGATGATTCGTTTTGTATATGTGCCTAACAGCAGTGTTAACCTATGTGGTTCGCATGGAGACATAGTTGAGTTCTCTATGGTTGTCGAAGATGTCAGCACCTTTCTATAAGAAATGTGTGTATCTAGAAGTACGAAACCAGTAAGAAACCATGCGAACTCAGTAACGCAGTTTCTAAACCCCTGTAGTGAGTGTCTGCAGAGTACCTCATCCATACCCATGGACTGCGGTGCACACGAAACATCTGTTGTGACAAACTGCACTCTTGGTCATAAAACACACGTAAATATGTAAGACTATAAATCATAAAATGCTTTCAGATCACACTTGAACTAGAAATCAGTAACAGGGAGACAAGTGGAAAACCACCTTATTACTTGCAAATTGAGTAACATACTTCAATATATCCATCAGAAAAGATGTTTTATAAAAATTTTAGAGTATATGTAAATAAATAATACACACTGTCAGAAACTGAGAATTTGGTATTAACAGTGTCTAGGAGGAAAATGAGAGCATGCATGCATGCGTTGGACAAGGACAACCTGAAGAAGCTGACAGCATGCATCCGTTGTGAAGGACAACCTGAAGAAACTGACAACATGCATATGTACATTGGGAAACAACAACCTGAAGAAACTGACAGCATGCATGCGTTGTGAAGGACAACCTGAAGAAACTGACAGCATGCATGCGTGCATTTTGAAGGACAACCTGAAGGAGTGAAACAGGAGGGACCTTCTTCACAACTACTTTGCTACAATATGGAGAAAATCCTAAGTGAGGATGAAGTAAATTAATCATAAGAAACAAGATGCATGCTATGTGGAAATGGAGCCATAAAACTGCATCTATTCACAGATGATGCTAGTCCATGTGGAAAGCTGGAATCCAGAGAAAGGTTCCTACAACCAACTAACAGTTACAGAGGGTTTTCAGGACAGAAGGTGAATGTGCAGAGTCAATTGCTCTCCACAAATGACTAAGTCAGAATTAAAATAAAAAAATGCACCAGCACCATTTATATTAACCCATGTGATGAAATTAGACACAAGCTTAACTAAATAGATGCATGAAGAAAATTATAAAACTCTGATGACTTTGTTTGGAGTTTGGACTCTCAAATAGGTGTGAAGGAAATGGAGGGACATTCTGTGTCAGTGGATAGAAATGGTTAATATGCCAAGTTTCAGTTCAGTGGGGCATCTCTACAGTCAGTGCAGACCCGGTCATGATGTGTGTGTGTGCTAATGACTGCCAACAAATAAGGAGTAAGTTTATCTAAAGAGACAGATGGCCAGTAAACCACCATAGAGGACACAGATATTTCAGAGTGGGAATATCTCATCTTTGTGTATATTGGTTGCAGACTCAAGCTGATGACCAAACTGATTCTTTGGGTTCTGTCTAATGAATGCACAGGACTTTCTGGGGGTCGAAATTGGCAGCCATGACTCAAGAGTCACCATCATGTCACCATTTTAATACAGCAGCAATCTCAAGGCAGACGATCCCTGGGGGACATTTTGTCTTTGAATAAAAGGTGTGAAGTATATGTGGGAGATCAGGATATCTTTTAAAGCATTATTTAAACACTAAAAAATTCATATGATATAGAATAGATATGCTTTTAAGTAAGTTTTTCAGATAGTGTAAACAGATAGATGACTACTCATTACCTATAGAAAATTATTTATCTATGATTTTTTTTACACATTTCACCTGTATACTACTATACTGTGATATTACATCACTTACTGAAATATTTCATACATTGACTTATATATAACTTGATATTTAATTCACCTTTTTGGCTTATTACATCTTTATTTAAAAAGGTTTTTCTCTAGTCAGCAAAATAAGCTAGAAGGGGAGCAGTAGACTTTTTAAAAAAGCTAGCGACCAACCCACACATAGCCTGACAGCAAATATAGAAATGAAAAATAAAAGAATAAAAGGACTCAGAAACCTATTGACATTCTTAACTTAGAGCTTGATCATGTCAAACATCATTTTTAAAATTTAATTTATTTATTTTACATCTTGACCTCAATCTCTCCTCCCTCCTCTCAACCAGTGACTCATGAAAGCGAGGTGGATTCAAAGACCCAAGGCCAAACATAGGGGGCATGTTCAGTAAGTATAGGTGAAGAGAGAAAGGAGGGATTGTAGGAGCCAGGGGTTGAAGGCTCTCATGACAATCAGGGTTGTCAATCCGATAACAGGGGATGGCTAGTTCAGGCTATGCTATGCATCCATTGCTGTCAAGATTCATAGCTGGGGCCACCTTTGTAGATTTGTGGGAGTTTCCCTTGCATCAGGCTTTTACCTGACCCGAACCCCTCCCCCCCAGTCATCTCTCTCAGAATCTTCGCCTCTGCCCACCCCCAACCTGATCCCTCAAGTTCCCATGCCCAACTGCTTCCAGTACACCCAGCAAATCTCTATTTCCTCCTCACAGGGAGAGAGCCATGCTCCGCACACCTCCCCCACACTTCGGCTCTCTCGTCACCCAGCCTCTGTGGGTCTGTGGATTGTAACATGGGTGTTCTTTATTTCTCAGTTAATATCCACTTATGAGTGAGTATATACCACATTTGTCTTTCTGGGTCTAGGTTGCCTCGCTCAGGATGTTTTTTTGTAGTTCCATCCATTTTCCTTCAAATTCCCGAATGTCATTGTTTTTAACTGCTGAGGAATACTCCACTGTGTACCATCTTTTCCTTATTCATTGTTTGGGTTGATTGTTCCAAGACCACCAATAGAGTCAGACCTAAGTTCAGAAGGTGAAATCCACATTCATCTGGTCGGAGTGGACTTCTCTAGCCCACTCAGAGGGAGACAAAAGGGCACAGAAAGGAGGAAGAGAAAGAGCCAAGAGAGGTAGCCTGGCTCTTTTATTCCGGGAAGTGGAGAGGGTAGGGTGATCATATCTGTGTCTCTCTGTGGATCTCTCAGGTTTATTCCCTAACATTTACCCTCAAGTTTTATTTTTTAATAAATAAATCCCAATATCAGGGCCACAATAATCCCTTCTTCCATTGAGGGACATTTAGGTTGTTTCCAGGTTCTGGATATTACAAATAAGGCTGCTATGAACATAGTTGAGCAAGTGTCCCTGTGGTGTGATTGAACATCCTTTGGGTATATGCCCGAGAGTTTGTATAACTGGGTCTTGAGGTAGATTGATTTCCAATTTGCTGAGAAACTGCCATACTGATCTCCAAAGTGGCTGTACAAGTTTGCACTCCCACCAGCAACGGAAGAGTGTTCCTCTTGCTCTGCATGCTCTCCAGCATAAGCTGTCGTGTGTGGTTTTAATCTTAGCTATTCTGACAGGTGTTAGGATGGAATCTCAAAGTCGTTTTGATTTGCATTTCCCTGATGGCTAAGGATGATGAGCATTTCTTTAAGTGTTTCTCTGCCATTTGAGATTTTGCTGTTGAGAATTCTCTGTTTTGGTTTGTGAAACTCTTTTCCCATTCTGTAGGCTGCCGTTTTGTCCTATTGACAGTGTCCTTTGCCTTACAGAATCTTTTCGGTTCCGTGAGGTCTTATTTATTAATTGTAAATCTTCGTGTCTGTGCTGCCAGTGTTGTACTCTGTGCCAGTGCATTCAAGGCCGTTCCCACTTTCTCTTCTTTCAGGTTCAGTGTAACTAGATTTATGTTGAGGTCTTTTATCTACTTGGACTTGAGTTTTATGCAGAGTGATAGATAAGATCTTTTTGCGTTCTTTTACGTGCTGGAATCCAGTTTTTCAACACCATTTGTTGAAGTTTTTTTTTTTTTTTATCATTCTACAATTTTGGCTGCTTTGAAAAAAAAACAACAAACAAAAATAACAAAAACAGGTGTCCACAGGTGTGTTGATTTATATCTGTGTCTTTGATTCATTTCTATTAATCCACTTGCATGCTTTTATGCCAATACCATGCAAATTTTATTGCTAGAGCTCTGTAGTTGCACTTGAGATCAGGGATGGTGATTCCTCCAGTTGTTAAGAATGTTAGCTATCCTGGGTTTTGTGTTTTTACATATGAAGTTCAGTATTGTTCCTTCAAGGTCTATGAAGAATTGTGTTGGAATTTTTATGGGAATTGCTTTGAATATGTAGATTGTTTTTTGTAATATGGCCATTGTCACTATGTTAATATTACTGATCCAGGAACATGGGAGATCTTTCCATCTTGTGATGTCTTCTCCAGTTCCTTAAAGTGTTAGGAATTTTTTAACGTTAAAGCTAACGTGTTTTTTGGCCAACAAATCTATTTCCTTTATTGTATCTTCATGTCTGCAATTCTCTCTTCCTTCTCTTGTCTTCTATTGCTTGCATCTATAGTTCCTCTTTGTTTTTCTAGATTTTCCACTTTTGGAATTTCTTCAGCTGTTTTCCTTATTGCTTCTATTTCCATATTGAAGTCTAGAAATTTCAGGCAACTGTTGTTTTCTCTTTGTTTTCTTGTCATTCTTTAAGAGAGTTACTGAATTTTTTTCCCATTTTTAGGTTGTCTTTTCCTCCATTTCTTTAAGGGATATTTTTATTTCTTCTTTAAGAACCTCTATGATCTTCTTAAAGTTATTTTTAAGGTCATTTTCATTGCTTCAGTTGCACTGGAATGTTCGGATTCTGCTGTTGTAGGATAGCTGAGTTCTGGTGGTGACATATTGCCCTTTCTGTTGTTGATTGTGTTCTTACACTGGCACTTAGGCATCTGAATTTGCTGTGATTATCTAGGTATTGATTCCTGTGTTTGATTGGTGTTTCATTCCTTGGTTTTTGCTTCCTCTCTGCTCCTCTGGCCTAAGTGGTTAAGGGTTCTGGGACTGTTGAGTCTTCGGGTCTAATAGGATATCTTCCCTGGGGTTTGGGGGGACTTGGGTTCCTTGATTTGGTCTGGCTTCCAGTAAAGCCTAAGTGTTCTTGGGTCTCTAGATCTGTCTGGTCTGGACTGAAATAGAGCTTCTGGGGCTGTTTTTATAGGATGGTGTGAGCTATATATGGCTCTGTGATGTCTGTTCTTCCAACTGGTGTGGATTGTGTTTGGGTCTATGGAGTTCTGGGGAAGAACCCCTTGTGGACTGGTGAGGGTAGTTGTGGCTGTTGTGGTCTGAGACTCAATGGTGGAAGTCTTCTGCACTTGGGAGACGGCCCAGCTGTGGGGGTAAGGACTTCCTGGGATTGTGTATTCTTGGGGAAGGGTCACAGGGACAGAATCCACTGGTAGGTGGGTCACTCACCCATTCTAGCTCTGTGCCTCAGTGGTAGAAGTCTGCTGGGATTGAGGGTGTCAGGACCAGTGATGACTTTGTCTTGGGGAAGGGATGTGGTAGACAGAAGGGATTAACATCTTTTAGTAACACTTAAAGACCTAACTTTCTGATTTGTGGCAACCTTATGTTTTCCTGACAAAATGAATGGAAGATAACAGTTTGGTCTAGATGTTGTGGCTCCCCGTATAGTTTATGTTGGCTGCTAACTCCTAATGCAGTTCAGGCTGGTCTATAATGTGTTATTCCCCTGCTTTAGCCTCTGAATCTCTTCCTGGGATTACAGGCAAGCACCATTGCAGTCAGCTCAGTCCAGAACTTTTCTTTCTTTTTTCCTTGTTTCTCTGAGACAGGTATCCTTATGCAGTTCAGTTTGGTCTGGAACTTACCGTGTAGCCCAGGTTGTCCTCACACTATTCTCCGGCTTCAGCTTTCCTAGTGCTGGAATATCAGGCAGGCCTACATCTCATTTAGTTCAGCATACCCTTTCCCCCCTTCTCCTGTAGCTGTCAAAATCGATGTCAAAACTCATGAGGTTAGTTTACAAGGAACCTTAGCTGCTTTAGGAACCATTTAATAGTGGACTAAAGTAAATGATAATTCTCCACAGTTAACATTAGTCAAGCCAAAGAAGCACAATAACTCAACAAACCTAAGGAAGACACAAAGGGAAAAGCTTGGCACAGGGCATGGTTTTGGTTGCTGTTATAGTGGTGGCATTAGTAGAGAAATCTGCCCCTAATTAGAACTCAGTTGATTCAAATGCAAAACCCTATGGAGTTCAAGCCAACTGAAATTCCATTTCACTCTTGGCCAACAGCATAGTGCTGGAGAGAAGCTGGGAAGCACAGTTCTATGTGCCTGTCATTTCATTCTCTTTTCCCACCTGCACACAGCGAACAATTCATCACAGTTTCCAATGGCAGTTCTGCCAGCTGCCAGCCAAAATGGAGACCACATTTAACTATTTGAAAGCACCTGATTCACTGTGGGCTTCCACATAAATCATAATTCCGTCTGTCATTCTTATTGGTCATCGAGCTTTTGGCTCCCCCTTTAAGTGGGGTGGGTAGTTAGCTTAGCCAATTGTCATGGCATTGAGAGAACAGCTTCTATTTGAATTTATTACTCAAAGCTGCTGAAACCCAGTGGATGAGCAAACCTGTCCTGAATTTCCCTGTGTATATGACAAGATGAGAGAGTGGTCAGTAGAATGAATGCCAGACTTCAGAGTTCTACATTTGTGGATGAAATGAATGCTTCTTCCTGTATGTGGTAGTATAAAAGTTAAAAACAAGTTTTATTTTCTCTCTAAATTTTACTCTCCATGTCTATGAGATCTGCTTGTATTTATATGTTAAACACTAAGCCCTTATTTTGCAATAGGCAATGGTGGTATCATAATTAACAAAACAGCTAGGATGGTTGACTAGAAAAAAAAAAACGTACTCTAGACAAGGAAAGAAATCACAGTAAATCCACTCCTTTTTACCTTTTTTTCCCCTTTTTTAATTTTCTTTTTTTTGGGGGGGGGAAGGCAAATAGTTTATTTTATAGAAACACAGATGCATAGTTAGATCTCACCACATTAACAAAGCTCTTATGCTTTCTTTTAAGATAGCTCCAAAAGCTTAGGTTCCTTCCCTTCTAAACATTCCTTAACCTGCCGTAGGGAGCTGAAGCAAATATATAGAGCATAACCATCATCCTTTTAATTACTACCTCCATCAAAACTCTATAAAATACTGAAACTTCATTTTTAAACATAATTCATTAACCCCTATGCTTATTTCATCCTTCAAGTATGATAATTGTGCTTCTTTTGTTGTAAATAGAATTTCTTTTTTCCCTTTTTATTGAAAGTAGGATTTCTTTCTTACATTATAAATCCTGATTATGGTTTCCCCTTCTTCTCCCACCAGTTCCCCCTCCAACTCCCCTCCTATCTTGATCTGTTATGCGCCTGCTGTAAACTGTCTTTATCACACTGAGATATGTCTCTTGAATTCCTAATCTTTCCAGGACTTTCATCATGAAGGGGTGTTGGATTTTCTCAAAGATCTTTTCTGCATCGAAGGAGATGATCATATGTTTTTTATCTTTCAGTTTGTTCATATGAATTACATTTATTGATTTACATATGTTGAATCATTCCTGCATCTCTGGAACCTACTTCACAATGATGGATGATCTTTTTGATGTGTTCTCGGATTTGGGCTGCACGTATTTTATTGAGTAGTTTTTCATCTATGTTCATAAGGAAAATTGGTCTGTGGTTCTCTTTTTTTGTTGCGTCTTTAGTTTGGATATCATGGCAACTGTGGCCTCATAGAATGAATTGAGCAGTGTTCTTCTGTTTCTGTTTTGGGGGACAATTTGAGGAGTATAGACTTTAGTTCATCTTTGAAAGTCTGGTAAAATTCTGCACTAAATCAGTGTGCTTGATCATTTTTTTTTGTTATGTTTTGGTTGGAAAACTTTTAATGGCTGCGTCTATCTCACTGGGGGTTATAAGTCTATTTAAATGGCTTATCTGATCTTGATTTAACTTTCGTAAGTGTTATCTATTGAAAAAACTATCTATTTCTTTTAGATTTTCTGGTTTGGTGGAGAACTGGTTTTTAAAGTATGCCCTCATGATTCCCTAGATTTCCTTAGTGTTTGTTATTATATCCTTCTTTTCATTTTTAATATTGTTAAATTTTGATTTTATATTTCTGATTTTAGTGAATTTGGATAAGACTTCCCAATCTTATTGATTTTCTCAAAAAGCAAACTTTTTGTTTCATTGATTCTTTATATTTTATTTGTTTTTATTTTGTTGATTTCAGCCCTGCTTTTATTTTTTGCTGTCTGTTCTTCTGGGTGGGACTTCTGTAATGGAGACTTCACTGTCATTTTCTGACTACCCAGACCCAAATAATCACACAGAAGCTATATTAATTTTAATACTATTTGACTCATGGCCTGGGCGTATTTCTAGCTAGCTCTTATCTTAAATTAACCCATTTCTATTATTTTATATTTTACCGAGAGTCTTGTGGTCTGTTACATCTTGCTTCATGGGCAGATACATAGCACCTGCCTGACTCTGCCTTTCTTCTTTCTGCATTTAGTTTAGGTTTCTTGCCTACATCTATTCTGCCCTGCCATAGGCCAAGATAGCTTCTTTATTAACTGATTATGATAAGCATATCCACAGCTCACAGAGGAGAATCCCACATCAAGTTCTTCCTGTACTAGAGTGTTTAGTGAGCTGATTACTTGCTATTATGAGATATTTCCTTTTTTTTTTTGAATGTACGCACTTAGTACTATTAACTTGCCTCTTAGAACTGTCTTCATTGTGTTCAATATGTTTTGGTATTTTGTTTTGTTTATTCATTTTCTGTAGATGGCTACTGTTTTTTCTTTTCTGGCCACCCAGACCCAAATAATCACACATAAACTTTATTAATTATAACATTGTTTGGCCTATCAGCTTGGGCTGCTTATTAACTAACTCTTATATCTTAAATTAACCCATTTCTATTACTATGTGTATCACCATGAGATGTGACTTAACAGAAAATTTCCAGTGGCATCTTTATCCATCAGCAGCTACACGGCATCTCCCTGACTTTGCCTGCTCTCTCTCTCTCTCTCTTTCTCTCTCTCTCTCTCTCTCTCTCTCTCTCTATATATATATATATATATCTATCTATATCTATCTATATCTATCTATATATCTATATCTATATCTATATCTATATCTATATCTATATCTATATCTATATCTATATCTATCTACGAGCCTGGCTATATTCTGCCCTGCCATAGGCCAAAGAAGCTTTATTCAGTAGCCAATAAAAGCTACCCATATACAGAAGGACATCCCACATCATTTTTCAATCAATTCTACAAAATCTTTAATTTCTTTATTTCTGTCTTGATCCATTTTTTATTCAGTTTTTAGTTGTTTAGTTCCCATGATTCTGTAAGTGTTCTGTTGCTTTTGTTATTGTTAAACAGGTTTAATCCATGGCTGTCGGATAAGATGGAAGGGATTATTTCAATTTTCTTATATCTTCCGAGACTTGTTTTTTGTCCAAGTATGTGGTTAGTTTTGGAGAAAGTTCAATGAGTTGCTGAGAAGAAGGTCTATATTTTTGTATTTGGGTGAAAAGTTCTATAAATATCAGCTAGGTCCATTTGGTTTATAACCTCAGTTAACGCCAGCCTTTCTCTGCTTAGTTTTTGTCTAGATGACTGATCTATTGGTGAGATGAGGTATTGAAGTCTTCCACTATCAGTGTATGAGGGTCAATATGTGATTTATGCTTTAGTGGTGCTTTTTTATGAACTTGAGTGCTCTTGTGTTTGGTGCATAAATGTTAAGATTTGCCATATCCTCTTTGGTGGAATTTTTCTTTGTGAGTATGTAGTATCCTTCCCTGTCTCTTCTGGTTTAATATGTATCTTGTTAGCTGTCAAAATGGCTATCACAGCTTGTTTCTTAGGTCCATTTGCTTGGGATATTTTCTCAAACTGTTTACCCTGAGGCAATGTCTATTCTTAATGTGAAGGTGTATTTTTTGAACACATCTGAGAGATGGACCCTGTTTTTGTATCCATTCTGTAAGTCTGTGTTTTTTTTTTTATTGAGAAATTAAGAGCATTGACATTGAGAGATATCAGTGAGCAGTGTTTGTTGATTCCTCTTATGTTGTTGTTGCTGTGGAGGTCAGGGTGGAGGTGGTGTGTGTGTGTGTGTGTGTGTGTGTGAGTCTCCTTTCATGATCTGATGATCTGGAATAATTTATTCCTTGTATTTTCTTGGGTAGAGTTAACCTTTTTAGGTTGGAGTTTTCCTTATGGTGCCTTCTGTGGAACTGGATTTGTAGATAGATATTGCTTAAATTTGGTTTTATTGTGGAGTGTCTTATTTTCTCCATATATGGTGATTAAATGTTTTGCTGGGTATAGTAATCTGGCATCTGTGGTCTCTTAGATCTTACAAGACATCTGTCCAGGCCCTTTTGGGCTTTTAGAATCTCTATTGAAAAGTCAAGTGTAATTCAAATGGGTCTGACTTTAAATGTTACTTGGTCTTTTTCCTTTGCAGTTTTTAATATTCTTCCTTTGTGCTGTACCTTTAATGTTTGATTATGATGTGCTGTAGGGAATTACCTGTCTGGTCGAGTCTATTTGGTATTTTCCATGCTTCTTCTTCTTTAATAGACATCACCTTCTTTAGGTTAAGGAAGTTGTCATGATTTTGTTGAAAATATTTTCTGTGCCTTTGACCTGTGTTTCTTCTCCTTTTTCTACTTCTATTATTCTGCAATTTGGTCTCTCATAATGCCCCAGACTTTCTGGATGTTTTGTGCTACCCTCTTTATATTTATTATTTCTTTGACTGAGGTATCTATTACTTCTAATATATCTTCAATGCCTGAGGTTCTCTTTTTCATTTCTTGTATTCTGTTGGTGAGGGTTGCCTCTCTGGTTTCTGTTCAAGTTCCTATATTTTACATTCCCAGATTTCCCTTAGTTTAAGTTTTCTTTATTGGTTCTCTTTCTATTTTCAGGTCTTGAATAGTTTTCTTCATTTCCTTTCACTATTTATTTGTGTTATCATAGTTTCTTTAAGGTACTTATTCATTTCTTTTTTAAAGACCTCTATCATATTCATAAAGAATATTTTAAGGCCTCTGTCTTATGCTTCAGCTATATTGGAATACTCCAGACTTGCTGTATGTAGTAGGCTGACTGGGCTCTACTGGAGACATATTGCTCTGTTAATTGATTTTGTATATATGCTCAAGTCTAGTCACTTAAGCTTGGGAGATTGTAATTCTTGATACTGATATCTGGTCTTCCCTTTGTTGAATGAGTGTTTTATTTCTATTGCCCTCTCTGGTTCTTAGTAGCATGGTGGCTGTACATTGTCTGGTAGGAAATTATTGTGTGGTCTTACTATATATGGCCACTGGAGGCATTTGGGTATGTTTCAAGGTATTGTGAGCTAACATTTAGAAATCAGGATGGGCTAGGAGGAGGGTCTGAGGGGGGTCCACAGGAAGAAGGAAAGCAGGGTCTCCCACCATGATCTGCTTAGCCCCCTGGGAAAAGGGGCAGAGAGTGAGGAGAGACCACAAAAGGTAGTCTGCTACACAGCTGGAGATAAGACTGGGGGAGAGGAGGGAGTTTGAAGATCTGAAGTTTGCTTATTCTCTTTGCTGGCCTACTTGCTTCTCTGGCAGGCTTGGCTGATGGGTTCCCAGAAAAAGCCTGCTGGGGTTGGAAAATGGGATAATAGGATGAGGGGGAAAGAAGATGGGAGGAAAAAGTCTATGTGATCTGTTGGAGATGAGGTCACAGAGGAAAGGGAGGCCACAGCAGTGCTGAGGGTAAGACAGGGGAGAGGATTTGGTTTGGAGAAGAGAGACAGAGATCTGCTCTTCGTCTACTGATTCCCTCGATGAGTGGCCTGTGGGTTCCCAGAGGTCGTCTGTTGGAGTTAGGGGTGGGGATAAAGCAACAAGTTTGAGGAAGGAAGATTGGAAGAGAAGATCTTCGTGATCCATTGGAAATGGGGCTGGGAGAGGGAAGGGAGGTTGCAGGAAGTGGTCTGTAACAGACCTGCTAATGAAACCTGGGGGTTTGAATTTGGTTAAGAAGGAAAGTGAAGATCCAAAGTTAGCCTACCTGCTTCCTTAGCTGGACTCACATCCATTATTTTCCAACTGAGAAACCTCTGTAAGGGATGATATTGCAAACTATAGAAGATTATTAGAGCATAATTCAGATGGAATCATTCTCTAAACCTTGTATTTGTTTTGAGATTTTTTTTTCAGTGAATAGAAAATAATTTATAAAAAGACTAGAAGCAGGAAAGAATAGAATGCACACAGAAAGGTCCAACACCTTCAAGGAACTAATGAAGGAAGAAGCTGGAATACCATGACTTCATTTACTGGAGATAAAAGATTGTAGAGAACTTGACCATTAAAGATTTGAAATTTCATCTTAAAGCAAGATGAGAACCAGATGTGCTGATGTAGGCCTATACTCTCAGAAAAAGACTAGTTGAGTGTTGAAATGAAAATCCTAGTACTATCAAATGAATGCTTCTTGGTTACCTGGAATTTGGTACAAGTTTCAGAGGCACTGAAGAAAGAGTGAATGATTTTGAGAGAAAAGCAAGTGAAATTCTCATAAATGGAACATTTGAGGACTAGCCATTCCCACGGTGGATGCAATGCATCGTAATTATTTTAGTGGAGGAGGGGGAGAGATTATAATCAAAGAGTTGAAATGACTTCTGTGCACTGTAATTTCTGTTTTAAATAAAGTAACGGTAGCAACTGTGCTGCTATCCATTTCCCTAACTCAAATGTCTATAATTAAGCAACTTACTTCATCTATCCCTACTTATTATGAATGTCAAAGTTTTTAAACCATAATAACTTTCACAATGCTTTTCAACTGAGCAAAATTTAATAGAAGAGAATAAAAATATCCCAGGGATATCCAGGAGCTAATGAATAGATGGCGTGTTTCTTTCCCTTACGTCTTTATTAATAGATACAGAGACAATGAGCTTTATCGGGTGCTTTTCTGTAGAAACCTTAAAGGTCCTGTTTTTGAAAAGAGACTGCCATTATTCCTTTCACTATTTTCATGTTCCAAAACAAAAGAAATACTTAGCGAATTTCATTGGAGTAATGAATTGACATGGAAATCAAATAATAAGGGGTTGGCTAAGGAATTTGAAATTTTTTAAATAATAAAGTTTATAAAATTTAAAAAAAGCAAGTGGGATTCTGATCAGAGTTGGACATTGAGATATGCAACTAAAATCCTTCTCTTTTGATGCAAAAATGTGTAAACGGAGTGTATTGACATACTGAACAAAACCAAAATAGGTAGTTTATAAAAGATACAGGTGGCCAAGGGCAGACCCACGACTGAACAATACTGATTGCTTTTTTCTCTGCATCCCTCAGCTTCAACATAGCTGTATCCAATAGTAAAAATCAAAGTTCAAGATGAAGTAATCAATATTCAACACTAATTAGCATCTTAATCATAAATAATTTTGGTGAAAGGAGAAACAATGAATGCCCAGCATCACTTCTTTGTTATTAAACCCACTATTTCTAGCCCATTCATTTTATCATCCCCACTAACATGAAAAATGCTTTCATTTTTTTGTTGAAAGATTGAATCTCACTTAAATTCAGGCACCCTGTGCCTCAATCCTCCAAATATGTGGAATTACAAGTATTTAAAATTATATATGGCTTTGTATTGCCTTTTAGTCGAGAGCTTAAGATTTTCTTCTGTAAACTCAAAGTAGATAATTTGATCTTATTCTTATTGTGCTGGTGATTAAATACAGGCCCTCACCCATGATGAGCATGTATTTTACCACTGAATACATTTTCCACCTCTAACACACCTGTAATCTTGATTACTTATTATATTGACTAGATGTGATAACTGTAACAGGTTCTTAGTTCTCTCAACTGATACTTCTCAGAATATTGCAATTACTTTAAAGATATTATTAAGGCCAGAGGAGGTGAATCTTGGTAATTCTGCCACTTGGGAGGCTGAGGCAGTAGGTTTATTGTGAACTCAAGGTCAGAGTAGGCTGCAGAACATGTTCTTACATGAAAAAAAACAAGATTAAATGTTTTTACGCTCCATTAATTTAGATAAAATAAATAAATTACTTTACAATTATTTGATGTTTAAATATTAGCTTAACAAGGTTGTTAGGGCCTACTGTTCTTAAAAGTTTGGAAAAGAAGTTTCAGAGACTCTGATAAGACCCCAGCAGCTGACAAGTTTCTGGCCTCTCATACAAAATTTATTGCTTCGGGATTGACTCACTTCGATTCCAGTATTGCATTAGCCTGTTTTACAAATGAGTAATGGTGAGATAAGGGGATTAGAACTTTTGGAGACATATTTGGCAATAAACAATATTAAATCTTTCGCTAGGCTACTGACAGCATTTGGACAACACACAGATCCAATCTTGAGGCCTTCTGAGTCACAGAATTGAATTAAGGGGGCCAAGCAGTAATGTAAAATGGAACACTGGTTTCAACACACCTGGGCTTTCTCTGCCTTTGAAGACCTGGGTCCTTACCTTTTTAGAAGATCAAAAATTCCAGATGTGAGCATTCAAACAATCAGCATTCCAGCTGACACAATTCATTACAGAACAAGAACTCATTACAGAGAATGTACGCAAATGATTTCTGAATTTTATTTAGTCTGTATTTTCACAAATCCTCAAAAGTTTTCAAGTCTGTATCTGTCATCACAGAACGCAAGAGATTAAATAAAAGTCTTTAAACACCTTTGAAAAATATAAGATGCTGAAAGGTATTCAAATTCTAAGATTATGTTTTCAGGCCGTGCTCCTGTAAGGATACTGTTTTTACATCTCTTTAAATATATTTTTTAAATTAAGTAAGTACCTACAAATAGTTTAACATAGCAACTTAAAAGTTGACATACTTATGCCCATCATTTTCCAACACTGTCTTCTAGCTTGCTACTGGCATCTATTCTACAGTCTTTCGATTGTTTCTCCTGGCATTTTTCTCCATGCGTAGCTATGAAATTCTATGTCTTAGTAACTTGGTAACTTTTATACATATTTTTTGTAATCTAAGAGTTAACCTCACTGTTCCTTTCCACGTTAATTATTCTGTTTTCTTGAATTTCTGTTGCCTACTCTAGAATAATACTTTAGAATGCTTGATGAGTATGGATTAAACAGTCATTATTATTCTTTGACTAATTACTGTAATACATTTTAGCGGTTTTAAAACCCCATTATTGTCTCCTATAGCCTCCTCCCTGTTGTAGGAGGCCACTTTTTGTTACCAGCTGCTCAGCCCCAAAATAATCACACAGAAACTGTATTAATTAAATCACTGCTTGGCCCATTAACACTAGCTTCTTATTGGCTAACTCTTATATATTAATTTAACCCCTTTCTGTTAATCAGTGTATCGCCATGAGACTGTGGCTTACTGGGTAAATTTCCGGCGTCTGTCTCCTGTGGGGCTACATGACTTCTCTCTGACTCTGCCTCCTCTCTCCCAGCATTCAGATTCCCCTCCTCCCCAGTTTAGCTTTACTCTACCCCATCAGGTCAAACCAGTTGTTTTTTTTTTTTCATTAACCAATCATATTCACAGCATACAGAGAGGAATCCCACATCACCTCCCCACCAAGTGGGGCAACTCTTCTTGTCCCCAGCCTAGCCACCATGTACTTTCTACTCTTCTTTTTGTGTGTGATCCATTGAGCTTAAATTGGTGTCTTAGTTACTTTTCTATTGCTGTGATAAAACATTTGAACAGAAACACCTGTGTGTTAACATTTAAGTATTTCAGAAACTTTTGAGAAGTATTTCTGAGCTGCTGGTTTATCCCCCTTCTCCTTTCAAAGCCCCATCTACTTGGTTGGTTCCATCCCTTGTGACAGAATAGAGGAAGGCAAGAATTGACTAGGAGTTTTCCAAAGTGTTGGTGAGCATATTCCCAAGAGAGTACTCCATACTGGAAACATGGTGACCAATGGGTAGATGCTGGAAAATAACTTGATGTTAGTTTCAGTACTTTTTAAATGATACCTATCCTAGCATAGAGAACGGAGGAGCCAGTCTAACAATTGCTGGTATCTTCAAATGTTCGCCAACGATTGTGGATTGGTCAGTCTGGAGCCTTATAACTTCTAGTTATTCATGGTAGGCAGAGTTTAGGGCTGGTGGGGTATGCTGGCTTGTTTTATGTCAACTAGAGATAAGCTAGAGTTATCTGAGAGGAGGGAGTTTCATTAGAGAAAATACCTCCATATAATCTGACTACAGAACAGGGCAGTGATGCCTTTAATCCTAGCAGTGGAGAAACAGAGGCAGGTGGATCTCTGTGAATGTGGGGCCAGACTGGTCTAGTGAGTTCCAGGACAGCCAGGGCTATTACACAGAGAAATCCTATCTTAAAACCCCAGGTCCCCCCCCCCCCAAAAAAAAACCCCAAAAGATCAGGTTCCAGGCAAGTCTGTAGGGCATTTTCTTAAACCGTGATTGATGTGGGAGGACCCAACCCATTGTGGGTATGGAGACCCCTTGGTGATCCCACATGCTATAAGAAAGGCTGAGCAAGCCATGAGGAGCAAGCCAGTAAGCAGCATTCCCCCATGGCCTCTGCATTAGCTCCTACCTCCAGGTTCCTTCCCAGATTAAGTTCTTGCCCTCACTGCTTTTGATGGTTAACTGTTATGTGGTGCTATGAATGAAATACACCTTTCCCTCCCCCCAAGTTGTGGTGCCTCATCATAGAAATAGTAACCCTAATTAAGACAGAGGGACTAGCACATATACCAAGAATATACAGCATTGTCCCAATAAGAGTTGGTGGTAATGGTAGCATTCATTCGTCCATTCTTAACTTCTTCCCTATATCAGAGAGTTCTAATCAATTGTGATCCTACTTCTCAACCAACTTAAATGTGGCCTAGGAATTAATTCTCTCATTGTACAAGACATTAGACCTCAGTTTTGAAGCTATAACTGAAATAAAGGGGGTTTTGTTCCTTTGTCCATCTTAAAGAGTCAAACTCTGTGGCAATAAAAACCAAACCATTTGCAATGAACATTTCATGAAAAGTCTTAGGTACTTTTGTTTCTTGGAATCTAGTATGAACTTTCTTTTCCCAACCCAAGCACCTTAGATTTCAGAATGTTAAAGTTTTCTTCCGTTCTGTTTCCTCACAAGTCTCTCTGTCATGTCATGACACAGTAGTAACAGTTCTAGAATAATTAATATATCCATTCTTGGCACTGGCAATCATCACTTGTGTTTCTTAATCCTTATTCAAGGAAATTGTCAAATGAGGTTTTTCCTATATGCAAGGTAAGTATTGTTACATGTTATATATGAGGCAACCCATCCAGGAGAAAGCATATTTCACCTTAAGCATCACTTCTTACTAAAACTTCATCTTAATATTGAATTGAGATATTGAGTATAGTGCATTTAAGGCTGAACTTTATGGAATTATATTAATCATAATGCTCAGTATACTAGTTAATTTTGGTTGGTTTTATTAAATCATATCATTCAATCACCAAAATATGATAGCATGGTCATCAAAAAAATGACATAAAATACATCAATCTCTACTAGAATTGCTCATCAGACTCAGTAAATTCTAGACCTCTACATAAATAGCTGTTGTGTTTAAAGAGGCAGTCTTAAGTTTATGGTCTTAATTGCCACAGTACTATTTAAACAGTAATATACCTTTAATCCCAGGTAGAAGTACTGTACAAATATCACCAGGGAAGTAGGGTTTATTTTTCTTTAAATGATTATTTTGGAAAAGTTATACAGAATTTGACTGCTTCTCAGATACCCAAATTAGAAGTTGCCTTCTCATTTATTTTACAAGTCTTAAATTCAAATTGAAGCTTCTCACTTGAGGCTGTCTTTCCTAGAAGTGATAGCAAACATGATGAACCCCAATTACAGTATTTCGTGGTGTTCATTTTGAGTTCTTAGCAAGAAATACAATATATAAATTTATATGAAACTATGGATATGTCTTAGGGCTACTATTGCTACGAAGAAAAACCATGACCAAGGCAGCTTACAGAAGGAAGAATTTATCAGAATCTTGTGTAGTTTCAGAGGATGAGTGCGTGATCATGATAGGAAGCATCACAGGAGGCAGGCAGGCATAGTGCTGGAGTAGTAACTGAGAGCTTAGATACAGATGTAAAGGCAGGAGGATGGGAGTGAGGGAGGGAGGGAGAGAGAGTGAGAGAGAAAGAGAGACAGAGAGACAGAGGGCATGGTATAGGCTTTGAAACTTTGAAGCCCACCTCCAGTGAGACACTTCTGACAAGGCCACACCTCCTAAACCTTCCCAGACAACTCTAGCAACTAGGGACCAATCATTCAAACATGTGATACCTGTTTTGGTGGCATCCGTATCTGAGACATTAGAGAAATTATTTTGTCTTATAAAAATGAACTGTATGAAAGCAGTTTTTTTTTTTTTGCAACAAATTTTGAGTTGACTGGATACCAATGTTTGAATTGATTGTGGGCAGATGTTAACAGTTCTATAGCTTGGTAACAAATATGGCTTTATTTAGAATGGCACATCCTGATGGAAGGACGTAGAATGGAATAGGGCAACATATTCAAGACACTGCTGGGAAGTTGTAACTTCCCAGTTATTTTAGCTTTTTATATCATCAGAAATTATCATTTAATATGCTTTTAAATTGCTACACACCCTGAAGTAAAAATATATTACATTTACTATTCTTTCAGGATGATGTTACATGATTTTTGCTTTAAATATATATTGCAAAAAAGAAATCTTGAAGAAAGAAGAAAGGTGTCCATAAATTCTACACATTTATATAAAACTAGAAAGCTATCAAGAGACATATTTTGGCAGCAGTGCAAAGGATATTTATATTTTTCAACATTTTGGACATGATTTAAAGGATGTTATGTACTAGAGTTTGGAAATATGAATGGATCTGTGTTCTCTAAAGATAGCCTATTTTTCCTAAAATTTTTATTCATGGTTGTTTATCACTGACCTTAGCACATCTGATTTATGTTATTTTCATAAACTGTTTTTTTTTGGTTAAAATTGTAGTTGGTTAAATAGTGATGTAAACTTTGTCTTCTGCGACCACAACAGAAGAATATAGACCTGGCCTAATTTTTTGTTTTTAGAGAAAAAAAATGAATATCTTTACTAGAGTTTTTGAGAAGCCAACTCAAATTGAGAAATGCAAGTCTTTAATTCTGAGCTATCCTGAACAAATATCTCCTTCCTCCCCAGCCCTGCCTCTCAACACAGCAAGCACAATGGTATTTTGAGAGGTAGAAATTAACCTATGTTCTATCATCTCTGTAAACACTTCCAAAGATATTCCTTGAATGTCAGAAATTTCTGAATTGGTTGGAGGAAGTGCATTTTACTTGAGATCTATAATTTTTCTGGAATTGCTAGCCAAAAATAATCTACCTTCTAAGGTAATTATTTTAATTTATATTTCATTCTCTTTTAAGAACCTTTCTGTTCTTTCTGTTGCATTTTTTTTTTTTAAATTGGAGTTTCTTGCTTGGTCATGGAATCATAAAACTTAGAGCATGGCTTCTTAAATGTTTCCCCTCATGAGCCTTTATGTCAAGAAATTAAATCATAATTTACTTTGAAGCAATTATTTGGTATACGTATAATTTTACCATTTATTAAAGATTAAGGAAAATTTGCATACTAATGAGATTGAGTACTTATTTGCATTTTATCAGTATTTAAAAAATTAAAAGATAATTGCATCATTTTCCCTTCCCTTTCCTCCCTCCAACTTCTCTGATGTATCTATTTACTTTCTCTCAAATTCATGGCCTAGTTTTCTATCTCTCTGTGTGTATTTATGTATAATTTATAATTTATATTATATATATACAGTCTCAATAATTGTTTCTATTAAAACAGGAAACTTTGCACAGAAGCACAATTTCTTGCTTGTTTTTTTGAGACAGAGTTTCTCTATGTATCTCTGACTGTCCTGAAACTCACTCTGTAGACCAGCCTGGCCTGGAAATACAAAGAACCACCTGCCTCTACTTCCCAGATGCTGGTATTAAAGGTGTGCACCACCATCGTCTAGTTGCAATTCCTAAATAAAGGTTTTTTTATTCAATGTGGTCTAAATCATTGATATTACAAAGTAGAGCCCATGGTGGCCAGCCTTTTCAATTTTACACAGCTTAGACTCATTACAGAAGAGAGTCTCAATGAGGAAGGTTCTATTGTGTTGGCCTGTGGGCTTATCTGGGGGGAATTGTGTGGATTAAATGAACTGGCAGCAGTCCCAGGCAGGTGATCTTGACTGTACAAGCCTGGATAAATCAAGTTGAGCCAAAGCAGTGAAGCAAGGCAGCGTGCAAATATTTATTTGTCTCTGCTTTTGACTGTGGATCAGATGGGACTGTAAGCTTCAGATCGCTGCTGCCTCAACTTTGTCTTGGCAATGTGGTATAGCCCAGAAGTGTGAGCTGAAATAAACCCATTCTCTCTTAAGTTGCCTTCTGTCATGCTCTATTGCCATAGGAATGGAAGTGGCTCTAGGGCAGATCATTTTCAGTGTCTTCCATGGTTGATTATTTTGGTTTATAGTCATCAATACTGCGAATGCCTCTTCCTAGAAGTGCAGTGTAAAAATGGCTTAGGACCGTTTCTGGGACACTTGAACAATCTGTCCTCACCCAAAGCCAAGGTGCCTTTAGCAGCAACTCAAAAGCGAGTTTTAAAATTGTGCTGTAATAGAATACAACCCAAAGACATCCAGGTCTGGTCTCCGCTGAAGAGGAGCAGGAAAACCGTGTCTTTGTGTAGCACAGTGAAACCGCTGTGTTTCTGTAAGAAGAGCCTGCTTTGTACCTGGAAAGTACTATTGACAATGTGCAATAGTTTCCCCTCTGAGATGCGTCAGGCCTGGTCTGGTGGTGTGCTCAAGGCAAAGTGCATGTGCTGTGTTGTGGTCTCAGAACCAAGGCTGCAGTGAAGGCTCATGAGGCAACAGGTGTGAACCCTGCCAGAAATAACCTGGATTCGTATGCTTTCAGTTTGGAATACATTTTGTATCTTTTCATGCTCTGAAGCCAATTCTGTTGTTGGATTTTTTGCAAGACCCATAAAGGGTCATGAAGCACATTTTAAAACATTTGTAAAAGCTGTACAACAGAGTTTTATACTCCATTTAATTCTCTATAACTGATGCATGCATTTTCTGAAATTCTATGTAATTTAAGTTTTTAACACAAACTCTACTATACTTCTCTGGAGATTACAACCTCGATCCTGAGTAGACTAATGACATACATCTCTTTGGTTTTATCCTTACTTCAGTATAGAAGAAAGAAAAAAAAAAGACACATTTTCTAAATAAGCCTCACAAATTTTTAATGAAGTTATTTTCCTAGTGAAAATAGGGGTTTACCGAGTAAGGGCAATTGAGACTTAACTTAGAAGATATTTGATCATTAAAATATTTAAGAATTTAAATTATATTTTTGTTTATTTTTAAAGTAGCATATAATATGTCAATACTAATTTCTTCTTAATGCTTTTAGCTAACTGATTATTGGGATTTGGGGGTTATATGGCTGTTTTATATGTTACAATGTTTCTTTGCAATGCATTTATGAAATCGTTTGTAAGACTAGAATTGTGAAGAAGTAGTAGGGAGAGCTGGTGAAGACCCTCCCTTGCATTCTGCTTCAGCCAGTTTTTCTAAATATCATAACCATACCTTAAGATGAGAAAGAAAGAAGAACAGTTGCATTTGTGTAGCCATTAGACTATAAAGTTATCGGCCCGAATGGTGTTTTGATAATTATAGAAACATTATGGAAGGCTAGGCAGGATGTTTCCACTAGTTGACAAATGAATAATTATTTTTTCTACCAACAAATTGGAGTGACATTCAAAAATCAAGAACATAAAAACAGTGATTACAACTTACACTGGAGAGGATATAGGGTAAAGGAAACACTCCTGCATTGCTGGTGGGAGGGCAAGCTGGTACAGCCCCTTTGGATTTCAGTGTGACAATTTCTCAGAATATTAGGAAACAACCTTCCTCAAGACCCAGCAATATCACCTTTGGGTATATATCCAAAGGATGCTCAATCGTGCTGCAAGGACGTATGCTCAACTATGTTCATGGCAGCATTATTTGTCATAGGCAGAACCTAGAAACAGCCTAAACTTCCCTAGACTGAAGGATGGATAAGGAAAATGTGGTACATTTACACAATGGAGTACTACACAGCAGAAAAAAAGTGAGGACCCTCAGAGAGACAAGTCTGTGTTTTTGGCCCAAGTTCTAGTGCCCTTATTTAGCAGTGCCTGTCTTTTAACAGGGAATGATTGCGTGTTCAGGCATGGGACCACAGGTTTTCTCTGTCTGAGAGTAATATGAATAAGAATGAATCAAACCATCCCAAATAAAAGGTGTTTTCTGTGTCCCTAAGTCCAGGACAACCAGTGCAGTCCATACAATGTATCTTTTTGTAGGAGTTCTGCAACATTACCTATAGCTAGGGTAGGGTGTGTTGACTAAAGGTAGAACTTAGTGCTAGAACATGATTAGCGTAGGTAACCCCAAGCCCATCACCTCAGACATAAAAATAACTAACTCACCTAATAGTCTCGGGGACATCAGATATCTGAGTCAATAATGAAATGGTGTCAATCACTTTTAGAACATTCAAATGTCTGTTCGTTTCGGGTAAAATTCTGAAAACACACTGTTGATACTTCTTCTGGAACTTACCTTCTGTATGGGAAGATGTTGGAGACAGGTAAGTGAAATAATTAAGCATAGTCTTTTATATTCCCAAAACATATAAGTTAAAAGGCAAAAACAGGAGCTTGAAGAAGAACGTTGGTTGCTCTTTGATGAATTGTAGCATAGTTAGTCAAAAAAGAAGAAGCCACTAAAAAAGGACAGAGCGAATGTACTTTTAAGAACTGGCCTCGGTGTCAGCTCAGATGGTCAGAGCCAGTGACTCTAAGACGCACGCACTTGGAGCCTGGTTTTGGCCATTATGGCAGCCGTTTACCCCTCCGTGACAGCTTGCCAGCTAGAGCCTCGGGGTGTTCTGGGTGCCGGCTCCCTGCAGGGCCGTGTTTATGTTGTAGAGGAAGCTTGGGCAGCTTGGAAGGCTTTCAATGGTTCTGTTGGGTTGAGGATTAATGAGGTTAAATTAACTCAGTCACTTAATGCACATTTTATTGAAGTTCAAGCTGTTCAGCCTATTGCAGTTAATATGAGGAGCCCAGAATGTTGCCAGTTAAGTGTAAGTTACGCATCAGGGATGCGGCATCATTAAGACAGGAAGACAGCAATTGTATTGGGTTATGGATTTTATTATAAAGGCATCCTATTTTTTGACACATATCCCTTTGCTTTCTCTAAAATGTCATTTATTAGAGGATTTTTTTGTTACCTGGGGCAGGATGATGATCGTACCTGGAACTTCTTTCATCTTCCTTTTAGAAAAAGGGCTAACTTCAGATTCATGAAGTGGGTGTCACTTTCCTTCCCCTGAGAACAGTACCTATGAGAAGTATATCAGGACAGATGTTTTTCTGAGTTTCTACAGACCCCGAGAAGGAATGAGTTGGACGTTTGAGGCAAAACTTGGCATCAATTCACTAACTGAGAGCATATATGTGCTGCTGCTTAGGGTAGCACTGTGGATACATTGTTCTAGCTTTCCTAAGTTTAGTGTGTTTAGCTTCTGTACTTAACACATGTATACACATACACGCATGTCTATGCTAAATAATTAGGGACTTTATGATTTCTTTCAGTACATCCAAAGGTATACTCCTGGCTAAAAACAGTCATTTCTAGATGCCCAGAAAGAAAACGCTTATGGGGTGGAACCTAATGCTCATGTAAATTACTCTTTATTTTATATGGCAATGACAGATTTGCTGCATGATGAATGGCCATACCCTTCTCTACTAAAGGACACCAATATTACATACAGACTTTGAGAAGCTTTCTCTGCAAGATACTGATTGGAAGCATCACCCAGCCCCTGGCATGGGAGTTGCCTTGGGCCGAACTTCACTATTGGACTCCAACTCCCAGCCTGCCAAGCGCTGGCCCCTCCCTGGGGAGGGTCAGGACTACTCCCACAGGCTATTTAGGGTGGTGTTGGAAAAAGGAACACATGATCTTTGGGGTTTGTGTGGGCTCCTCTCCCCACCATGCTGTCCCTGTCCACCTGGGATTGTGGCATTTATTAAACGTGGGCATTTTTGATTCGGCTTAATTTGGTTTGATTGGAGTTCTTTGTACCAGAGGAGGAGGAGAGGCTCTTCTTAACAGGTACTGTAGATCTCTTCATGATATGTAAAGTTCCTTTCCTATCTCACTTACTATACGTGAAATGATCACTTCAAATATTGCATTTATATTTAGGATAGAAATAATAACAATATAAACAATATCTGCAGAGAATTCTCTCTCTCTCTCTCTCTCTCTCTCTCTCTCTCCACACACACACACACACACACACACACACACACACACACACACACACCACACATTCGGACATGTGGAAAAGGGCTCATGGCTAGGTACCAGGAACACTTGCCTGATACCAATGCTGTGTTGAACTTGGCTTCCTCTCTCCAGCCTTTCACCCAGCCCTGTGCTGGTTTGGAAACAGAGCTTGGCCTTCCCTGCTGAGAATGGGGCACCGAGGAGTGCTTGCTGGATGGAAGAAACGTTACAGTTGCCAGTAGCCACCACAGTTTTATGATTCTGGCCATCTCCCTGTGGCTATGTTCCAATAACTCTTCAGCTTAAAATCACAAGTGGTATTTATTTAATATAAGCTTTTATTAACTGCCATGTGCTTTGTGGTCTCTTTAAGGAATACGCTGGATTCCGGTCTTTGAGACTTTTTGGTTTAAGGAGGACAAAGAGATCAGGGATAATATTAATGTGATGCAAATCAGCATTGGAAAACCACACACAGTGGGACCTGAGCATGAAGGAGAAAAATAGCAGAGAAGAGTGGTGTAGAGAAAATAGAGTAAGCCTAAGGATTACCGTCATGAGTTATGAAGGGAGCTTCTGGGGGGTCAAAAATGGAAGACCAAGCATAGAAACAATAAACAGAACCAAACCTTGGATCTAGAACCTGGAAAGTAACGGAGACCTAGAACTGATGACTGGATGCATGAGACTGCAGGAGGCAAATGGGAGGCACGTTAACGGAAACTGGTTATTCGGCAATGCACGTGGCAATGGCTATATTTCTTAACATGCAAAGCCCAGACTTCTCATTGTTTTTTTTTCTATTTCTTAATATTTTACTAAAATATACATATCAAAATCATAGAAGTATGCATTGTGTTCCTAAGAGTTTATCGATTTCATCCAGGTTGTTCACTTCGTTGGTGTACAAGTTTTCATAGTGCTTCCTAACAATCCCTTGGATTTCAGCAAGTTATGTTTCCTATTTCACTTCTGAGTTCTGTCATTTCAATCTTTTTTTCTCTAGTCTGTGTTGCGTGTGTCTTTCAAGTTTAAAATCTGATAAACATTTAAATAGTCATTAAATTATTTTTTCTCCTCTGTATTATTATGTCTTTAATAAAAAACATTATTTCTTCCCTTCTGCTAGATTTGGATTTAGTGCATCCTTCTTGAGATGGTCCCTTAAATTAACAAGTTACATTTCTGACTCATTATCTTTCCTGTTTTCCATGTATTTAAAAGTCTTTAAATAAACCTGTTATCTATGATTTGGAGTCTATAAATTTTTGTATGTTACAGTTTTGTTTTCATTTGTTTCTGAGTATTTTCTAATTTTTGTTGTATTTTCTTCATCCATTGGCTTTTTAAATGTGTTTTAAGTTTCCATATTTTGTGAATTCCTTAGTTTCATGTCGATTGATTTCTAAATTCTTCTTATTGAAGTCTGAGAAAATACTTGACACCAGTCTTCTAAAAATGTATTGATGCATAGTTTGTGAGTTAACATGGTGTAAGCTCAGAACTGAGCCTTGTATACATGGGAGAATGAATGCTACTTGCAGGGTGGAGTGTTCTGTACATGTGTATTAGACCAACTTGCTTTCTTGGGCTGAAATCCTGAATTGCCTTTCTTACCTTCTGGTTGTCTATCACTCATTGGAATGGTGTATTGAACTCTTCAACACCATTGTAAATGGTCTATTTAACTCATCGATTCTGTCAATTTTCATTTCACAAATATTGGCTAGGCAAGTAATTATTTACAAAGACTATATTCTAGCACTCCGGAGGCAGAGGCAGTCAGTTCTCTGAGTTTGAGGCCAGCCTCGTTTGTAGAGCTAGTTCTAGAACAGCCAGGGCTACACAGAGAAACCCTGCCTCAAACAAACCAAAAGGATAAAGAAAAAGACAAGGTGGTAGTATCTGGAGATGTGTCAGTGAGGATTGTTCTCTGGGTCTCACACACATAGACATACCTGTGCACATAGACATGTGTATCTATCCACCCCCCTCCCCCACACGTTTCTAAAATTAGCTCAAAATAATAATCAAATAACAAACCTGTTTTTAATAACACTACTTCCTTAAGAAGCCTGTTTGTTTTATTAGAAGATTTTTCCATGCTACTTTAAGTTACAGTTTAGCATTTTTTTCATTTAGCTTTGGAAACTCCTTTGAGCCCTTTTCAAGGACAATTCTACTGTTAATTAAGTCCCTGAGCTTTTGTTTGTATGGAAGAAGTTAAATTCCATCCTCCCCGTTTCAAGGAAAGTTTGGCCGTTTACAAGATAATTGGTACATTAGTCTTTGCATTTTGATTCATTGCCTTCTGTCTCTCAAGGGTTCTGGTGTGACATCTTCTGATCATCTAACAGAGAGAGGCTCCTTTCTGTGACTTGTTGCTTCTTCCTGCTTTCAAGGTTCTCCTTCTGTGTTTTAAGGGTTTGATTATAAGGAAAATAAAGAGAGGGAGCATCGTGAGTGGAAAATTAAGAGAGGGAGCACTATGGGTGGAAAAGGTCAAGGAGGAGGACTAGGGAGATAAGGTAAGGGATTTGGGAGGCATTAACTGGGATAAAAATATGATGGAAAACAAGATATGCCTAGTTGTGCAATAGTGGCTTGGCTGTTTGGAGGTAGCTTACAGTCCCCTGAATGGATTCAGGAATCTGCTCACAGGGGAACCAAAGACTGGTATAGCAGGTCTGGCTAACAACTCAGTCAAGGGGAGGTAGTGGACCCTGGAAGCAGCCAAAAATGGTGTTCTCTCATAAAGTTTTGAGAGAACGTCATTCATTTCAGATGTTTAGCCTCCAGAAACATTTAGATTTTGTTCTGTCATTTCTTTCTCTCTCTCCCCTCTTTCTTGTAATAGGATCTCACCCAGGACACACTATTTGGACCAGAATGGCCCCAAGAGATCTGTTTGCTCTCTGCCTCCTGAGTGCTGGATTAATAGCGTGTACCACCTTGCCTGGATTTTTTTTTCATGTTCTTAATATGCAATTTTTGTAGCTCTATTATAGTGACCCATGTAGCACACTTGAGAAAATAAACAAATCTAATTTGGGTGCAGTTGTTACTAAGACATTTATTGCCACTTTCCAATAACATCTGTGGCCACCTTAGTTATTTTAGAAAGACAGTCAATCAAGATAGACATGACTGGATCATGCCTCAATATCAATATCTTGACAATCAATCAAGATAGACATGACTGGATCATGCCTTGATATCAATATCTTGACAATCAATCAAGATAAACATGACTGGATCATGCCTCAATATCAATATCTTGACAATCAATCAAGATAGACATGACTGGGTCATGCCTCAATATCGACATTGAATATTTTATCAAGGAATTTAAGTTCTAAGATAAGAAAGAAATAACTGAAAGACTAAAGAAGTAGTTGACTCAGTTAAATTTCATCTTTGGAAAGTTTAGTCTACATTGAGTAAAAACAAAAACCAACACAAAGAGACTGCTGACAAACTTATTACACCTGCAGACTGGAGAGGCTGCGCTGTAATGGGGATTGTGGATAATTTTCAAAGTGAATTTGATAGAATTGTAAGGATCCCATGAAAAACAGAGGCTATCACTCTCCTAAGCTCTGCAGTGTGCTCCTAGGTGGGTGGTGGCTTTAGTCACGGACAGAGGGAATACAGGAAAGGGGCCAAGTGTTCAAGAGAACATATCGATCCAGTCGAGTTTCATTCTAGAAGGCTGGGAAACATTGGAGTAGGGATGGTATCAGCCACAGCTCAAGCTCTGGCAGCATGAGGATGCCTTGTTGACCAGGATGCCTGTGGTTGTGCTGACTGAGAACAGCTCTGATGGTTTCAGGATTAATAATATCTGTTCTCACTCAAAAGTGCTTTTGTCTAAGCAATAGCCAGTAATGCTACTCTGGCTATCCACGAATAATTCATATACCTGAACCTTCCGCAATCGGTGAAGATATCTTTTTGTTCATTTCTCCTGTCTATTCCCATCTTTCTCATGAATAATGCCTTAATATTTCTTTAAAGAGTTCATGCTACTTTTATTTATGTGGGTTGGTTTAGGTATGGATCTCTGTTGACATTACTTTATCGTGGAATGATATTCAGTCAGGGATACAGAGGAACACACTTAGGCAGTGAATTCCAAGACAGCGTGTGAAAAGAAAAGAATGCATATCCCTATATGGTGATGGTGAAGTATTGGTAGATAAGGGCTGGGATTATGGCAGCCATTACTGACCATAAGTCGATCTGTCTCTCTCTTGTGTGGTGTGTGTGTGTGTGTAGAGAGAGAGAGAGAGACAGAGTTTCTCAAGGATATTTTGGTAGAAGATTGGAGAAAATATATGCTCGGGGGTTAAAGCCTCTGGTGAATGAATACAGAGTACGAAGACAGACGGAAACCACATTTGGTCATGTTAATTTAGTCCCTGGGTTATAACTTGCTATAATCCAGACATGCTGCTTACATTTTTTTTTAGATGGATGAAAGTTTGTCATTATTATCTAGGCTAGCTTGATTTGAGCTTGGTTAATTGCAAAATTCTAAGTTGTAACGGGTCTACTGAATATTTATTCTCTCTCACAGAACAGTAAGGTAAAATAAGAAGTTTGTTCTTGATTGAATGTTGACAAAAGATTATATATTACTCCTGCAGCTTTTCTATTCAGTCGCCAATTGAAGGTGAATTCCTGTGATTTAAGGACTCTTCAAGTTAGCAGAAATTGAAAAGATAAATATAGACTGTTCTGGCAAATATGCAGAATGAAGTCTTCAGAGAAGCAGCAACTGTAGCAGTGACTAATACAGCTTAGGTAGGGTGCCCATCTCCTGGCGCCAGGAGATCTGGGTTACCCGTAAACCATTACTTAGTTTGTTATTCATTCATTTTTAACAAATACGAATTCTTCCTCTGATAGTTTTTAGGTAGTCTGATCTATTTGGAGATCAAATTAGATACTTTATGCCCTGTAAGAGCATTAATCAACAGCCATGTTACATTTCACTAAATGAGGGTGATTTCTTTAATTTTTTCACCAGCAAAGGGGAAGTGTTCCCCTTGCTTCACAAAATTTCCATCACATTTCGAAGACAACTCTTTAAGACCTTGAAAAGACAATTTCCAACTTTATAAGGAAAAACAAAAACCCAGATAGCTACAGCACTCCTGAGCAATAAAAGGACTGCTAGAGGTTGCGCCAGTCCAAATTTCAACTTGTTCTTCAGACATATAGTCATAAAAACCACATGGCATTGTCTTAAAAACAGACACATTGCTCAATGGAATAAAATTCAAGTCCCAGACATGAATCCACACACATATTTGAAGGCGTAAGTCACAAACAATGCCACACCAATTCGGGGTTATGATTATTAGGGTGGTATTTATTTAAAGGGGAAAAAACTTACAGATCACTGTCCCAGGCAACAGCCCTCTACGCAACCAGGAAAGGAGTCTAGTCGCAGGCGGAGCAGGAAGTGAAGAGAGAGAGGAGAGGGAAGTGGCCGCTTTTTTAAAGGGAGAGAAACCACGCCCCAATGGGCTGGTACCTCAGCGGTGATAGGCTGGAGGAGTGGGAGGACCTCCCGCAACACCTCCCCCTTTTGTTTAAATAAGAGAGTTCTAAACCTACTATGAAATTATATACAATAAGTACAAATATCCTATTCTAACTAGCTTAGGTCTTGTATAATAAATAACTTGGCCAAGTCATGAGAGAAAGTAACTACATTTATATAGTCTTCAACCCCATCGAAGATCTGAGAAGGGAAATAATGTTACCTGGGTAATTAGGAAGTTCAGTAGAACAACTTCCAAAACATGCAACAAATTACAGAGACAACTAGCTACCTGGGCAATCACCCAAAGTCACATTAGCAGCGTTGAAGCAACCAACTTTGGCTAAGGCCTAACATAACTGACATACCATTTTCTAAGGCAAGCAACTTTTCAAAACTGTCTTACCCTGTCTTGGCAGGATATGACAGTCCTGTTTTATCCATTGATGCATGCTCTGTATCTTTGTCAGTTGTTGAGGTATGGGCATTTCTTTGCCCAAACGCCAGTTCTGCCAAAAAGAAAGGCTCCAGGTGGAGTGTCTTTGGTGCTCAACATTCTCTCGGGAATAGAGTGGTGTTGCCAGGAGCAATTGTGTCTCACTACCACAAAACTCTGAGTTAGATTAAAGGCCATTTTCTACAGCTCTTTGAAGAAGTTGAAGATTATCTATCTATACTGAGTATAATCTCTATATATCTAAAGAACCTGATTAGTCTATTATAAATGACAAACTTAGATGACTATTAGTCTATATAATTCTCAATATCTATCTAACTTAAAGACTAAGACAATAAACGACTGTGAAACAAATGAGGACAATGACCTCCAAATATAAACAATGTACAAATATACATTGCAGTAGGCAAATATATATCAATACACAATCATTATATAAGTATCTTAATCAGAGGTAGAAATGTACACTGCAATATGGTAAATATATACAATATATATATATCAATACAATATATGTCAATACATAAAAAAAATGTTTTAAACAGAGGTAGAAACATGCATGCGTACAATAGTCAATATAATTTAACTTTGTATCAATATACAAGAATCTATACCAATGTATTTGTCTAAAAACAGTAACTCACAATTACAAATCTATTATCCCATCATCCCTCTTTTTTTTTTTTTTTCAAAATGATCCCTGAGCGTATAAAATTCCTCCCCCAACCCTCAATCGTATACTAATTATAATCAACCCCTAAATGATGTCCCTAAACCCAAGGGCAAGTTTTACTGGGAAAGGGGACGTCGTCCTCTAGAATTACTTCCAGCTGTCATGGGGGCGACGTTCTTTCTGGGGGATCCTGTGAAAGTGAAATGATGGTTAAATTTCAAGATCAATGTCTTTTAAAATTGCCAATAGTCTCTGAGTATTTTGTGCAGGTCTGGCCAAAATGTTGTATAAGATGTGCACCATTTCAGCTAACCAAGTTGGAACTGTCTTGTGCAGCTGGTACCAAAAGCAGGTCTTGTAGTAGCGCTATCAGTATCATGACGTCATATCAACCAGGTGGAGTTGTTGTTATGGGGCCCCATCTTCTTCCTGGAAACTTCAAATGTCACTTCAGAAAAAACTCATTGTTCATTATGAAAAACTTAAACATTAATCATATAGACATATATATATATATTCAATGAAAGACATGATAGATGTATTCAATAAAAAGTATGATAGATATGAAGAAAAGCAAAGATGTTTTCTAAACTCATATTTCTTTCTGTCCCACATCATGGCTCTTGACATGAGACAGAAACTCCAGAAACTCTGGGTTTTTCTCTTACTAACAGGCTTGGAATTGGAGAGGGACTGAGCCAGAGTCCAACTTCAAAACCAGCTTTATAAATTTAGAAATATGGTTTAATATTACTTACACAACCGATTCAGTTGTCTTGATATTTCCTATTGGGCAGGTATTTTTCCATCTGTCAGTATCCAAACATCCAGGGTCCCTTGAATTTCTCAAAGATGAGTGTTTTCCTGTGGAGATAAGAACAGAACCCTGCCCCCATTCTATGTTTTTCTTACCACCTGTATGAATATCATCATTGTGGATGAGTTGTCATTTCTCCTTTCCAAGAGGTTTCTCCTCTTCAAATCGAAACTTTATTAATTTTGATGGAATCCACAATTTTTCTTCTCCTGTGGAAACAAGAGCAAAACCCCTTCCCCAACGTAGCACATCTCCTGGCTTCCACTGAGAGGTCAGCACATCTTTGAAATAAATCGGTTGATTTAGTTCAGCAGACTTTTCCATTATCCAATGTCTTTCTGCTGCTGTCGTTCCTTTCTCATTAGCGTTAAGAAAATTCAAGGTTAATAAAGCATTATGTAATCTATTTCTGGGGGTATTTTCAGTCCCTTTCTGTTTGTTCAGCATATCCTTTATAGTACGATTTGATCTTTCTATAACTGCCTGACCTGTAGGATTATTTGGTATACCTGTAATGTGTTTTATATTATAATAATCAAAAAAGCGTTTCATTTTCTTAGATACATATGCTGGACCATTATCTGTCTTTATTTGCGCAGGTATACCCATGATGGCCATAACTTCCAATAAATGTGTGATTACTGAATCAGCCTTTTCTGAGCTCAGGGCAGTAGCCCATTGAAAACCTGAATACGTGTCTATGGTGTGGTGTACATATTTTAATTTACCAAATTCCATAAAGTGGAACACATCCATCTGCCAGATTTCATTTCTCTTAGTACCCTTTGGGTTACTCCCTGCAGGCAACGGTGTTTGATTATAGAAAGAACAAGTAGGACATCTCTTTATAATGTCCTTAGCTTGTTGCCAAGTAATGGAAAATTCTTTCTTTAGGCCTTTACTATTGACATGATGCTTCTTATGAAATTCCGAGGCCTGCAACACACTTCCAATCAATAATTGATCAATCTCAGCATTGCCTTGGGCTAGAGGACCAGGCAGACCTGTATGGGACCGGATGTGTGTTATGTACATCGGACAAAGCCTGTTCCTGATTATGTCTTGTACCTGGATAAACAATGAAGTCAACTCTGTGTCATCTGGTATAAATTCAGCGGTTTCAATATGCAAGATAACTCTTTCTGCATATTGTGAATCTGTAACTATATTAAGAGGTTCTTTAAAATCCCTTAGCACCATAAGAATGGCATATAATTCTGCCTTCTGGACAGAATTATAAGGGCTTTGTTCCACCTTACTCAATTCATCTGACTTGTAACCTGCTTTCCCTGATTTATTTGCATCAGTATAGAATGTACGGGCTCCAGTTATTGGAGCATCACGTACAATTCTAGGAAGAATCCAAGAAGTTCTTTTTATGAGATTAAGTCTATCACTTTTGGGATAGTTGCTATTAATTTCTCCCAAAAAGTTAGCACAAGCTCTTTGCCACGGTTCATTGTCTTCCCATAACTTTTTTATTTCTTCAGTAGTAAAAGGCACTATAATTTCTGCTGGGTCTATACCTGCTAGTTGACGAAGTCTCAGCTTACCTTTTATAATTAATTCAGAGACCTTTTCCACATAAGTTTTTAATTTTTTACTTGGTTTATTAGGTATAAATATCCACTCTAAAATAATATCTTCCCTCTGCATTAGAATCCCTGTAGGAGAAATTCTGGAAGGCAATATGACTAGGATGCAGCTAAGATTTGGGTTCACCCTATCCACATGTGCCTCCTGTAATTTTTCCTCAATCATTGTCAATTCCTTTTCTGCTTCAGCTGTCAGTTTTCTTGGACTATTCAAATCTTTATCACCATCTAAGGTTTTGTTTAAATGAACTATTAGATCAGGTGTTATCCCAACAGCTGGTCGTAGACTGGAAATGTCTCCTAACAATCTTTGGAAGTCATTAAGAGTCTTTAACCGGTCTCTCCTAATTTGTGCCTTTTGCGTTTTAATTTTCTCTAACCCTATTCTGTAACCTAGGTAATTAATAGAATTTCCTCTTTGAATCTTTTCAGGGGCAATTTGTAATCCCCACCTAGGCAAGACTTTCTTTACTTCTTCAAACATCCTTTCTAAAGTATCTTTATTTGAATCAGATAATAAAATGTCATCCATGTAATGATAAATGATGGACTTGGGGAATTGTTTACGAATTATTTCCAATGGCTTACTTACAAAATATTGGCACAGTGTAGGACTATTGAGCATCCCCTGTGGGAGGACAGTCCACTGATATCTCCTATTAGGCTGAGAATTATTATAAGTAGGCACTGTGAAGGCAAATTTTTCTCTATCCTTTTCTTGTAACGGTATAGTGAAAAAACAATCTTTCAAATCAATAACTATAAGAGGCCATCCTTTTGGTAACAGAGAAGGCAAAGGAATTCCAGATTGTAGTGGGCCCATAGGTTGAATTACTTTGTTGACAGCTCTTAGATCTGTCACCATTCTCCATTTACCAGATTTCTTTTTTACAACAAACACAGGAGAATTCCAAGGGCTGGTTGATTCTTCAATATGGTGAGCATCTAGTTGCTCTTGCACCAGCTGTTCCAATGCCTGTAGTTTATCTTCAGCTAGAGGCCATTGTTTGGTCCATATTGGCTTCTCAGTTAGCCATTTTAAAGGTAGGGCCGTTGGTACCTCTAAAGGTTTGGTATTTGCTGTATGTTCTTGTACAGCCTGAATGGCTGGTGACCTTTTTCCATAATACCTCATCATATCCTTCCCAGAATTATGAGTTCCTGGAAATACAGGAATGTTAATCTGGGTATTCCATTGCTGTAGCAGGTCACGGCCCCATATATTTATGGCAATATTGGCTATATATGGCCTTAGTCTTCCTATTTGCCCTTCGGGCCCTATGCATTCAACCCATCTTGTGCTTTGTTTTACACGAGATAGGGTTCCAATTCCCAGGAACTGAACATCTACCTCTTGAAGAGGCCAATTCGGATGCCAAGATTCTGGGGTAATGATACTTACATCCGCACCTGTGTCTAATAAGCCTTCAATAAAAGTGCCATTTATACAGACTCTTAGCTTTGGTCTTTGATCATTAATAGAAGTCTGCCAAAATATACGTTTACTCTGTCCTATTGGGTTTTTTGACTCATCCTCCACACGTAATTCTTCATTTAGACCAGTATTACTTTTTACAGCAGAAATTGGAGCTTTTAATTTTCTTGGTGAGGCACGTTCTCCACTGTGACTGGGAATGACTGGGCCACTGTTGGCTTGGGGGCCTGCGAGAGGCCCCCCAAGGAGTTTCCCGATGATATCGGATTGCCCCGTCTGTCTGTTGTTGACCTACATTCATTGGACCAATGCCTGCCTTTACCGCATCTCCTACATATACCTGAAGGCCGAGGTCTCCTATTTTTGTCATTCCCAGAAGAGATATTATTCCTAGAAATTCTTTGCCTGCAATTCCTTTGCAAATGTCCTAATTTACCACAATTAAAACACCTGGCAGTTTGATGTCTCCTCATTGCTTTGGAAATCGCTTCTCCTACCCAAGATTCATCATTATAGCTAAACGTCTCAACATTCATCGTATGCTGAATCCATTCATCCATAGGTGCTGATCTAGACTTTAAAGGCCCAATTATCTTTTTGCATTCTATGTTTGCATTCTCAAAAGCTAGAGATTCAAGAAGTATTCGTCTAGCTTCTGGGTCTGTTACCCCTATGTCCAGAGCCTTAATTAATCTTTGCAAAAAGTCAATAAAGGGTTCTCTCTGTCCCTGCCTAATTCTGGTATATGATTCAACCCTTTTTGCTGGATCTTGTATCCTATTCCAAGCATTTAAAGCTGCTTGGTGACATAGACACAGTACTTCATCGTCATAAAGAGCTTGGACCTGTGGATCAGCATATTCTCCTGCACCAAGAATTTGATCTTGGGAAACCTCAATACCTTTTGCTCTTCCTTGCTGTTCCATATGTTTGGATTCTTCTCTGAAATAAATTCCAAACATCAAGGAAGGTCCATTATCTAAAACTGCAGACACTAACTGATGGAAATCATGGGGTGTAGCTCTAGCATTAGAAGCCCAAGTCCTTATCATTTCCTTTACATATGCATTGTGCAAGCCAAAATTAACAACAGCTTGCTTAATTTCTTTCAGATCATTCATTGCTATTGGCGTCCATCTAGCTTCTCTGACTCCCTTTGAGCCTTTAGAAGTTGATGCTTTTTCAGAATTAAGTATAGGGTATGTCGCTAGAACCCTGGGTAAGCCAGTTCTAATAGCTGGTGGAGGCCTTGTATCCTGTCCTTGTGCCTCCTTACTCTGTTCACCAGCTGCAATAATTTCCCCAATCTTTTCAAATCTTTTTATCATTGTCTCTCTTAAATCCTGAATCTCCTGACCTGTATATATTTCCAGTGATTTCACTGATGTATCAATTTTTTGGTCCCCATTCTGCACCTGTGATTCCAAAGCTTTAATTTTTTCCTTCAAAGATAACATGTCCTCCTTAAACTTTTCTTGTATATCATGTAGATTCCCATCTTGGAGGTACATTCTGTCTGTTACCTTATCAAAACTTTGTGATAAAGTCTGAACGTCAAATTCAACAGCCTGAACCCTTTCAGGTAACTTTCTAATACCCTTGGATATGGAATCAATTTTGTCTGTCATAGTATCCACTTGTTCAGATAACCTCTGATTTTCAATAATTTTAATCCTGTCAATTAGTTGTTCATTATTAGTTCGTAAAGATTCTATCATTCTTAGGAGTGCCATATTCTTCTGTTCATTATTAGTACGTAAAGATTCAATCGTTCTTAGTAGTGCCATATTCTTCCTTAATGATAGAATATGGAAAAGAAAACTGAAGGCTAGTAACAAGCAAATTAAGGTATCCCCATAATCATATAAACCTTGTATGATGTAATTCATTGTATTAGTAAATATAAATTTACTAATCCATTGTATTAGTGAAAACAAAGCAGTAAAATTTGCGTTAGAAACAAAAACTGCAATATTACCTATTATCCAGCAGGTGGCGCTGTTGCAGAGTCGCGGTGAAAACATGGTCCTGTTTCAGTGCCTTAGTAGATGTTAAAAACTGGAAAATTCAAGTTTCTCAACAAAATAAATCTAATTAAATCAATTCCTGAGACGGAACAAGTCACCCTGAGGGGTTGCAGCTTTCAGCAACCACGTGCTCTGGTTTGTGCCACTTAAGAGCTGTACTTGCAAGGGAGATTTAAAAATGACTCAGAAAAGAGCAAACCACGCGGCCAGAGACTACGCGGGCCTGTGGAGTTTAAATCCACGTGGGGAGTCCAAGGCCGCTGGCGGCTGAGGAAGGGGAGGGCTCCCGCCAAGCCGAACTAGAGCCCGCCAAGCCCGCGGCCGCCAAGCTGAACTTGCGCCCGCCAAGCCCGCAGCCGCCAAGCCGAACTTGGGGCCGCCAAGCCGAACTCGCGGCTGCGAGTGGGGAAAGGAGAGGTTCTAAAACCAAACGTTGGGCGCCAAAATGAAGGCGTAAGTCACAAACAATGCCACACCAATTCGGGGTTATGATTATTAGGGTGGTATTTATTTAAAGGGGAAAAAACTTACAGATCACTGTCCCAGGCAACAGCCCTCTACGCAACCAGGAAAGGAGTCTAGTCGCAGGCGGAGCAGGAAGTGAAGAGAGAGAGGAGAGGGAAGTGGCCGCTTTTTTAAAGGGAGAGAAACCACGCCCCAATGGGCTGGTACCTCAGTGATAGGCTGGAGGAGTGGGAGGACCTCCCGCAACACATATTGAGTTATTTTAAGGATGGAAAAAGGGCTAAGAATTTGAGAAGCCAAAAAAGAAACACATTCCAGGATCTTGCTCTGAATGAAAGAAGTGGGAATTGAACCTTCAATGAAAAGTCATGTGGAACTAAGACAGTGCTTACAATTTGGAACATAACACTGTTTGGCTACCGTCTTTTACATGGGGCATAAACTGCAATGTTTCATACCATCAAGAAACATGTCAGTGAAGCATCTTACATACACACGTTTTTGCATTATATCATTTTGCTATCTCAAGCATAACCAAAATCTAAGTTGAATTATCTATCTTTCACTAGGCCATCATCTATCTATCTATCTATCTATCTATCTATCTATCTATCTATCTATCTACTAATCTACCTATCTACAATCTGTCAATCTATCTCATCTATATTTATACTATATTCATCATGTATATATTATCTGTCTCTACTTCTTCTTCTTCTTTTTTTTTTTTGTTTTTTTTCGAGACTGGGTTTCTCTGTGGCTTTGGAGCCTGTCCTGGAACTAGCTCTGTAGACCAGGCTGGTCTCGAACTCACAGAGATCCGCCTGCCTCTGCCTCCCGAGTGCTGGGATTAAAGGCGTGCGCCACCACCGCCCGGCTTCTTCTTCTTTTTTTTTTTAAACTAGAATCTTTGCCTTAACTCTTGCCTTACATCGGGGTTTTATGGTAGGTCTCACAAACTGAAAATTACTAGAATTTCCCCCATGATAATTATTATACCATATGATACAAAAGAAGAATCTAGTTGGAATCTGCTCCTCAATACATTTTTGTGTGAACTGGAGCATTGTGGGTACTTTTCTTATTTGGAGAGGAAGACAGTCTCACAATGCTTTATTATTTTCATAAACTGTTCAGATGTTAGTGGTTTATATTAGAGTTCAGGTTCTTCTATATAATCTTCTAAAGCAGTAGTGAAGTCTACTGTGAAAGTTTCATATTTAAGGTAGATATTTGTGCTAAAAGTAACAATTAACAGACTTTGCAGAGGTGAGGACTCCCAGGTATCATGAAAACTGAAATTGAGATAAACAACTATGTTTCGTGTATGCCATTATCATTAATGTTTGATAACCAGTAACTGGGCATAAGAGATTATATCTAATTATAGATGCAGCTATATCTTTGGCAAATTCTCCAAGGTTTAAAAGTAGCTGGTTATGAGCAGGACATACAGTCTGCCAAATTGAGGCAGTTGGTGAAAAATGTTTCAACTAGGTTTCAAATGATAATGGTCAAGGCAATTCACACATTTTCTATAAACTTTACATAAGAAAAGAAATCTCACTCAAGAATGTATATTCAGAAAACAGAGTGTAGAATCAGCAAAATAAATTAGAACTGCTATACTCTGTATAAAACACTCTCAAAGTTTAATAAAGACTTCTATTTTTTCTTGTAACAAAAATTTAACTAGACTATAGGCAATTGGTTCTGACATCTTTTAAAAGCTTTACTGACCTTGAATATCAAGGTAGCTTAAATTCATACTGATTTCTTTCACACTGAGTATTACTTGCTGTGGTGTCTCAGTGTTGGCCTTAGCATCTTAATTGATCCCATTTTCTTGACAAATGGTGGATTTGAGGCCAAGTTAGTTAGTTCATGGCTTTCCCATTGGTCTTGGTAGAATTGGACAGAGGTTAATTGGACAGAGCTCTTTCATTTAATAATTCTAGGAAGCAGTATTTACATTACCTTGGAGAGGCCTTGTTTGCTATCAGAAGCACCCTGCACTAATGAGGGCAGCTAAGGTAAGGAGGGAAGGAAACAGAGACAAGAGTGGCGATGCGGGGGTTATAGAGGGAGTTGGAGCCCAGCAGAAATGGTGCCTGAATTTCCTTACTCCATACTCCATAGCCCGAGATACAACATTCACTTAATTAACTTCACAGGGGTTAATTAATGATCTTGCTGGTACTTGTGAGAGGAAACATTTTGATAGACAGTCAATATATACATGGCCCCAAAAGGAGATAAACATAGTGCCTGTTGATTTAGGGGAAAAATGGAGAAAAAGCTTCAGCAATTTAAAACACCGTATCAACAAAATCTTGAGAAAAGAATAAGAACGGTGTATGGCAAGTGTGGAAGCATTTGAATCTTAGGAAAGGGTGATGGTGATATTGGAACACTAATAAAAACAGTGATTTTGGGGCTTTCTGTACCCTGAATTTCATTAAACTCTCTTAGACTTCTTCGAGACATCTTTGAGTAGCACTCTTCTAATGTTGGTTGATACTTCGATGAGCAATGTGGAGGAGGAAAGCAGTTTAGTAACTTGGGACACCTCTGGTTACAGAGCTGACATTCACCTTGTAATTTAATGAAGATTTTAAAGTCTTGATGAAAAGAATTTCTTTTTCAGAATAGTTTTTGTCAAAATAGATTCAAGAAGTAGGGGAATGCATAGACAGACTAAAGATGTTCAAGAAACTTGAAATTACTGAAGTCCTACTTTAAAAAAAGGCTAAGGGACCAGATAATATTAAAGATGATTTATAGGAAACAGATAACTCTATTAACCATAAATTTTTTTTACGTTCTTTTGCTGTTCTCAACGATACTATCATAATTTCTTTTCTTTTTTTCTTTTTTTTAGATTTTCGAGACAGGGTTTCTCTGAGGCTTTGGAGCCCGTCCTGGCTCTGTAGACTAGGGTGGTCTCGAACTCACAGAGATCCGCCTGCCTCTGCCTCCCAAGTGCTGGGATTAAAGGCGTGCACCACTACTGCCCAGCTTATCATAATTTCTTGAATGCTATCACAAATATCTCAAATGAGATAATTTCAAATTATGCCCAACTTTAGATTTATATGCAGTATTTGTCAGCCTAAAAAGACAAACTTTTTGTCCTCTAGCTGGGTATCGATACAATCTTACAATCATTTTATGTAAAAATAACTTTCCTGTTTTAAGAGCCTCTGAATATGTTTCTGAAGTGTAGCCTGCCTTGATGTTGAATGATGACCCCAGTACAGAATCTCAATCAGTTAATCATAAAGGCACAACACTTGAAGACATCACAGAAAAGAACGTGGCTATAAAGGGACAGTGTTCTCCCCTGCCAAGCAATTCCACAGCTCCCCACAGACCCAAGAGCAATACTCTCATCATGAATTCCAGTGGGTAGTGTAATTCCAATAGAGATAGATTGGGTAAAAGGAAAACCCACGCATTCTATGAAAGTCATTATACCCTGTGTGAATTCTTCAGAAACACGAAGGGAAAAGTGATTTCTTTATGCCAAAAGAGAACATTTAAATTTAATTTCTTTCCTTAGATATACTGCTTTTCAAATGACTGACATTTATGAAAGTGCCATCATTTTAATTTTGTATTTATTAACAAAAGAATTTCTTAAGGAAAATAGGTAGGCTATTTCTTAGGTGTATATAACTCAAAGTAATCCTTGCACAATGAGGGATCACAATCAGTTGCTCTTCCAAGATTGTGGAGTGTACCCATTTTGTCCTTATCTTTTTATCTGTATTATAAGAATCACAGTCAAAAACCTGAGGTAGGCAAGATATATCACCTCATTTGATTCTCCACATTTGTAAACCGTCGCTAGATAAAGGGGATTTAATTGGACTGATATAATTTCTTGCTCACCAAGAGCTGTCAGTTACTAACCTGTGTCCTGTACTTTCCAGGGCTTTGAAAATTGCCAGCTGGAGGATTGTTCCAATACCAGGAAATCTACTGATGTTAAAGCAAACGGATCTCTGACTTTAAAACCATGCTTTATTTGGCTTCATTCTTTATCTTTTACATTTTATTTTTAAAATTTATTCTTCTCTCATACGTTATATCCTGCCTGCACTTTCTTCTTCTGCACTCCTTCCAGTAGCCCCTGTCCCCAGATTCGCTCCTCCTCCATTTTCTTTCAGAAAAGAGCAAGCCTCCCAGAAATACCGACTGGACATGACATAACGAACTACAATAACACAAGGCATAGATCCTTATATCAAGGCTGGACAAAGCAACCCAGTTGGAGGGAAAGAGTCCCAAGAGCAGGTAAAAAAGTCAAAGATACTCTCCACTGCCACGATTAGGAGACCCACAGAAACACCAAGGTACCCAACCATAACATATATGACCTAACTCAGAACCATACAGGTTCTATGATTGCTGCTTTATCTCTGAAAACCCCTATAAGCCCTGCTTAGTTGATTCTGTGGGCTGTGTTCTTGTGATGTCCTCCACTCTTCTGATTGCTATAATTTTCCCCCTCTTCTGTGGAGTTCTGGAGCTCTGTCTAATGTTTGGTCGTCAGTTTCTGCCTCTGCTCCTATTTGCTGCCAGAGGAAGCTTTTCGGATGACAACTGGACAAGGCATTGATCTGTGAGTATAGCTGATATCATTAGGAATCATTTATTACTATTATTTATTATTTTGCCAGTTATGTTTTGGTTCTATCCTAGGTCTTTGGGTTATCCAGAGATAACCCAGATGGTTCCTGGTCATCCAGACAGTGTTAGGCATGGGCTACTTATCACGAAGTGGGCTTCAAGTTGAACCAGGCATTGGTTGGCCACTCCTACAATTCCTGAGGCACAATTACCTTAGTACCTTTTGCAGGAAGAGGAATAAATTTTAGGTTGAATGTTTTGTATTTGGATTGATGTCCCAGTCCCACTACTGATTACAGAAGATGGCCTGTTCAGACACCATATCCTCCAGTACTAGGAGGCTTTGCTAGGGTCACCCTGGCAGATTCTAGGGAGTTTCTGCTGTGCTAGGTTTCTACATCCAAATGACCCCCAATTTCAGTCATCTCTCCCAGTACTCTCTTCTTCCACTTTTCCCTCCCCGACATGATCCCCACCTGCTCCCCAGAGGACCCACAACATCTGTTCTATTTCCCCTTCCCAGAGAGATCCATGCATCATCCTCCCCACTTCCGCTGTGAGCCCTCTTTCTTACTTAGCTTCTCTGGATTGGTGGATGTAGCATGATTATCCATTATTCAGTCGAGGGCTATCTAGGTTGTTTCCAGTTTCTAGTATTATGAATAAAGCTGTTCATCTCAAGTCTTGTGAGTCTGCCGTACTTCTAACTGGTTACCTTCCAATCCCTTCAACCACTTAGAGAAGAAGAGGTGTATGCAATTTCCAATTATATGGCTATGATGCCTCAAAACACATGCAGATACGTGACCATGTCTTAGTAAGACCCCTAGATAAGTCACACATCACCAATAGTTTACCTTTCAACATACTTGTCTTGGGAAGTAATATTAGACTATGTTCATTTGGAAGACGTAAAGTTTCTATTGTATTCTATTGTAAACACATCGCACAAATTTCAGATATTTTGGTAGGTGTGATTGTTTTGGGGCAGAGATTATTGAAGAGAACTTGAAATCTTTCTGAAAACTTAGTCTATATAAAAAAGGGTCACTGAGCAATCTTTGTCTACTTTCTTTACTCAAAGGAATAAGAAGAAATAAATATAAATAACTAAAAACAACAACAGCTCTAAATGCCGAGGGATCCAGCTTTCTAATTTTGATTACTGATTTCAATTCTTTAAATCTGTTTCCTTTTTTTCCCATGCATTTTCAGTCACAGTCCAGCTGGCCTTGGTGAGCTCCCAATAGATCAGCTCCACTGTCTCGGAGGGTGGGTGCACCCCTCGTGGTCCCGACTTCTTTGCTCATGTTCTCCCTCCTTCTGCTCCTCATTTGGACCTTGGGAGCTCAGTCCAGTGCTCCAGTGTGGGTCTCTGTCTCTATCTCCATCCATCACCAGATGAAGGTTCTATGGTGATATGCAAGATATTCGTCAGTATTGCTATAGGATAGGGTCATTTCAGGTTCCCTATCCTCAGCTGCCCAAGGAACTAACTGGGGACATCGCCTTGGGCTCCTGGGAGCCACTCTAGGTTCAAGTCTCTTGCCAACCCTAAGGTAGCTCACTTAACTAAGAATTGTGCTTTCGTGGTCCCCTATCCAACCTTCCTTTATCCCAATCATCCTTTTTCCCCAAGTTCCCCCCATCCTCTCCTTCTCACTTTTCTCTCCCCATCTCCCCTTACCCCCATCCCACCCTACCCCCAAGATCCCCATTTTCTCCCCGGCAATTTTGTCTACTTCCCATAGCCAAGAGGATAACTATATGTTTTTCCTTGGGTTCACCTTCTTACTTAGCTTCTTTAGGATCACCAATTGTAGACTCCGTGATCCTTATTTATAGCTAGGAACCAATTAGGAGTGAGTACATCCCATGTTCATCTTTTTGGGTCTGGGTTACTTCACTCAGTATAGTGTTTTCTATTTCCATCCATTTGCATGCAAAATTCGAGAAGTCATTGTTTTTTACTGCAGTGTAGTACTCTAATGTGTATATATTCCACACTTTCTTCATCCATTCTTCCATTGAAGGGCATCTAGGTTGTTTCCAGGTTCTGGCAATTACAAATAATACTGCTATGAACATAGTTGAACAGATGCTCTTGTCATATGATAGGGCATCTCTTGGGTATATTCCCAGGAGTGGTATTGCTGGGTCCAGGGGTAGATTGATCCCGAATTTCCTGAGAAACCCAAACACTGATTTCCAAAGTGGTTGCACAAGATTGCATTCCCACCAGCAATGGATGAGGGTACCCCTTCCTCCACAGCCTCTCCAGCAAAGGCTAACCGGACTCTCTGAACATGGCGAACAATGAGGGCTGATGAGAAGCCAAGGACAATGGCACGGGGTTTTGATCCTACTTAATGTGCTGGCTTTGTGGGAGCCTAGCCATTTTGGATGTCCTAGATATGGATGGAAGGGGGAGGACCTTGGACTTACCACAGGGCAGGGAACCCTGACTGCTCTTTGGACTGGAGAGGGAGGGGGAGAGGAGTAGGGGGAGGGGGAGAAGGGTGGGAGGACGGGGAGAAGGGTGGGAGGAGGGGGAGGGAAATGGGAGGTTGGGAGGAGACGGAAACTTGTTTTTTTTTTTCCTTTTCTCAATAAAAAAAATCTGTTTCCTTAGATGAAGGGTTTTCTCACCTTGTTACTCTTACTTCTTATTATTGCCTTTCTTATATACCCACTTTTCTCATTTTCCTTTTTTTGTTACACAAATTATTAATATTTTGTCATTTCTCATTACACCTTGAATGGCTTTTCTGATTGTACCATGATTTTCAGTTATCATCATCTATGGTAGCTTAAAAGAAAATGGTCTCCAGAGGGAGTGGCACTGTTAGGAGGTGTGGTTTTGTTGGAGGAAGTGCGTCACTGTGGAGGAGGGCTTTGAGGTGGTTTGAAGGAAAATTGTCCTTAAAGTTAGAGGCACTTTAGGAGGTGTGACCTTGTTAAAGTAGGTATGGTCTTCTTGGAGGAAGTGTGTCACTGTAGAAGTGGACTTTGAGGAATCACACACACTCAAGCCACGCCCAGCAAGGCAGACCACTTCCTTTTGCCTCTGAGTCAAGATTTAAGGACTCTCAGCTCCAGCACCATGTCTGCCTGAATGCCCTTATGTTTCACCATGATTATAGTGGATTGAATCTCTGAAAATGCAAGTGAACCCAATAAATATTTTTCCTTTATAAGAGTTACTGTGATCATGGTGTCTCTTCACAACGAAGACACCATAATTTCACAGATTTTATATTTATTAGACATTACACAGTTTATGGCATGTCTATGATTATCTTGACAGTTGAAAATAATGGCAGAATAATTCTTAAATTAAATCACTATGAAAATATATATAATCATGGATTTTTCTCGTTATTGCTAATTTACCATAGTAAAGAGTAAACCCAGGACATGCAGGGAAAGTTAACACAGGTGCATCTTGAGTCAGCCTAGTCACTTATAAGGAGCATAAGGAGATGATTACTTTTGATTACATACCCAATTTTAATGATGTCATTTCTTAAAGGTCATTTGTGATGTGGAATGCAAAACCATATTAATGACTGTATTTTACTTGGTTTCATTAAAACTACTGTTCTCTCTTACATTTTTGAATTGATCTTTTACTCATGTATGGTTCTGTAATATAATTTATTGACTTTTATCTTTGTACCTTGTGCACTTTGCCTTTTATTGGCGTGAAATTTATTTCAGTCTATGATGAGAGAAAGGGTACTGCTTTTATTTGTCTTCGTATACTTAGGAAAAATTTCTAAAGTAAAGAATAGGTACTTCATTAATTTCTGGTTAGGGAATATAGCTATGCTTTCCTATACTAAGTGTATCGCACTCATGCACATTTGTGTGCCACCACATCCTTCTTTATTTAGATATATTGAGAAACACAAACAGTACTGTATTACAGCTTTTTACAGTATTCACTATAGCAACTTACTTGTTACTTTGTAGTATAAGAATACGAGTCATAGGCTCAAGCAGATGACCTATGTGCCTAACAGGGGGCTGTTTTGTGCATGTTCTCATGATGCTTATCCGGTGATGACTAATGATGCTTGTTCCAGAATGTATTCTTCAACTTAAGCGATGTATTATTCTGTACATATCTGTTTAGTTTTCTATATTTAATTGAATTTCATGTATATATTTTATTTCCTACATATACATATATATTTACTTGATTTCAATATTTTTATTGATGTTGGGCCTTATGAGGTTTGGGCATGAGGTCCAGTATAACTTCCTAAGCCTAGTGGATTTGGTGAGACCTAGTGGAACTTCCTGAGCTTAGTTTGAGTTTGGAGACCTGTCTCTGGCTACTTGACCTAGGCCTGCCTCTGCCCAGCCACTGCTAATGTGGCAGAATATTATTGGCCCTTGCTCCTTCCTCTGCCTCAACCCATCCTAGGCTTTCCATCCCCTATTTCAGCCTATATAAGTCCCTGCCTGATGCAATTAAACAAGATCCTGCTTCCAGGGACTCCTGATTCAGTGGGTGTGTTTCTTGCCAGTGGCCATGGGGGAGGACTGGGTCATTTGACACTCACCATCTTCCTTCACCCTAGGGAGAATCTGGTGGGTCTGCTCTATTCACAAAGCCAGTATATGGAATCTGCCTATCAGATGAATGAATAATGAAAACGTGGCAATAAATCTTTTAAAGCAAATAAAATTTGCAACTAATTAAATTGATCTATAAAAAATTATATTGAGAATGGTAATAAAGGCACAGAAAAAATAAAAAAAAATACCCACTGCATGTTTTTTTAATATGTGGATCCTAGCTTTGAATCTTTAGATGAGTGTATTTAGTTTGGAGTATCTGTCGAAGTCAAGAAATTAGAAAGGGTGGGATGCTTTAAGGGAGGGAGTGATAAAACATATGTGATATGAAAGTAGAGAATACTTGGGTAAAAGGATTTAAGGAGAGATGGGTTAGAAAGAGGGAGAAAATGGGGGAATTGGAGGATTACACACACACACACACACACACACACAAAGTTGTATGAAAATACTGTATGGAGACTTCATACTTCACACAGTTAAACAAAAGATTAGCAGGGTAATATCCTACAGGGCATCTAACTCTTCTCCTGACAGTCATGGCCTAAAATAGTGGTACCAGTGCCAGGTAGGAGATGCCTCCTCATGAACTGATGGTCAAGGAAGTCCTGGGAGTTCCCATCTTACACAGGATCTTACTATTTTTTTTTTTGTTGTTCACCAGAAGTAGACAATAATTGCTACCACTGAAGGCATCACACACCCTGATTATAAGATATAAAGAAATCAAGCTTGAATTACCCCGGGATTTTCCTTCCTGCTGGTTAGTTTTCATAGTTCCAAGAGGCTGCTGAGAACAAGAAGAAATAAATATGCTTTACCAGATGGTAGTTTATCAACTACACTGTTGACCTACAGGGCCAGATGTGCTAACTAGTGCCATACTGACACCATTGTTAATGGGGATAACCAGCTACTCTCTCATTGTATTAGAACCTGCTCCATTGATGAATATTTATGCCTGGTATGTAAACTCTGTCAAAAATCCACAGCTTAAGAGGTCATAGGTCCTATGGGAAACTCATAAGTGTTGTGTAGTTAAATAGAAATGGTCCCAAACTGCCTTATATTTGCGGATAATCACAGACAAATGCTACCTTTATACTTAATCAGAGATGCTTCTCTTTGCTATTAGCACTACTGAATGCAGGGACTCATGGCTGCTGATGGTGTAGACATAAAAGTAATGACTGAGTACTGAGCACTAAATAAGCTATTTATATCACCACTCTAAGGCCTCGGGAACACTGGAGAAGAAAAATAGAAAAACAAACAAGCAAACAAACAACAACAAAATAAGAGAGAAGAACCCGGAGATGGAGGAAGAACTGGGAAATGCTATATTCTAGGAGCCACACAGCTATCATAATCATGGGGCCTGTACAAGACTGGGCCTCTCATCCATCAAATATAGATTGGGGAGGGGCTCATGGAGACCCAACCACAGCCTGCTAACTATTGGCTGATTGTAGATTCACAGGAAGGATAGTTATTGACATGAATGTGAGAAAGAGCTTGTCGGGATGGTAATGACAGGTGAGAGTGGAGGGAGAGACGAGAAACTCGGGGATGGAAGTAACTAGAAAGAATTATACACATGTAGGACCATTGAAGAAGAAATTAAAAATTTACAGGTATACATATGTATGAAGTGAGTTTGAAATTATTTATAATTAATCACATTTGATCAAATACATGTTTACATTGTAGAATTAAGTTTTTTCTCAAGAAAATTTTGTTAGACCCAGTGAATTTATATACCCATATAATGCATACCATTTTATCTACATTTTCAGAATTATATATTATATATAATTAAGTATATTTTATAAGAGAAAATTGAAGATATCTAATCCTTAGTTAAAAATTACATCATGTTTCCTTAGATTTAACTTACACATGGGAACAAAGAATAGGTCATGATTCTGTTTCACAAAGCTATTTTTACCAAAAAAATGTGTGATTTTAATAAATCTGATATGCTGGCAATGACTTTTTCTTCACACCTCTAAATTGTTTTCAGGTGACGGTGTGTCACTAATGGTCCTATATTCTTGGCCAGTATTTGAAGAGAGTAACTTCGTAGGCCCTTTCCAGACAACTAGCTGCTTTAAAAGACACCCAAGGCTTTATGAGAACCCACCTCCTTGCAGCTGCAAAAAAGCTGAGAGGTGATTCACTAGTGCTTTTGTTCAAATCACGAATATTTCTACAGCATTAATTTACTCATCAATTCAACAGAGTGTCACAGAGGGCCCACCGTGTGTTGAGTAATCTATTAGGCACCAGCAATAATAAATACCAAGACATATAAAACTAAAGGGCCCTTTCCTTAAAACAGTAGATCGCAGGCAGCCCATCACAGGGATTATGTTCATACTGTGATAGGGAAACAATCCCAGTTCTACAGAGAAGATGAATACTTATTCTGATTGGAAGGCCATAAAAGGCCTGGAGAGAAAGTTGATGTTTTTAATCAGAGACATTTTATCTACTATTGGAAACCATTGGTTAATATTAAGTTAGTTCTAAATGCCTTAAATTGTTCTTACTGATCAGAGCTTTGTTGTGGGAGGGTCTAATTTTCTTCTCCACCCCAACAGCTCCCTGTCCTATACCAGACATTCTAACCAAAAGCCAATCACTCCCTTTATGTTTTATTTTCTCTTATTTATGTAATATGTAACTTTTCAGAATTTTTAAATCACAGATTGTGTTTTCTTCCCTTTCCCAACAACACTCAAATCTTTGCTCCCAGCAAACATTTACTGCTATGGTTTGTTTTACATTCATGTGTTTCGGATTGACCTCCTAATAAATACATTTTATGTGTTTCTCCCCCCAGAGCCCCCGTTTTAAAATACTTCAAGTACTGTGGGCAGTGAAGAGTGGTGCACTTTAGGTGGGATGTAAACAAAAATAAAATGGCTATAAAGTAACAACCGGTGTGGGAGGAACAGAGAATGGGTCCTTCTCTTGAGAAATATGCGCAGGAGGAGCCAAGACTGAGAAGACATACAGACGAGCACTGCCGTGTAACCAGACATTACCAGACATGTCCTTCCAGGTGCTATCACATCATCACTGACTGGAAGAGCAAATCAGAGCAAAGGCAACAGCGAGATAAAGATACCCATTTCATGTGTCTATGTTTGTATATGTGCACATGCAGGTGAGGGCTCATGTTTGTGCGTGCAAATGTGAAGACCAGAAGTTGACATCGGGTGTCTTTCTTAGTCACTTTACACCTCATTTTTGGAGGCAGGATTTCCCACTCACTAAGCCTTGAGTAGGCTAGAGTTCCTGGTGAGCAAGCTCTAGGGATCCGCTGACTACATCCCATGAATGGAGGTCATAGGCACATAGTATCTATACTTTTTTGTTTGGATGTTGAGAACTGAGCTCAGATCCTCACTCTTAATGTGGTAAGCACTTTACCATCTCCCACGGAACCATTTCCCTAGACCTGAAGACTATTATTTATTTAATGTCAGAAATCCATGTGCTTATTTAGTTTATTATGTGTTGAAGTTTGTATCTCAGTTGCAATATTAGTCCTGGACATGCACAGGTTTATGATACAAATCTTTGCTTTTTGTGTGTCTTACAAGATGTATGATACTGGAAAGATACCCAAAAGTCTGTTAATTTTACTCCTTCACTTATGAGAATTTTTTCATGTTTACTTTGGGGAAGTATATAAAACTCAGGCCATTTGCAGTTCTTGTTCATTCAGTTCAATACATTTTTTTTAAAAAACTATTTTATTTTGGATTATGTGTGTATAATTGCACTTGTTATGTGTGTAGTCAGAGGTGGCTCCTACATTCCTGGCTGCCCAGACTCAAAATAATCACACAGAAACTGTATTAATTAAATCACTGCTTGGCCTATTAGCTTTAACTTCTGGCTGGCTAGCTCTTACATCTTAAATTAACTCATTTCTATTAATTTGTATATTGCCACGTGGCTGTGGCTTACTGTCAAGGTTCCAGCACATCTGTCGCCTGTGGGCGGCTACATGGCATCTCCCTGACTCTGCCTACTTTCTCTATATATCTCTTTCAGCCTGGCTTTGCTCTGTTAAGCTATTGTCTAAAAGCAGCTTCTTTATTAACCAATGGCAATAAACATATTCACAGCATACATCACCTCCCCTTTTCTGTCTTAATAAAAACCTTCTTTTTATTTAATCAGAAAAGGGGAAATAAATGGTGTGGGAAGTCCTTCTGTATATGTGTTTATTGGTTAATAAAGAGAGTGCTTTTGGCCAATAGCTTAACAGAATATAGAGAGGCTGGAATATTTATATATATATATATATATATATATATATATATATATATATATATAGAGAGAGAGAGAGAGAGAGAGAGAGAGAGGGAGAGAGTAGGTGGAGTCAGGGAGGAGCCATGGAGCCACTGCCAGGGACAGATTCCTTCTTTGGAGCCCACTGAAATTTTGCTTGTAAGCCACGATCTCGTGGTGATGCAGAGACTAATGGAGATTAGTTAGTTTACTATATAAGAGTTAGCTAGCAATATACTTAAGTTATTGGCCAAACAGAATTGCAATTGATGCAGATTTCTGTGTGATTATTTCGGGTGTCTGTGCGGCTGGGAAATAAACAAGTAGCCTGCATTCTCTTTTAGTTTTGATTTTTTTTTACTACTAAATAATATCAATGTCAAAAATTCTTCAAGCATAAAAGAAGATTTAAAATATGTCTGCATTTGTCATATATAATCTCCTTGATAGCATCATTTTATTTTTATTCTTTTTTTAAAATAAGTATCTTTTAGTTATACCAGTTCCTTGTCTTGAAGCAGGTGGAAATCCAAGGACAAACTCTGAGACCCAGCCTTTGCTTAGGCAGTGTCAGAGTCTGATCATAGCAAGTTCCCAAGCTGCCTGGAGCAAGGGAGAATGTTGCTTGAGGGTAAAAGAGACAAGGAGTAGTCTCAGGTCAGGGATTAGCTATTCAATTGTGGGTAAATCAACCTCATTGGATTTGATTCCTTGCTTTGTAGATTAATTTGCTTCTAGAAAGGCTCAATGATTCTGACAGATCTTCCAGATCTTTCCCACCTTTTTTAGATCCGTGGTGTGCGGTGCCCTTTGCAGGTGAGTGGGTCTTAGTGACTAATGGTGGGTGGTGGATTTCAAAACATGTCAGTCTACATCACTGATAAGAGTGAACACACTCCAGTTTAAATTGAGATATTGAGATTGTCTAGACTTTCTCTGACTGGCAACAATGTCAAAATTCCATTACCTTAGATTGAAATATAACAAACCGTTAGAATTTGGGCCTATCTGGAAAGTGTAAACAATTCAAACAAATGTTACTTATTTCAGAGTTCTTGTCATGATCAGTCAATTGTGGATAAAACTGAGAAGCGCATTTAAATAAGTCAAAAAAACTTTTGAATACTTTTAAAAGGGGGTACAATGCAAGTATCAAAATAGCCAACCTGGTCTACAAGAATAGTTTCAGGACAGGCTCCAAAGCTACAGAGAAACCCTCCTTTGAAAAAACAGAAAAACAAAAAAAACAAACAAACAAAAAACAAAATATTAAATAAATAAAATCGCAAAACTAGTGATCTTGAACTAATTACAATGTTTCTATTTTAAAACTCCTTTGAAGCATCTTTTACAAAGTGGTACACAAACATGTGGTTTAAATCAATTGCTGGTTTGAAGGTCCATAGCAATTAAATGTGGCTATTTGCTAGCTTGAGAATTCAAGTTCTAGACTGACTCAAGACAAAAATGGCTTGTTTGGATGGAGAGACAGCTTGTTTGGATGGGTAGACAGCTTGCTTGGATGAATACACAGCTTGTTTGGCTGGATGGACAGCCCACTGGTTAAGAGTGCTTACTGCCTTTTCAGAAGACTTGAGTTCAGTTCCACCTGTGGGGTGGCTGATAACCACCTGTAACTCCAGTTTCAAAGGCTTCAATTTCCTTTTCTGCCATTCCTCCCTACATGTACCAGGTGTCATATCACACACACACACACACACACACATTCACACACACACACTCATGCACACACACACGTGCACACACACACACACACTCATGCACACACACACGTGCACACATACACTCAACAGACACTAATGCGACACAAATTAATCTTTTATAAAGGTGTGCCTATACATTGTGCATGTGTGAGTGTGTGGGTCACAGGTCAATGTCAAGTGCCATTCACTGTCACTCTCCATGTTATTTATTTATCTATCTATAACTTTTACAGTTTCTAACGCAGCTTGGAGGCTCTTTAATTTGGTTATAACGGCTGACCTGCAAACCCTCTGGGTCCTCCCGTCTCTACATCACTACTGCTGGTATTTTAGGAACGTGCTGCTGCAACCAATTTTTGATGTAGATGCTAGGTATCTGAGCTCAAGTTATTCATGCTCAAGAATAAGCTTTATGCCAACTGAACCATCTCCCCAAAGGGATATTGTCTTTGTCAGAAATAATGTACTTTTTAATTTCATATGGTTCTATCTAACATAATTATTCCACATAATATACAAGTACATATAGTGTATTGTCTTTTTCTTAAAAGTTACTTTATTTTCAGTTAAGTCTTGTTGCCTATTGACACTGCTCAGATGATTTCCCCACATGGAGAGGAGCTGCTGTGAGGTCTAGGCATCTCAGCCACTAATTTATACCTAAAGAAGCTTCTTCCATGGAGCCGCTGCTTCAACTTAGCCCCTTTTTTATGGCTCTTCTATTTCAACAGAGGAGCCCATGGCTCCCCCTTGAATGTATGGGGATTTTAAAAATTTGCACAAGGGCTTGTTGTTGCTCTAAATGTGGGGACTGTAATAAAAAGAAAAGTTGGCAACGGTAAAGGATTCCTGAATGTGTCGTGAGCAGTGATCAATTTGCAACCACAGACAGGATTCTGAGTTGCTTTTGGCAGTGACGTTCCATATTGTATTGCACAATTTTTACTGCAGCTATGGTTCCGAACCTACAACACTATTGTGGCACACTGTACCAACACATATTGTCTGAAACCTCATGCCTTGTGTTGAGGATACCATCTATCACGAGCTGTTTCTTTCAATACACAAGAAGTCTTCTACTCTTACAGAAAATAATAGCAACTATGGGAAAGCAAAGTCTTAATATTTTCCTTTTTTTATTCCTCAGTATATATCAAATTAGTATATTCTTTTACTTAGAGTTTGGGAGTGCCCAATTTTAGACATTACTGTTTGGGTTACTGACTTGAATTTCATAAAAAAAAATTAAATTGAATTTTGTCTTGGGGTTAGAATATAATTTTCATCAATTTCTGAAATGACTCTAGATATACTTCTGTCATTTTCCCTGAATATTTACATTTTGCACAGTGGCATCCTGAGTGTTTATTATAAAATCAAAGCATCAGTTCACTTTGAAATGTGTTGAAGCTACTTACCAGTATCCAATATTCAGCAAAAATTCAAGTCTTTATGAGTATCTGCACGTTCATCTCACAGATAGACAACTTAGCTTCCATCTTTTGTAAATGGTAAAATTATATACACTCCATTTTAATAAAATAATGTGACATATATAGCAAATGTTTGATTTATGTTGCTTTTAATATACAATATACTTATGACTAAAGGGTTTGAAGGGAGAAATATTTTAAGAAGTCTTACTCTCAAGTTGAAACAGGTACATATCTACCATATTAGCTAATTACCTGATACTTGTCACATAATTCTCATGTAAATGTTGGCATAGGAGATCCTGTTGTTTGTGGGAAATAGAATCTGTGTGTCTAGAGGAAAGAGGAGAATAGGAACATGTTGATGAGGTTTATATGGATAACGGGCATGAACCAGTGTTTACCACTGAGTTGACAAATTAGAGATTAGGGAAAGAAAGTCACGCAGTGCATACAACTTTTAACATTTCTTCAGTGCTTGTGTTGTGTTAGTGTTTATTATACTGAAGCAGAAGCCCTGACCTACAGTATTCGGGAGTTATCTAAGACTGTCTGGTGGTTAGAATTGTGGCCCTAGATGACAGAAACTCAGCTGGATTGTGTACGAAGAATCCAGACAGACCGGCTAAGTAATAAGCCCAAGATTAAGAAATTGGTATGGAAGTGAATTTTGGGGAAATGTTTTTAATGTCCACCCTGTATGTGCGCTCACACACATGTAAGGACAACTTTTGGAGTTGGTTCTGATCAAACCTAGTCATTACCTTTACTTACTGAGACATCTCTCTGGGCCTTCTTGTGTTTTTACTTTTAACAAAGAGCAAGTCCTTTAAAGAAATATTTCATAAATGAAAGCCTATGGTGGTTAGACTTATGTACTAATAGAAACCATGTACTTCAGAATGAGGGCAACAAAAACCATTTTTCTGAAATAAAAAAAAGACCAATTTTTGTTACGACAAGATTTTCACTAGTCCAAACTCTGAAGTGCGGTTCATCATCAGACAGCTTGAGTCATACCTGGCAGAAAATCTGAGCTCCTGGGATGACTGAACAGCAGATGGGATGATATGCAGACAAATATAAAGAAAAATGGACTCAACAAAGTAACGTAACAATATCTGAGATCCAAGTGTGGAAAAACTACAGTGTACTATATAGTAAGGCTCCTTAAACTGAATTTAAAAGTCACGACTCAACAGAAAAATGTGTGGAAGACTTGAAAGTTGCTGCATAGAAGAGGAAAATCAAATAGAAAATACATGAAGAGGTACTACTCCTTGGCCATAATCAGGGTTTTGATAAAGAAGTCACCCCTGTTCTAAATATGGTCTGATTTCATCCTTAGTCCTTGGGAGATAACCTCTGATCCCCGGGATGTCACGCCAGAGAGTTGTGCCTACCTGTGGGGTCTTGCTTACACTGGGTGCTATCTGAAGAGGTGCTCACAGCTACTTTGACTAGCCAGAGTGTGCTGATAGTGAGGACTGTGGGCCCCAGTATGAGTGGGATTCAGGATGAGGACATGGGGTCATGAGGCTCAGTTAGTGCAGAGCTAGAATATTAGCCATGCAGAGAGTCAAATATCCCAATGCGGTGGTGCTCTGATAACTTGTCTTGACACCAAGCTGTGGAGGTGCCTCCGTAACAAAGAGCAATATTCCATGTGGAAACCAATGTTCAAGGAACATTGTTGTCCTAACTCTGAAAGGAGAAGATAGCAGGGTTGTGGGTTTGGTGCCTTCTGGTGAGTTCTCAAAGGCTCATTTCTTCACTCCCCTGATTAATCTTCATGCTTGTACAAAGCCACACTGATGAGGCTGTGAGCCTTCAGTGCGGTCTATGAGTCCGAAAATTTGTTGAAACAGAAACTAAAAGTTACTTTGAGAACCCCTCAAACTTACTGTCAGAGTTGGGGGCAGTCTCCTGTGCTCATGGATTCTGTTTCCACTCCTTTCACCATGCTTGCTCTCCGAGGTAAGCAGCAAGCCCTTCCCCTGCTGTCACTCAAGTCTCCTCAAAGCCTCCCTAAACCCACAAGCTCCAGTTTCCAGATACAACATGTCACTGCTTTGGAGAGTGCTAGGCAGAGACCCCTGGATCTGCTTTCTGAGGCCTTGCCTAGTCTGACCTCCCCCTTCTTTTCCCTGTAGTTATCAGTCTCCCACTGATTACATTGTGAGTCTCTGAACAGCCATGATCGTTTGTCAAACTGGGTCTTCTGCACTGTCCTAGGCAGCGTCCCTCTTGCTGGGAGGCTCCTGAAGATGATTAATCTTAACCATTAGGTACTGGTTTTAGAAAGTTCATTCTCAAATGCAGACCTCTGGGCTTTTCCTTTTGGTGCACTTTGTCTCTTTCCTCATTGTATCTGATGCTCAAAAATGCTTCTTTAACAGCGTAATATAAAGCACTTCTTTGTTAACATGCCTTCTCCTTGATGGCATTTATTATTGAGCAGGAAAATGGCTCTCATTATTTCTGCTCTGTGTTCTTGTAAAGAATGCTTTTTTTCCTCTGTGCTAGCAGAGAAGTAACATGTACAACTTGGTTTTCTTGTGTAATTTTTTTTCACTGCTAAAAAACTTACCTGGCTACACTAATATGAAGATTTTTCAGCAATTTAAAGCCATGGTGCTTCTGAGCCTACGTTTTCTCTCCCACCACTCTAAGGAAACCATGGGAACACAGCGTCCAATCTTGTTTGACAGGAACCCGGTTAGCAGATCACATGTGGTGTGCTTGTTTTGTTCTATAGTTGTTTCCCCTGTGCCGTGCAATTTATCACAAGGACTTTGAGAACGGAAAATGTCACAAAGCAAATATACAAAATTAATGCTTAGTTTACTTCATTGCAAAGGGCAGGTAGTGAGCAGTGAGGCAGAACATTACCAACAAGAATCCCTGGGCGCATGCGTTTGTACCTAATGAAGCTCAGATTTCAACTGCAGTGACGTAGCCAAGGCACCGAGAACTGTCTTGTTTGATTTTTAAATCTGCTAACAGTCACAAATGATGTACTTTACATAATCTATTAAACAAGCTGAACCTTTTTTTTAAATTAACTAGAAAAAGCAGCATTAAAACATCAGCATTTTCAATTGGTGATGGACAATTTGGAACAAAATCTTTCAGAGCGTCAGATTCATTTCCAGTTGATTTGTTTTTGGGGTGGCACCCAGAGCAAGGGGCCCATGGTCTTTCTTACATTCTTTGCTTTGCAGACAGTAGTGATAGCATTCATTTACTTTCTTCAATAGCCTGAGGGGCCTCAGTGGGTATCTCACGCAGTTCATTTTTTAGAAGCATTCAATACAAGATGAGAAATAGCCAGAGATGCTTCACTTTTAATTCCTCCTTCATTTGTCTGCCTTCTGATTCCAGGCAGCACCGGGTATTTACAACATGAACTCAACTCACCTCTGACTAAGGCCCTTCAAATTCTCAGACTTCCAGTTTCCTTTGACTGGAAATGTCCACCAATAAGTGCTGAAAATCATGTTCCAATTGTTGACTGGGGATCCAAAGACGTCTATTGAACGTATCGTCATATCGACAATTAGTGGATTATAGTAGTGCCTGATTTTTAAAATTCTACATAGAAGTTACGGAATAGTTTATTTTATTTGAGGGATAAACATGAACTTAGGGCCTTGCCCAAGCGAGTTAAGTACTTTACCATTTGGCTATATACCCCAATCAAAACAGAGTTTTTAAAATTTATTTTTTATTTTATGTTATGTATTTTTTTGTGTGTGCATGTGTGTATGTATATGTGTGTATGTGTGTTCATATGGGTTCATACAGCATATGTATGAGAAAGCATGTGGTAGTCTAAAGTTGAATGATATCAGGAATCTTCCTGTATAGCTTTTCCATGATACTCATTAAAGCAAGGTCTCACAGTCAAACTCAGAGCTCATGGAGAGTGGGTAACCCAGTCTCACTAGCCAGCTTGTTTTCAGTCCTTCCCAGGTTGGAATTACTGGTAGGCTGTAATGTTTACATAACTGTCGTTCTCTTGTTTTGGTGGTATGTGTCTTTTAACTCCTGGGTCATCTCCCTGCCCGTTTGTTGTTTTGTCTCTGGGCTCCGCGATGTCAAAGGCTAGCCTAGAACTAGTGACCTTGCCTTAGCCTTCTGAGTGCTAGGTTTAGCTGTGGCCACCATGCCTTACCACATTCTAATATAAGACGTGCACAGGTCCTGGAATGTGTAGAGAAGCAAGGGAAATAGAAGACAAGAGTGGGGCTAAACTTTTCTCTCCCAGTTTCGAGTCCTTTTCTTCCCTTGGGAAGCTTTCCCCGCGTCTCTCTGTCTGATGACTTCCAGCTAGGTTTTGTGTTGGCAGAAGCTCTTCTGGAAAGCAGAAGTTGAAGCGAGAGGTTTGGTTAGTCTTCCTACATCTTTTATTAGGGCTGTTCATGATTCTTACACATAGCTGATGGTTCCTTTCAAGATGGGCTTTTCTGCATGGGTTTCTCATTTTCCTGGTTTTGATAAGCAGTTCTACCCACCATCTCTGCAGTACTTTCAATGAAAACGGTACCCATGGGCTCACATATTCGAATGCTTGATTCCCTGTTGACAAAACTGTTTGTCAAGTGTTAGGAGGTGTGACCTTGTCAAAGGATGTGTATAACCCAGGACCAGTTTTGAGGCTTCCAAACCTCTCACCATTCCTGGTTAGCTTTTCTCTGCCTCCTACTTGCAGATAAGAATGTAAGCTCTCAGCTATTTTTCCAGTGTCACAACTGCCCATTGTTCCCATGTTCTCCACCATGGTCGTCATAGACTTACCCTCTGGAGCCATAAGCTTCCATTACACTCTCTGTTCTGTATGTTGCCGTGTTCATGGTATCTCTTCATAACAGCGGAAAAGTGACTATGGCATTCTTTTAATAGCCTCATGTTCCTGCTGTTCTCTGGAACTTTCTATTCCCAACCCAACCTTGATACTTAGTTCCTATTGTCAGTAAATTCTTCCCATGACCTCATTTTGTGTGGGATATGGATATTGCTAGGACTATGACAGAAGTGTTGTAAATGGCAAAAATGAGTAATTTCACAAAGCAAAGTAATAGGAATTATAACAGTTCAAAGCTTAGCTAGACATGATGGTGTCATTCTGTAATGCTAGCCCTGGGAATGAGAAGCAGGAGGATGAGGAGTGCAAGGTTATTCTTAGCCATAGTTAGAGGCCAGCATGTATAAAAACAAAACAAAAAACCCAAACTATACTGAAATCCACGTGTCTGTTCTTTTGTAGGATGAAAAAAATAGTCTTCTAACTTCACCCACACTTAACGCTTGATAAGACAACTATAACAAGGGAAATGGAAAAGGGGCAGCTGAAAAAGTGCCCCGTAACCACACACACAATTCCTTTTCCTCTGGAATGACCCTGGATTCCACCTTAAGTGCAGAAGTGGTCTCAGCGCCCGCCCAGCCCTGTGTACAAGATCTCGCCAGGACTTCATATCCACAGCTTTTCTTGGTCATCCCAACACTTAGATAATTTACGGTATCTTTTGTTTTGTTTGGATTGGCCATGGTGGTTAGGAGAAAGGTTTCCTGAGACTGGAAAATTACAGGGAGGAGCATTTTCCTGAGACACCTGCATCCCATCTTTATGGAAAGGAGGTATTTCTCAAAGAAAGTTTGGTTCAAAATCTATGAAAGCTTAAATAGTTTCAAGATGTTTTAGAGCAGAAGTTCATGGCTAGTGAGTGGAGATTCTGTGGAAATGAAAATAAGATTATAGTCTAAAAGAACAGCAGTGGAGCAGGGATTGCCAGTTTCCTCTGTGGCTACAAATCACATGGGGATAAAGTCTCCAGAAAAAAACCCACAAGCTTCAGCTTCACTGTGTGCACACTTCTCTCTAAATTCTGTCTCCTTTGCCATAGAGAGGAGGCATGTGCTGCAGGTCACGGTCCGGTGCCTCTTCATTTTTGCTGATCCTTCCAGCATCTTCTGGGCAGGCGTCAAGTCTGCTCACCCCTCATGCTGCTTGTGCACCTGAAAATGCTTTTCCTCTTGATTGATACTTTAGCTAATGTTACATTCTGAATTTTCTTTATATCTTAAAGCTGATTTCTTTGCTTTTAAAGTATAGTATTTTTTGAAATGATATCGGACACCAGCCTTATTCCCCTTCCTTTGAAGACATTATTAAAAACGCACTCTTCATCCCTGGTGCTGCCTGAAACTTTATAAGGAAGAGTCGGAGTTTGCTCTGCTTCTTGCAGTCTGTTTCCTTCTGAAGCCTTGTCTTTTGTGACTGCTGGGAAATATCCTTTGTTCTATGAAAATTTATTATATCCATCTTCTTGCCATGGAATTCCTTTAAGATAAATGCTGAACTCCCTGGATTAATCCTACATGCATGTTTCTCCCATTGTCTGTCTCCGTCTTTTTGATCTATGTTCTAGGAGATTGCCTTACTTTTGCTCTTGCCGTCTTAGACATTTTAAATTATAGGTGTTATTCTTTCATTCTCCTCAGATTTTATAATATGATTTTAACCTTTCCTTAGGATTCTATTTTTGATTTATGAAAGCAATACTCAAATCTTTCTGAAGCATATTAATTTTACTCCTTTTTTTTCTGTTTCTCTGGTAGTTTGTTTTCCGTTTGGCCTTGGTCATTGTCTTGAATGCACATGTACAACTGAATAATTAATATTTTATTTTCTTTCTTTTTATCGTATTAATTCTTCTCTCATACAATACATCTCAACTACAGTCTCCCCTTCCTTCCCTCCTCCCAATCTTACCCCACCTGCACTTTACCCTAGAGCCTTACTGCTCTGTTGCTTCCTTTAAGAAAAGAGCAAGCCTCCCAATCTTGTTTAGAGGACTCTCTCTCCGTCTCTCCCCTCCAATTCTTTCCCTTCTTCCATTCTCCTCCAAATATTTGTGAAGGAGTATACATACTCTTACTCACGTGCATGCACAGTGTGTTTACTAATGTCTTGTTACTGTTGCTGGCTACACTTCCATTTAACTCTGACTTGCGTGTGTATGATGGGAACCTTGGAATGATGGCCAGATGTGAGCTTCTGCCTGTGAGGATGAGAAGAATCTTAAGAATCTTACACTACCAATATTTAATTGGAAGCATTAGATTTTTTGGATGATTTTCTTTGTCTTCCTTTCTTTCTTTCTTTTTTTTTTATTTACAAAACATTAGCCCCCTATGCCTATCTGTCAACAGATGATAGATGCTGAAAATTTTGGGAGGTAGGAGAGCCTTCCCTGACAAGCCTTTCCTGTTCTTGCCTCTGCCCTGGGGTGGCTGGGGTGATTCCTCATTGCGAGTATTTCCAGATGAGCATGAGACATTTTATTGCCATAATCGGTTAGCATGTCTTTCTGCTGCCCTAGCTTATGGACTCTTGGTCATGACAAGGGCAATCTATTATCAGTCTTTTGTCATCTGTTTCTCTTTCCCTATGCTCTTACAAAGAATAAAATTCTGGGACATTGAAAGCATTTGTTGCTGTTAATATAGATATTTCACATTGGTAATATATTATAAAATACTTGGATTGATGTTTTGCTCCTTTAATGATTTTCTTTGCACCGCTTTTTGAGGATTTTGCATCATAGATGCAAAAATGATTGCTTCTTAGTATTTATAGCTATCTTTTCTATATATGATTTCATTTCTCAAATGCTTCATCTTTATACAGTTCATTTGGTTCAATTCATTTATCATCAGTTTGCAAAGAAAAATCACATGAAATGTTTTTCTTTTTTGTTTTCAGGGTGAAAGAAAATAAGACTCAATTATCTTCACACTCACAGGACTGGGACATTTGAGGACAAGGATTCCCATGGAGATATGATTTCTAACTGTAGCGGACCTCAGAATAGAGTGATCAGATGCTTTGTCAAAATGAAACTTGCTGCTCTAGTGCAGGACATGCAGTCAGGAAATACCTCTGACTGTCAGTAGATGCTCTCTAGACAACTCGTCTCCCTTGACAGAGACAGAGTACCAAAGCACAGCCATTTCTGCCTGGTAGATGATTCTTTGATAGCTATATATGCTCTGGAACTGCAGCTGGATTTTTCAAGGCTTTGTGGAACATATATTATTTTTAATTTCTTCTCTCAGTGTTTTTAATATACTTTTATGTCTGCTGATTCTTAATAAATGATCTTTTATGCCACATCCCCTTTAAGCAGCAGCTTCTGGAGATCCTATTCAGTAGCACATATTTCTCCAAATTGTAAAACCTTCATACTGAGGATTATTCACTTAGACTTCTTCCTTATGCTACTATATTGACCTGGAAGGTTTTCATATGTCTTAGATAAAAATAACTAAGATATAGTGTTTTACATTTGTAGACATGATCACTCGGTTCCTTAATCTCTAAAGATTGTAACCGTCATATGTAGATTCTAGCTATGTTTAGACCCAGCAGACTAATTCTCTTCATGGTCAAGAGAATCTGCGTATGACCCACTAAACTGTGTGACACAAGGTTGCCTTTTTCTCATAGGTAGTACTGAATATATTCCTCTATTGCTTTTCCTTCATTAGACATTACTGGAAGATTGCCAGATCTGTTCTTTTTTAGTCTTCCTCTTTGAGGATTGATCCAATTGCTTTGTTCTGCAAAAATAATTGAAGCTCAAAGACCCCTAAACAAACTGATGTTTTTTCATGAGGTTGATTCACTCTAAAATTTGTCATTCATTTATTGGAAGAATGATTTTTCTTTTAACACTTTTGACGCATGCACACACACACACATCTCCTTTTACAAAATTTTATGCTTATAAAAACTCATAAAAAAAATCTGGCTGAAAGCCCATACATCTCAAAAGAACTAACACCTTGAAAAATGCCTGTAAAGATCAGCTCCTCTCCACTCTCAATTCCCTGAGCACTGTTGGGATAGGAATTTCGCTTCTCTTTAATCCACCCTTGACCTCGTGCTAGAGTTCTTCAGACTTATCTAGAATTCAAGAGTTAAGGAAAATCTTCTTTGTGCTTTTTCTCTCTTTTGTAGTTTTGTCTCTGGGTCTTGATTTATTTTTTGGTGAATGTAAAGCAAAAATGTAACAAAACCCCACAAACATTACTCAAACACAACCCAAGTCTCTTGAAAGAGTATTGATGGCTAAATTCATCATTTTATACTATGATAGTTAGTATGTACAATTGAAAAAAATTAAGCATTATAATATGGCTATTCAACTATGAATTTAGTTTTTGCTTTATTTATCAAAATAAAATGACTGATATATCCATTCCAGTTTACTTGTAGTTTGTAACAAACTAACATCTAAATAATTATTTTCCATTTTTAGAATTCCCCAGTTTGTGTTTTCTTTATTGCTCCTATTTCCATTTTGAGTTCTTTAACAGTTTTAAGCATTTTTTTCACTTGTTTGACTGTTTTTATTGAATTTCTTGGGTTTCTTTGAGGGATTTATTTGTTCCCTTCAATTGTTAGCGTCTTTCTGGATTTTTAAACGAGATTTATTAACTTCCTCTTTAAGGACCTTTATCATCTTTATAAAGTTGGTTTTAAGGTTGTTTCCTTGGGCTATGGCTGTGTTGGGACATTCAGAGCTTGCTGTAGCAGGGTAATTGGGCTCTGGTGGTGACATTTGCCCTGGGTGTTCCTGACTGTGCTCTTACACTGGCATCTAGGCATCTGGGTTTGGGGTGAGTAAGTCTAGGAGGTGATTTCTGAGTTTGTCTTTGTTTGATGGATGCTTTTTTCCCCTTTGGTTTGGTTTCTGTTTCCTCTTTGATCTTTTAATCTTTTTGGCCTAGATTTCTAGATGTCTATGACTTCTGGTCCAGCAGGGAATCTCTGCCCAAGTTGGGGAATGGGATACAGTGATGGGGAAGGTAGTAGGCACTGGGGCTAGTGTGTGGCCTACACTGAGAGAGTGGATAAGATCCAAGGGTAGGCTACCTATCTGCTCCAAAGTCTTCCACACTCCTGTAAAAATCACAGCCATGTTCTGTATCTTGTTCTCTGGCAGTAATTTCTACATTAGTGTCTTCTTTGGTTGCTATAACAAAACAACATGACCAGAAACAGCTTGCAGAAGAATTTTTTTTTTTTTTTTTTTTTTTTTTTTTTTTTTTTTTTGCCTTTTGCTTCTAGAGGAAGAGTCCATAAATTGGGGAAGGCATGGCAGCAGGTGGTCAGAATAGGAAGCTGTTGGAACCCACCTCTCTTCCCACACCGGATCAGAGTACAAACTAGAAGTTGGGTAAGGCTATGAACTGCCATAGTCTGCCCTCAGTGATGCACTTCCTCCAGCAGATGTTGAGTATTTTTGCATCAGTGTTCATGAGGGAGGTTGGTCTGTAATTCTTTTTCTTGCTTGAGTCTTTGTGTGGTTCTGGTATCAGAATAACTGTAGCCTCATAAAAATTTTGACACTGTTCCTTCTGTTTCTATTATGTGGAACACTCTGATGAGTATAGGTATTAGCTCTTCTCTGAAGTTCTGGTAGAATTCTGCACTGCACTGAATCCATCTTGTCCTGGGCTTTTCTTTTTTTGGGGGGGGGGGGTGGAGGCTTTTGATGACTGCTTCTATTTCCTTGCAAGTTATAGGTCTATTTAAATTGTTTACCTGGTCCTGATTTAATTTTGGTATTCATTATCTACCTAGAAAATTGTCCGTTTCTTTAACATTTTCCAATTTTGTGTAGTACAGGTGTTGGTAGTATGACCTAATGATTCTCTGGATTTCCTTGGTGTCTGTTGTTATGTCTCCCATTTTATTTTTGATTTTGATAATTTGGATGTTTTCTCTCTGACTTTTGATTAGTTTATATAAGGCTTTGTCTATTTTGTTGATTTTCTCAAAGAATCAGCTCTTTATTTTATTTATTTGTTGTGTTGTTTTCTTTGTTTCTATTTTATTTATTTCATCCCTCAATTTGATGATTTCCTGCCATCTGCTCCTCCTGAGTCTGCTTCTTTTTGTTCTAGATATTTCAGGTGTGTTGTTAAGTCTCTAATGTGAGACTTTATGTGGGCACTTAGTGCTATGAACTTTCCTCATGTCCTATAGTTTTGGGTATGTTGTGCCTTCATTTTCATTGGATCCTAGGACGTCTTTAATTTCTTTATTTCTTCCTTGACCCAGGGGTGGTTCAATTGAGCACGGTTCAATTTCCATGAGTTTGTAGGTTTTTCGGCTGTTAATTTCTAACTTTAAACCATGGTGACCTGATAAGATACAGGTGGTTATTCCATTTTTTTTAAGTGTCTGTGAGCTTTGATTTGTTACTGAGTATGTGGTCAATTTTAGAGAAGGTTCCATGAGGTACTGAGAAGATATACTCCTTTGTGTTTGGGTGAAATGTTCTCTAGATGTCTGCTAAGTCCATTTCAGTCATGACATCTGTACATTCTCTTACTCTTCTGTTAAGTTTCTGTCTGGTTGACCTGTCCATTGGGGAGAATGGGGTGTTAAAGTTTCCTAATATTAGTGTATGGGGTTTGTTGTGTGATTTACACTTTATTAATGTTCCTTTTACATATGAGGGTGCTCTTGTATTTGGGGCATAAATCTTCAGGATTGAGATTTTGTCTTGATGGATTGTTCCTTTTATGAATATAATGTGTACTTCTCCATCTCTTCTGACTGATTTTAGTTTGAAGTCTATTTTGTTGGATATTAGAATAGCTACACCTGATTGTTTCTTAGGTCCATTTGACTGGAAAATCTTTTCCCAACACTTTACGCTGAGTTAATGTCTGTCTTTGAGGTTGAGGTGTGTTACTTGTATACAACAGAAGGATGAATCCTGCTTTTATATCCATTCTCTTAGCCTGTGTCTTTTTATAGGTGAATTGAGTCCATTGATACTAAGAGATATTAGTGACCAGTGATTGTTAATTACTGCTATTTTTCAGTGAGTGTTTGTGGGTTTCCCTTCTTTGGGGTTTGCTGGTGTTAGATTATCTGTTGCCTTTTAGCTTTCTTGGATTGGAGTTTTACTTCTAGTACTTTCTGTAGGGCTGGATTTGTGGATAGGTATTGTTTGAATCTGGTTTTGTCATGGAATATCTTGTTTTCTCCACCGATGGTGATTGAAAGCTTTGCTGGGTATAGTAGTCTGGGCTTGCAACTGTGGTCTCTTTGTGTCTGCAGCATATCTCTCCAGGGACTTCTGGCTTTCATGGTTTCTATTGAGAAGTCGGGTAGGTCTGCCTTTATACGTTACTTGACCTTTTTCCCTTGCAGCTCTTAATATTCTCTCTTTATTCTGTATGTTTTGCATTTTGATTATTATATGGCGAGAGAACTTTTTTTTTTGTTCCAGTACATTTGGTGTTCTGTAATCTTCTTGTACCTTAATAGGGATATTCTTCTTTGGATTGGGAAAGTTTTCTTTTATGACTTTGTTAAATATATTTTCTGTTCCTTTGAGCTGGATTTCTTCTCCTTCTATCCCTATTATTCTTAGATTTGGTCTTTTCATGATATTCCAGATTTCCTGAATGTTTTGTCTTAAGGATTTGTTGGATTTAATGTTTTCTTTGACCTATGAATCTATTTCCTCTATAGTATTGTAGAAGCTAACTAGATTTGGAAAATAACCAGGCTGCATTAAAGATAAACAATTATATTTTTATTTATTATAAGTGTAGTGATAGGAGTGGCGGGGCTGCGTCCCCGGCACCTGGCCGCCCGCATGGCTAGCTTATGCCCAGAAATAATTACACGGAAACTGTATTTTTTTAAACACTGCTTGGCCCATTAGTTCCAGCCTCTTATTGGCTAGCTCTTACATATTGATCTAACCCATTTCTAATAATCTGTGTAGCCCACGAGGTGGCTTACCAGGGAAGAGCTTAACCTGCAGCTGTGTTGGGTGGGAGAATCATGGCGACTCCTGACTTGGCTTCTTTCTCCCAGCATTCTGTTCTGTTTACTCTGCCTATCTAAATTCTACCCTATCAGAGGGCCAAGCAGTTTTCTTTATTATTTAACCAATGAAAGCAACAGATAAGATACAACACCCACCTCCATCATATAAGAGGAAAACTCAGTCAGCCAGAATGAGAAGTCCAAACTCAGGTATGTGGCAGGGGAAACACACACACACACACACACACACACACACACACACACACACACAGAGAGAGAGAGAGAGAGAGAGAGAGAGAGAGAGAGAGAGAGAGAGCTGGGGCCATGCACCCGTTTTTCTCTGAGTCCCAGAAAGTCACGTGCTAACTTGATCCCACCTCTTAAATGTTAATAAGGCTTCCCCATCTTCAACATCTGAGACTCTCATCTTCTGTATTCTGTTGATTAGGCTTGCCTCTGTAGTTCCTGTTCATTTATGCAGATTTTTCCATTTTCAGAATTCCCTCAGTTTGTTTTATTTATTGCCACTATTTCAGTCTTCAAGTCTTGAACTGTTTGAATTGTTTGCTTCACCTGTTTGATTGTGTTCTTCTTGGTTTTCTTTAAGAGATTTATTGGTTTTTTTTTTCATTTTTTTTGTCTTTTTCTACATTTCTTTAAGGGAAGTTTTTATTTCCCCTTTAAAGATCTCCATCATTCCAATAAAGTTACATTTAAAATAGTTTTCTTCTGTTTCTTCTGGGTTAGGATGATCAAGTTTTCCTGTTGTATGACCACTAGGTTCTGGGGTTACCATGTTGCTTTTTAGGTTGTTGAATGAATTCTTGCATTGGCACCTACCCATCTCTTCCTCCAATTGGTGCTGTCAGTGTTTTTGTCTCTTGGTCCAATCCTTGTAGTTGCTGTCTGTGTCTTTGGGAATTGTTTTTGGTCTGCTGTATATGTCACTGGGAGCTGCTAATATCTCCCTTGGTCTGCTCTCTTGGTCCTCTCTGTGCAACCACAGCCTGTGCTGCAGAGTTCCTCTGAGGTAGCAGGGGATAAAAGGGTTTGTTGATGAACTTGTTGCGGGACTTGAAACTTGCAGGGTCCTATCAGTAGGGTCCTTAATTACTTCTTTAAAAGTCCTGTCTCTAAATGTAATCACACTCTGAGGTCTCCAGCACTGGGGCCTCAGCATATGGATTTTGAGGGGATTTATTTAAGTTTACAGACTATGTCTTTATGTTCATAACTGTTCATCTTTCTTTCCTTTCACTCTTCAAAATCCTTCTCTTTTTTCATTATTTGAATAATAAAAACACACTTCTATTTTAATCATCTAGGAAGAAGTAAATACTACAGTACTCTTGTGATTATAAAAAATATACAGTAAATGTGGATGCCAACATTATTATCAATGCACAGTGCTACAGGTACACAATATTGATGGGTTTATCATTATTATCTTTTGTGTGTGAACATAGAGACTCTTATTTGAAGCAGCCCAAAGACATAAAGATACCAAAACAAAATGTAAATCATCTAGCTAGCTTATTCTTCAGCTCTAAACAGTGAGTGATAATAATATAAAACAATCCAAGACACAATGAGAGAATAATAATGCTTAATTATGCATGTCTGGAATTGCTTGATTTGTTTTCTGGGGGAGAGCAGAAATTCCAGCTATAAGCACATAATTGCCAATCTTATCTTTACCTCTGACTGGGCCACATCTGCAGAGGATTTGACTAGCAGAATCTGGGACTTAGGGGAGCTCTGATGCCATTAACTGTTCCTCTTTTCCAGGCACCAAGTAAATTCTTCTCACGTACAGTTCACAGTTCCTATTTTGCTGTGCAAATGGCATGGTCATCTGCTTGAAACTTTTAAAAAAGCATCCAAAAGAACATTGGTCCTATGTGGCTCCCTGAATTTGGTCAGGGTCCATCTGGCATGAAATGCGAATGAATAGATTTCCACATATTGACTATAATATTCGCAAAAGCCAACCTGTAGGTGATTTTACTATCTGCAGATGGGAAATTTGACTATTGCCACCTGTTCTTATCTGCAGCACAATTCTTATGAAATATATTACTGAATACTTGAGCCTTGAAAAATTTACTGTTTTTTCTTTAATTTACCATTATTTTTGTTATAATAGAAACAATTCATTTATAATATACAAAAAGTATTTTCTAATTTAAGCCATTATTAGACACAATTTAGTAGTTTATCTTAAAGTAGTTATAGGAAAGTAACACCAGTGAGGTGGTGATGTGGGAGCTCTTCAGTTTTCTCTCTGTCCCACAGAAAATTAGCTAGCAAATTTCCATGGGAAAAATAACATTCTAATTATCTTAGAATTTGGGAACAAGGTTGTGTAACCCCCTTCGACTGCAGACTTGAGAGAAGTCATCACCCATAAGATGATTAGTTCTATTTCTCTCCCTTCCTCAGGCTGGCACTGGACCATACAGAATTCTAGATCTGGGGTTTCTATAATGGGAGGCTGATTTAGAGGCATTTGGAACCTCTGACATTTTGGAACCTCTTGAAAAGTTTTTCTGTCTAGTCCCTTTGGAAATGTTAAAGTAACAGATGTGCTATACAGTCCTGAGTCAGTAACAAAGACTGACAACAGCAGTCACAATCAATGGCATTTGGATCTTGGTATTGACTCTGCAGCCAAGTTAATAGAAGTAATTAATCATAAAGATGCAATAGCTACATTCTACTAGAGGAAACATAGTCCATGAGCTTTCTGGGATCTACTCACTAGCCTTCATTGCAAGATAGTTTAGTGACCTTGAAAAGCCTCCCGGGAAAAGTTACTGAAGGCCAATGATTACCTGTGGATGAAATCTTTGATCTAGTTAAACCCAGAGCTCAGTGGAAATTAACAAAGCATATTCCTTTGTATGCAAAGGACCTACCATGTATATGCCATGAGGCAAGTCTGATCCTACACCTGTTTGTAGAGTTCCTCTATTCCTGTCTGCCTTGTGTGACCAAGGAACGATCCCAGAGATCTCCCATAATCCTGAAGTCCAGTACTCCATCCAACTTAACTAGTTACACTATTGTTTATCCCAGAAAGGCAATTTAGAAGCTATTCCAATGGTCCTTTTCAAACGTGCATATGACTAGCTGTTTAGGACACATCAGAACACCCCAAATGGCCAATATAAACTAGAAGACTTGACATCAAAGTCTGCCCTTAAATGTTAACTAGGAGTCAGCCCTTCTACAAAGCTAGGCTATACCAAGTGGTAAAGTTTGCTTATCATAAAAGAGCACTTTCACAGTCTAAAAGAGGTTTTCATCTCCTCAAGCAGTCTGAACATCAAGACCAAAAAAGATGTCTTAGTTACCTTTCTCTTGCTCTGACAAAATACCGTGACCAAAGCACCTTAACAAAGAAAGTCTTCAGTTGGGTTTACAGCTTCAGAGAGTTAGAGTTCATGATGGCAGAGGAAAGGCATGGCAGCAGGAAGAGCTGAGCAATCACATGTTGACCCACAACACGAGGTGAGAGAGAGAGAGAGAGAGAGAGAGAGAGAGAGAGAGAGAGACGTAGACACATACACAAAGATGTCTCTTAAAACCTCAAAGCCCAGCCTTAGTGACACACATTTTCTAACAAAGCCAATCCTTCCCAAACAACTCCATCAACTCTGAACCAAAAATTTAAACACATGAGACTATGGGGCCATTCTCATTCACACCATCACAGTAATTAATGTAAGTTTCTCCCCACAGCATCTCCTTATTTTATTCTATTATTTTTTATGGACTGGGGAGTTAATGCACTAGGCCAGTGCTCTACCACTGATTTGTCCTGTTATCTCATGTAGTTGATGCTTATTTTCTTTAATTATTTTCAATTCTGCTGTGGGCGGGGTCATGCTTACTTTGAGATTGTGATTCACCACAAACAAAAAAATAAGTGAAAATTACATGACAGCTGATGCAGTTTGAAAATGTAAATGTCTTGTTAACTTCAAGGGGAGCTCTTTTGAGGACTTGAGGATTCCTTCCTCCCTCGTCATGGGAGTGCCTGTTTCCCTTCCATTTTTGTTGCTGAAAAGCAAGGGGAGAGATCAGCTGGGAGCTCTGGGCTAACTTTCTATTTCCTCTCACACAGTCCCTGGTAAACTCGCCTATCATTGGCAATCCAGGAGGACACATAGGCTTAGGAAGGTCTGGCATTTGGCTCAGATGCTCTTCCAGCAGCTTCGGCCCTTTGGCATGGGCACGAACCTTATAGCAGTTACATAACTGCAGTGCAAATTCCTGGCAGCTGAAACTGCCCTTTGGTGGACTTTCACAAGCACTGTGGTGAGTTCTCTCCGCATGGCATCTTCCACTGCGGATTGCACATGACCCCATCGCCAAGTCATATGGTACAGTTTCTGAACTGATTAGTCACGGAGGAAAGCTCCACAGTCCTTGTTAGGAATCACAAACGTGGTTTCTTGCCCAGGGACAGCTTTCTTTGTGAGGTAAGGAAGGTATGTCATTATGTCACACTGAAATTGGGAGGTGCCTGGTGATGGAAAGGCTTGTTATGGGCTACTTCCTTGCAGCATTCGTTATTTCTTACTTGTGAGGATTAGAAGCCAAACATTAATTTAAGATGCAATCTATTAGTCACATGACCACTACAACATTTAAGGGAAGTCTATCTTTAACCCCTTACATCAGAGCAATATTTAAAATGAAAGGCGGGGATTTAGAAATATATAAGACATTTATATTTATTTACAATTATTTTACCATGAGGCTCGTTTTTTATTGGTAAAGATCTGGCAGGCAGGAATATTTCTCCTTTGGGGGCTACACAGTGTATCCCTGACTTTGCCTTTTTTCCCTCCTTTATCTCTGGAATTCCCACCTTGCTCTATTCTGCACTGCCTTAGGCCCAAAAAGAGCATCTTTATTAACCAATGATAATAAAACATATTCACAGCATACAGAGGAGAGTCCTAAATCAAGTAGGGACATTCATACAAAGCTGTTTTGGGTGCTCCAGTGGGAAACTATATGTTAAATGGTCTTTTATAACTATTTGTTATTTGATGAACTATTAATATAAATAATGGTAACTATATATTAACACTTATATGTAAGCATTACTATAAAGAATAATTTTTAAACAATCACTAGAACAGACTTATAATATATATCTAATAAGGTAAGATGCATTGTCTTAAATAAAATCTTGTAATAATTATTGGCTTTATAATAATAATTTCAGATGACTTTGAAAGTGATTTACATGAGAATATCATGGACTTATATGCACCATTAATGCTACATGTTGACGGTCACTTAACTATGCTCCAAACAAACACAAAAAAAGCCCACCTAACTTGAAACAATTCCATGAATCTTGAGTAATATCAACCATGCCACACAAATGAGCAAGTGACAATTACATATAGAGTGTTCATTGCCAGCGCTTATGTTCTCAGTAAATCATAAACAAAGGTGACTACCCATCTGCAAAGCCACCTGCAGCTGTGACTTCCATTGTTTATCTTTGAAAAGGAAATTAGAGCAACTAGAAAAATTCTTTGGCTCATTCTCTGTATCAGCTTGATAAGGTATCAAAAACATCACAAGGGGCTGGAGAAATGATTCAGTACGTACAGAGTTTGCTTCAGGCTTGAGAATCAATATTCCACACGGGAGGGATAGATGAGAGGAAGGATGAGAAGAAAAGAAGTGAGAAAAACGTCTAGAGTTAATGGTTATAAGACAGCATTTTCCCTCACTCCCGTAAGATCAAAGATGCTCCTCTGTCTCTTCTGTGAGCCGCCTGCCCACTTGTCTTCTGACATCAGCATAGAAGGAGAGGAAGAAAGTGTAAGATTGCTCAAGATGTCTTTAATCTCCATTGCTGGAGGTGCTGCGCCTCGCTTCTATCAGATATCCCGCTGGCTGGAACTTAGTCATTAGCTCCACATTCCTGGAAGGATGCTAGGAATTTGATTTTTGTCTAGCAGAAGACAGCAAGAGAACCCAAACCTGTGGTTGAACCTATTAAAATCTCAGATGGGCATATTCTTCCTGGACTCTCTCTCTTCCTCTGTCTTGCCCTCTCCCTCCCTATTCATCTCCTTCTGGCTTTACCCCCTCCCCTCTCTTTCTTTCTCTTTTCATCTTTTTGAGACAAGGTTTTACCATGTAGTTCTAGTTGACCCAGAACTGTAAATCTTCTTCCTCAGTCTCCTGAATGCTAGGATTACAGGTATATGCCATTCTTCCATTCTTCACTAACTTTGTATAACAAATTCTCACCCTCCTCTCTCTCTCTCTCTCTCTCTCTCTCTCTCTCTCTCTCTCTCTCTCTCTCTGTGTGTGTGTGTGTGTATGTTTCTCTCTCACACACAGTGTAGGGGTATACCATTCAGTGTATTTGTGCAACTGTTCAATGCCATCACATGAGATAAAATTATTTTGCAATAGTGTTAGCCATACATTCTGCCTACTTATATGGCAATTTGGTGTTTTCTGTCATTCTAACTGATCTATTAATTAAATTATGCTTTCTGTTAAATATCAGGTTTTTTCAATAAGCTGTTGCAAATATTGAACTGCATTCAATGCTCAGCTGAACTCAAGGGTAAGTACTACAAAAATCTATGCCCTGGGTTATGACTTAAAGATAAATTAATATCACTAGCAAGAGTGACATACGTTCATGTGCAGCTAGTGAGAATGGCACACTTTCCTGCTGGCTTACTAACTCTAACAGCGGTCCCTCCCCTATGTCCAGGGTAGAGCTATGCTTTCCCTATCAGCTCTCTTCCACTCATGGGCTTATGACAGGCAATTTCCAGTCATTTGATATTTAGGCTTGCTAAATACAGTCCTATCAGTGGGTATGGTAATTGTCATCTGGAATAAAATGTGAATTTTAACTGTGGTATTCTTTATTGGCAAATATCAATTACTTTAAGCTGTCAAATCTAGATTCGCTTGTAGATGGAACCTTAGAACAGCCTCTGTCCGATTGACCCACGGCCATGTCTCTGGGAGCGCGTTTCAAATTGCTGATTGATGTAGAGAACTCCAGCTCCCTGTGAGCAGTGCCATCCTTACATAAGTAGGCCTGTGCTGTATAAGAGGCAGCTCAGCAAGCAAGAGAGAGCAAAAACAGTAAAAAGCATCCTTCTGGGTTTCTGACTCAAGCGCCTGCCTTGAGAGCCTGTCTTGGCTTTCTTCAATCTGCACTGAAACCTAGTAGATGAAATAGACTTTTCCCCCTAAGTTGCTTTCAGTCATGGAGTTTGTTTTAACAACTAAAGAGCAAGCCAGAATATCAGTTAATACATATAAGGGCATTTGTGAACAATTTATGTCCTTCTGCCTAACTTATATTTTTCTGCCCAACTTATATTCTTACTTTCTTATGTCTAACGTATAGCATAGCCAGCATGGGTAGTTACAAGTCTGAAATCTCTTACTAAAATACTCCTAGGGAGAAATGGGATTGGGAATCCAGAATTCTGATTATGTAGGAGGTCATGGCTAGGACTTTTCCAATTCTATGGATATATTCTATATGATTCTGTCATATTTACTGGACTTTTGCTCAAGTATCAAGCTCCAGGAGCTGGGGAGTATTGCTAAATACAAGTATTTCTATGAATGTTGGCAAGGAGAAACTGTTGTTTGAGGAATAAATTGGTGGTTGTGTGAACCAATTATGCTGTGAACACTTTATCAAAAAGAACAATTTACCTTTTGTGAACTGCTCCTGTGTTGGTGCCATTTTGTAACCCCAGAACACCACTAATGCAGCGTGAGGTTCTGTCCAGCTAGCTCCACAACCCGAGGTGAAGGAGACGCATAATAACACTGTGACAGTGAAAATCCTCCACGCTATTTTTCTTGTGAAGTTTCGTGCAGTAGGTAGACCTAGCATACACCACATGGGCCTCATTATTTATCTGAATGATGTCCAAAGTGGCCACGGTGGTTTTCCAGGTTCCTGTTCCAAAGGCTGCGAGTACCCTCTCTGTATTCTCTGCTTCTTCATGCATGCACGCAAGTTTTGACAGGCATCCCGGGGATCACGGAGGCAGCAGATGGTCCGTGCTCAGTTCCCTCAAGCATAAAACAAAATTTTTAGACTTGTTGTCAAGACCTTAAACTGAACATTGCTCTGATTATTTTCATCCTCTGTACAACTAAAATAAAACTATTTCTATAAAAGAATTTAGAGAAAAAAATGCTCAATTATAAGAGCGAGGTTTAAGTGAAAGTAGATATTATATAAAAGTTGTTTCCCTGGTTGTCATAGATGTTAAGTTTTTCCATTACCATTGGTAACATTAGTGAGTATTTAGGTTGTATATTTTTATTCAAACAACTAAATAAATATATTAATTTTTTTAACTAAATAAAATAATAAAGCTGGCATGATTAACTTTAATTGTCACCTTGTCATAATCTAGAAAGTCTTGGAAAAAGAGTCTCAATGAGGGACGTCGGTTCTCTTGTGGGCATATTGGTGAGGGAATGTCTTAATTAACTGATATTGAGAGACACAGTCCAGTGTAGGTGGCACCAATCCCTAGGCAGGAGCTTTGAACTGCATTAGAGTGGAATGTAAGCAAGCAAGGAAGCAAACACACACAGACACACACATTTCTCTCTGCTCTTAACCATGGACAGTGCACACAGGTACACACATTTCTCTCTACTCTTAACCATGGACAGTGCACACGGGCGTGCTCATTTCTCTCTACTCTTAACCATGGACAGTGCACACAGGTACACGCATTTCTCTCTGCTCTTAACCATGGACAGTGCACACAGGTACACGTATTTCTCTCTACTCTTAACCATGGACAGTGCACACAGGTACACGCGTTTCTCTCTACTCTTAACCATGGACAGGATGTGACCAGCTGCTTCAAGCCCCTGCCAGCCTGACTCTTGTGGTGGATTGTAACCTGGAATTCTGAGTCAAATAACCCCCCTTTCCTCTTTTTATCATGGCATCTAATACAGCAACAGAGATGAATCTAGGACAATATTGAAGAATATTTGCATTTTAATCGAAATGTCACACAATTCATAGTGATAACAACTACAGAAATTCAAGCTGAGCTAAATCCACAGTATATCAAGTTACTATTTCATCTGCTTTCACAAAATAGGGTTCCCAGTGTCACACAGATCTGTTATGAGAGTTGCTTCTACCCAGATAGGGAATTTGGCATGTGGAAGGTGGAGTATTAAAGTTATAGATGCTTGAGAAGTTTTACATTCAAAGGAAACAGCCCACAAAGCTTTGACAGAGGTAAATAAATCTACCAGGATTAATCGGATTCCTTAATTTGAATTTTGTACTTTGTTTTCAGTTTTAACTTTTTACTCTTTCAAGGTAAGGCTTTAAAATAACGTAAAGGAGTTATGAATTTAAGTCCGGCCAAGAAGTTGGATCCAGGGGGAAAGGGAGTAGTGAGCAAATGTTGAACGGCTGAGAGGAAGCGTGTGATGTGCTGGGGACCAGCGAGCAGGCGTCTTCCCACTGCTTTGTGCATCTTATTCCTGCCCCCAGCTAAAACAGAACATGTCTGGCAAAGGGTTTGCTTTTCTTAGTCACCACACACGTTTTTCATATTGACAGGTGCAAATGAGCGCATTAGGGAGGCTGGCTTCACCATTCCTCACTAGGCACTTTGTATTAACAAGTATCATTTCAAACTTTCAATCTCACGGACACGGACCTGACGATTAATAAGGATAGTTCAGACAAAATACGGTGAACGGCCGTTAGGTCAGTTAAATAAGAAGGATCAAGAGTAAATGGAAGTATAATTGTCTTCCTAATACCGAGTATTTAACTTCTAACAGCTCCGTTTTCCATTTCCCTCTTGTCTTTGTTCATTTCTCACTAGATTTAGTGAGCGCTGAATTGGATATTATCTAGATCCATACGGCACAAAATCTGAGCCTAAATATAACTTAAATTGGAATTATTCGAAACAACGTTTTAGTTTTTCAGTGGTATTAGACTTATTTCAGGTGTGCATTAATCACAGGCACCAATGGGCAGTTCAACATGAGCCTTTCCTCTAGTGTGGAAGGTTCTAAAGGCAACAGGGGTCTGGATGCTGCTCTCCACCAGGGGTTACGTCACTTCTTCACAGTGGACTCAGTAGCCTCGCCAAGCTCTGTCAGACTCTACCACTGACCTATCTATCGCCAGTCTCATGGAGTTGGCCAACCGCCTTGACTCTGTGGTCCAGGCAGAACTTGACTTACAGTCTTTTTGCCTCGGCCTCCTCGGAAGCTGGGATTTTGTGTCATTAGACCCAGGTCCATTACAAATCTTAAGAATCTACCTGCCAACACTGCATTCAGGCTTCTTCGGTTACACTTTTCGTCTGTTTAGATGTCCGCTCCAGTGCTTTCCCTGTGGCTCTTCTTGCAAAGCCTTCTGGGAAGAGGCTACCAACTCAGGGAACTCCGACTTCCTTTTTCCTGTCTACCTATGAATTCCTCTAACTCTTCCTCGATGGTTTTGTTCTCGTGATGTAGGATGAGTGTCTTAAAGCATGAACTCACCACTATCTTGACTGGAATTTGATTATCTCTTCTTGTATCTCCTCTGTTTTTAAATTTTGACAAGTCTTGGGTCCTAGGTGGCATCCTAGCTCCCTTCTGTGCAGAAACCTTGGGTCCTGCACTTTGGAGCTTTGCACATGCTTGTGTGAATTCTCTGTGCCATGTCTGTGTATCCCAGTGGGACAGGAAGTGGAAGGTGTCTTTGACACAGGCTTTTTCTTTTTCTTCGGGTAGGTTTTAACTCAGGAATTAGGGTGCTGGCTGCTCACAGACATACAAAATTTCCACTTTTTCAGTGACTTATGGCTTTCTTTGGTGCCTGAATACATTATGTGCAGATATACACACAAACGGACAAATAAAATAATAAAAATTGTTATACATAGATGTAAATGAGGCTAGTTTTACAATAAAATGTTTCTCTGTGTAAACTAATTCATGCTTGGGTGTATCTTAATGGTAGAATGCTTTCCTTATGTGCACACGTATCAGAATTTGCTACTGAGCACTGAAAAAAAAAGGATTATTTCAAGAATAGCCATATTGAAAAAGTAGCCATATTGTAGAAGTTCGGTCAAATTTTAAAACATACAAATGGCATCCATTGTATGTTTTAGTAAAAATAATAAAGCAGCTAGCCTTGGTTTGAAGTATAAGATATATAACAGACTATAAATAAAAACTTTTAATACACATTTGAGAAAATGAAGTCTCGTATTTCTTGTGTTCTGTCTCATGTCTTAGTCCACTTCTCATCATGATAATGGATTTTTTGGGACAATATAACGATTAAGAAAGGAAGTGTATTTAGCTGCCAGTTTTGGTAGTTCAAAATTGTAGCATCTACATTGGCTCAGTTCTGATGAGGGCAGACTCAACTATGTCTGTAACACCTGGTCAGTAACACCTGCAGGAGTGTAAGCAACAGCAGGCGATCTCATCATGATGCTGCAGGAATCCAGAGAGATCTAGGTTGAGCTGGACTCAAGATTTCATAACCAACATCCCAAAAGAATTATTAAATGATTTCAAGAGAACTCAGTTTATTCCTCATCACCCTCTCTCAATACTGCCACTCTTGGGCCTAGGTTCCAAAGATGATACTTTGGAGACAAAAACTCAAATATTCAAAGTATGGCACACAGCTTAAAACAGACAAACTGAGTTCCGAGTTTCATAGAATTAGAAATAATGATGGGTGCTAGTTACAAAAATAGCAATGCTGCTTTCCTCGTTATGAAAATTATGTTCAAGCTATGTCTATGCATTCTTTGACATTTAATACTCAGAGAAGATATTTATGTCATTTTATGCCTTCCTTTCTTCTAACTTCCTCATTCCCCCAAACTCCCTCACAAATTCATGACCTCTTTCTCTTTGATTATTATTGCTTCATATACACATCAAACCAATGAGTCCATTCAGTATTATCCTTATGTATAAGAATTTACGATTATCATCTGGGGTTGGGTAACCTATCAAGGGTCAAAGTAATCCCTCTCCACATCCTCCCCCCCCCACATGAGAGTCTCTCCCCAACCTTCAGTTGCTGTAACTGTTCATCTGTACATGTGGTTTGTGAGATTTCCAGATTTCTTCCATCCATGTTGGTGTGTAGACTAGTATTGTCATTATACAGGTCTAGTATTGGAAGGCAGATTGTTGAGATTTTATTGGTGGAGGTTTCCTACTATTTCACAGTAAGCATCTGGTCTTCTGGGTCTTTCTTTGCCCTTTCTTCCAGGATGCTCCCTGAGCCTTGGTTGTAGGGGTTTCATTGTAGATGTACTAGTTGTAGTTGGACATAACATGAACATTTATTCTTGACATTTTGATAGTTATGGGTCTCTGTAATAGTCTCCACAATGATATAATCTCCTTTTAGCAAATGACAAAATAAGCTAAAAAACAAATTTTATCTTACTGTGAAATTTATATGAGTTTCCAGCACCAGAGTCTCAATACATTAGTTGGTTCTGACTTCAATAACTATATTCTTTTTTCTATGCTGTCTGCTTTGCTGACTCTTAAGGGTTAGATGCTGAATCTATTAATACATGGCAAATAGTATATGCATCATAAAAAAAGTTATTTTGGAAAGAAAAACTGTGAGTATCTTACTGGAGATTTCTGTGATAATGGTCCAACATAGATCATTGGGTAGCGTTTTTTGTTATGAAAAGGTAGGTGTTCTGGAATGATCCAAAGCAGTAGAGAAAAGAACTGCATTAATTCAGCAATGATGTATGTAACTTCATGGACAAAATCACAGTACGCGTGTCAACTGCTGCCAAACAGCCTCATGCAGTACTTGGCTAAGTAAGAAAGTATTAACTAAAAGTAGTGGGGAAATAAAATGTCAACCACTCGATAATATGATAGGAATAGAAGTGACTTTGATTTTGATTTTGATAATGAGTCTGAAGCATGAATCTATTGAACAGAGAAATACTTTAGCAAAGGATAAATACCAATTGAGTGGCAAAGATAATAATGAAACTGTTTAAAACTAATCTGACAGTGGTTCTCTAAGAAACTATTCATTTTTCAAGAATGAAAAAAAATCTTTGTGATGGTCTAGAAGTGTATTTGATGTCTAGGCATTTCTCAGATAGTGCATGTCTCCCTGAGTAGCAAAAGAATCTGTGCTAATCTTACATTTTTATCAGCTCATAGGGTTTTGTATTAAATGATTTAGTATTCTTCCTTCTCCTCCCTAGAGTGATAGGAAAGCTGAAAGGATAATATAAACTCTACCATCTTATCTTATACTGAGGGAACTTAACTCCAGATTAATTAAAATGGCACATCAAAAGAAAAAGTAATTATATGACATGTCATAGCTATGTTCCTAGTAGCTCCTCAGCAAAGCAAAATTAAATAAAGATATTGGAATTCTAATTACTTAGACCTCTAAGAGAAAGGGCAGAGTTTAAAAACCATGGAGTGACATAAATATTTCATTCTAACAATGCTTATTCTTCTTTTTTGACACATTCTCAATGAATCAAGAAAGCATTTGAAGTTCTGTTTCACCCGTATTTATTCGTTCCTTATTTCTTTTATATAAAAGATCCAAGAAAGACAGAAAAGTTTACATAGCAAGTGTTATTGACATGGTTCAAACTTTTCTTCATCAATTGGCTAGAATCATTCTCAAGAGATGTTTTATTTGTTCTACTCTAAAAGACTAAAGCTATTTATCTACTAGGGGGAGCCAGCGTAATTTGGTAATATGGGGGAAGATAGTGGATTAGCTGGAGGTAAAACACAAGGTGTTTTAAACAGAGAGAACTGAGAAAGTTTCTAGAGAGGTTGCATTGCTGAGTGAGTCTTTAGAGGAATAACTGCAATAGATTTTAAAATGGGTTTTCCTGGTGTTATTTTTCAGTAATGTTTTGGGGTCAAACTTTTCATTTAATCTTTTTTTCCAAATGATTCTAGATTATTGCACATTGACATTTAAACCTCATCATTCTCTCTCTCTCTCTCTCTCTTTCTCTCTCTCTCTCTCTCTCACACACACACACACACACACACACACACACACACACACACAAACCCATCCAAAACTTTGTATTTAAAAGTACATTGTATGATAGGTGCATCTATAATCTCTAATGAATACATTATTCTGTGGATTTTCTCAAGTCATAGAGAGGATGAACTCTAATAGAAAAGCTACATGAATGTCTCAGAAAGACAATAACATATTTTCTCATATGCAGATCTTAGTACACACACACAAACACCCTCACATGGGGGTGATTATGAGTATAGTTCATAATATGTAAGAGAAGCTTTAAGTAAACAGAATGGTAAGAGAAATAGAAAGCGTGACCTGACAGTGGGGAGGAGGCACTGGAGATGGAACTCATAACTGGGGTCAGGGAGCAATGGGCTAAAGAGAGAAGCAAAGAAGGGAAGTCAATCTAACTCATGTTGTGCATGAAACGGCGACGGGAAAACTTGTTACCTGCATGTTAATTAAAAATTTTTAAAGAAATTAAAAAAAACATGTAGAATCCACTTAGATTGCTATTAATCAGGGAGTGGTTAAAGAAAATGTGGTACATAGTTACCTAATGGGGTTTTATTTTGCTTATGAAAGAAGAACAAATTTATGTTATTTAGGAAAATGGATGAAACTGCAGAATATTATGATAAAAAATAAACAAGACTCACAAAAACAAATAATTGCACAAATGATTTTCTCAGGGAGGCAGTAATAAATTGAATACAACGTTTTGGCCATCACTTGGAACATTATGCTTTTGGACACCTGTGTCCCACATTTCAATTCTAATCTGGTGTTAATACTTCTGATAATGAGGGTTGACAATGTAGCCTCGCCATGAGGAATCAGCATGTTTTTCAAAAAGCAGCTGCATGGGGGTTCTCATCCATGCAAACCAATAATGCCAGAGTTCCAGATCGAGAGCTGCATAGCAAGAGGAAGAAAGATGCTTTCTTTGTCAAGGTAAGGAAGCATGCTTTCAGAGCTGACAGGACATTGTGAGGACCCGATGCAGGAATGATGCTGGCTTCTGAAAGTGTTAAAATCAATAATTAAACATCAGTATAGAGATGAAATGTTTCTCCCTCCTGGTAGATTTTATGATAATCTTATTGAGTGTATCGTTATATTTAAAAAGTGAATGGCATAATCTTATCAAATTTGAGTTAGATGCAAGAATAAAAAAGTCAGTAAAAATTTCATCTTTTATATGAAAACGTCCACCGATGCTGCCCTTGTTCCAGTCTTGTTTATGAAACTGTTTCTAGGACAGACTCACAGCAGTCTCTGATGTTCTGGTTTGTACATTCTCACTCACCCCCCGATTCTGTGATGTTCCCTAAGCTATGCATGCAAGCACTGCAATGTAGATATATCCCTTGGGGCTGAGCTCTCCACGACTTGTGGCTTTGCATTCTTCAAATTATGTCTTCTGCGATGGTTTCCATGTGTTGTAAAGAGAGGTTTCTTTGATATGGGATCAATACTTATTCAGGTAAGGTGGATGTATATACATACTAAATATATATTACAATATACATGTGCCTATGTAACAACAATAAGCAAATAAAAAAGAGGCTATCAACTTGAGAGGGGGTATGGGAGACGTTCAAGGAAGGGTAGCTGGAAGGGAATGGAAAAAAGAAAAAGAGGGAAAGTGATATAATTTTACCTGAATTAGAATATATATATCATATTAAAAGAGAAGACTTGTACAGCCTAAAGTCCCCAGGGAAAAAAACAATCCTTCAACTTTTGACATAGTTTTTGCTGGAACACCAGCTACCTTATAAGTGCTCTGTATTAAAGTCTTATTAACCCTTCTGGCTTGGTCTGTACCGTGTTCTCTCATGTCTGCAGCTCCCTACTTTAAGTACTCTGGTGCATCAGGTGTGCCATCTACCTGTCAGGTCAAATATTTGCTGCTTCTCATAGTGTGCATGTGTGTTTCTTCCACCATCCTGGTCATTCTCTTCCATCTGCACGTTGTTTTATTTTGTATCACTGCAAGCATGCTGCATAGTCTGGCAAAAAAAGGGGGGGGGTACTGAGGAATGCTATTATTTTCCATAGACACAATCTTCACACTCTTGCAGTTAATTTGCCATTTTGAATAGACTGCATTCTCATTTACCTTAATCTAAATTCTTGATAGTAAATTATACAGATAGAATTATTAACTTTCAATTGCCCCTGCACAGAATTTTATACACAAGATGGCAGTCTCCTGCCAAGGAACAGGTGGTGTCTAGAGTGCCTTCCCCTCTGCCATTTGATGTATTATGAAATGCAACAATCTTGCTTAGATGAACTCACACAGCGGCATGAGAATGTACATTTACTGCATATGGATATTTGTGAACTTCAGAGTTAAGTATGATTGGTATTTAAATGTTATGTGAGTGGGCATTTCTTCCTTTCTCTCTTGGAGGATGAAAATGAGAGTCAGCTTTTGTATTTACAACATATTATTTCTTACACTTACATTGTATCTGGATTTGTCTTGTTTGTAGAGAAAATAATATCTTCAGCCATCACAAGAACGTGCTTATATCTTGCAACCAGTCTCTCCGGGCTCCTGTTGTGTAGCATAGCAACCAGAATCCTTAGCATCCCTGGGTCAGTTAGTTCATAAACTGTGGCTAACTTACAGATTGTATGGCAGGTGGGATTCAATATTACTCTATTATGCTAAGATTCTTTGTGTGTGTATGCACATCTATAAGGAGGTAATCTGTCTGTATTCCTCAGAAATATGAGCAGTTTGATTTTAACATTTTGCTTTCTCTTTATGTGTGGTTGGATAACAAGCTGGTCAGGACACAGAATTGAGTGCTGAATAGGTAAGGACACTATATATCATAAAAACAACAAAAAGCATGGAAAAATCAATTCTGCTCCAGTTGGATGTGGATATCTATTTAGAGTAGTTGACAATTAAATTTTACATAATCTGTCATCAAAATAGATTTTGTTAAAGTTAGGAATAAGACTTCACAATGAAAGTAATGAAGATTTGAAAGACAGCGAGAAGTTCAGATTTTGAAAGTGTGCTTCATATGAGGAATTTACAATAAAGAATGGCATAAATCTTTAACATTTATAGAAAATGATCAACCCACTATTTCATATACATAACCCATGATTTTTAAAGGGAGATTGTTATCATTTTGTTTTGTTCTTATCTGTGACTGGGACTGGACTTTGGGCGTTACACAAGCAAGAAAAATGATCTCTCGAGCTTCATTTACAGTACAGTAGTGTTAAACTTCTAACTAAAGTGGAATGTTCAAAATCTAAAACTAGAGACAATGGTATCTGTCATTACTACATTAATAAAATAAGTACAGATGAAAACTGTTCTGTAGATTAAAAATTTTAATGATTGACATCACACTATTTTATTTATTACATAGGGATGAAATAAAAACAGATTCTCTAAGTTTCAATAAAATATAACTATATTTAAAGTACATTGATATGCTGACATTTATGTTGAGGGTCTGATACCTTTGCAAGTGTAGGAGGATTTTAAAGGAGCTGAATGTTCTAGCTAATTGCCTTGGTGAGCTGTTCAAATTTGCTCTGTTTTTGACTGGTGTTAAATAAGCACCCCATGAAATGAAAGATCAACCAAAGATTCCATCTGATGTATTCACATACCCACTTTCATCTTCACTCTTAATATTAGCAGCCAACAAAGAAGAACAGAAAAGGAAATTAACTTATACAAACCTGTCTTCAGCTGTCTTTGAAAAGGTCAATACATTTAGTTCACACAGGATAATTAAAAACAATCCCTTACTAGCTTGATTTAAACCAAATTTACTGAGAAAAAAGAGTCCCCAATCTGGAGGTAGATGTACTCACCAATACCTACTATCAGATATTTAAGATTCACTTTTACAGTGTGTTCTATATAACAACATCAGAGAATTTTTTAAGAATCGTAAAACAAGTTAAATTAAATAAGCAATTATTACCATTTTCTCTTTTATTCCTATTTTCAGAAATGGGTTTTCATACTAACATTCAGCTTCAAAGAATCATTTCATTGAGATTAAGTTGTATTTCTGTTGCTCTACAGACTCGTAATTTTCATTATTGAATACAGCATGAAAATTATAAACTGATAGTTTAATACCTGGTATAGCAACTGTCTTACTATTACATTTCTTTTGAATCCCATAACCGACTGACATAAGTATAAGTAACATCATTCAAGCAAATCTTCAAGTAGTTGCTTTTCATCTGTTCTTTCTTTGTACAATTACTTGACAAATGGAATTCCATGTTTCTGATAGAACCAGAGACCTAAAAAGGGCCTGCATGTCAGCTTTGATATCTTGTTTAGTGGCTACTCTGTGGAGCCATCCAGACTATGGTGATACAGACATACGGTCTTCAAATAGCCAATGGCACTCTCTGGGTACTGTGGGTGAGAGTATCTCAGAAACGAATGCTCACTCAGCAGGGCAGTGTAGGTGCTGTAGTGACTTCATCATAGGTCACAGAAGAACTAGAGAAACACGAGACAAATTGCTGGCACACAGTTACAGACTTACAGATGATTGTGGATATCTTTCTATGGGGAATAAGAAAGGCTAGTGACGCAGACAATCACCTGACCTCTTGTCTACCAAAATGAGTGGAATGATGGAATCCCAGGAGGACGATTTTATGACCATGACACATTACTAAACATTAGGTCCTCTAGAGACAAAGAACCTTAGCTACATACAAAACCAAAGGTTTGTGAATCCACTCAGAAGTCAGGGAATACAGAATTTTGCATGAAGACTTTAGATCTTCCACATGCTATAAGATGTAAAGGAAGACAGTGGTCATTTCCAGCTTTGTTTTGTAGAAGCATAAAATATCAAGTGATTGTTGCTTGTTGCTTTTTATGCCAATAAAATTAAAGGATCAAAATCTAGAAACATTTACTGTTTTTATGGGAGATATGTTATACTCATTTATTTTTAACTAATATTTCAAACACACACAGTTGAAAAACACATTAATAAGGCTATCATGTAAATATTTTGTTATTTTCATATCAGTTGTCTCTGTGTATTAAAATAATTGATTATTATATCCTTAATAGCACTATGTTGTGCCCCTTATGCCTTTTGTTGCTCATGTGAGTTACAAGCAAGGTTGAAAGTCCCAATCAATTGGCATAGGCTGGGTGAGGGTAACTGGAGGTCTTCTGCTTGCATCATGATGAGTGTGGGCCTCTTGACAATGTTCAAAGGGCGAGGAGCAAAAATGGAGCCACTGTCATTAATTATAACTGGTCAGGCCTGTTTTAAAGGTGACCATGACCTTCCGTGTATGCGGTTTGAAGTTTAGTCTTAATTTAAAATATTCGTTCTAGTGAATAGTTGCTCTTTTTTGTTTGTTAAGTAGCAACTTTTGTACATTTAAACAATTTGGAGAACACAAACTTTTGTTTAATGACAATAAGATGAAACTGTTTTCATTATCTCAAGTAAGAAGTCTTTAGCTAACAAAGCATTTCCTTTCAAAATAGACAGTAATGCTTAATTTGAAGAAGGTTTTTTTCTTTTCAAGTTTTCTTTCTTTTCCTCTTCCTTGGACAAAGTCACATATGAGTCAGAATGTTCTCAAACTTAGCCTCTCAGTGAGGACTCTACTGCTGGATGAGCCATGCTCCACCCCTTAGACATTTTATCCCTTTAACTTTTTAAAACAATCTCTCTCTCTCTCTCTCTCTCTCTCTCTCTCTCTCTCTCTCTCTCTCTGTGTGTGTGTGTGTGTGTGTGTGTGCATGTGTACATGTGTATGCATGTGTGCACAGAGCACAGATGTAGTGGGCCACAGTGCTCTTGTGCAGGTCAGAGGACAACAGGGGAGAACTAGTTCTCTTTTTGCCATGTGTATCCTGTGATCGACCTCAGATTGCCAGGCTTGGTGGTTAGTGTTGCCTCTCACTGATGTTATAAAGTCTTAACTTTTAAGTGTGCGCTCTTTCTCTAGGGCATGAGGTAGGGATTTACTTAATTTCTTTCTATATGGTGACCCTGCTCCCTCTTGGTAGTATATTGTCTCACAGATACCCTTCCTGAAGTACAGTTTTTCCATTAAGAAAATGGGTCATTTCTCTTTCCAAGTCATTGTGAAAACTGAATAAAAGGAGTAACATATCTGCAACAGTGCCTGACACAATGGTCTCTCTGTAACTACCAGTTAACAGGATGAGGCAGTTGCTTAGCTTTGTCAGTTGACCCACAATGATTCACCTGCTCAGATAATTTTATCTCATGGATGGAAGATGTGTAGGCTTTATGGGTTCATATTTTAAGTTCTGTTTTATTACTTAATATATTTGTTTTCTTTGGCACCATTACTCACATTCTGATTCCTAATACCTGTAGAGTAACCCTTAAATACTTTTCAAAATTGTCTGTGACTTTCACCTTGCGTATACATTTTATGTCAAACTTGTCATATTCTCACAAAAACCATTGTTGATATGTCGATCAGAGACTCATTGAGTTGATAACTTATTTTGTGTAAAACTCAGCTTTATGATATTTATGTGTCTAATTAATAAGAACACTGATTTAGAGCATTTTCTATTTACAGAGTCAAAATATTTTTGAAAAATACTTGTACTAGAAGTATATTAATTTTCAGAATCCTAGTGTAAGCCCTCATTCTTCACACTATGAAAAAATGAAGAATTCTACCATACTTTCAAAGCAGATCTAATGCCAATACTTAGATTATTTTTTAAAAAAATATAAACAGAAGGATCATTGTCAAATTCATTTTATGAGGTCACAATCACCCTGATACCCACACTACACAAATATTCAACAAAGAAAGAAAATTACAGACCAATTTCCCTGATGACTATTGATGCAAAATACTAAAAAAAAAATACTCACAAACTGAATCTAAGGATGTATCAAAAATATCATCCACCAAGATTAAGTAGGCTTCATTTCAGAGGTGCAGGGATGGTTCAACATATGAAAATCTGTCAATTAATCCATCATATAAACAAACTGAAAGAAAAAAAGATTATCTAATTAGATGATGAAAAAGTGACAAAATCCAATACTTCATCATGATTAAAGTCTTGGAGAGATCATAGATATAAGAAACATATCTAAACATAATAAAGTCAATATGCAGCAAGCCATAGCCAATATAAATTATAAGGAAAGGAACTCAAAGCAATACCACTAAAATCAGAGACAAGATGAGACTGTTCACTCTCTCCATATCAATTCAATATAGTGGTCGAAGTTTTAGCTAGAGCAATAAGACAACTAAAGGAAATCAAAGGGATACAAATTGGAAAGGAAGAAGTTAAGATATTTCCAGATGATATGATAGTATACCAGGGAACTTCTACAACTGACAAGACTTCCAGTGATGTGACTGGATACAAAATAATCTAAAAAGAAGTCAGTAATCCTCCTATATACAAATGCTAAAAGGGTTGAGAAAGGAATTAGGGAAAACACACCCTCTCACAATAGCCATAAATAATACAAAATATTATGGGGTAACTCTAACCAAACAAATGAAAAATCTGTATAGCAAGAATTTTCAAGTCTTTGAGGAAAAAAATTAAAAAGATCTCCCATGCTCATGGATTGGTATGATTAACATTGTAAAAATGACCATCTTAAAAAAAATCTACAGATTCAGTGCAATCCCTAGTAAAATTCCAACACAATTCTTTACAAAACTTGAAAGAACAGTATTCAACTTCATGTGAAAAAAAAAGAACAACGATGGCTGCAACATCCTGTGCTTCTGGAGGTATCACCTTCCCAACACTAAGTTCTACTACAGAGCTATAGTAATAAAACCAACATGGTGTTGGCATAAAAACAGAGAGGTTGACCAATGGAATGGAATTGGAGACCCAGACATAAATCCATACACTATGGACACCTGATTTCGACAAAGAAGAATTACAAAGTGAGGAAAAAAAAGAATATCCAAAAAATGATACTGGTCTAACTGGATTTCAGCATGTAGAAGATCCATAGCTATCAGCATGAACAAAACTAGAATTCAAGTGGACCAAAGACCTCAACATAAAATCAGAAAAACTGAAGTGGATACAAGAGGAAGCGGGGAATAGCCTTCAGTTCATTGGCACAGGAGTCAACTTGCTGAACAGAACACTAATTGTACAGGCACTAAGATCAACAAAAAAGACATGGGCCTCATAAAACTGAAAAGCTTTTGGAAAGCAAAGGATACTGTCAATAGGACAAAATGGCGGTATGCAAAATGGAAGAAGATTATTATCAACTTTGTATCTGAAAAAGGGCTAATATTCAACATATATAAAGAACTCAAGAAACCAGGCAAAAGAAAAATCCAAATAATCCAATTTATAAATGGGGTACATATCTAAACAGAGAATTCTCAACAGAGCTGAGAAATTGATTGGGCTGAAAAATGAAAGCAAAAAGAGAGAGAAAGAGAACTGGGACCCAGGAGACATCAGTGGGCACTGTTGACTTTTTCTCCAAGGTTTCAATTCTTTCACCATGTCTCATAAGCCTTGAGGCAAAAGTCTCAAATTCTTTGCTGTAATACATTTCTTGCTACAGATGCGTATATGTGTGTATGTGTTGGGTTTTAGTAAAAATGTGTATGTATGTTTACTTTACATGTGACTTTATATTCACTGAGGATGCAGAGTTGTTTGTTCTAGGGTGATATTTTTTAAGCCTCTATAATATATAGAGTAAACCAGCTAGAACTAAGAAGTTGTAATTACAATGGCCTTTCTATTAAGTTTTTTGTTTGGGAGATAGTTAATAAATCATATTGTGGACTAGCTAATATTAATGTAAACAAATACACTATATTTCTCTATATCCTTATTGAAATATTGAAATCTGATACCTGCATCATGGTAGTGTTTGCAGTGAACAAGTCAACACCAGTCATCAAAAATTTTCCATGCAAAATGTTTACTTGTTTCATTTTTGTACCATATATGTAGTTTTGATATTCAGAAACCAAACTTTAGAAAATCAAAATTTCTCTAACTTTTATTGTGTATTCAAAATTTTTACTATTTCATTGATATTTATATTTTCTGTCATTCATTCTCAGACTCAAAAGGTACAGATCTGCTAATGAAACATGGAAGAAATACTGAATGTTTAATCATGTTATTGTTGACCTGGGTAAGATCAGATCCTCTTGAATGATAATCCAAAACAACAAAACAAACAAAAAAAGAAAAACCAAACCAAACAAAGGAGAATATAAGTTAATAAGCATTGCTTTAGTCCAGCCTAAGAATTGTATAACTAGTGTGGTTAGATGTATGGACTATCAAGTCTCTTGATTGGTCTTACGGCATTCACATGGGAAAAGGTACATAAAAATTATAGTCATCAAAATATATTGAGTTTATTGAGTTTCTACTTATCTTATTATTTAATAATTGACTGTTTATTTCTTGGGGAAGACAAATCACTCTTTCCAGTTTGCATCTATAGCTGGTCTATCAGGAAAGCTCCACACTCATTTTCACACCCATGGCTCTGGTTAAAGTCAGTGTCACAAAACAACACGAGGAAGCATGGTTACAAATAAAGAGACTTTTAAGGAAGACAGGGGTAGATAAGAATAGTAGGGAAATGGGTGAGGGTTGGGGCAAAAGTGGTTGCTAAGTGTTATGTGCATATTTGAAGTGGTCAAAAACAAGTTTAATTAACATTTTAAAGATGGGTTATGTTAACAAGATGGCGTGCTTACACCACCCCCTTCCTTGTGTACTTTTCTAATGATCCTTTTCTAGGAATGTTGGTGTCAAGGGGGAAAAAACTCATAAGAGAATGAAAATAACTACAAAGGAGGCAGAAAACAAGTTCCCAAGTTGCTTGGAAGAAAAGCAAGAGATGACCATTTTATAATGTACAGAGTTTTGTATTTATCTGCCCAGAAAAACTAGAGAACCAAAGCCATCCATTCCCAATGTGCCTGAGGAGCATGATTGGCTGCTAGTATGCTTTAACTCACATTAGTGCATGCACCTCTGCATGGCTGTAAGCTGTCAGTCCTGGTATGGAGGTGGCTCTGAGAGTTCTCTTTCATTGCTGTTGTTATTGGTTTTCCTGCTAAGTCTGCTGCATTTTATTTTAAGCATTCAAAGATTCTGCATGAGGCATGGTTTTTGGAGAGTTCATATTTTAAAAATGAAACTAGGTCCCATTACTTTCCAAAGTATTTTTTTTTAAAAAAAGACTTTACTTTATACCTCTTCAGCTTTATATTTCTTTCTTCTGTTTCCCCAAGGGCCTAATTATGAATTCCTCGTAGACCTCTTCTGAGTGCTATTAAGGTTTAAATTTCTGGGAGTTCTTTATTAATATTTCCCCAAGCTTGCTCGAAAGAAGCTGTTTGTTCTCTCGTTGTGCGCCACTTTACTTGTGTGGAATTAAAGAGGTTTACATGGTTCTTTCCTTTTTCTAATGAAGAATATAATAAAACTGCTTACTTGTATGCTTAAAAATGTGTGTACCTGACATGTGTGTATATGTGTGTAGGACATGTGAGGTGTATATGTAACATTTGTTTGTGTATGTGTGTGTGTGTGTGATGTTTGTGTGTCAAAGTGTGTGCCATGGCATCTGTGTGGAGGGCACAGGATTTTCTGGGTACCACTCTTTGCTTCAACCTTTATTTGGCTCTTGGGAGTTAGTTAAGGTCATCAGGCTTATACAGCAAGTGTCTTTGCATACCTCCTTGTCAGTCACAAATCAGATTTTTAGCAATTTTTATTTGAAGTGTATTTTTTTATGTTTTCAGAGATTGTTTGTTTAAAATATGTAAAGACAGATCTAGAGATATATTTTTGATAGATGCGTACCAGTTAGAAGCTAAGGTGCATGTCGCAAAGATAAAGCATTCTAGCAAGAGTAATTGAGATACTGCTTTTTCCTCCTCCATTTTTGTTGTGTCTGCTGCATCGTGCTCCAGCAAAACAAAAGAACTCTAAACACTAAGAAGCCCCGCCGTGGTTTGGTGTTTAATAAGCAGGATGAGTTTTGGAGATGGAGCAGTTTTGGAAGACAGGAGTTCTGTATTGCTGGTGTTCTGATGTTTCCTTGTGGGAATGTGCACGGGAAGAGAAAGAATTCATTCTATACAATAGACCAGTTCTGCTGAGCTCAGGCTTCGTGCCGAGGGAACGCTAAGAATAGCAACAAGAAGTTGGGCAAGCTTCCCCTGTCCCACAGTTCTTCCCGCAGAGAACCCCTTTTGTCTGACCTCTCTTCACGAAGGCCTCACGCTAGCTGCTACACGGTGCATATTTTGCTCAGAAGTGTAGTAACTGTTTTCCCATTATATATTTTTTTTTACTTATTTGACCTTTTTGTCAGACTGTGGGCATGAGAACTTTTTTGTGCACATCAACCGTTTATCACGGGCGCGGGGTGAGGGTCCTTATTTTGGGGAAATCTCGGCTAATATGGGCCATCTTAAGATAACAGGCCAAGTCTCCCCTCTTGCTGAACTTCTGCATGCATAGAGCGAGCTGAAGAAATAATGGAACCTCTTATTTTAAAATTTAATACCTTTTACTGCCTGCTGTCTAAGGCAGGCCCTCTATGAATTTGCTGACATTTTAAATTCTACTGTGAAAACTGCCTCTCTATTTCAAATATCCACTCAACTAAGAATTGTATATAAAGTTATCCCCTCCACACACTATCAATATGAAAGTTCTTCTTTCTTTCCTGCGGCATTCTAAGTCACTTCTGTAACCAGCTCCCTTAAGAGAAAACCACTAAATCTTGCTGCTTACACAGCAGCTCCAAATCTTACCACAGTGCCTGTCAAAGAAAGAAATATTCAGCGTAAGCTCCTGCAAGGTTCACAGGCTCAGTAGATTGTGCTTGTGAGTTAATAGGAAAGAAAGGCAAACTGCAGAAACCCCGAGAGAGCTTTCTGGCAGAAAGCAGATAACACAAAATAAAATCGCTGCTTTATTTTATTAAGAACCTTTGTGAAGGTTCATTTGAAACAATTTAGGCTGTCTAACACAATTAAGTCACTAAGCAGCAGCAGACAGTAGCCAGTCGAAGCCTTGGATTAACAACATTTAATTCATCTGTAATCGGTCTCGTACAGGACGAGGAAGCATACACAAAATTTTATAAAATGCAAAATGATGAGTAAGGAGAGTTGATGGATAAATCATAAACGAGACGATGAGCTGATACTTGAAATTTATGGCTATCAACTGGCAACCAGAGGATTTTTTAAAAAAGAAAATATGAATTAGATAAGTTCCATACAGTTATTCAAATGAGAAATGTGCAGCTAGAATGTGAGAAATGTTTCTCTCTTGCTTTCACTGTCCATAAGGTTCCTGAGGTGGGCACACCCCAGAGAGTTTAGGTGGGGTCACCACAGAAGAAGCACGGTCTCCAGGAAGAAGCAGTCCAGTGAGCGCTCACCCCTCAGTTCTTAATAATTGATATGCTTCAGTGGGACCAAACTGAATTTGATCAATTGGAGTAAGAGAAAAGGGAGACGGGGTCAGGTTTAGACAGAAGATTTTTGAGGCAGTACGGATCAAAAGCGATTAGGGTTTGGAATGAGGCTGCTAAAGGCACTTAAAAGCACTGTGGATCTACATGTGGCATGAACCTTAATCATAGTCCACTTCCTGCATTGACAGATGAAATTTAAAAGGCATTTTTCTCTGTATTTGAGGAGGAGGGTCCTGCTGGAATAAAGAGCAGCCTTACAGAGTTTGGAAGGGAAGGGAGGCTATGAGGTCAGCGTGACTTTAATTAACTGGATTCAGAGCTTAATCTCGAGGTAATTACAGCATCTGGAAATCTGTAATCCTGAAATTTCAAAAGCTATGTATGCATACAGCGAGCAACTGGAGTTGCAGAGCTCCCAAATATCAACACGACCAACACTGTTGATAGTTTTGATCTACTTGTTGATGCATGCAATTTTTTATTGGTTTAAAATAAGTTAAATGTTTTTGTAAAATAAACTATTATGAACATAACAATAGATTCTACATACACTTTTCAGATAACAGATTTTAAATTTGATTTGTTATCCTTTATTTTGTCCATGAGACCTGAAATTCTAACAAAACATGGAACCTACCATTTTAACATGTTGAACATTAGAAATTACAGAGCAAAACAAAATACTGGCAATAATTATCTGAGTACAATTAATGGAATCTCAGGGCTCTTCTGATCAATTTCTGACTATGTGAACACTGGATAGATTAAAGAGTATCTGGAATAAATTATTCTTGGGGTTTATATAGATCTGGATGCAGATAACATCAATATTGGTTTGTATAAGGATCCGGGATGGCAGTGGGGGGCAGAAAGTTATAAGGCTTTGCCTCCTATCACAATGGTCATGCCTAAAAGAAAGGCATGAATAATACATTTCATCCACGTTTTATATGGCATTGAAATATTCAGTAGTGAAAACTGAAAGACCTAGGAAAGAGATGTCTATTATTTTATCTTTGATGAAGAATGGATGCCACTTTTTTTTTTTTTTTTTTTTATTTTATTTTATTTTATTTTTTTTTTTAAATTTATTTATTTATTAAGGATTTCTGCCTCGTCCCCACAACCGCTTCCCATTTCCCTCCCCCTCCCCCGATCAATTCCCCCTCCCTCATCTGCTCGAAGAGCAATCAGGGTTCCCTGACCTGTGGGAAGCCCAAGGACTGCCCACCTCTATCCAGGTCTCGTAAGGTGAGCATCCAAACTGCCTAGGCTCCCACAAAGCCAGTACGTGCAGTAGGATCAAAAACCCACTGCAATTGTTCTTGGATGCCACTTTAGAACTGTGCTCAGACAGAGGACATGACTTCTTGACAAGGGACTGAAAGGGAAACATAACAAGGGTCTTTGACACATTCTTCCTGGGCAACTTGTGTAGAATCTTCTTTCTTCTTGAATTTGAGGGAAGAGATATTTTGCAATAGAATTTTTTGATGCTTTGAGAAAATTTTTATGGCAAGATCATACCCAGAAAGTGGAGAGGGAGTATAGCAGGTAAAAGTTGTTTTATTTTATTTTTAGATTAAAGTGACATTTCCCTTGTCCCTTTTGTTCCTAAAACACTCTTGCATACCCCTCTCTGCTCTCCTCCAGATTCAAGCCCCCCTTTTCACTAATTGCCGTAACAACATACGTATATAGTTGAACACACAACTGGAAGTGTCAAGATGGACATAAAAAGAAAAATTTTCCCTATCTTACTTTACATATCCATTATTTATTGTGCCTAATTTTTAAAAATAAAGTAATCTCCTATCTAATTTCCCCTTTCCTCTGATAACTTTCTCAATCACCAATGGATCGTGTACCATGTTGAAAGCTTCCTCGGGTTGAACACATGCTTCATGCCTAGGGAGTCTGCTAGCGAATGATTGCTGCAGTTGTGGGTGCCTGTGTCGTTCACCAGGGAAACCACAGATGCAGCAGCAGGAAGCTGAAGTGGAGACTGCTTTGCTGCATCTCTCTTGTGTCATCAACTGTGGTGCAAAGCGGAGGCCAAAAGAGCTATTGTGTATGTTTTGGCAATTTACCAACATTATGTAAGTAAGCTCTTGGCCAGCGTTTCTGTGCTTATGCCAACTCACATAAGATTTAGGGAGAGTGTAATTTTCAGCTTTTGTAAAGACCATCAAATGATAAATCGAGTAATCAGATCTTTGCCTGGATTGCTTACTGTAGTGAAGTGTGGATCCAACATGTAGTAAAAATATCAGTTAATCTGCTCAAGCAGATTATTCATTTGGTCTTTTTTGATCCAGTTTTAGTCTGTGATTTTTGATGAAGGTAAAAGAAAAGGATGTCCAATATGTATATGTTTGCAAGATTTTCATTTCTGTTTTGCTTAGTGTGTGGTTAAGCTGTCTCATTTCATGTACTCCGTGACACAGAGATATACTCATTCATAAAAACCATTAGTAGTGTTGCTCATGAATTTTTCTTATTCGGGTTGCACAATGATAGGAATTCACGCAAATGTTGACATCGGAGTGTTGCACATCGATATGAAACGTCATGAAGGAACACTTACAGAACTGCTCACACGCCCTGTACCGTGAAGTCAAGTCAAAGAGCCAGAAATTCATCTGGATCAGAAATGAGTCATGTTTATCCCCAACTCGAGAATAGCTTTAATAAGTGAGCCACATTTAAAGTAAGCTCTCAGTACTAGATTAAACCACTGTAACAGCAGGGGTTCTTCTACAGGATCTCCATTGGCCAACCATCTCTGCTTTTGCTTTTAAAATTGAAGCCAAGTGAAAATTATTCCACAAGAAAATAGTTGTGGACTATTTCACTGTTGGCCTAAAGCCTAATGGAATCATAAACATATCTTGTCAAAGCTTATTTTGTGTTTCTAAGCTATTGTGATTTCTACTGCAAAGGGAAAAAGTCTTGTTAAGAATACATTTTTCTTTAACATGAGGAAAAAAACAGTGTAGTGATATTTCATTTGCATTTTAATAAATAAAACGCGCCTGAAGATCCAAGAGTAAAACAGCCCCACTAGTCAACCTTACAGACCATGCAGTGGTGACACACACATTTAATCCCAGTAGCCACACTAGTTTACCATAGAAACACATAGTGCACATCTTTATCCCAGCCCTAGAGGGGAATATAAAACAAGAGGAGACGGCTCTCAGACACAGTCTCATTCTGAGATTCCTGGAGGCAGGTTTGCCATTTCAGACTGAAGCAGAGGTAAGAGCCAGTTTTGCTTTTCTCACATTTAGGTTAAACCCTAATCTCTGTCTCTGGGTTTTTATTAATTGTGCTACAAGTTTGAAATTTTAGTGGAAATCAGTGATGAAGAAAAAGTCATTTGTTCTCATAGCAAGCAAGCTTTTGTACAAAATATAATGCTATTGTTCATATAATCAAGAAGTTTATAAAAAAGTGGAATTTAGTTTTAAAATAACATAGGAGCATAATTTTAATGGTAACAATTAGGGACAATGTAAAAAAAGTAGAATTTTAATTAATAGGACAGTGGAATAAGTAGTACATAAAATGTTGAAATCATGTTATAGAGGCCACCATAAATGTAATTAATTTTATCATAATAATTACAAATGACAATTGTTAAATCATTGTGAAATAAAGCAAAATATAAAAATTAAATACAAAGCCTCTTTTCCTCCCAAATTTGTTCCCAACAAAGCAATCTATTTTCATCTTTCCATTTTCTCTCCTATTAAAGAGTTTTGAAAGAGAGATAACATGACTGAATGTATGATGTAGGACTTTTAGGAAGATTAATCTATAAATAGTGAGCAAGATGAAGAATAAAGAGAAGTGTTTGAAACCTAGAGACCAATTATAATTCTGCTGAAGGAATTTGATTCAGAGGCGATAAGAGCCTGGACAGAAATGGGAAGGAATGGGAAGTTGTAAGAAGCGCTGAAATGGAAAAATCACTGATTAGAAATGGGCATCGGAGGAAGCCACCCTTAGGGATGGATGGAGCCAATTAACAGCACCTGTTCCAGAGACAGAAATACATTTAGGGAGAATAGGATAGATAATGAGATAAAAATATATGCAGTCTTCTAATGTGCAGTATTGAAAATATATGCTTCTATAAAACATTAGAACTATATCTACAAAATGGAAAACTGCGACATGCATTAAACACACTCTCTAATCCTAAAACCCTTCTAAACTTTAAGTCCTCTTTAGTTTCCCAAGACAAGGTAGTTCAACTCATGAAATTCAATTAAGTTGATGTGTTAGGAAAGCAGAAGAAATTACGACAAGAAGAAAAGTGCTTGGTGAGGAATGAGTGATGAGTGAAGTAGGGAGGTCATGGTATTTCTTAGAGTCAAAGAGCAAGGGAAGTTTAGAGAAGAAACAAGGGTTAAGATAAAAGCTAGTATGCAGATGAAATCAACTGCTTTCAGGGGTCTCTAATGTTTTCTCCTGGGATCCTTTTCCTCCTACTGGGTCGACATTCATCTTTACATTCACGGCATGGAACAAGATCAATTGTGGAGCCCAAATAAATAAAACAAAGTCTCAATCATTGAAAAAGAACAATTTACATCCATTTGCCTGCAAATTTCAAGATGTCATTGTCTTTTAACACTGAGTAGTACTCCATTGTGTAAATGTACCACACCTTTTTTTTTTATCCATTCTTATGTTGAAGGGTATCTAGGTTGTTTCTAGGTTCTGGCTATTATGAAAAATTCTTCTATATGAATATCATTGAGTAAATGTACTTGTGGTATGAGTGTTCATCTTTTGGGTATATGCCCAAGAGTGGTATTGCTGGGTCTTGAGGTAGACTGCTTGTCAATTTTGTGAGAAAGCACAATACTGATTTCCAAAGTGGCTGCATGAGCTTGCATTCTCACCAGCAATGGAGGAGTGCTCCCCTTACCCTACATTCTCTCCAGCATAAGCTGTAATTAGCATTTTTATCTTTGCCATTCTGACAGATGTAAATGGAATCTCAGAGTTGTTTTGATTTGCATTTCCCTGATGTCTAAGAACGTTGAAGAATTCCTTAAGTGTCTTTCAGCTGTTTGAGATTCCTCTGTTGAGAGTTCTCTGTTTAGACATGTACCCCATTTTTAACTGGATTATTTGGTATTTTAATGTCTAGTTTTTTGAGTTCTTTGTATGTTTTGGAGGTCAGTCCTCTGTCTAATGTGTGGTTGGTGAAGATCCTTTCCCATTCTGTAGGCTGCTGTTTTGATTAGTTGACTGTGTCCTTTGCCATACAGGAGTTTCTCAGTTTCAGGAGGTCTCATTTATTAATTGTTGATCTCAGTATCTGTGTTACTGGTGTTATATTCAGGAACTAGTCTCTTGTGCTAATGCATTCAAGGCTACTTCTTACTTTCTCTTCTACGAGGTTCAGTGATGAATGAGGTAACTCAGACATAGAAAGACAGTCATGGTATGTATTCACTCATAAGTGAATGTTAGATACAAAGATATAAAAAGAAAGAAAGGAAGGAAGGAAGAAAGGAAGGACTAAAAATGAACCATTTCATTTCTAAAGAACTGAACAGGAAGAGACATCAGCTGTGAAGAGGAAGTGTAGAATGTGACCTGTGAAGATCTGGGAGGTTGACGTGTTTGAAGGGAGAAGAGTGTTTCAGGAAGTCATGTGTATTAGTCAGGATCCTCTAGAGTCACAGAACTTGAATGCATCTCTCTATCTATCTATATCACCTATGTATGTATGTATGTATGATCTATCTATCTCTCATCTATCATCTATTATCTATCTATCTATCTATCTATCTATCTATCTATCTATCTATCATCTATCTACCATCTATCTATCAATCTATCTATCTATATATCCTCTATCATCTATCTATCTACCATCTATCTATCAATCTATCTATCATCTATCTATCTATCTATCTATCTATCTATCTATCTATCTATCTATTGTAATGACTCACAGACTGCAGTCCAACAACAGCCTACTATGTATAAAAATTCCAAGAATCCAGTAGTTTCTCAGTCCCATGAAGCTGGGTGTCTCATCTGGTCTTCTGTATATATTGGACCCTTGGAGATGTAGACTCCAATGCCAGTGAAGAAATGAATGTCCTGACAAAGTGAAGAAGTCAAGCTGGCCAAGAAGGAACACACCCCCTTCTTTCTTCCATTGTCCTTCCAGCAGAAAGTGTGGCCCAAATTAAAGGTGTGCCTTCCAGCCTCAAGGTTTGGATTAAAAGATATGTATCATTCAGCAGCAAGATCCGTATCAAAGTCATGTTGTCTTCTTGCCTCAAGGTCTGGATCACAATTGTGTCTTCCATTTCTGGATTATAGTTTATTCCAGATATAGTCAATTTGACAACCAAGAATAGCCATCACAATATGGTTATCTATGATATAGCCTGGTGGGGTGTACAGCAGTTGCCACAAAATGTAGTGAAGGAGACTTGGGCTTCTGTTCTTACCTGAAATACCTAAGATCAGAATTAGTCTTATTTATCTTTGGGGAATTGTGATCAATAGACCCTAGCTAAATGTTTTTTTCTTGGAATCAGTCTTTTAGCAGTTATCAGAGTGAGGCTGATGGTGTTTTAATGCGGAGAATGTTTGTCTTATTTGGAGGGCAACCTACTGTTACACTGTGGGGAGAGGCACACTGATGGAGGGAGGCATTAAATAGGCAGTTCTACAGGATCTAGTTTTAAATGTAGATCTCCTTGGGCCTTCTAGATGGATATCAAGAGAACTTGACTTGGTACAGCTGCCAAGCTATGGGCTGAACAGGAAAAGCAGCATAGGGTGTTCTGTAGCCTGCCATAAATCTTGTCCGACAACTGTGAAGGTCAGTATAGGCGGCGTGGTTTGATAAAGATCCCTGGGGGTTGGGAGGCAATGTTGAAGGAGAGAGCATAACTTTCCACATTGTCTTCAGCAGAAGCTCACGATGGAAAGTACAATATTATAGTTTTGTGCACAAGGACACAGAACAGGGGCATTTGGAATTCTCCTAAGGGTAGAGCTGACTTCATCTTATAACAAGTCAGGATATGAAAAGAAAAAAAAACTCATAAAATCCAGTGATTTTTTTTCCTGTTTGTGTTTCTTCAGGCTTAGTTCAGAGTGGATAGGATGGATGTTTTCATGAAGGATAAAATAAATTTATACATGTTTATCCAGGCTTTCACATCCTTTTTGCCTGTGGTCATGAAAATCCCTCATTTTAAATGACAACACCTTCAAAAAGTGAGAGAGAAAGCACAACAGTTACCAATAACTGCCACGGAAAGAAAACTACAAATGGATTTAGTTTGTCTTTTTTGTGGCTGTGCAGTGTTGTCAGGAAAAGACTGCTCTCTGCTTTATCTAGAGCACATCTCTACAGGAGAAAGTAGGAAAGCCCTTGAGATTGAAAGTTCATATTTTTAACTTTTTCTCATTGTGTATTTATCTCGTCTTCTTTCATTAAAATTAACCTGCTCTTTAATATATTTAAATGGCAGACATCAACAGGTCTAAAATGTTATCTGTACAGGCTTTGTTTCTTGACTCTTATAATTTGTCTTTGTCTTTTAATCTTATTGTTTATCTTGCCAAATATAATCACATTAAAATACAATGAATTCTGCTTTAAAAATTATCTTACTGTATAATTGTATTCTGATGATTATTGTTTTCATTTGCTGCAAAGAATAAAGTAACAAAGTGAGGATAATGACTATTTTTGTCTGAGAATGAGCAAATACAGATTGCTATTTACAAATGATCTCTTTGTTTACACCCTGACGTCTCCTAGTGTTATTTTTGTGCCTATTAGCCATGATCACTATTGTTAAAATCTGTGCATAGCTGGTAGCCTGGGTTCTTACTGATTACACAGCATATCCACCTTGCCTACACACCTGTGTTCATGTCGTTGCATTTTGGAGAGTCCTCCCTTGTGTCTACTGTAGGCCTGGTGTTCATTGCGCTCATTCTTCTTCACAGGTGTCCTTCATTATGTAGGTTCCTGATGTTAGTAGCTATGTTACCTCATCAAACTAAGCATCATAAACTTCCTCTGGAAATCAGGGCATATACTCTTGATGTCATACAAGGGCTTTATTTTTTATATACACGAGGGATGTTTTACCTCATATCTGTTTTCATCCTGAACTGTGACCATGTAGCAATGGCTAAGTGAAAAACAAATTGTGTGTTTGGTCTGGTTCTTTTTCTATTAAGGTGTTTGTTCCTCTTATTTTGCATCCTCACTGCCTGCATATGCTTATGGACTATCTTGGTAAAATGAACAGGTATTGAAGTGTTTGCTATGTACCAAGCATTACCAATTAGCACTCTCCACAATTAGTTCAATTAATTAAGCTTCTTGATGCTACATTGGTTAGTACCACCACACAAACAAGAGAAAACAAAAAGCTTTCAAATTTCTAATAAAAAATAAAGAACATGGCTTCCGTATATCTTGATCCTTGTAGATTTTGGCCCTTGGCTTCTAGCTTACATGTTGCAACTCAGATTAGCCTCTGAGACAATGTTTTAAATATGGAAACTAACTACTTTCATAAGGCAGTGACCGTTAAGATGTTTCAGGTTTGGTTTTGGTTGGCACCCACTACGTCATGATTGTCACACTATAATACAGCTGGAACAGATTCTGAATATGATATCTAAAAATGGTGCTCATATAAAGAGACTAAAAAGTTGTGATTTGCTTGTAACCCTCTAGTTGAGTAGACACTTATCAGCATTTCTATGTCATTCTAGTGTTGTAGGACCCATTTTACTGTTTTCAAAGAAGTAATGCTTAATCCTACTTCACAGTTAGATTTTCTGTAAGGACAGTAAAGACCTGGATATTGTGTATGGACCTTGTTAGGTTTAGGGAGAGATGAGGGTCAGGGGAGCATGGAATCAAAGAATCCTCAGGCAAAAGGGTTTAGAAGATAAAAACATTTAATTCATTTATTTTTAGTTTAAGAAATTTCATTTTTATTAATTGTTTGCATTATTTTGAAAAGAAAATAGTTAATAACAAACGGTGAGGGTGACTATTTGGTCACTGCCTTTCTGAAGAGTATATATGGATATATTCTAAATCTTATGAATGATGAATATTATTTAATAATATCATGTCTTCTCTGTAAAGTAATGGAAAAATCACTGCCTTCTTTGAAAGTATTTACCAGATAAATGAACTTCCTGGGGCTGGGTGTGGTAATGCACCTTTAATTCTAGCATTTGGGAGACAGAGGCAGACAAAGCTCTGAGATTGAGGCCAGCCTGGCCTATAAAGCTAAGTAGGACGGCACTCTGTTTTGGAAAACAAACAAGCAAACAAAGACTTTTTACTCGAAGTTGAGGGAAAGTAAAAGCCCTGAAAAGTCTGACAGAGAGTCAAAGTTCTCACCTTTGGAGTAAAAATATATATGCATATCTAAGGGCATAATGTGTCAAGAAATTTCAGAAATGGAGCATTCACCGAGAAAACTTCGCCAGGTCTGTGGAAGCTGGGTCAAACCTTAATGTGGCTTCTCAGTCAGCTCCCATACCCAGTATTTTGAGACTGTGGATGTTCTTATTAATTTTAAGCTATTAACTGTGCCAACTTTCAATTGGACTTAAGTGAAAGTATCTCCTGAGGGGAAGAATTTTATTGAGCTGCTTTTGAATACCAAGGCTTAAAAGAGAAAATAGTTGGACCCTTAGTTCCTTTATGTTCAAACTTTTCTTTTTTTTTTTCTTCTCCTTGCCCAAGTTAGAAAAACACACATAAGTGCGAATCCTACACTGAAGTGTCTTTTTCTTCTATCACAATCCTTTGATGGCAGGTGGAGCTGTCTCCTTATGTTTTGACAAAAACAGTTGTTAAACCCTTCGTTCTTTTATCATTTAGTTCATCTCCCTGAAGTCTCGGTTCTTCAACTGGAAGCAGTCATTCTCTTTTTGTATTAATGATTATTTGTAGGAATGAGGATGATTCCTCCAATAAAATCTTCTGTTCTCTTTCTCCCTTGGAAAGAGTACTCTTGCCAGTGTGAGCTCACCTCTTGGAGATTAGAAAGCACACTTCCATCATGTCAAAGTCTCCACATCCTTCCACGGTGTCTGCACATGGTGCGACCCTCAGGTGTTGTCTCTACCATTACACTTTTATTCTTTCTAATTAAAAATAACTTATTAATGTCACACCTAGTAAAAGAGCTCCTCCCAATCTTAGTAAATTATTTTCAGTTCAGCATTTTATATCCTCTTCTTATGTTCCTTGCTAATTAACTAAAATAATTATTGATTATATGTGTTTTCTTATTATTTACTAATCTGCAATCAGATTAGTAAAATAAAAATAAAAAATTAACATCGTATCAAAATCACCTTGCATTTTAGCTGAAGACTTAATTTTTATAAATTTATGTAATATGATATCTGTCATTTCAGAGCCCTGGACAACTATTCATACCTTTATTGATGTTGTCAAGATTTATTTATTGAGTGCAGTTGAGTTTCTGCATGAATACCAACAACAAGTTGTGAATTACAGGGTCCCATTATCAGTGGAGGAAGTTTGTACCATGACTCAGTGTTAGGTCTTGTGGCCCTTCATATGCTCAACCCCTAACCCTTTTTGTAATGGTATTTGAAAGGGGTTGGGACTCTTTTGTTAATTGATTTAGACAGGGTGGTAAAATATTCCTAAGTAGTATTAGTCCCTTATGAAAAAATAATAGAGAAACCATGTTCCATGATATATAGAAACATATACATGGGCCGTGAACTCTGTCTTCCTTACTCTGCTTCCTAGGTGCTGGGAATTAGAGGTTTGTGCCACCATACCCAGCAAAAAAAAATACCCCTTGAAATTCTCAAGTCCTGTGCTATTAACTAGGAGCGTGTAGTGTGCCATGGCCATCTTCCTTCATGCAGGCATTCGCTTGCAGGGTACCTGTTGATTATTTATCATTATGTTGTCCACTTACTGAAATTTTGTGCAGTTCATATAATAGGACAATCCCAAAAATTAAACCGTGTAAAGGAAGCCTGTTATGACCCAGAAAATCATTTGTTTGGATTTTAATGAGTCACTCAACCGTGCTGTACCTAAACGTAGCCATTACCCAAGGAGAAATGGAGTTATCAGTGACATTAAATGTGCCATATGATGCTTTAATAATAAACTTCATGTTCTCCCCAAACTCCAGCCACAACCATGTGGATTTCATTGTGTCTGTTGCCATTTGCTATGCTTGATAAGTTAGAAACTTTATTATCTATTGATTTTCTGCTGGGAATGCCTGAAAACCTTTGTGCTCCCAGCACTGCCATTGATCAGATATCAATTATTTTTTACTCTCCAAGCACAAAACATATTAAACTGATTTTGGATTTATCTGCTACATGTAAAAGGGCCTGACCCCAATTTTTCTGCTAAGGCCTTTTAGCTACAGTTTTAAGAGCAATTTTGTTCCTGACAATGTTGTTGTGTTCTTGCCTGAGAATCATACGTTGTCATTTATTTACCTGAAAAACAGGTCTGCAACGGGGCTGGGGATCATTTCTAGGGACTTTGTGGTTCTTGGTCTAATCAGCACCAATAAATATATATTATTTGGGAAATACACTATTTTAACAACAGTTATAAATTAAATTTGAAAGTGGTAAGTGATTAAAAGAAACAAAACAGAAGCAGAAACAAAAACAAAACCACCAAAACCAAGATACATTTCTGTCTCAGAATCCACAGCAGTTAATTTTCCTTTATACTGTGCAAGAAGCCTTGCCCTAGACCGTCATCTGGAGTTTCAAAATAACTTCCTGATTCTTTAACTAGTTCGGTATTAGCTCAGAGATGTCTATTCTCTAACACGCATTTGAAAAAAGAATGCATTATTCTCTACTCAGAAAATCAATGTACAAATGTTTGTAATTTGAGCATTATGAAATGTAGGACATGATATTAATTAAATGCCATTTTAATTATCTTCTTAAATATAAATTTGGTGAACCCAAGTCTCAGTATGCTGTTAAGCACTATTTTCTATTATGCAGGGCACCGCTAGCCCACATGGTGAGGAACTGCATAGAAGCACTGAATGTCTCCATAAAAAAGCTCTGGGGTTTTACCAATGCCCAATGCAGACAGCGGTGTTGAAAGGTTCCTGACAAAGTCTAATCTGAAGTCAGACAAAACTGATTTTGAGACTGGGGTTTAAATGAATTAAAATGTGGTTCTGGATGGAAATTAAATAATTTCTGGTACACAATATGCAATAAAGTAAAAAGTTCTCAGTGGTCTCGTTAGGTTGATGTTCATTGGGTGTGAGCATTTCACTGTGCCTACCTTCTCAGATTAGCTTGCTGGTGGAATAGAAATGACAAGCCGAAAAATGAGCTTTGCTATCTGAAAAAAATAAACCGGGAGCTGCCAGGTGTTATTTTGGTGCTAATAAATATTATTCCTGTTAGCCCTTTCTTGAGGACTATGACTGTGTTAAGACAGTGCCTAGCCAGTTTCAATACACTCACGACTAACCTGAAAATCTTGCAAAAATTTGTAAACAGAGTCACATTATGCAGAGGCCAGTGCCAGAGTTTCTGCATTTTCACGACTTCGTGTTATGACTGCTGCTCCTTGGGAACACAGGTCAGCATGCGAACTGCAAGGTCACGTGTCAGGGATTTTTCACTGTAAGCCTGTTTTCTTCCGTCTTTGGCTCACACAGCACCAAGGAAACTCCTTGAGTGTGATTGTTTTACCCCATGAATGAAAGCATGTTGTCTCAGCTAGGGTTGCTATTGCTGTGATAAAGCATCCCAACCAAAATGCTGCCTTGGAAGAAAAGGGTTTATTTCTTCTTACACTTCCAAAAAACAGTCCATTGCTGAGGGAAGTCAGGGCACAAAACTGGAGACAAGAACCAATACTGAGGCCATGAAGAAGACTGCTTACTGGCTTCCTCCTTAGTCAGCCTGTTTTCTTACAGCGTCCAAGACTGGCAGCTCAGAGGCAGCACTGCCTATAGTGACTGGGCAAATGTTCTGCATTATCTGCAGCTCTGCTATCAATTCTATGCGGTATTATCTGCAGCTCTACCTACCAATCCTATGAGGCATTTTTCTTCATTAAGACATCTTCTTCCAAATGACCAAGCTTGTGTCAAGTTGACATAAAAACTATCCAGCACTATTGACCCCTTGTCAACTTGACACACACACACACACACACACACACACACACACACACACACACCATTTATCAGTCAATAACCTTTTGTTTCTTGTTGTCCTTGAGATATTATAGTAATATGACAATCTAAAACATCTCAACCTTTAAAAATCCCACAGCTTTTAAAAAATTTCAACATTCTAAAACCCTCATAATCTCCCTAAAACTCCAAAATCATTGTAAAAGTCTAAAGTGTCTCTAAAAGTTCAAAGTTACTCAAATGCAGACTCATCTAAAAAAAATAAGTTAAATACTTTCTTACTCAAAGAAGAAAGAACCAGGGGACAATCACAATCTGGGCAAAGCAATACCAAGCTCCCACACCAGATAACATCGTGTTCAATATCTGGGTTTCACTCACGATTTTCTGACTCTTCCAGAAGTCTTGGTTCTCTTCTCCAACCCCACCATCTGCAACACCATCCAGCCTGTCTCCTAGACTTAGGACAGCTCTACCCCTATGGATGCTGCTGTTCTTGGTGATCATCCCATGGTACTGGCATCTCCCAAGTGTTGGGGTCTCTAACTGGGCTATGTCTTAACCAACCGTCTCTTCAGAGGCTCTCTTTAGGGATTCTGCCCCTGCCTCATGGCATCAAGCGTCAATTTCCAAATTCCTCTCCATGACCCCTTCATACCTTCAAAGCTGTTACCACTTGTATGACCCTTACACAGTCAACAAATTTGGTTTCCAGTATGAAAAGCAGTCTTGTCCCTTCTGGACCACAGTTCTGTGTGCTGTCCCACGGAAACACTTTCCAGATTTTGCCTCAGTGGTACTGGTCTCTTCTTAATCACAGGTGATTCTCTAGCCCCAGCTGGCTGGCATCAATTGTCCCAGGAAAGCAAACTTTTCACTCTGCTTTTTAAACTCAAAATACTTCAGGAGTATATCCCTGATAGAGTGAGAAATTCTCAAACTTCTCTATGAAGCCTCACAAACTTGGTCACCATTGTCTACATTTCTCTCAATACTCATATCTTCTAGGCTCTCATAGAACTGTCCGTTGAGTTATGAGCAGTCAGTCCCATTTCTAGCACAAAATGCCATCAGGATACTTTCAAAAACAGGTGGGTTGTCACAGCAGTATCCCATAGCTGGTAAGAATTTCGGTCTTAGCTACTATTGTTGCAATAACACACTTCATAAAAGGCAACTTGGAGAGAAAAGGGTTATCCAGCTTACAAATATCAGGTCATGGTCCATCATCAAAGGAAGTCAGGGTGGGAAATGAAGACAGGAACCAGGAGGCAGAAACTGAGTAGGGGCCAGTAGAGGAACATTGCTTACTGGCATGCTCTCCATGGCTCACTCAGCCCACTTTAATATGTGTGTATGCATATATATGTGTGTGTGTGTGTATGTGTGTGTGTGTATGCATATATATATGACAAGAATCTATGGAGATGACTGATACTAAATCACACACACACACACACACACACACACACACACACACACGCCCTACAGACTAGCTTAGAGGCTACAAATGGAGGCATTTTCTTGATAAAAATCCTTCATCCAAGATAACCATAGCTTGTATCAAGTTGACATAAAGACTAATCAGTAATGTCTTCTCTTTTTCATGGCTCTGATCCCGTCACACACAATGACTAAACTTAATGATGACTTCTCAGTGATTGAATGATGTTGTGTCAATGAACTCCAGGTTACTCAGTAGAGAATTCCATGGCTGAAGAAATGGGGAGCTCAGAATCGCAACACTCCACAGGAGAGTCTGCTGAATATAGGTGCATAAAGACTCATTTATAGGAGATGGTTTGGTGGATGAAGACATTCGTCAGCAGGCCTAACAACCACTGGGAAACATGCACATAGTGGTAGAAAAAAAAGTTCCGGAAGTTGTCTTTTGACCTCCATAAAAGCTGTAACACTTGTGCACTTGTGAACATGCACACACACAAACACATCAAGGAAACAAATAATAAATGCAAGTTAAACATTGTGTGTAGGTGTCTAGGTAGGCAAAAGTTTATTGCTCACTTGGGTTAATAAGCAAATGATGGGTTATATGGTGAGCTTTTAAAGAAAAAGAATAGAGTTTTCTCATGAAATACCTGTACTACTGCTTTCCATCACCAAGAAATGGGAGCAAACGCTCACTTCTGCACAATACCATTCTCCTGTGCTTCGTCTCCTTGCTATGCAGCATATCTAAGAAGAATTCCTGGAAATTCATCAATTAAATGCTACTGACAGAATGACTTGCTTTGATAATATCAACTTATACATGAGATTTGAATTGTTAAACAAAAGTTAATAAGAAGCTAAAGTCAATATAAATAAATAAATAATCAAGAATATAAAGGGAATTAAAATTTAATAAAATTCCTTTGAAACTAGGGAACCAGAACTTGACTAAAGGAGTTATTTCAAAATACATCAGGAGGAAAATACAATTTGAAAACAATTTTTAGTAAAGATCTACCAGAAAATCCACCATGCAAGTGTATTGGCAGCCCTATTTTCAGAGTAGAGCAGCTCAGAAGAACAGTGCAATGCTCAGAACTGGGCCAGCAGGAGATCTTTTTCATATAATTTATCCTCCCATGACAGCCATTTTTTAACATAAAAATGAGCTTTGGTTCTCAAGGAATACACTTAAGATGAAGAAAGAGGTTTATGGGGAAACTAACAAGTATCTAGTTTGTTATTTTAGCAAACATATGTATTTTTAGAGCCAACACATGTTCGAGATTTTTAAAATAAAAAAAATTGATCTGTATTGCAATTTTGTGGTGATTTTTGCCTATTTTCACATAAGAGAAAAGTATGTTTCAGGGGACATTAAAAAGATTACAACAGGAACTTTTTGGGGTTTTTATTATGCCTGAAGGGCTGATATTAAAGGAAAAGCTATGTAACATCAGACTTTAGGAAAATAGAACAGAATTTCAAACTCTATATAAATAAGAATCTTGGTTCTCAAAGGCAAACATGAACACCTCAGTACATTGGCAAAGTATGTGCTTTAAAGTTCTGACAGAATTTTAATATTTTATATGCAAAGATTTTAAAAAATACATTCATGTGTATTGTGAATATTGTGTAAATAAAATTCAGATTAATATAAGAATTTATTTAATAAACTTTTAGCTTATGCACTTTGATTTATTTAATTATATTTACTATTATGTGGGGACCCGAGTATACGGCTTGGTGGACGAGGTCTGATTAACACGTACAAGGCCCTGGATTCAATGGTAACACCAAAATAGAGTAAAAAATAAGAATAAATTCCTATTTGCCACTGAGGCAATCTGATGGACTAATAAAGGCTCTCTTGATTTTTAATTCAGCAGCGTTACTTAGGAATCACTTGTAGACACAACACTGTTTAGAAAGGAAGCATGCCATCCCAAGACTCTGGTGTTCCATTGTAATCCACTGCATGCCTCTTCCTGGCTTTCCTGTCTCATGCGTTTGCCGAAGTAGCGTTTTATATAAATAGAATTATACAATCTCTGTGCCTTTTTTCTGGCATCTTTCACTCAGTGAAATTACTACTGATTCTTCTGTATTATGAGGCATTAGTGGTTTATTTGGATCGGAATTCCATTTAATGAGCATAAAGATTTTGTTTTTGAAGTGAAAGTTTTCCAGGAATTCCTGTCCCTGAAGAATCTCTAAAAATAATAAAATCAAGACATATAAGTTCATATTTGTTCTTACGTTGGGTACAGATGTTGACAATATATACAATGCTGCCCTTTTAGGGTTTATTAGCTAAAATTTAGAATATTTTCTCATTTTATATGTGTGAACATGTGCCAGGATATGTGTATGTCCACCACTTGTAAGTAGGGGTTCACAGAGGGCAGAAAAAGGATATCAGATTTCTTGGAATTAGAGTTGTGAGCTGCCATGTGGGTGTTGGGACTTGAACAACAATCCTTCGTGACAACAAAAGTGCTCTTAAAAACTTAAGTCATCTCTCTAGCCCATCTCAGAGATAATTTTAATATGAATTTAGACAGAGCTAGAAAAGTGTGTATACAACTTACCATAAAACAATTAAAGCGTAAGTGTTTGTATGAAATAACATCTACCGAACATAACTACTCGATGCTCCCATCTCAGCTGCTGCTTCTAAGAAGTGGTCAATTAGCAGAAGTTTGACTGCAAATGTTAGTGCTGACTACTTGTTTCAAATGGAATTTCCTTTTTGGACAATTCACAAAAGGTGAATTTTACATCATGTATAGAGACATGGATGAAAAAACACAGAAGATTTGAATGATTTTTACCTATAAGATGTGGCTCCAGTTTTGAACATCTTTAATTGTTTTTAACCCTGTTTCTTTCTGGCAACGGATAGGTTTTTTAGTATGAGCTGTATTACAGAAACAGCATGTGTGATTCTGATCAGCTGTAGGCAAACAAGAAGTCTATACTTAGCTGGGTGGTGGTGGTGAACGCCTTTAATCCTAGCACCTGGGAGGCAGAGGCAGGCAGATCTCTATGAGTTTGAGGACAACCTGGTCTACAACAGCTAGTGCCAGGACAGGCTCAAAGTTACAGTGAAACCTTGTCTCAAAAAATGAAAAAAAAATTTATACTTGTTTCTTTTTACCCTGTGACATTTAGGGTCAAATTTTGAAGCAGTTAGTATATCTAGAGTAGGAAGATAATCATATAATATATCATATGATATAACATCACAACAAATAATATCTATAACCATAATATACATACATGTATTATCATGATCCAACTCAGTGAAATATTCAGTATTAACATTAACATGGAGTTAAAATCATGTTGCTTAATCTTGGCTGGATTTGGAGACACCTAGATTCCTAATGCACATTTCTGGTTGTGTCTTCTTCTGAGGGTGTTTTTAGAGATGACTAGTATGTAGAACATCCAGCTACAAGGAGATCTATCCTGAATGTATATGGCCTCATCCAATAGACTGAAGACTTCAACGCGTGACAAACAAAAAGAGAAAGAGCCAGATTGTGAAAGTTACATCTAGTGCTCCTTCTTGATCTATGCATTCTAGTTACCACCTTCTTCACTACTCAACAAGATCTCCCACCAGCACTCCCCAGAGGACCTTCCAGTCTTTCTTTTTTGATTTGCCCCTCTTCAGCTAAGGCTTCTAGCTTCTTAGACTGAGCAGCTAATGACCTCTTTGGCTCCTGCCTTGAGCAAACATCCATCCTGGGACTATGTAGCCTCCAATTCTGTAAACTTAATCAAATAAATCTCCTTTGATAATTTTGTGTATACCCCACTAGTTCTGTTTAACTCAAGAACTCTTCCACAAACAGTAACAAGGAACTATGAACTTAGTAAACATTTGCAGAAACAATGCCACGGACATGTACATACGTGTGTATAAAAGGAGAAAAGAATTTTCTTAAATTTCTAGATGTGATCTGTGGTCTGACAGTTGCATAGTGAAGCCAAGATGTGTGCCTGCATAAGCATAAATGTGCATTTTAATGCATTGATGTATTTTAAAGATCATTTGATGCTTGAAAAGCTGAAGTATGCTGTGACTTTGAGAGTCAGTTACATTAGTTACGGCACTAATTTTTCTTTGTTTTATTTTGTGTTTGCCTCCTACTTCAGATGCTGCTGTAGTTTGAACCTTGAATAATACACAAATGTTTATTGATTGGAGGCCTGGCTTGCAGATAGATTCTGTGAGGAGGTAGCAGAATTTTTCAGAATTGGGAACTGGAGGGAAGTCCTTGAGGACTGTGGTACGTCTGACCTCTCCTTACTCTCTTTTGCTCCTTGGTCACCCAGCTCTGACCTGCTACACACTCCAACTCTGATATGCTGTCTTACCACATCCCAAAGCAACCGAGAAACCAAGAACAAAAATAAAGACCTTACTTTTAGGTTAATTTTTAAAGTCATGGAAAGACTGGCAAATACAGATGTTTTAATATATTGCCAGATTTCGGTAATTAATTACATTTAACACATTCATTACAGTTAACACACTAAAGATAAATAAATTTGAGAAATGTATATTTTACTGTTACCTTCAGAAAGAGACAGAGAGAGAATAAAAGATTTGGCATCCTTAGTTAATCTTAGGAAATTAAGTCTATCTTAGTAAAACGAATTGGGAGAACTTCTTTATTTCAGGCTTTAGGACTTCATTCAGTAATAACTGCAGCCATTCAAAGCAAATTGTCCGTTAAAGAACCGTTCCAGCTTTTGACAAAGTGTATCACAGTTTCCTTCCTCTGGGAAAGCACAAACCAGAGCACGGCTGTTTTATTTATTTATTTATTTATTTATTACTTGACGTACAGGTTCTCTGAGCCAGTGGGACAACATGCTATGAAGAGCTCTAGAAGACGTTCTAAAGAGGTTATATCTGGTCCAGCAGAGTACAAGTGAAGATGTTGGTTCTGAGCAGATATCTCCCAAGATGACAAATAATTGATCATGTGTCTCATGTCCTCCGTCAGTCTGCAAACAGTTCCCACTTAAATCATGCTCCTTGATAATGGCTGCCATGGCAGCGAAGGCTCAACATTCTCAGATGTCATTGAGCCGCACAGAGATACTTCATGTGCTTAGTGATGTATATATCTAAATCACTGCTACTAGCAACTGCCGTCTCATGTTTTTGTCTTAAAAGTTCATGCTTCAAAGGATGAATAAGAACAAATAAACCAGCTTTGGATGAAAATAAGTCTGCTAAAAATTAAAATCATCTGTAATTGAAGATTGAAACCTAACCATAGAGCTGAAATTTAAATATGATTTGAATGAAATATTTTATTTTTCTGAATTATTTGCAACAATAGTAAAAGCAGATATAATAATTGTTTTATTTCTTTATGATATACAATCATAAAACAATTTGTGCCCCTTAGCTTTTTACTTTAGTTTTGATGATTGTTATATTGTAGTCATATTAATTTTGGGTGATAAAACATACCAGCTAAATGCTGCCGATAAAAATTCTTACTTGAAGATGTGAGATGGAAGACATTGCAAGTAACTAAAATTCCACTTGAATGTTTTCATTTTAGGGATTATTTTATGGTCTGTTACATATTACAAAATAAAATGTTTATTTTCTTTTCCGGGTCGTTATGAAATGCCACTTCCCTGAAGTTCATACTGAAGTTTTTGAAGATAGATAGGCTTTCTCTTCATTTGAGTTTTTCCACTGTTTCCCATTAACGGCTTTGGTCATGCTCACTTGCAAAAGTGAGTCTATGTCCCCGTGAGGAATCATAAGACTTTGGTTTATTTTCATTTCTGTGTGTCAGTTGGATTGTGTGTGTGATGTCATCTCTCCCTGACTTCAGAGTCCTGTGGGGAGATGCCGTTATCTGGTGTCATAATCACAGGGGAGATGCCGTTACCTGGTGTCACGATCACAGGGGAGATGCTGTTACCTGGTGTCACGATCACATTCTTTACTAATATTTGATCTTTCACTTAGTTTTTCAGGCTGGTACATTTATATATTTTGATGCCTAAGTTGTCTTACATTTCACTAAATGGATTCCTGATCTTTTTTGCATGTCTTCAATACTCCTTAAGCCCCTCCCTCTTTTTTTTTTCTGTCTCATTAAGATTGCCCAGTCCTATTTTCTACTTTCATCTCCTCATTCAACTACTTTTCAAAGAAGACCCAATTTCTTTTAGCAAAGAATGATTGCATTTGCTGGTATATGGGAGTAATTACAGCATAGGGAAGCCTTGAATGTAAATCATAATAACAAATAATTAACAATTTAAGGATATTCTTATGCATGAGTTTATAACTTTCAAGAATAAAAGTAGTTCATTACAGGCTGAAGGAAAAGACGTGGAGGCTGAATAACTGTTTTCTCCTTTGACTCTGTATTTCGAGCACCTGAGGGAATTTTATAAATACTAGAGTTTGAGCCAATACCGAGAGTCCCTGACTGAATTGTTTTTATGTGTTGCCCAAGCACCAAGACATGTGAATTCTTCCTATATGGTTCTAATATGCAGCTGATATTGAGAGTTTAGAAACTACCCTTTTAGACTAAGGCAATTTCTTCCAATGTATGATTCTAGTCCACCCCACCATTTCATGTAATGAGTCTCCTGGTGCGAGTGACAACCTACCAGAACCCCTCATCCCTGGCTTAATTAGCTTCTCATTCAAAAAGCTTCCAAGAGATAGAAAAATCATGTCCAGAAAATGAGTTCTTGTACATTACTTATTTGGATTACAAAATTACTGGCTAAAGCCCTTTTCTTTCTCCATGGATTGAAGTGTGTCTGGAAGAAGTCATGGCTGTCCTCATCTGCTTTCTTATAAACTCACGCTGTCACTTAGTGTGTGGGACACCTCCATGTTCATAAAGAAAGTGGGTGTGGACAGATGAACCTTGCACGCTATCTTTTTCCTTGAGTAGTTTATAGCAGAACTGATCTTTGCAGCATTACTTGTCCCAAACACTCTTGTAATAAGCATGAGTCCAAAGTCTCCCATCTTCATAGCAGTCAGAATTACCTTCGATTCCATTAATGTGAACAAGCAGCGTTATAACACAGTGCAAAAGATCGGTCACTCAGTCCAGTTCCATGCAGCCTTAGAATCCCTTATCAGAATGGGACCAATGGAGCTCAGAGATTCACATGGTGAATCCCTTGCTCCGCGGCACCTTGGAAGGCACTGTGATGTCCTCAGCAGAGACGGACGCTTCAGAAACTTTGAGCCTATGGAATCCAGTGGACTTTTGTCATTTCTGCTAAGAGTCTCTTGTTTGGGTCTTTTCACAGTTGCTAATAAGGGAAACACTGAAATCAGCAAGTTTTTGACTGGGAGTAAGCTAAAAGTGGCTTTTGAATATTTTTTTTTCCGCCTACTTAGCAGATTTCTCTTGTGACAATTGGTTGTTATTTGAGGTTTCATATGGGGAGGAGGAAGCACAGGCAACATCCAATAATTTCAGGCATAAATATTCTCTCTATATATTTGTAACTGCTATTTAGTTCTATTTGAGGTTTATGATTGATCCTTGGCATGTGTCCCCAGGGTATTGCTATGAAAAAAGAAGAAAAATCATGCAAAAGAATTTTCCAAGACTTTTGCAGAACTTTGGTTGAAATTCTAGTTTTCTTCCACACTTTGTCAGTCCTCAGAGAACTAGCCTAAGAAAATAAAGAATAAAGATACGTACAAGAGCAAGTGTGTTGCAAGACCCCTGCTTAAATCTGGGAAATCTTGTTTAAATTGGTTTTCCACTGAAAGAAAATTTAGTCAAAAATTTTAATCATACCTATGTTTACTGATGTTAAATGAGGGTTTCGAAGGTAGCAATCAATAAACAGAGATAAAAGCTTCTCCAGAATAAATGAAAGGAAATAATAAAAAGACTCACTAAGCTCAAGTGCCTCCTCTCAACAGCCACTGATAAAATATTAAAAGATTTTCCTTGTGTAATGTCTCTGGAGAGCCATCTTGCTGATCTACTAGACTGTGATTGACAACTGTGAGCCCTTGCTGGAAGCCACAAAAGTGTATCTGTAATATTATGCTCAATTGCTGAAGTTTTTCTTCCTAAATGGGGCTAGAAATAACATACCACAGAGTGGTGGGCTTTTAAGGAACAGGATCTTCTTCCCAGTCTAAATGAAGTTTAATTGGCTTTGTTATCAGACACTATGCACTTCAGGAATGTGAAAAGGAAAACAAATGCCAAAGAACCCTGGAAACAACACTATAAAGAATGTGTTATACTTAAAGATACATTAAAAAGTTCTGGAGGAATTAAAGACTCACTGGAAGAAATCATATATAGAAAAGTAAGGAGCTTCGAATACACAGTGTCCCTCCAACAGCTCATGTGATGAAGATTTGTTCTCTGACTAGTGGTACTCTTTGGACAGGTAAAATGATAAGATGTAGAACTAGTTGGAAATAGGTCACTGGTAACTGTCCTTCTGAGTAACTTTCCTCAAGGCTTTTTCCTGTCTTCCTGTTTCCATCCTGTCCATGTAGAAGTGCATAGTCTCCTCCCTCACTTGGCACTGCCACCTTGATACTCAGTCTCTTCTAAGGCCCGATGGAACGTAGCCATTGACCACAGACTGAAGGGTCTTCCGCTGTGATCCAAAATTACCATTTTCCTCCCTTAAATCAGTCTATGAGGTACTGTTGTCATAGTGATGGGACACAAAAGGGAATGTTTTCTATATTGCTAATGTGTTTTGTAAGCATAGCAATGGAGCTAATGGATTTATGTGCACAATCTTTATTTATCTCATGAAAACCCAGTGGCATCAGTGATCACATGTCCATTTTACATGAAAAGAAGGACCTAAAATTCAGAAGTCAAGGAACTTCTTTCCAAGTTCTTAATAAATAAGTGGCTTAGCTTGAATTGGTAATACTGCAAGTATTACCATGGCATCAGTTGGCTTTTAGGACCATGATGCTCTACCATGATACAAAGTGACTCTGAAGATCTAATGAAGATGCGGTAAAGAGGAACAGTTGGTAGATGTTTATGAAGAAACACAGGGAAGTGTATTTATTCCCTTGTCTAGCTCCAGGAACTAGTTAATGGGAAGGGCAAAGAAGATAAGCCCATGGATTCTGCAGGGCTTATTATTTGACTTTACTATGAAAATCATACAGACTTTGAACATTGAGCGTTCTCCTTTCTTATTTTTTTTTTGTTTTTGTTTTTGTTTTTGTTTTTTCGAGACAGGGTTTCTTTGTGGTTTTGGAGCCTGTCCTGGAACTAGCTCTTGTAGACCAGGCTGGTCTCGAACTCACAGAGATCCGCCTGCCTCTGCCTCCCGAGTGCTGGGATTAAAGGCGTGCGCCACCACCGCCCGGCTTCCTTTCTTATTTTTACATCATGTCCTGATTAGATAATGCAGTGAAAATCATGGTGTGATATACTGAGGCCATTAGGGAGCTTTTTAGTATGTGGACAAATAACTACTTTGCAGAGGTGGGAGAAGTGGCAGTAGAAGGAACCTTTTACTGTGGCTTTCAGGAAACAGATGAGTCGTGTCTGGATTATGGAAACAAACATGGGCTAAATGTTAGACTTAAAGCCCATGTGAGTTATTTGATGATAACTTTTAGATGAGATTTTTTTTAAATGTGGAGCTCTGGTTTCTAGCATAGAAGGCATTGATGATAAACTATCAAACTCTGAGTATGATCATGAACCTAACTTTGTGTCATGAGTTTACATACTATAGCAACTGCTTTGTCTTCACTGTTTTGGTAACCTTGTCAAGTCCAGTCATCTTTGGCCTCACTAAAATCTCCTTTCTCTTCAGGGTCATTATGATATAACTTTGTTACAACTTACCTCACTTACCCAAAACCCAATGTGCCTGATGGTTACTTATCATGATGAAACCTCGAGTCAGCCCTAAAACATGTGAACAATTTGGCTGTTCTTTATTTTTTCTTTTCCTTTTATGTATGTGTGTGCTATGTGTATGTATTATGTATTCCTGCATTGGCATGTATGCCCATGAATACCCATATGGAGGCTGTGTGTGCACATGCAGAGACCAGAGAGGACATCATATGTTTTTCTTTATCATCTGAGCTTTGTTTTACTGAACCAGTAGCTTGCTGTATCATGTAGAAAGAATTCCCAGTGAGCTCCTAGTACCTAAGTGCCCCAGTGATTTGAGAGATACTATTCTCCGAAGGACTAACATAGTTGAATACTTTGTCCCTTGTAGGTGGAAAGTTTGGGAAAGATTAGGAGGTATAACCTTGTTGGAGGGAGATAGTCACTGGGATTTGAGGTTTCAAAGCCTCTGTGATTCTCAGTGTACTCTCTCTCTACCTTGTGGTTATAGATCAAGATATTAGCTTTTAGTAATTTCTTTGCTCCATCATCATGGACTCAAACCCTCTGAAATTGTGAACCAAATTAAGGACTTTCTTTTATAAATCACCTTGTTCATGGTGTAGTTTTATCATAGCACTACCAAAGTAACAAACTGTCATTCTACAAGACTGAAGCTATTGTTGTGCATGTTAGCATTAGTTTGAGAGCTGGGGATTTGAACTTAGGTCCTTATTCTTGCACAATAAGCATTCGTACCAACTAAGTCATCTTCTCAGTTCTCCCTCATGTTTACTAACCTATCTACTTCTCTGTGGGAGTATCTAGAGAAAAGGGCTGGGGATTTTAGAAACTGTTCCTAAGGTCATCTCTGTCTGTCCCTCTCCTCACCCTTGCTTTGATCATCCTCTTGTCTCCAGGTTCCCCATTATTAGCCTTCTGCCATTATCACCAACTTCTTTGATTCTTGTGACTAAACTTCTTCCATTTTATCTTATGCTTTTATTTCATTGTGCTTCACCTCATATACATATGGCTTTAACAAGGCATAAAAGATAATATAATTCATGCTGCATCTTTTTTCTGTGATTCAGTCTGAGGCATTCTGCTTTCTGCTCCACTAATATGTGTGTGTGTGTATGTATACATATATATGTTGAATAAAAATTACTTTGAATAAAATCAGTGTGCTTTATTATTTAAATACATTTTAGTATCTGAAAGTCATGCATCAAAAATGATAACTAGATAAAAGGGGATAATGTCAAAAGTTGCTTTAATATTTATGTGATATTTAGGCAAGTATGTATGCTATTTAACCTTTTATATTTAACATTTTGACCATGAGTAATTAATAAAAAATAATTTCACAAACCTCTAAATATCTACAAAAATGTAATTCTACCACAAGATGATGATATTATCTTTAATTTCATGGTAAATTCCCTGAGAAAGGATGGTATCAAAGCTGTCATTTTTATGTACATTTATCTATTAGCTTTCTTATCACATAATAATATGTGTAAACATATTGATCGCAATGTTTACAGTCTTTTTGTTCATTTTTCAATTCAGACTGAAAACATTGCTTTCTTTACTTTTCACTGTCACAACCATGATTTTGTCTTCCTTATCTATTATATCTATTTGGCTTCTCAATTTTATAATTTGAGATTCAAAAATAAACATTTAGCATGGTTTTATTGTCCAGTTGAATTACCTTCTTCATCATCCTGGAATTCTATATTAATCACTGATAATATTCCCTATTGCAATCTAATTTGCCTTTTGATACTGTACCCATTTCTACTTTATATTGATGACGCTTGATAGGATCCATGTATCAGTTTCGTTTCCCACTGTGACAAGGAGCAAAGCATACAGGAAAAGGGCTTGATTTGACTGACAGCTCTAGGAGGCATTGTGTCAGGATGGGGAGGCAGCTGGTCGTGTGGCACCTGCAGTCAGGAAGCAGGGGGTGAACAGAAAGTGGGACTGGGTGGTAAAATCTCAGGTCTGTCCCAGAGATTCATTTCCTCCAGTTAGACTCCACATCTATAAGGTTCCACAACCTTCACAAACCCTGTCAGCTGACGTCTGCAAACACATGAGCCCATGTCTGGAGAGCATCTCACATTTGAAGCATGACATGCATATATTTGTGTTGTCTTAACATCAATGTATCTGTTTTAATCTTTAAAATTTTCCTGTAGCCAAATATAATTGGGTTTTTATTTTTCAAAATACATCCTGACAATATATGTATTTTAATTATAATATTTAGGCCATTAGCATCTAAAGTATTGTCAATATATTGAGGTTTAAATTTTGTGTCATATTGACCTTTCCCCGTGTCTCTTTTTATGAGTTATTAGAGTAATTTGTACTTTTCATCTCATCTTCACTGTCAGCTTAGTGAGTATATCTCTAAACATACTTTATTTTCTTAGCAACTACTATTGTGATATATAGGAATGATAAATACATGTATACAGTACATGTATGACATGTAAATATGTAAAAAAATCACGTGTGTGTCTGTGTGCGTGTGTGTGCGTGCGTGTGTGTGTGTGTGAACTTACTCATGAGCACTGTGCTTTTGAAGGCCAGAGGGTGATGTCCATGGATACTCACTACCTTATTCTATTTATACAAGTTCTCTCACTGAACTTGGAGGTGCCATAGCAGTTAAATTCACTGGCCAGAAACCCTGGGATTGGCCTTTTTCTGCCCCCTTAATTCTCAGTGATTACAAATGTACCACATCAAGCTTTTTATCTTGGTGCTAGGGACCTGAGTTGAGGTGTTCATGTTTTTTTTTTTGTTGTTGTTGTTGTTTTTGTTTTGTTTTTTTTTTTTTGTTTTTTGCGACACATACTTTATCCACCTAATTGTCTCCAGAAGACGCTTGGAGGAGAAGACATGTGTCATTAACTGGAGATGAGGATATGGGGGAAAAGAGACAACAGAAATGATCTGCTACAAAGCTGGGAACAAGGACTGGGAAGCTGGATTTGTAGGAGGGGAGAAGAGTAAAGATCTGAAGTTAGCCTACAGGCTTCTCTGCTCACAGTGACTACAGATATTTTTCATTATTTTATTTGATTTTATTGTATTGTATTGCTGGGGAGCAGAAACCTACTTGTAGTGGGAAAATTTTCTATTATTTTCAGTCCCATCCATTTTCAACATTTTTGACATATGTAAAATTTGTATTTAAGAGTTTAAAAGAAAAATAGCTACCTTTTAGATTTATCTACACTTACTGTGTCTTTTCATCTCTTTGAATTCGTCTGAGTTTCTGTTTTAAATGATTCTTCTCCTGAAGAATTTCTATTAATATTGCTTGTGATTTGACTCTGTTATCAAATAATCCTTTCAGTTGTCATTTCTAAATGAAGTTTATTATTATTTTTTTTAAAAAGACATTATTTTTCCCCCTGGAGAATAACATACTATTTCGTGACTTCTTATGCTTTCAGCATTAGAATTACGTCATTTCATGATTTTATGATTTGTATAATATATAACTGGAATTCTATATTAATTGCTACTCCTGTCATTTTCAGCAATCTTTCTTAGTCTCACTCTGTCTAATCTCACCCAGGGGCCTCTTCATTTCAGATGATACATTTCCATCTTTAGGATCTGCATTTACTTATTTTCCATTGTTTTAATCTCTTTTTGTTCATCAATATTCCCTTCTATTGAGCACATGAAGCTGATTTACGTAGTTTTTTGAGGACTCGGTCCCATCCATGGTGTCACATGGGTCATTTTCTGTGTCTGTTAGCTAGTTTTTATGTAGATGAGGGGTTATATCTTTCCGGTTTTGAATGTTTGCTCTTCTATGTTGTATTAGTAATTGGGAGTGTCTGTATTTGGATGTATTCTTGTTAACTGTTTAGATCCTCATGGGCTAGGTTTTAGCTCCGCCAGGACAGATGTCAAGTGCTTCACTCTGGTGACGACTGAACTGAGCATGCTGTAAGCATGAATCTTTTCCCCTTCAAGTCAACGAGGACACAAGCCTTTGTGTCTCCCTCACAGATTTCTAGTCTGGTGATCTTGTGACAAAATAATTTCATCTATTTCCTATGTCTCAGCCACTGTAAGTCAGATTTGGTTCTTTTCTAGGACCCTTTACATGCTAGACAAGGTCTATGTCAAAGAACTCTAAATTCAGCCTTTTTTTAAAAATAGTGTATGTATTTTGATGACTTCAAAAGTATCTTAAAGAGGTATAAAACAATGACTATAGGAATTCAATAATCCATAGGCCCATTGTACGTTCTTTTTAAATAGTTCTACCTAAACATGTATTATATTCAATAATGACTATACAAAATATGAGACAATATATAATTTTTTGAATTCAATTAATCGGTAACTGTAGGGGGATATTTGATACACTGTGAACCCTGAGTTTGCTTTCGCATTAATCAAATAAGACTAAACTTGGGTCAGGAGGCTTCATTAGCAACTAGTTGACGGAAAAGAGTGATAGAGTCTCAGAGGATATCCAGGAGAGATAGAGAGACACAGGAAGTCACAGGTAGGGTTTTGACTGGTGCAGATAATTCTGGTTCTGTAAAGCAGAAGTACAGGTGTTCAGTGGATGCCAGCAATGAGAGAGGGTGAGCTAGTTGTTGCCAAACCTTTCTGAGCTCGCAGATCTTCACCCCAGACTTTGAATCTTGAATCTTACTCATAATTAGAAAGACAGAGATTTAGTTAAAGCTACTTTTAGTAGCAGAAATAGGGCCAGTACTTGCAGGAGTAGAATCCTCAACAGGTGAGGCCTGAGCATCCAAGTCACTGCTAAAAGCAGGTTGAAAACTGTCAGAGTTGCAATTGCTGGTTGAGATTGCAGTAGATTAAGGCACAGCCACTGTGCCAAAGTTAAAACAAAGTTAAAACTGTTATGCCCAAATCCGTGAAGTCCCCCAAAAGTCAACAAGAAGACTTATGTATGTAAAAGCAAAAAGCCTTTATTTTATGCAAATTTTCAAACTTTATCTCCCCACATGTCCAACATATTAGAATAATTGGTGAGCCCCGAGCTCAGTTCGAATAGGGTTTTAGAGTAGTAAAGATGGGTATGAGGTGTTTCTGAGGGTTAGGACCCCTAATTGACTGACATTTGCTAGGGGTGTCCTGGTGAGTGTGCTCTGGCAGGTGGTCCTATTTACAGTTCTTGGAATGTTAGGCATTTCCTTTGGATGGTCTGTTTTTGGGTTGTGCTCAGGTAATCTTAGTTTATGATCCTTTCTGAGACCAGGTATTGCTTCAGGGTAAACCACTGAGACTCAGGGCTCCATTTAAATTTATCCATGGTTGAGTTCTACTCTGGCAGGTGATAATGGTTGAGAGTAAAGAATTTCCTTTGGGTGATTCGTTCATATTAAGCTTATCGTGGCTGGCTTCTACAAATATCATATAATTTTTTTAAAATATATGTTTGACCAAAGATGAGTATTTATGTTTTACATCAGTATTTAATGAGTTAAAATACTGTATTTTATTAGACATATCATGTATTGCCTTCAAGTAAACATCAAATTTAAAATATCGCATAAACAACTAAGGTTGCAAAGAAATGTTCAACAATATCACACTTTAAATAAGGAAAGGATAGCACTATATACATTTTTAAGGGTAGAATCAAAAAGCACTATTTATAAAGAACAAAAATTCAAAATAAATTTCTTCTTTTGAGTTCATGAGGAAAACCTGTTCACCTTCCTACAATTGTGAGAAAAGGGGCCATCAGAGCAAATAAGTAATAACCTTACAAGCAAATGAATTTGGGTCAATGTTATGCAAAAGTAAGCACTAATTCAAATTTACCAAGGCAGGCGAGGTTTCTCCCAGCTAGTAAGAGGGTCGGTGAGAGGGCTCAGTAGGTAAAGGCACTGAGGCCAAGCTACCAGGTTCATCTCTGGAACCCATTTGGTAGAAGAGAAGAACCCACTCTACCAGCTGTGCTCTGACTCCCCCCCAACCCCCGCTATGGCAAATAATCTCGTATGCACAATCCATATATGCAAATATATAAATAAATTAAAAAACACAAAGGAAAGTAAATGTAAAAAAGTTGCAGTTTTCTGAAACACCAGTTTGTGATTCAGAGGCATGGCTATGAAATACCCAACACCAAGGATACAGAAATTACCAGCGAGCTGTATACTTTATTATAAATATTCTTCATTTCTCCTCCCAAAATTCCATGTGAAGAAAAATTGTGCCCATCAGTGTGATTTGTTGTGAACTGATGGCTAATCTTGATGCATACAGCTATATCTAAACCGCTGTAATCATGTAGTCATGGGCATCCCAAGCATTGCCCCGTGTGTGTCAAAGTTGCAGAAACACCTACTTAGTCGATCATAAATATTTTTGAAAGCATTCCTCTCTTCCTTTTTGCTCTTTTGATTACATTCCTGAGGGGAAAAACCAACTTTAGAGGAGGTCAAAATCCAAGTTAAAAAATAGTTTAAAAAAATGCTTCTATCTTTCTACAGCTCTAGTGACTAAAGGACAGGTGTGATGTTTAGTTCTTCCTCTAAATGCTCCTTCTTATGTGTCTGACTCCATGCCGTATGTGTCTTTTATCTCATTTTTTACCCAAAGTGCTTCTAGCCCATAGTTTGTCTTTCTTTACTTTATCAAAGTGCCAGACAAAGGTCTTCCTTATTAAATGTAGCATCTGTATTCAACTTCTGGGAATTAAGTTCTTGCTCATTTTCTTATCTACTTTTGAATATGAAGTTATTTGATGCTATCATATATTATTATTCATTAAACTGTCTCTTTATGTTAATGAGAGCAATCTGATATGCTGAAATAATTAACAATGTATTGTTATTCATCATTACAAGGAAAAGGGCATTCTGTTCAAAAATCTGTGTAGGTTTCAATAATTGGTTCATTGAGTCAATAAAAAAGAAATTAGCTTTCTTAATTTTGCAAAAGCCATTTGAATAGAGATCCGGGGGCTTATAAGAACAAGAGAGAAAGAATGATCAAATTTTCTGGAAGAAATGGATTTGATGAACTTATTATGATACTGATATTTTTAAAAAGCAGAACTTGTGCACTGCATTTCAGATGTCAATATTTTATATTTTCACTCACCTTTAAAAGTTAGAATTAGTCTCTATATTTTTGTGGGGAGGGGAGAGAGGGGAAATTGTGGTCAGGATGTAATACATGAGATAATAATAACAATAACAGCAATAGTTTATTTAAAATAAGAATTTAAATACATAAGAATTAAAACAACTATATTTTAAGTTAATTTTAGGTTTATAGAAGATTTGGGATTAGCAATAATTCCTATGCACCCTCTTCCTCCACCCACAGCTTCATACAGCCCACAGGTTCTATCAGTTCTGTATCCATTGTCATCAGCGGTCCAAAGAGTTGGTAAATATGAATAAAGCTTTTATTTATATCTGTGTGTAAGTTTGGGAAGGACCAAAGTTTTCAATATATTTGAGAAAATACTAAAAAAAAAGAGATTGTTGGTGTTTATGGTAAGGATATATTGAACTTTGCAACAAAATGACCAAATTGTGTCTCAATGAGACATAGAATTGCTACTTTATATTCTCACTATACAAAATTACTATAAAAATAAAGTCAAAAAAGTGACAGAAGAGATGGCTCAGTGAGTATGAGAGCTGACCTGCAAGCATGGTGACCTGCATTCTAGTTCCCAGAATCCAAGTCAAAAGGCAGAAATGGCTTCCTAGGCCTAGCAGCCCAGCATTGTCAAGGGGCAATGAGGAGCAGATCTCAAGAGCTCTTGAGAAAGCCGGCCTTGGACAAACTTTGAAGTTTTAGCTTAGTGAGAGGTCTTATTTCATGGCAATATGGCAGAAAGCCACAGAAGGAGATAACCTGATGATATGGTCTGTCCCTTGAATGTACAGGACATATACCTACAGGTTCACATGCACACACTGCACACACACACGAAACACATCTAGAGAACAAGAGTGATTTTATCAATATGTAATCTTTTACTAGATACTCTCCTTGGAAATACTGGGTTATGTACACAATATTTCACACAGCTGACTCATGTCCACTTTGAATAAGGTATGTGTCCAATAAAATACTTCCAATAAAATAAAACATCTTCCTTATAACTGATAAATCATGCATTTTTATATTAGTAAATTCATTATTCACCAAGATTTTTTTATCCTCCATTCTATTAAAAAGATGCACCATATCTGCCAATTTTCTTTACTAGTATTACTATATATATATATATTCCATTTTATTATCGATTATTTTAATATAGTTCCATTTCTTTCATCGATATGCCAATACTTGAGTCTAGCACCTCATTTTTACTCTTATTGTTCCTGAGGCAGTTCTGACCATATAATGCTTGGAGTATTGTCTACACTCACTAAATATTTAACAAATACAGTACTCGATCATACTGTACACTGCTAAATGCCTATGTAACAATCGGTAGCGTCCTCTTATATCCTGTATTTTTCCTGCAGAATTCTTATTTTGTTCAGAACCCATAGTTTCCATGAGGCTTCTTACTTCACTTATCCATCGTTACTTCTGGTATTTCCATTTGAATAGGTCTATGGGACTTTCTGGAAAATAGCAGGTCAGGTGACACACGAGTTTTACCCTCTAAGTTATTCTCTTTCAGGAACAGTTGGGGTCATATGGCTGCTTTTTATTCTATTCCATCCCGTTTTCATGTGAAACTTGGCGCTGTGGAAGGTCTTGTGTGGAGCTGAAGGAAGTTGGCAAGAAAATGCTCTAAGAGTGGCTGACGGAGACAGAAGAAGGACAATGGTGTTTGAAGTCCCCAATTAAGACAGTCTTGAGTAGATCCTATGAGTATAATATGTTTTGCAGAGTGCTATATCTCTTTCATTAGAATTCTGGCTACTTGCAAACTCAGCTATATTAATATTAAGCAACATAAGAGCATGCAGCAGGATAGAAGGCTTAGCTGATAAAGAGCAGGCAGTGAAAGCAGGAAGAGCCATGTTTAGATCTGTGAGACCCACATGCAAAGCCAGGAGCAGTGACACATGTCTCTAATTCCAGTCCTCGAGAGCCAGAGGCAGACACATTCCTGTGGCTTTCTGGGCACCAATGCAGCTAAATTGTTGAGCATCCATTTCAGTTAGATCTTTTCTCAATAATTCATGCAAAGAATGATCGAAGGGTCATTTGGCCTCTGGTCTCCACATACAGCAGTAAGTCGTGCAGTTCATATAGTCTATTTCTTTTACCCCATGGGATGGCCATGATGAAAATCACATTTTATCACTTTCAAATTTAGTTCAGTGTTTCACAATTACTTTTAACAATAAATGAGAAGCTCTAATTGGAAAAGTCAAGATGTCATTAATACTATTACTTGGACTATAGTAATTTATTTTCATATAACCATTAATATCTTTACCACGTAACAGGATGATAATATGCATAAACTCCAGCGCAGATGACCCTTTTAATTTTCACTATTGGTGTCAGTAGAGGCATAGAAATACAATTTTTTCATTAAAAACAAGTGACCCAAAGAATTCAGTGTCAGATGTAATAACATTCTGGTATTCTGCGATATTGGCTTATGGATATTATTTAATAGGCTGTCAAAAGTCATTACAATTTATTTAAAAATGGCATCGAGTACAGATTATTCATGTGGGAAGAAGGAGCATCTAATTCGTAGCAACAACCATTTTATTGTATTATACATAGTTACTGAATACATCTATATATAGTTTTCAGTACCGTTTTATTGAAGGTATTCAGTTCAGTTCTGAGATGATTAGTCGGAATGCCTCAAGTCTATGAAAGGGACATAAAGACTTTTGAAGATTTTAATTATGAGGTGACACATGACTATCAAACAGGCTCTGACAGCCAGAAAATGTTTACTTTGCTTATGAGTCGTATGCAAAATTACTTTTTAATAAGCAACACAAAAAATTTTTAAACAACTTTTTTTTTAAAGAATACAAAAATTGTAGGAGCCAGAGGGGTTGAGGACACCAACCATGAGAACATGGCCCACAGAATCAACTAAGCAGGGCTCACAGGGGCTCACAGAGACTGAGGCAGCAATCATGGAGCCTGAAAGGATCTGCCCTATGGTGAAGTGGAGAGAGCAGAAACTGCTATTGGGATCTATTACATAAGAGCAGAGTCCCTGGCACTTAGTTGGCTTTTGGGAACCTGTTCCCCAAGCTAGATTATCTTGCCCAGCCTTAACACAAGGGGGGATCTGGGTCCTGCCTCAACTTGATGTTGGGAAGCTAGCCTCTTTCTGAAGGGGAGGAAGGAGGAGAGGAATTGGAAGGGATAGGTGGGAAGGGGAGGGGACTGTGGTCGGTATGTAAAATAAATGAAAAAATGATTATTTAAATAAAACAAAACAAAGCAACTGAAAAAACAATATATTTAGGAATCATGACATACAAAATAATAATCAGGGTGTCTTTCTGCCTTGGGGAAGCAGAGACAGGACAGGCTAGCCTACTTGGTGAGTTACAAGCCAGCTGATCCCTTTCAACAAAAAAATAAAAATAAAAACCCAGGAGGTAGGCAGCATCTGCTGAGGAATGAATGGCACTGAGATTGTCTTTTGTTCTCCACAGGAAAATGTACATTTGTACCTGAAAATACATGCACACGCATATGTGAATATAAAGACACAAAAGAATCATAGTCTCAACACTAGTTACACTGTATTTGTCAAAGAAATTAGTGGGGGAGCAGCTTTGGTGATAGATGGTGTGGCCATTAAGATGGTGTAAGAATAGGGACAGGAAGCAGTCTATAAGGACTTGAAGAGTGTAGACATTTGTCTAAAGAGCAGAGAAAAGCAACGGGGCAGGAGATTGGCATAATGAGCAAGGAGTTACCCAAGAGCTCCAAGTCTGTAATTCCCAAAATGTGTTTCAAAGATATCAGTGGGAGAGAGGGGACTACAAGTTCACTGGAGAATTGGGGGCCAAATCTAATATTGTTACTTGCTTTCTTGTACACTGAAGTTAAAAGTCATTTTTGTATTTTAAAATGTTTTACATTCTCTTACCTTGAGGGTTAAGCTTCCATCCCATCAATTCATGAGGACACACTGAAATTGCCTAAAACACAGAACCGTTAATTTCATACAATTAGTGATCCAACTAGAGCTAATCACAGATGAAATGTAAAGACAAATGGATGAATCAAAAAGACATAATTTTATTTCCATTTAGCAATATGTTAAATATGCGGAGATAAGAAGAATGACATGAAGGAAGGTTTATCAACTTCTAAACTGACTTTAATTGTTGACATGTTTCATTGTGTTATTAAAACTGGATGGGAACTGTGTCAGAGTTTGTATGGATTCAATTTTGTGCAGGTTGAGCCTGAGGTCCTTTTGAGGTTTGCAGATCAATATATCAAATAGACAAGTATATGTGAGGTCAGAGAAGTCCAAAATGTGAGTAAACTTAGAGCCATCCACAGCAGTTAAAATTATTAGGATGGATGAGATACACAAAGATATAGAAGCAAATAAAATCAGAATTCTTTGTCTTTAATTTTAAGAATTTAAGCATTTGTTGCTTAAATGAAGTATTATTGTCCTGTGATTAAAACAGAAAAGGAGAGTTTGGAGGAGAAAGGAGAAACTGGTAAATCATGGACCTAAAGAAATAATTTTTTAAAAAGGTGTATTTAGACACATCCATGCTTTAATGGACTATGGAAAGCACCTGATTAGGAGAGCATGGAGAGATGGCTCAATGGTTAAGAGCACTTACCACTCTTACAGAGGACCCAGGTTCAGTTTTCAGCTCTGTTATTCTCTTCTGACTTCCCCAAAGTGACAGACACAGCACACATCTAATGCACATATATGCATACAGGCAAAAGGCCAATACATATAAAAATAATCTTTAAAAACGTTGAAATAACTCTTCCTTAGATAAGGTCATTTTCACCATCTCTCTTCACATATATGTATATGTATTAATTATTATACAAATAATACAAATGGAAAATATATTTAAAGAAATAAATAGGCTTATGTGTTCTTTTTATGTACATATTAATCTCTTGGTTATCTGGAATAAGTATTTATAACAAAACCAAATAAATTCATTAAGTGATAGAATCTCATAACCTTGATTGTCAAATACATAAGACTATTTAGCAACAATGAAAGCTGCTATCAAATCAAAGAAAACTGACAAATTTGGAAAAGTTGGCAACATATATGATGAAGATTTAGGATATGATACAATATTCCTAAAATTCAATAAGAAAAGTTTGACCACTGAAATACAAAAAAAGTCAACAAAACTGAATAGCCAGTTTAGGAAAAAGACTTGCATATTATTGGTAAACTTGAAAATAAATATTCAGCAAATAGTCTTGCACACTCTAAAAGAAGCTAACTCCTTATTGGAAAGATATACTTCCACCTTCTGGCTCAAACTAATACTGATTGGTTACTTTTATAATCAGTTTCTGTACACAGAAACTCAGAAGAAGTGAGGTCTTTCTGTAGGATAAGTTTTTGTGTCTTTAAAGCTTATTTAAAAAAATACTAAGCCACCAAATATGATAAATGCTATTGGAATTCAAGGCTCTGAAGAGGATGCAAGGAGATCAAGAATGTCTCTTTTCGGTGCACCCACACACTGAGACAATGGGGATGTTCTATTGGGAACTCACCAAGGCCAGCTGGCCTGGGTCTGAAAAAGCATGGGATAAACCCGAACTCGCTGAACGTAGCGGACAATGAGGACTACTGAGAACTCAGAAAAATGGCAATGGGTTTTTGATCCTACTGCACGTACTGGCTTTGTGGGAGCCTAGGCAGTTTGGATGCTCACCTTACTAGACCTGGATGGAGGTGGGTGGTCCTTGGACTTCCTAAGGGCAGTGAACCCTGATTGTTCTTAGGGCTGACGAGGGAGGCGGACTTGATCGGGGGAGTGGGAGGGAAATGGGAGGCCGTGGCGGGGAGGAGGCAGAAATCTTTAATAAATAAATAAAAATAATAAAAATAAATGTTAAAAAAAAAGAATGTCTCTTTTCCTAACCATCTAGAGGAATGCAGAAGTGTAGAAATGAGAGGTCGGGAAGTTGAGAGCTCCATGTCATTCAAGGCTGGAAATAGCATTTTATGTATATTTGCTCATTTAAAATGAATTTTTATGATGGATAAAAATGTAATTTTCCAGGAGACATCATACATCAATGTTTTAACTCTGTGATTGTATGCTTGTTGACCAATGTGCTGTTCACATATTCAGAATTTTCAGGACTATTTCAGTGTTCATGGAAATATAACCTGAACTGTCAGCAATGATATTTAAAATGCATTATCTTTATCAATAGAAGTTTCTGTTGTTTTGATAATGTCAGGATGATGAATAACACACAATCAGGGAACTGCCCAGAGCAAACAAGAAGAAGTAACTCAGGATGGATTCATCTTTCAATAAATCCAACACATTCTCACCTTATGATCTTAACATCCCAAGAAGATAGGCTTAATTTAAAATTTATTTGCATGATTTGAACTCTTGAACCTTTGATTTAATAGCATGTTATGCCATTTTGCCTAAATGACCATGATTTTTGTATTCATATGGAGATGAAATATTCTAATGTAGAATATTGACAGGGTCATTGAGAATTTATCAAAATATTAAAGAGGCAGATTGGTATAATTACAATTTCATGGTTCATACTACCTATTCAAAATTTCTGAACACAATTTGTTGAAACACTTAATAAATTCCTGTAAAACCATGCTGTGATTTTTTTAAATAAATGCTTGTTCATGTGATGAATGAAACTGGAGCTAAAGTACTCTTTTCCATTTGAATTATTCTTCTTGCACAATGGTTTTTTTAACCTTTACTGTATGCATTTCAATATTTTCTAGGAAGACCTAAAAAATGTAGCGAGAGAGGCCAGCACCCTTATCTACTCCAGAGACTCAAGCAGAAGCTGTGCCTCTTGAGGTGGGCATTGCTGTTTTTATTTTATTTTCACAGATGAGGGTAGGGATGAATTTGTTGTGCCCAGAGTCTGTGCCCCAAGAGCCCAGATCTGATGCAAAAGCAGAGGTGTTTGGTTTTGTTTGGTTTGGTTTTCTTTTCGAGGCAGGGTTTTTCTGTGTAGTAGTCCTGGCTGTCCTGGAATTCACTTTGTAGACCACTCTGGCTTGGAGCTCACTAAGATCCACCTGTCTCCAGCTCCAGAGTGTTGGGATTAAAAGGTGTGCCCAGATGGACCATAGTGTCAAAGAGTCTTCTAATTGCGAGTTCGAACCCTGGTTTCTCAACCGCCCTGACGCAGTGGTGAAGCAGAAGAGACCCTGAGCAGCAGTGGGGCAAAGTATATATTGGAGGTAAAGCAAAGGCCGGGAGTTTAGGGGTCTGTAGTCTGCATAGGAACAGATGCAGGGTTGGTGTACTTCTGAGCTAGAGGCACCTATCTTTGGTTAATTGGTTAGTTTGCCTTTGCAAGGACGTTGTTCTATCTTGGGTTGCTGTGGTTACTATATTCCACCTTCATCGGAAAAGCATAGCCAGAGCCTGCTAGTCTAGCCTCTGATTGGCTCTTTACCATAGTGTGGTGGGGATATCTTGTGCTTTCTTGTGTGTGTTTCTTGTTAATTTAGGTCCTGGGAGCAGCACATCCTGCTGAGTCAGGAGCCCACCTCCTGCTGGGTCTTTCCAGGGATCTCAGGAAGAGCCTGGGCTCTTCCTTGGAGGCTGCTTCCTGATTCTCAGGAAATCAAAATGGAGACCGGTTCTCTGAAGAGACGACAGAGCAGCCCATTATGACATTTGCTTGGTCCTCTCAAATTAAACTTCTATATTGTAAAGGTTTTAAGAAGTCTTTGCGTGCACTAAATTGCAAAAGAACTTGTTTTTTTAAGTATTAGTTTTTATTTTTTGAAATTATGATATAACAACACACATTTTCCTCTTATCTTGCCTCCCCACGCACCCACTCCCTTCTTTCAAACTCATGGCATTTTTTAAGTTGTTGTTTTACACACATGCACGCGCGCGCGCGCACACACACATACACACTCACACATACACGCTCAATCTGATCAATGCATATGTTATATGTATATGATTTCAGGACTCTGCAAGCTCACAGGGCCTCGAACCCAGACAAATAACTACGGTGCCTGGAGAAATCTAAGAGCAGGAGAAATGATCTTCCCGTGAAAGAGGTCCCCATCCAGTACCCAGAATAGCTTCTTTAAGGGTGAAAACACCTTTAAGAGTCACAAAATAAAGATGTAACTGGAGTTCAGTCATGCCCTTGAGCTGACTGGTCTCCACAGAGCGCTTCTCACCCAGTCTGTTTGCCTGCTGATCTCATGTCTTTGCAGGTACCTTCATGCTTTCCTATTTGACAGGCAGGACTCACTTTCCCACCCTCTGGGTTTACAGCTGCTTATTTCAAGAAGAGGTGTAGCCTGATTCTCAACTCTTTCAGTTCTTCTGAGAGAACAGTGTCGTGTGTGTGTGTGTGTGTGTGTGTGTGTGTGTGTGTGTGTGTGTTTGGCTAAAGTCCTATATATATATATAGTATGCTTATAGCCTATACTTATATTTCTGAGATTTCTGAGTGTATTAGGTGGATAGTTACATTCTCCTAGATAAGGGAAAGACAATTTAAAAGAATCCACAATTGGCTATGTAAACATCTTGAATTAACACCCATAATCAGAGGTGTTATGAAATGCATTCCCCAGAGGTTTGCAAATCCAAAGAGCTTCACTCTCCTAGGAGCTGCACTTTCTGGAGGCCATAAACCCCAACTTCAGGCACCATACCTCCCGGGGGCTGAAAATCCTGCGCCCCCTGCACATGGTCCTTCTCTTTAAAAGGATGCTCAAGACTCCTTCTTGGGGTCACAGAAATAAATAATTTTCTGTGATCCTAACTAATTAGAAGTTTTTATACTTGCAGTGTATTGCCTAAAGTTGCTTCTGGCTAAGAGGCTTCAGCGCTCTTCTCCCTGTTATTTGCACAATCCTAGGACCCAACAAAATCTACGCAGTTTACTCTATGAATGTGACCAGAGTTCAGGGTCACTGGATACATACCATTAACATAATTGAGCATATTTATTAAACAAAGGTAGAATGACAATTTTAACACTAAGTTACACTGTTGATATAGGTTATTCTTGAGTGCAGAAGTGAAATGAAGCAGGATCTGAGGAGCTAGTGAAAAGTATTTCTCAGTCAGAAGGCAAATATTGTGGTTGGCATGTAAGACCGTCTTTAATTATAATAATGTTCCTTGGGGTCTAGTCAGTTTGAACTAAGTACTGATTAGAATGAAGGCTTATGATCCTAGAATTCTTTCTAGAAGGTTTCTGAAATGTAACTCTCGCTGGAGAGAGGAAGGGAGGGAGGGGTATGAAACACAGAGGCAGGGGATACATGCACTCCCCCCTTTATATGACATCATAGCTGGATGACTAGGCATGGCCTACTGAGACTTGAATTGGGGGGGTAATGAGTTCTTTTAAAAGCATGTCTGTGAAAGAGTCAATTTAATATGCATTAACGTACCCGGGAAAGCACACTGAAGTTATGACTATATTTTATATTCTACTGATTTTGTGAGAGTATCTGGATATTCTACAATAATACATGGCTCAAGAACTCTGCTTGTCTTATTTGTTCTATATGGGAAGCAATAGCAGCAGCATTGGAAGCAGACAAAAGGAAATTGCACAGGCTCACAGTAGCCATGGATGTTATGAAGACAGACTCATTTAAATACCACACAAGACCTTATCTAGACATAATATGGAGTATTATAAAATTTAAAACAGGAATTTCAAAATTTAGAATACACGTGCTAATGTTATTTTACATCAAATCGTATGAATTTGAATACAAGTTATCCACACTTACTGATTTAATATTATAGAAAAGATCAAAGGATGGCCAGTATTATAAAGAGAGCACAGTGAGACCTATTGCCCTGCCACCTGCAGTACCTAGACACATCTGCATTTCAAACTCATGCTGCATTAGTGTTGCCACCAGGATGGGTGCATACAGTTGAGACACTACAGCTGCTTAGGAAGCAGTGCTGTGGACGAGTGGGTGGGGCTTGTATGATTTGGGTCATGATTGCTGATTTGGGTGATGGTTCACGGGCGCTCAGATGTTCTAGATTTTTGCACTGTTAAATACAGACAGTGACATCGATGATGATTATATCTAAGGTAACTAGGGGCAATGGAGTGTAACCAGTACATTCATTGGGTAACTTACAGTTGCTCTGGTTAGTCTTGATGTGAAGTGGCTGATTATCCATGGTTATACAAAGAACTCATTCATTTACTGTGGTAGGCATTACACATTACAATCAGTTCTCTGGCTCAAAATCGTAGGAACTATTCTTTTATAGTTTGGTAGCTATGGTGCAATTCAAGGTTACAGACCCGCAAACAAAATATTGGAAGACCTGGGCTGAGTACTGTCTCTTCTAATTTCTGGATGCTGGACTTCTAGCTCATGAATTCTTCATTCAGACCTCTGTACTGTTTTCCCTGAAGATTTTCTTTTCTGTGTTCCTTTGTCAAATTCTGTCTGATGTCTCTTTCAAGGACCTCAAGTTGATGTTTAGGGCTTATCTGCATAACCAGGAACATTTCCTATTTCTCCAGAAACTTACCTCAATTTAATATGTAATGACTTCTTCCCATAAGGTAGCATTCATACCACGTTTATTAGTTGATAGGGCCACTGATGTGACAATTACAGTTTGTTTATTTGCTTATACAGGCTTCAGATATAGTTATGGAGTAGTCTTTTTGACGTCTTGGTCCGCGGTTAGGTCATAGGTATATATAACAGCCAATTTGTTCTTGTTTTATAACAGGAGTCAAAACTTTTAAAACTCAGTGATGGAAATTGATCTATGTTTATGATGTAACCATTATGAAAGAAATTAAGTGAGGATGGGTGATAGAAAAGTAGAGAAAATATTAAAGCGGAAGTACAGGCTTTCATCTTTAGTCTTGGTGAACTAATGCACGCTAGCCATTTCGTCTAAGAACTTGACCTTGTCTGATATAATATACATTTTATTAATTTATCATGCTAGTTTCTGTTTCCTTATGAAACCCATTTCAAGATCGGGAAAATTGTGTGCCTTCTGTTTTACATTGCTCCGTTGCATTTAAAAAGTATGGTGGAAAATTTCACTGTGACATGTATTAATGAATCACTAAATATTAGAAATAGACTTTATTAAAATCAGAGCCAGAGTATTTAGTGGGGCAGAGGTCAGTATGTCATGGGTGTCTCCTGATGAATCCCTCTAAAGGGTCTACATATGACACAATATAATCACACCTTAAAAGAAAAACACTACAAAGATGTGCTGTGAAATGGATCAAAGAAGAGATTAAATTCCCCCTTTTCATATAATGAAATACAAAGTACACACAACTTCGATAAACCTGGAGAAAATAACAATGAATAACACATGAGACAAAGCAAATTGAATGCATTGAAAATTATGTTCTAAAACCAACAGTACAGTTTTCCTTTGAAGGCCAATGAAATACCTATACAGATTAATAATACATCAGGACACAAAAACTGAACTTCCGACCTATAAAGAAGACATTGTAGAGAAAAATAGAATCACAGCAACATATAATAAAAATACAAGTCAGTTTTCTATAGAAAACTTCCTACCAACAAAAACAAACTTCATTCAAAAAAATGTAAAGAAACTTCTCGATCCTTTTTGGGGTCATACAGAAAAGCCAATAATATTAATGTTAAAAATACTAGAAAGCAGAACAATATCTGCACTGAAGGTTCATACAGATTAAAATGCTCAAATGAAAGTATGCATAATTAAAAGTTTATAATAATGAATAACACATTTCTTTCATAATCTATAAGACCAGGCCAGAAACTTCCTCCCCTTACACCCACCTTAGAAAGATGCCACAAGCTCCCCAGTTGGCACCACCAGCTAGGAATTATGTGTTTAAAAGCATGGTTCTATTTGGGCACACATCACCCTTAAACCCTAATGTGCTTGTCATGACCCTGATACCACTCAATGGGAGGCCTAACTCTTTGCCGCACTGGTCTTAAAATAGAAACTGCACTGTGTTTGTACTTACCAAAGTCGTTTCTGTGCCCTTGTGTGAAGTAATAAGAGTGGCGGGGCTGCCTTCCCAGCATCCTGGCTGCCTGCTCGGCTAGCTTATGCCCCGAAATAACAACACACAAACTGTATTCATTTAATCACTGCTTGGCCCTTTAGCCCTAGCCCTTACTGGCTAATTCTCACATCCCGATCAACCCATCTCTAATAATCTGTGAGAACCGGTCTTACCGGGAAGATGCTAGCCTAGTCCATCCTGGGTCGGAGCTTCATGCCGGGAGCGGGGCATGGCGTCTCTCTCAGGCGTCTGCTCCTGAGAGGAAAGCTGTCGAGACTGAGCTCACTTCCTCTTCCTCCCAGCGTCCTGTTCTGCCTACTCCTCCCACCTATCCTCTAACCAATAAAATGGGCCAGGGCAGTGCCTTTATTAGCCAATGACCTTCCTCCATCACTTGTGTGTCACACTGTGCAGTTGTATTTGTGCAGGATTCTGCTTGTTCAGAAGTGGACTCTGGGGCAGCTCCTAGCACTGATTCACCTCATCAGTCTCTTGAAGATGGCTTTGCTTGTTTCTCTGTTTAATGACTGGATGGGTAGTCTGGTGATACGTATTTTATTTCTCTTTTAATGACTGGACCCATAGTCTGGTAATACCTATTTTCCCTGCAGTGTGAAGCCTTTCGGTGCAGTCTTGGGCACATGTACCTTCTCCCTAGGATGACAATGGTGTTTAGAGGATTGCTTCATTGCTAAATTGTTTTCTTCATGTTCTGCCTAAAATTGCTTCATAGTCTGATCTAGCTAAAATTTAGATGAATGCTTTATATTCCTCTGATCTTGGCAGAGAGAGAGGGAGAGGGAGGGAGGGAAGGTGGGCGGGAGTGAGGAAGACAGAAACAGAGAGAGACAGAGAGAGAGAGACAAACAGAGAGCATGTGTGTGTGTGTGTGTGTGTGTGTGTGTGTGTGCATACCTGTGTGCTTGTGTCTTTTCTTTGTTTTCAGAGACAAGGTCTTACTGTGCAGTCAAGGTTGTCCTGGAACATACTAGGCAGTCAAAATGGCCTTCAATTCATAGCAATCCTCCTGGCTCAACACTGTCAGTGCTGAGAATATACGTGTGAGCCACCTTGTCTTGGCCTGAGGAAAACACTTTTTTTTTTCTGTCTATGTGGCTGGTTTCTTATAACAAACCAGGATTATTATCTGGCACGCTACCTCTCTAGCTGTTCACCTCTAAACTCTCCAATTGTTTTACTGTTTTTGAGCACATCATCCTCTTTAAAGTCCCCCATGTGCTACTTCTAAATTCACTTCCCCTGACTAAACAACATAGAGATGTGTTCTTTGGGCCTGAATCTTATGTGGTCAAAAATGAATGTTGGTTTGGAGTTTTGGACTTAGATAATGGTTTACTTTTCAGTAAATGGCACTCCTTCTTTAAAGATATTGGGCAAGGGTAGTAACTTCTCGTCTTAACATCTGTGTGTCCTGGCACAGAATTTTCAACCTCAAGGTGAACCAGGGTAAAGGTAGACTGAGGTCCCTTACGTTGCTTGTGAGACTGAACCTTTAACTTATCCACAAGGACTGGGTCAAAGAAGACAGCTGGTGATGTCTTAGCTGTATCTGGAGGTTTCTCCCCCACCTGCCAATTCCTGAATAACCATTCTGAGGCTTAATTACAAACTGTTTGTCTTATTTTCTCAGGCTTATTAATAACTAGTTCTTACAACTTAGCTAACCCATTTCTATTGTTCTATATTTTACAATGAGGCCTGTGGCTTGTTACCTCACATCTTGCTTCCCTGGCTGCTGTTGGCATCTCTCCTGACTCGGCCTTCTTTCTCCCTGTATTCAGTTTGACTTACCTGTCTAGCTTTATTCTGCCCTGCCATAGGCCAAAGAAGCTTTATTTATTATCAGCCAATAAAAGGAGCACATATCCATCGCACACAGACAGGCATCCCACATCACTTAGCCTTTTCTTCTGAGGTTTAGTTTTTGCATCTGGTTAAGATAAAAACAAACAAGCAAACAACAACAGAAAACTTACATAGCTTGCCTATCCCAGGAATACACTGTAGCATTTACAGAGAGTTGTCTTCCTGGGACCCTAGGGAGAATGTATCTCTCCTAGAAAACAGATTGCCTGGACATATTGCCAATTGCCATTTTTTGACCATTTTTGGTTGATCTCCACTGTCTGCATTAGTATAAATGTGATAACAAAAAATGTACACAGTGGCAGATATTCACTAAGAATCAAAAATTAGTAAATATTAAAATTATACATTGTATGTCTTAGAATCTATTCTATAAACTGTGTGTACTTTTGTTTCTAATCTATTACCCTTAGTCTACAGAATGCTCCATTGAGACTTTGGTACTATTTGATCCTGAACTCTTTTCTTTTCTTTTATAGAAACATGGATCAATCGTGGTCTGATGAGACACCACAGCCTATGCTTACCCTGTAGGGAAGATCTAGGATAACTGAATTTACTTGGAGTTTCAGTAGGCACAGAGGAAGCATCAGTGCTATGACTTCTTAGATAGGAGTTATAAGACTCGCACTGAATGATGAATGAGAACAGACCAATTGAGAAATATAAAACAAATAGGAGTTCCCTTCTCAAAGAGGCAGGGAACTTACAGCAAGAAGTAGAGATAATAGAAAATCGATACCAACGTCTTCCACAAGGCTAATCCTGGGGGTGCCTGTGTATCAGTTTTTGAAGATGAGTGTGTTTTGAATAAAATCTCTTTTTCCTTAGTTCTCTTACATACAACTTCCTTTCTCACAACACAGTACCTTCTCTGGAACTATGGCAATGGTGAAGAGGCTCATATGTTCTCAAAAATGATGAGTTTGTAAGCCTTGTTGTGCCACTGGTGGAATATGTTTTATGGCTGTGTACACTTTTCAGTTATAAAAATCACTTCAATGGCTATTCTTACGAGACTTGTTCAAGACTTTCTTTTATTAGGAAGTATAGCAAAGATGACAAAAATAACACCTTTTTATTTCTTTTTTGTTTTTAAACATCTTAAAATAATGAATATAATATGAATAAAACCCATACAAGTGACATATGCTATTTAGAAATTACTTTGAGCTTTAATATATCACTTTTTGCAATATAATACCCTTTATATACTGTATATGGGTAAGATTAGTTTTATTATAAAAATATGAAACCATAAATCAAATTCATAGTTGACTAGATTGAAGTAGATTTGTATATGTTTATTCCTTTATATTGTAAGTTCTTTCATAAGAAATCAGTTAAAAACTGTTGCATTAATAATACATTTTTAAATTATCTTTGAAATCAATAGATTAATCACTAATTTTGATTTGACTGTAAGATAATCTCATGTTTGTAAATAGAGGCAATGAAATATCTTATCCACTTGGCAGTTGCAAGACAGAATGTAAACTTTTATGTATTCAGAAATATGTTTCCAAAGTTTAAAGAGCAAAATTTCTAATCCTGTATTCCATTATCCATCTTTGCACATATTTGAATATGTTCATAGATTAACTAGGAAGATTCCTGTTTTCCTGTATTATAATATTTAAGAAGAACCAACAGGTTTCTTATGTATTGCATTATAGGCTTCACAAATACTGTAGTATTTTCTTAGTCTTTGCTTTGAGTCATGAAATACGGGCTCTGAAATGGAAATCTGTGTGCAGCACTCTCTTGGTAGCTATGTGTGGAACGATGTTGTTAGGGAATGAGGAAGCGAAGGCAGTGAGAGAAAGCAGATCACTGATTTGTTGTGAGTACTGAGGCCCTGGCTGTCCCACTGATGTCCTCAAGCTGAGACTGCAGTCTGGGCTCCTTTATCAGCAAGTTACCTCACATGAGATGCCTCTGAGAGTTGGTATCACATTGGCAAGACAGTAATCTTTGGCCAAGGGTAGTTTCACAGGATTGAGCCAGCGAGGAAATCTCCTCAGAAGGTGGAGGATATTAGTGCCTTGGTTTTAGGGCAGAGATGAGCATCTCTGTTCTAGTCTCTCCTGATACTCCTTTGTCCCTCAGACCCATATATAAGCTTCAATACATTTGGGAGGAGCTCCTACCTTATTTTGGATTCCTGGGGAATTTTGTAAATGGAGACAGATGGGAATAATATCACCCCAATGCTGCCACACCATTTCTGGTGGGTAACAACATCAATTATTGTTTTCCTACCTCCTTCCTTAAGCCGAGATCTTGCTGGCCTCCACGTCTGGCCCATTGCGGCGAAAGTTACCTTTATTCCTTGAACTTTCTGACCTAACATACACCTGTGCTGTATTTATATTCCCTAATAAAACTATGTCTGGAGATCTCTCAGTGAGAACTTATATTGGGAGTCCAGTTTTCTGTTTCAGGATCTACCAAGCTTTAATTGGAGGTGGCTACATGAATTCAGTTACTGAAAAAAAATAAAGCTCACTCCTTCATAACTCCTTCATAGTTTTAGGGATATGTAGGGGTTTCATTATTTATTTGTTTGTTGCATGTGTGTTTGTTTTTGCCGAAGAAGTATTGTTATTTGGGGCATACTGCTTTCAGAGGAGAGTAATTTCAAGATTTGTTCTCTGAACCACAGCAGAACTCTATCGCAATCTCCTTGCAAGTATGGGCACCCTGCCAAGTACCAAGTGTATCCTCCTAGTGCACCTTGGAAATGGGGCCCAGTGTCTGCCATGTAGCTCCTTCCTCTCAGGGGCCATACTCTGCACAGATCCTGGGTCAGGCTTTGCTTTGGCTCCTGTCATATGTCCCCATTGTGATTCAAATTTTGGATTCCTGTATATTATGCCAACTTGGATTTTTAGTCTCACAGTTCTCAAAATTGTTACGCTTTTTCATCTCTTTGCAGTAACCCCTTTTTATAGAAGACCAAGGGAGGGGTTATTAAAAGCATTTGGAAGTACTTTGGATTCCTTTTGCTGGGTGCCTTAAGTCAAGCCTAACACCGATTATACAGAGTAATGTGATGATTTATTCTGGAAGTTGCTTCAAGCTTCTTCTTCTTCACCTGCTCTGCATTTCTTTTGGTTTCAGAGTCAAGAGTGTTTATTGATTGCCATCCACAATGTCTCTGGATGTGCTATATCCTATTAACTGACCGTAGAGTTCTACAGCCACAGACACTGCCGTTCAGAATGGCCTAGGCGATGATAATCACAACCACCTTGTTTCCAGTACCACCCGATTTCTTTAATTTCAGGAGTCTATTTTCTCAGTGCGTTCAGTTGGGAGTGCGCTGGTTGTGGTCATTACATGTCTGAAAAGAGCATTACTAGTTCTCTTACTGGAACATTTTCTTCCCTCATGCTGATAAAGGGGCTTTTCTCTTGACCGTTGCTACATCCTCCTGGAGAATATAATCATCAGGTGGGCTTCCTAGCTGCGTGCCATCTATTGCTTCCCCTGCTTTTGAGCCTTTCTTTCTCTTCTACAGTCTCTCCAATTATACTGCCTTTTCATTTTGTTTGCTGCAGACCATAAGGTTCTTCAGGCTTCCAAGATCTAGCCATTTATCAAGGCCCTGCTCAGGGTACTGCCTCTTCCATCAGAGGTACAAGATAGATCTTGTATCTGTTGAAGAGATTTATGGTCCACTCCTTTTGGCTTGGCACTTCTAGGAGCCAAAGCCACACTACCAGTCTCTCTTGCATGTGAGTTACATCCTTCAGTTCTCTCAATGGTGAATACCTTTCCCCCTTTGGGAGACCTAGCACTTCTGGGATTTGTAAGTTAGTCACTACTCTCTAGTTTCCGATATGGTAAAACAAAGAGTAATTGACAAAAATGGAAAATACCTGAAAGTTAAGTGTTAGAGAGGAGATATTTTTGTTGTTTTTGGTTTGTTTGCTTGTTTTGTTTTGTAGTACTAAAGACACTTGGCCAGCTTCCCACACATCCTGGCATTCATGAATACCCACCAGTGCCATTCATAGACTTTCTTTTGTTCCTCCATGACATTCAGCAATTAACAAAGTTTGAGTACACTGAGGAATTTTCAGAAGAAAGTAACTACTTTAAGTATGCAGAATTTCACTCATCACCCGTACAACTAAGGCATAGGCAGATAGTAAGAGCAAAAAGGCTGTTGCAGTTGATGATCAAATCCAAAACTTGATTACTACTTGTAGAATTGAAATGTCAGTTTAAATCACCTTAATTAGAAAGGAGTGGTTATTTGTTTCAGTGAAATTGCACTTAGCCTGTGTAAGGTATTACCTCTTTGGGGTGTAATGTTTCTGGCAGCTGTACTATTCGATACTTATGAAATGCTATTCACAAACAAATTGCCTTGCAGAGACTTGCATCTCATCATGGTTACCACATTACAGCAAGACTCATCCAGAAATGAGCGTATGATAATGATGCTCACCAGTCCTGCTGCAGATGCTGTCACCTAAAAGCATCTGGCATTAAGTAATAGGAGAGCAGCCAACTGAAGACGTCCACCACGAACACAGAGGCTGCAAAATTTGTATCCTCTCATGGAAGTTTCAGTATTTGTACTAGTTTCATATTAAAGTGCAGATTTATTTATTTTTTTGCCTAATCACACTATATAGGTCAATAATCAACTATTGGAAATTTAAATCATTTACATTATTATATTAGTTAGCAAATTGCATGATTCTATTATAATCACCTCAGCCTGAAGCTTGTTGTCAAGGGGCATCTTATAGGATGGAATGGATTCAAAGTTAAGCACCCAACGAACTGTCCCAGGTTGAACAGGCAGAGTGAGAAGTGGTTGTATAAATGGAAATGACTTGATACAAAAATCACAAGGGGAGGTTAGCTCTGGTATGTAATGCAGAACCGGAAGGTCTTCATTGGAAACCTGGACATTCTCATGTGCATCCCTTAATGCTTATACGTTCAAATATAAAGTGTGGCGGAGGACTAAATGACTTCAGTACCTATGAAAAGGAAGCTAAGTGTTTCTTAGGATCAGTAACCTGATTCCTCATACATATTCAACTGAAATGCTTGCATATATTTATCATCAAAAGCAGTACATGTGAATGGGTAGATATGTGTACCACCTTTCAGACTGGAAACTATCCAATTTCTAGCATAATGGAATGATAAACAAAAAGCTTAAACTATAAGATTCATGTAGATGAGTCTCACAAAAATGATTAGAAAAGGATTCCAGACCCAAAATAATATATGTTATACTGATTCAACGTATGTGTGTATACATATATGTTTATAGATCAATATGAATAGACATACACACTCATAAAATTCTTAAAATGAATAAAATCAGTTTACAATATTTAAATTCAAGGTAACAGGTTCTCAGAAATGCAAATGTTATATCACTCAAGATGAACATAAAAATGGACAAGTTAGGTGGGAGAAAGGCAGTTTGACAGAATTTGGGAATACCACCCTGATATATGGCATGAGAAAAACGTTGAAAGTGAAGTAACAAGACAATGTATGGATAACAAAAGGAAGGGAGTTTGTATACTTCTATAGTATATTTTTAGAAAAAAGTTGTTACTAGTCTGGCAATATGATTCTGTGTGTAAGGGCACCTAGCACTAAGCCTGACTTGGGTTTGATCCTAGCTGGATCCTAGGACCTGCAAGTTGGCCTTTGACCACCGTCATACGCCAACCTTCAATGAATAAATAAAATACTAGACATTACATAACCAGGAATATTAACAACCTCAAGGTAATAAGCCCCAAATATGTGAAGCAAAACTTGACAGATTAAACACAAGAAACTATCAACTTTTAGAAGTGATACTTTACAAAATTCATTCAGTTCAAATAATATTCAAGCGCAATGAGTGCAGATGTGTTAAAAAATGTCACTATTATGGATAATTTATTGTATAGATAGTGCAAATGCTTTTATCTCTAGTTTTGGTGTGGCTTTAGGAAAAACCAGCTTCAAGATAAGACATATTTTTGTTCGTAGATTTAGATATTTTAGTCTGTTTTTGGTGGTATAGAGAAAGGGCATTGCATTGGACAGCTATTTGTTTCACATCAGCAACAAAACAAAAATGCTGGAGATTGGAAGGACCTCTAAGTCTTGTATCCAGGGACTCACTTCTGCAAGCGAGACCCCATGTCCTAGCTTCCACACACAGTGATGTTTGCAATCAGAGGACAGTACCATGGTGTGGGACAATGGTATGTATTCTGTCAATTATATTTTAAATAAACGCTGATTGGCCAGCATCCAGGCAGAAAGTATAGGATGGAGAACAAGACAGGATGTAGAAGTGGGTCCATGAGAACAGGAGAATTCTGGGAAGAAGGAAGTCCTCTTCTGCAGTCCTTACCCAACCACAGAAGAAATAAGATGTGACTGTCTGCTGAATAAGGTACTGAGCCACATGGCTAACATAGACAAGAATAATGTGCTAATATAAGTTATAAGAGTTAATAAGAAGTCTAATCTACTAGGTCAATCAGTTTATAACTAATGTAGACCTCTGTGTGATTTTTTTGGGACTTAACGACTGCAGGAACCAGGCAGGACAGAAACCCTGACAACAGCACTACCTGTTTATCAGTGTACCTCAGAATGCAGGAATACATCTACTTTCTAAATAACCTAGTACATTTTAAAAGTTTGACATCTATTGAGTTGTAAAATGTTCTAAAATCCAATATACTGATTATAGCATAATTAAGATATAATTCGATGATAAGAAAATGGTTAAAAATCTCCTTGGGTTTGGAGGGATAAGTAGACGCATTTCAAGTAATAAATCTGATAAAATTAGAAATGTTTAGTATTGGATAATTGTTAAAACCTGAGTTGTTTGGTCCCCAAAACTCATATTGGAGCTCTCATCTCCAATGTGCTGGTATTAGGAAGCAATGTTTCTCAGAGATAACTGGGCCATGTGACAGGGCTATTGGTAACAGTTAATGGTAGCTGTCATCTTGACAGAAGGTAGAAGCTCCAGGGAGACTGACCTCTGGATAAACCTTTGGAAGATTATCTTGATGAAGAGATGCCTGCTGGGGGTAGTACCATTCCCCGGTTGGGACCTTGGACTAGTTAACTGTCACATTTAAAAGGGGATATTTGGGGAAAAAAAATCCACAAATTTGAACGCTAACTTTAGCAACGAGGAAAAACAGAAAGCTAATATGTTTGTAAATTAGACCACTAATTTCATACACTTTAAATATTGTGCAGAAAACATTAGAGATCACAGTGAAGTGCAAGCTAAGGGTGAGGGAACCATGTTTATTTATATAATCTGTCATTGTTGAGCAGTAATCCAGTTATAATTTTATGAATTAAAATCAGAAACAGCACAAAGTATAAATAAAATTATTATTAATAACCAAAGAAAGTAAAAGGATTTTAATATAGTAGTGACAAGTTTTCATGACATATTTTATAATTTGGTAAGTTTATGCTAAAGTGAAAACTTTGAGCGGTCACTTGTATAAATTGCTAAAGATTATTGAGAAATAACCAAGGGTTGGAATATAGCTAAGAAGGAGACTGCTTGAACAGCATGCACAGATTCTCAAGATTGGCTCCCAGCACTGGTCATAAAAATAGAGTCACTTAAAGAAATAAACTCACTTGTCATCACTACTCAATTTAAATCATTAGTTAAAATTCTTCTAAAACCCGTAGTTTAGTTTTCATAGAAGCTACAGAAGTCACACACTTGAGACAACGGGGCTTATTTCAACAGTGTCAGACATAAGTTACAAGCCCACCGTATGGCTGATTCAATTGCCTTATTGTGAATTGTATCACATGAGTGTGAGTTTGTGTTTTAATATCATGATGTGTTTTATGGGAAACTCACTCTGCAAGGCATCTAGTATCCAAACACAATAGGGTCAGGGTGCTGCCTCTAGGGAGGAAGTGTATACCTCAGCCAGCTGTCAGCATTGATACCTTCTCTATGCCTTGGGAGAATGCACGGTGAAGGTGAGCAAGTCTTTTCACTTTGATAGGTTACTTACAAGCTTTGCTTGTCATAAAAGAACAAAAACACAAAAATTGAAATAAAGTTCTTGACTTTTTTTCCTCTTGAAAATTTAATACTCAGAAAAGGAAAACTTTTGCCAGTATTTACAATGGGAATTCAATTTAAACAAAAACAAAATTTCCGTAGTTGCTCCAGTTTTATATCACTCCATGAACTGAAAATTGGGGTTCACTGGGGTTATCTAAGGATATCAGGTGAAAATAAGAGGCTTAGTTAAGATGATGGGAAGGTAAAGGGTGAGTGGAACCCAGAGGGCTCCCCAGTTGCCTCCTAATAGATAGGTTAATGGAGGACTTCTACAGACTTATTCATAAGGAGAGCTGTGTGGGGATCCAGGATTCAGTATGGCAATTTCTTTTACCTTCAAGTGTAAACAGCACACACTAGCTGAGCTCTTCCTAAAAGCTTGGAAACAAACAAAAATAGTTTCCCTTTGTGTAAGTACATTGATAGGTTCTCACTTTTGCATGCAAAAAATCTGAATAAACCAGTGACCGAATTAGAAGCCTCTCTGTAATTTTAACCTGTTAAAACTAAAATTCTTTGCATAGTTCATTTGATTAAAAACATATAAATAAGGTATTGTCTCTTTACCATTGCTTTAAATAAAAAAAATATACAATCAATAGAAGTTATTTTTCTTGTATGGCCTCCCTCTTCGCCTACTTATGGATTGTTTTTTAAATTTAGAAACATGTTTTTATTCTAGAAGGGAAAGAGAATATTCTGGAATTCAGAGATCAGCTGATTCTTTCAAAGATTTGAAATGTTTTATTTTTCTTCCAGCTGAAAATCTAACAAATGGAAGACAAAATTTTGCTATTAGCATCTGAACTAAGTAAAAGAAATTATTTTCATTATAAGAAGTGCGAGATTAAACATGAAACTTGTTCTACTTATCACTTTGAAAATTTACGTATTTGTTAAAAATAATTATCCTATGTTGAAGCCCTCTCAGAAAAGATAATTTCCATTATATTAGGAAAGTTATAAATTCTTTTTCTCATTAAGACATGAAATATGAAAAGCTATTTTTTAGATTATTATTGAGGTTGACTAGCTACTTAACTTACTAAATGAAAGAAGCATTATTTTATTATACCACGATTGTAACTCTTGAATCCATTAGTTACTGGGTTCATTGTTGTGAACAAACACTTGGTAATCAACAAATTAAGGAAGGAAGGGTTGGTTCTGCTCAGACTCCTAAGGTAGTCTATCCTGACAGGGAACACAAGGCTACAGAAGCCTGTTGGTCTCTCAGTATCCCATCAGGAATCACAGAGAAGGGGTTCCAGGTATTAAAAAAGGGGTCTGTCTGTGAAACCTCAAGCCATTTTCCTCAGCCAACTCCACCCCCTGACGATTCCATAACCTTCCACAAGAGCACTGCCTTCAGTCCACACACACAGCCTATGCGAGATTGCTCACATCAAATCCTGTCAGCGAGGCAGCTTGGCACTGCCTTTTGCCAAATATTTGTTAAGTTTGAAGAAGTTTGTATTTAAACTCTAGAAGTTTACTTAAATGTAAACTTCAGACATAAGTTATATTTGAAGAAGGTAAGTTCCTGTAACGGCAGAGGAGTAGGAAGTGACGGCGTCTGTATTGCTTCTAACCTCTGTTCTGGGGAGAGTAGATGATAAAGTCTAGTGCTGTCATCATGCATATGCAATATGAAAATGCATTCAAACAATCTTGTGTGAAAATTGAGAGACGACTTTCATATTTATTTTTAAAACAAAACTATAAACTTTTAAACGGAGACTCTAAGTATTTTTATGGACTTCTAGATGGCTAGAACACTAGGTTGAGGAGTATTTCTTGCTACATTGTTGGCAGAAGCCCCTGCACACAAACGACAACGCCACTCCTCCTCTTCTGAGACCAGCAGCAGCTGGAGGATGCTGCGCAGGAAGTGTTTCTGGTGAGTGCCTTTAGCTGCCTGCTGCAAGCTCTGTTTTCCAAGAATCTAAGAGTTTCTCTTTTTAAGACGACTTAGCACATCAAAGGACATTCAGTCTGTACGCAGAGTGAGGAGGCTGGCCTTGCTCAAGATCAATTCAGTGTTTGCTTTTAATTTCTTTTGGTTGAATCCTGTGTCTCTTGTATATTTTGGAATATGAATGTTTGACTTCAGCAGTTGGCAGCCCCCACTTTTTCTCTGTGGTTCGATTTTGTTTGGCTTTAGAGCTGAAAAGGCAACAATGCTGACCATTGAAGGCCAAAGTCAGAACTAAGCATAGCACTTGTTTTCCGTCATTTGATGGTTGCAGGTTAGAGAATCTCTCCATATAGGTACTGTTCAGGTCACCGTTTTCTTCTTTGTGCCCTCAGCCCTGTCTTCTCATATCCATCCTGAATGAACTGTTGAGAAATTTCCTATTCTTTATGGATGCCAGCGTTGCTCCCTTTGATTCGGGTGTTTGTGCTTTTGGTCTTTCTCTTAATTAGGTGAACGAATGGCTTATCTATTTTACAGTAAGTTTTGGCAGCAAACAAGTGACATTTGGCTCTTTGCACTGGTTGTAAACAGTTTAAGATATCATTTGTATTTTATTTCTTTCATCAAATTTTCACGGGCTCATCCCACTGTTTTATTTACACTTTGTGTGTGTGTGCGCGCGCACCTGTGCACATGTGCACGAGTGTATGAGTGAGTGTGTGTGTCAACTCACAGACTCGCACCCCCTCAACTGTATTCCCACTCCGGATTTCTGCTTCTTTGGATTGAATGCTTAAATTATTTTATGCTCATTTTTCTTTTTAGAAGTACAAATGTTCAATCTAAGATTCTTTTCCTTTGTGCTGCCCTAGTTAAAGCCCCAAATATCTCTATAATGCTGTCTATGTCTGCCTTATTGCTTCTTTGAAGTTATATAAGAATTAAATATTTTAAAATGATCTTATCTTAGACAGACTCCGAAATGCTCATAAATCATAAACACCATGGGATGTTTTTTTATGATTGCAAAGTAATAAAGCTGTAAAGGAAACAAGTGGGCAGAGACGCAGGCAAGCCTCTTTCTTTCTGTCTCCTGCTCGTTCACAATCACAGCCCGTCTTTGCTGCAGGAGAGAACGTAAAGCAATGGAGAAATACCGCGAATATATTGATGGCTTGATTGTAAAGAAAATTTCAGTTTTTCTGAGCTGCTGGAACCTGCTGTAATTTAGCATAAAAGAAAATAGAAATATTCATTATTTGTTCTAGTACTCACCAGGTGGCTTATTCCCAGCCCATATTCAGTGAATTTTGAAAAAAAAAAAACTTGAATTCTATATAGAAAACCATCAGGTCATTTCTTTTAATTGCTGATAAGTAGGGGAGTGGATAGTAGTACGTGAAGAAAAAAAACTTTTCTTGACATTTCCTTTAATAAATGGAATATTTCAAAGGAAATAAGCAAAAATATGATTTACATTTAGCCCTTTCCATATAAATATTTTAGAATAAATTTGGTTGAAGTTGAACAAAATACTATCATATTAAAAAAAGAAAAGAAATAAATTGTAAGTATGTCTAGAAACAAGTTGTTAAACATTTACAAGTGATTTAGATGCAATCTTTTCAATGGTCTAGATAGAAATATTAATTAAAAGGGTATAAAAATATGGAGGAGACTGACCATAGAAACTCAAGAGGGGACGATCATTGCTTTAGGAGACATTGGGGGCAATGGGGTATATGAACTAATAAACTGATGGAGGAATGTCATTGGTAATAAACTGCCTTGGCCCATTTTGATAGGCCATCCCTTAGGTGGGTGGAGTAGGCAGAACAGAATGCTTGGAGGAAGAGGAAGTGAGCTCAGACTCGACAGCTCTGCCTCTGGAGCAGAGGCCATGGTCCCCTCTCCTGGGCACACACGATGAAGCTCCGACCCAGGATGGACGTAGGCTAGAATCTTCCTGGAAAGCGCACCTTGGGGTGCTACACACATTATTAGAAATGGGCTAGTCCAGGTGCGAGAGTTAGCCGAGAAGAGGCTAGATATAATGGGCCAAGCAGTGTTTAAAAGAATACAATTTGTGTGTTGTTATTTCTGGTGTAAAGCTAGCCTTGAGGGAGCCGGGCGGGATGAAAAGCAAGCCCGAAGCTCCTTCAACAATAAACGTCACCAAGCACCCTAACCATGCTGTCACAACCCAAGGCTGACTGAAGTTGTTCTACTATCTCTTGAGAAACACAGGTTAAAAAGTCAGATGTTAGTTTACCAAATAATATTTAAAAAGTCACACAATGAAGGCAGTTTCAGCCATCACAGAGAAAGAGAACCTGCCATAAAATAAACGAAAGAAATGTGATATTGAGATCAAAATATAAAACTCAAATTGAGCTTAAGCTGGTAAATTTTATGTCTGTGAATTAGAGAATATTGAATAGTAGTTATAATGACCAACTGAGAACTAGGTAATTAAATATTTAAAATTATTGTTATTTTTTATGTTACAAAAATTTGTGGTCATAAAATATCAATTCATCTGAAGTAGAATTTTTTCCTTTATTATATATTCAGTTGTCTAGAAATCACATAAAATTATAAGAATTAAATGGCTGTAACATTGACGTCATGGTTGTACATATATGATCTATTTATTTTCTATCTTTTCCATGACAATTGTTAAATACTAGCTAATACAATTAAATAAAAAGATTAGTGACTACTGGTAAAGGAAGTGACATTTTTATCCATAGATTAGTGGAAGATTAGGCTGGAAAACAGATTTCTTCACACTAAAGCATTTCAGGCATCCCAAATCCACTGTTCCTGGACAAGCAGGGATGGATTGTCTTGTCCCACTCTGTCCCCTGCATCACCCTTACTCTTCCACTCTTGTCTGCACTGTCTCCATGGTCATCTAGGGACTGCATCTAAGGCTTCTGTCTCAGTAGAGTGCTGACAGCACTGTAGTCTGACGTCTACGTTAGCTTCCATACAAAGCTGGCCGAAAGGGACTTCTTGGACAGAAAGAATAAGCAGAATTATGTGGGCAACTTTCTATCATGGATAAATCCTGAAAATGCCTCCCATCCTTCCACTAAAAGTTTTGTTAGAACTTAATTCCACATATCCTCCTAGCATGTGTGGGTGTGAATGTGCACGTGCAGTGCATGGGATGTGACCAGTAGGATTTTCTGTGTATTCAGGAGAAAAACACAAGCTGTCACCATGGTAAACTGAGTCACCTCTTATGGAAAAGGTTTCCAAGATAGACAAATTGATGATTCTATGGGTGACACCTGTTCTGTAATTAGACAATGCCATAGATCACATTTGATAAGCAATTCTACAAAATAGGCATAAAACTAAAGGTACAAGTTAAACTTACGTGTAAATACTAAAATTTGCATAGAATTTAAGGAATTTTAAGGCATCCTGTAAAATTACACTCATGTTATGATTTTGAAATGATTCAATATCACAAAGCTCTATGTATGCCAAGTTTTATTTATTAGTTTTGACAGATTTCTCATGATATGGCAATATAAATGATAACCAGAAAACAAATTCTAATTTAATGTTAGCATAGGCAAATGAAATTATATAAAATGCAATGAGGAATTACTATTTTTACTAAGCATTAAAACTCATTTAAAGTTTCTGTGGTTAAGAATAGATTTAACCGGCATTTCACTCTTAGAAATTTATCATATAGATAACTAGAGAACATAAAAACGTTTGTAGCAAGTACTGTAATGGAACTGATCTATCAAAGTGAGTGGCCAGTCTTTTAAATAGATGAGCCCTGGAGCCAGCCATGGTGGATGGGCTGTGATAAGCTCCTACCAATATCAGTTGGATAAACTACATTAATGTTTATTATACCGAAAATTAGATATAAAACCAGAATAACACAGTGCTAAGCTAAATAAATTTAGTGTAATATACAACCAAGAAACGAATTAGGTCTTCTTAGTCTCATACCAGAACAAATATCAATTAAAAATGGACTAGAGACTCAAATATAGAGCTTCAAACTAAAAAAGTGTCACAGAAAAGTAAAGGGACAAACCAACAAGGCACTGATGTAGTTAGGAAGTTTTACCGAGTCCAACTGGCTGTCTCTTGTCATCAAATAAAGCTTCCAGTACTAGGTCTGGGTTACATCAAGCTGAATTTATTGGCAAAAGGGATCCCAAAGGAATCCCCAGAAGACAATTGGGGCTGTTTTTGAGACTAGGTTGTTCCCCACAAACTGACAGCAAAGTCCCATTGCTGTAGACAATACCTATACAGCTCATTGAACATGGAGTTGTCAAGCTGGTACCTACATAGAACCTTCAGCTCTATGGTCCAGTGTCTTTGGTCGTGAAGGTACTATGCATGTTCTCAAAAGAGAAATGTAAACACCAAGCTAGTCACCCTTCAGCTACAATAGTGTACTTTCTGCAGGCATACTATGGTAATGGTGGCACGAAGCTGTGGAGGCCCCAAAATGATGGGGGAGTGTCATATATCAATCTGTTGATTTCATTGGTTAAGCAATAAAGAAACTGCTAGGTCCATTTGACAGGCCCACCCTTATGTGGGTGGAGTAAATAGAACGGAAGGCTGGGAGAAAGAAACTGAGTCAGGGAGTCGCCATGATTCTCCCAGTCCAGGCAGACGCAGGCTAAGATCATTCCTGGTAAGCCAGCTCTTGGGCTACATAGGTTATTAGAAATGGGCTAGTCCAGGTGCGAGAGCTAGCCTAGAAGAGGCTAGATAGAAATGGGCCAAGCGGTGTTTAAAAGAATACAGTTTCCGTGTAATTATTTCGGGTAAAGCTAGCCGGGTGGCGGGACACAGCCCAGCCCGCCGCTCTTATTTCAACACAAAAATGAGAAACTATTTCTACCTCTTCTGAAGGTCATTTTACCTTGCTCAAATATGTTGACAGCAAGTGTGGTTACGTGTCCTAACCTAGGGTATGGTTCCGTGGTCTTTTTGACATTAAGGTGGCCCATACAGGTAGATCCACTTCACCCTGGCCAATGGTAAGGATATCAAAGCCTACTTTTGCTTCTTCTTTTGACCTAGGGAGTGGCTGCTTTCAGGTTGCTTAGTTTAGGGTGGACTCATTGCCTAAACAACAGAATGCTTTTCTCATGGACTAATGGCTTGACGGCTCAAAGTATTGAAGCAAATAACTGTTCTAGTTGTCCTTTGTATCATGTTAAAGCAGTTTTTTGATTTCTTCCCCCTGTTGTATCACAGTATAAAAATGTATGGAAAAGTAAATGTAGGAGAATTTATGTATTCACTGAAACTCCCTCCCGGTACTATCCTATGTTTTCTGTTTTACTATTTTTACTTGTGTCTTCATGCCCTTTACTAACTCTTCTGATCCCAATGCCCCTACCCTGGTTAGTGGTATCTTTGTCGAGGCTGGTCTTGACACAAAGCAGTTGAGGTAAATAGCCATCAGCTGATTCAACTTAAGGCCCAGTTAAATAATGACACTGGATGAAGACAGAAAGAATATAAGAGCCAGAGGGGATGGAGGGGATGGTGGACCCCCCAAAAAACAAGGTGCTCTAAATCAGTATGATCAAAGCTCGTATGAACTCACAGAGCTTGAAGCAACATGCACAGGGCCTGCACATGTTCACACAAGGTCCTCTGAATTTATATTATGGTTTCCAGTTTAGTGTTTTTACGGTATTCCTGAGAGTACGAATGAGTGGGTCATGTGCCTTCTATTGACTCTTTTTATTCATTCTGTTTTAAAATGAATGAATGAATGAATGAGCTAATGAGGACCTAGACACTAAGGTGAGGGGTAAGTGTCAAGCTGTATAATTTATATTTGCTGTAAGATGGAGGATTGCTTTTTTATTCCAATAAAATGACACTAGGTATGTCAATCACCCCAGGGCTTGTCTTGTGCTGAGGAGTGGTTGACCAACATGTGATGAACTCCACAATATTTTTGTGTGCTTTTGTTTGGTTATACTTTTTTTTCCTTTTGGGGTGTGGTTGTGTTTTATTTACTGGGTTTAGAGATTTTTTTTTTTTGCAGTATTTGATTTTTGGCTTGATTTTTGAGAAAGAACTTAAAGTAGTTGAGTGGGTGGAGAGGATTTAGAGAGACTTGGGAAATGGAAAGAATATGATCATAGTATATTTAAATTTGAGTATTGTTTTAAATAATAAAAAATTTAGTAATAAAAAGGTAGAAAGATTTTTTTGTTCACACTCCCAAAGCTCATGGAGGTAAAGTCAAAATAGAAAATAAGATGCATCAACATAAACACAAAAACTGGATGTGCTCAAGTGACCAACAGAACAAGATGCAAATTGTGAACAATGAGAAGTTATTCTAATCCATATCTAAAACCAAGTCCATAAATTTGAATATTGGATCACCAAGGGCAGAACTCTGTAGTTTAACTCTATCCTTCCTGAAATATGACCCTAATGTGTTAGCATTGTAAGAAGTTTTTGAGGTGTTTATGCCATAAGGAGTCTCTATATTGAAAGGGATTGAGTCACTTCTGATAAACGTATCACAGTTCACCTGCTGTCTGGCCTTTCACCATGTTAAGGTGTAGCAGAAAGGACCTCATAAGGAAACAAGTCTAAGGAGGCCCTTATTCTAGAACCTTCCTACTTCCTAAGTTGTAAGAAATAAACTGTGTCCTTTAAAAAGTCCCTAGACTATAAATTTTTGAGGTAGCAGCACAACTCATAGAAGATCGCCATATATTATACAATCCAGCTCACGAATTTGTCTATAAATATTGACCCCCTCCTCTACAGTCATACTCAATGCCAAATTCTGTTACCCATCAGAGTTTATTCAAAAGGTGGAGACAAGCAGGCTTAAGTAACACTTCCTGAGGCTGATGTAATTTTCCTACTCTCAACTCCAAATGCTACTACTAATTTTTTCCAACTGCAGCAAGAAATTTATGCTGTTTTGCCAGGATCAGGCCATAGTAGTACCCTTGATCAAGAAGAACCAGATCATCATGATAAATGTCCAGCACCTTGAACTTTTGCTTGAAGAGAATTGGATCCACACCACCATAAGACTTCTGGTGTTCTTATGCCAAGAGCAGTCCCATATGCCTTGGGACTTGTAGGTCTTGGTTCTTAAGTGTCTGTACTGCTAAGAAACCTTACCAATATCATCATACTTGATATAATAGTTTATTTTAGCTAATCTAGAGGCACATGAATCCTTTATGTCATTAGTGGCTGGATTAGGTAAAATCAAAACATAGAATCCAGATTGAAGGAGACTGTCTCAATATGGTATTCTGAAAAATCTATAGAATCTACTGAAGATTGAACTTGTTAATGCTTGGCAATTATTATTAACTGATAAAATTAGAGGGCTTATACATGTATGCATAATGCATACACACTTACAAATGTGTGTGTGTCTCTATTTCCTCAGAAAGATAATTCACACACTTCTCACATTTTCAAAGCAGCCTTGAGCTCCAACTTGATTAAAGGCAATGATTTACAGAAACCATCTTTGGTAAGGTATGTTCACTACAGTCATACAATATAAAGTTCTGGATGCCATAACATAGATTATATCAATACTGATCTGCCTGCAAGTAGTCCAACATGTTGGAGTATCAGAAGGCAGCTGAGAAACCAGTCTGGAGTTGTGAGGGCACATTCATAAAGAACACCTGAGAGACAGGAGTAAAATTCTTTGGTCTGGTGCATTCTCCTCTGGGAATTAAGCAAAAGGTTCCCAGTTCAGATTTGAATTTATTTCCTTCTGATTCCCTGAAATGTGAATATTATCTGAAACTCAGAAAAAAATACAAAAAGAAAGATGTAGGATGCAGGGGAATGATTGATGTATGAACAAGTTTTTATCACTAAATAAAAAGATAAGACGTAGTGTAGGAGTCTTTGAGGAGTTGGATATTATCTGCCTAAAAATTTTTATGTCACCCTGAGTGGAAAGACTTTAGGAAAAAGACGATGGATTGACTTGGGCTTCAATTTAGCTGTTAGTTACAGTTATGGGCAAATTTCAGTCTCCAGGGGTAGATGGGTAGATGCAGGTCATTGAGCTGCATGATTAGATCCTGATACATATGGCAGCCACGTGTCTGTCTAAAGAAGAATCTGAACTCATCAAGAAAATGCTGTGCACTGATATTTTATTTATTTATTTATTTATTTTTTGTTTTCATTTCTATGAGAAAGCCTTTTGTGGAAACTGAGTCTGGGCCTGTTCACACAATAGCTGCAGAACTTCTGAGAGCCTGGTTGGCTTGAACATTTCTGGGAAATCAAGGAAGTTTGGGGGGAGACTTATATTAAGAAATTCGCTAGGAATTTTTTGTTTCCATGATTCTTGAGATGCCCTCTTGGTATCTCTCTTACTTCCCTGGTGAAAACACTTGGCTTTGTTTTTTAATGAGCATGAATTACCCACACCTTCCTTGGCCATATTTTTATCCATGCTCTTTGTTCTATATGTGTTTTCCATTTTTAAACTTTCCCCTGCGCTGCTCTGTAATCTCTGGCTATTTGCAATGGTTGACACATGATGTACTGGATGCTGGGCCTCCCTAAAATTTCTTCGACTAAGTAAACTGTCATCTTTCATAAAGGCTCAAGGAAGGACAGAATGCAGTTCAGCATGACACAGGTAGCCCTAGCCCTGTTTCTGGCAGATCCCTCATTTCTGTCTTAAACTTCAACATGAGGGCATTTATGCCCATAATCCTACAGCATCCTGGCCTTCTGAGTCTCCTACTGAAGTGCTGGTTAAAGCCTGGTAGAGCATGCTAGGATTATGTTACCTCCTCCAAACAGTTCTAAATTTCTCTTATAAGCCAATAAATATCAAAGACTTGTCTGCATATTCACCAATATATCAAATTTGTTTATATTAATTCACTTCTTGTGCCAGTTTTCCATTTTTATTACATAAATACTGGGTATATTCAGAAAAGAAAAGGGATGTTTTGTCTCACAGTTTTAGTATTTTAGTCCATGCTCAGTTTGTCCTGTGGCTTTGAAGGAGACCTCTCATAGAGACGTCGATGGAGAGAGCTGCTCACGTCTTCTCCAAGGTGCAGAAGAAAGGTGTGAAAGGAACCAGACTAGCAAAATCTCCTTTGAGAGCACACCTCCAGCAACACCAAACTTTCCCACTAGGGCTCAGGCCTTAAAGGCTTCTTCTTCCATGACTACAGGTTGGAATCAAGGATTTAACACACAGGCCTTTGGGGGATACCTACCCAAGCAATGGCAGTAATGTAAGCATATACACTCTCTTAAAAAAAAAATAAACCAGGAATTTTCAACTTCCTAGAGGCTGCTTGTTGTTTACAATGAGAGTGTGAACTGAGAGTGTTAACTTACATCTATTAATAGTCTAAAACTGTAAGAATGTGAACTTACATCTAGTATTAGCCTAAAAATGTAATTTTTCTGGCATTAGGCCTCTTGTCTACCAGATGCCTTGCAATAAGTTTCTAATACTTTATATTAATAATTTTATACCTGAATAGTCTTCCTTGTGTGCTTGCGCATGTGTGTGCATGCACGCAAGTGATTCCTGAGGCAATGGATAGATTAAAGGATGCAGTACCTCTTAGCTTACGTGTGGACTCTTGCTTTTAGACAAGAAACATAGCCAATATTATCTCCTAACCCCTCAATGTAATTAACACATTTATTCTCTTCAATCTCTCCTTTTCTGCAGGGATGGGAACTTAAACTATCAAAGACTTACTCCATAGTTGCTGCTTTAACACATGTTGGACCCTATTACATTTTGGAAGCATTACCAGTTGCTTGTATCTAGTAGGTAAAACGACCAGGAGAAAGTGGCATCAATACCAACAAATTCTGTCCTTAATTTTCCTTTAATGTTTTTGAATCTTAAATTATGGAAACTAAATAATTGACACACATGTGATCTCCTTATTAACTCAAGCTGCTACCCATCTCAAACAATGCAGACTCCAGATTATTTTGGATAACACAGATATAAATTTATAAGTAAAAATAATAGTTTCCCGAGACTGTTTAATACATTATAATAATGTATCTCATCAGCCTGAACTAGTCATCATGATAAATTTATTTTCTGCTTATTATATCTTTTCCCACATGACTCTATTTTCGATTGTAATAGAATCTATGATTCCCATGGTCCATTTTTCATCACTATGGCAAATACCTAAGAGAAACTGTTTAAAGGGAGCAAAGATTTCTTTGAGCTCTTGAATTCAGAGGCTTTCACCATGGTCCACAGTGAGCTAGCTCTGTTGGTTCTCAGCCATGGTGAGGGAGAGTGTTTTGATGGTCAGAACTCAGGGTGTCTTTCCAGGAAAAATTCTTAGTGGTGTATTTCCTCTAGCAAAGCCCATGTCTTATTTTCTACCATTCACCATTGAAGCCACCAAATAAACAAACAAATAAACACAATGTTAAAAACAAAAATGTTAGAAAACAGAGAAAATAAGCTCAAGATACTACATTTTCCTTTAATGTTAAAAGAAGGTAAATATCAAGCATAGTGTGTCATTTCCTTCCTTGGCTTCAAGATTTTTTTTTCCTGCCAGACTTTCATAATATTTAATTTTTCAGTCATTTCTGATATATTTACTTAATAACATCAATTCTCCTTTTTTTCCCCTCTCACCAAATCCTCCTTTTCACCCCTCCCTGCTTCCCTTAATTTATGGTCTCCTTTTTTACCAATTATTGTGCGTGTATGCATATATTTGTATATACATATATATTTCTTAATGTAACCTGTTTAGTCTGTGTAATGTTACTTGTCTGTATGCGTTCGGGGCTGACCTTTCAACACTGGACAGCCAGTTGGTATACTCTGACTCTCAGAGATCTCAGTCCTTATTTGTAATTTTCAACCTGGAGGCACGGACCACAAAGATCAATGATTGATATTCCGCCCCTACTTCGGCTTCATGATGGATACTTAGAACTTACTATAGATTTAGAAAATCTTTGTCAGCTTGATGGATTCATGACATTTTCTAGTTGTATGCTTGCTACATCTATGGTATAGTACATTTCAGGGGTTTTATTACTTAAGTCTGAAGAGTTTTTCTGTAATGACTTGATTCTTACATGTTTATAAATTAAATGTGATCTTTACTCTCCCTTAAAAATAGGGTTTGTAACTATGTTTGTTAACATTTAGTCAATACGAATAGTTAATCTAAAGAGCTTCCAGATTGCTTTCTTTGTCTTATTGCCATCCCACCAAGATCACTGGCTTTTAATCAATTATTATTATGCCTATGTATGTTTACCAGAGATTTCAATAAAAAAATCACTATTAGGCTAACACAATAATTTAAACCTGTCAACTACTGTTAGCTTTTAATTTTACACTAATGCATCCTTTTAAAAGCTCTCTTGTATCTGCGCTCTCTGACACTTTGTCTTAAACCAAAGCTGCCTGAGAGTTCCATGAAAAAGAAAATGCCAGGTACTTAGAGGTTCCAGCTTCTCTTCTGGCATCGCAGAGACAAATTTGAAACTACACCAGTTCCCCTAGTCATAAATTCCAGAATTCTAGTAAAGAAGCAGATGGGCTTGTGAGGCAGCCAGATTCAAGACAACCAAACAAGAAGTGATTACTAAGCATGCAATGAGCTCATATGGATAGATGGTTTTTATTCTGAGTATGGCTGATGCTTGAATGTTCTATGCTATTGTAGCTTCAGGAAAACTTCTATTTATCTGTAACATAAAAGTTTGATAGACTGTCCTATGCAAGAAAAATCAAATGCTTGAAATTATCTCATTTCTTTGCCTGGTCCTTTAGAGGTTGAAAATTCCTTTCTGTGATTATGATTCATGTCTTCCAAGCTATGTGTTGAAAACTCCTCTCTCTCTCTCTCTCTCTCTCTCTCTCTCTCTCTCTCTCTCTCTCTCTCCCTGCCTGTAGATCAGTAAGTACTTTATTTTTAGCTACTGCTCTAGTGCTAAGAGAGCCACCAATCTCCTTCCTGCTATGCCCTTGTCATGATTATAATAAACTAACCTTCTGAAACTATAAGTAAGCCTCAGTTAAATGCTTTTATTAAGAGAAAGAAGAAGAAATAAGAAGGAGGAAGGAGAAAGAAGAAGAAGGAGGAGGAGGAGACAGAGGGGGAGACAGAGGAGGAGGAGATGGAGGAGGAGGAGGAGCCGGATCCTGTTTGGAAGTTTTGTTCTTTTGCAGTCTGCCCCTAAGGTAGACATAAGGAAGGAATGTTCAAGACACCCCTTAGCAGAGTGATGGATCTGTGAAGGGAACACATGGGAAGAATGAGTAAAAAAAAAGCATATTCAAGGAGGAGGATGAGATCATTGGTTACTTTTATGGATATTCTTTTAATTTCTTTAACTCATGAGCATTTATTTCCTCATGTAAATTTCAGAATCCTTTATAGAATTCCATATTGTGTTTATATAGATTTAAATTGATAAATTAACTTAAAGAAAATGGCATTGCATTTGCAACACTGGTGGTTTGTAGCATTGATTACAAACAGCTGCAATAAAATAGCTATTCTATTATGCTCTTTAGGGTAATATACCTTTTGTTCTCTTTTACAGCAGGGTTTTAAAGCTATGTGTGAAATCTCACATGTTTTGTTAGATAAATATATATATGATTTTGCTATTGTGTTATGATTGGTTGTTTTTCTAATAAAATACTATTAATTTATAAACACATTAAATCCAAAACATTGCCTTGTTCTATTGAAGTTACTTAAATTTGTTTCCATTTCCACAAAGGAATGTAAGTGTTTTGATCTAACCTGTGTGTAGCTTTAAGTCAGGTTATGCATGCATAGAGACTGCAATTTCCCTGCGACTTCTAACTGATGTGTTACATACAGCATTTCCTGAGAGCAAAAGTTTAATTATGAGCTTGCTGTTAATTTCTTCTATAAGAATATTATTGTTTTCTTTAGCATAGAAACCCTTTTATAAATAAAGATGTAGAAGTGGCTTAATGTTAAATGGTAGGTTAAATAATATTGCAGTTTAGATACATTGTGTAGCAGCAAAAACAAAACAGGGTGTTTTTGTCTTGGCAGTCACACCTGTCCCCAGCTTTGGCAGTTCTCTAGAGTCACCTTACACATTGCAGCACCCCGATGACTCACCAGGTGTCAGAGACACCCTTCACCTATATCAAATCAACTCTACTTTCTCTCACGGTATTTGTCAAGAAAATTGGTCATAAAATCCCAACAGTACTAATCATATCATCATTGTATAACTTACTTTGAAAGGTTTCAGTGGGGCTTGTAGGATACACCTCTGTGAATGTGTTAAACGATGGGGCTGTGATGTTATAGTCTCTCAGTTGTGTGAGTGGTGGAAGAACATGGGTGGAGCTTAGGAACAGAGCCCCGCACGTTAAGGAGAAAGTTATGATGAGAAAAGAGAAAACCTGGGTTCACATCTCATCGTTTGATACACATTATTCTCTCTATCAGAGGAGTTTGAGATGAGTGCTCTCCTTTACCCTCAGTAGTATCCTGTAACCTATTCTGATGCTTGGAATTAAGGTCTTACCTATCTGATATGCTCAACTGTAGTAGAAATCATTAGCTACTTGGAAATTCTGTTTGGTAATAAAGCAGTTGGTTACTTAATGACCTTGGCTGCGAAGGGAAGGCATTTGACGGCTATAGTATGAGACATTTCAAGAGCTAATTGCGACAGTAATGAATACCCAAGTTGTGTTGGATTATTTTTGTGGGTTTAAATATGAATTTAAAGAAACTTAAAAAAAGGACAGACAAAACAATGCCACAATTACATATAAAGGAAACAAGTTAGTGTCTAATAGAGGACATTTTAAAAGTAGGCACAATTTTATCAAGGATGACAGATTTTGGAGGGTCTTTGTGAGCTATGGGAAGAACTTTGGCTTATTGCAAAAGAAGCCTACAATGGTTTTTAGTTGAAAATGAATCACATAAATTTAAGAAGCTGGTTATAAATCTGCTGTGATGGTCTGGGAGTTGGTAAATGTCAGTTGCAGAGAATATTGTAGGAGTTTTGAATTTCCTACAGATGGACCAATTCAGACACATCACAAGCATGTGAGGTCACCAGCCAGTTGGCGAGGCTGGCCATCTAGATCAGTGGTTTTCAATCTTCCTCATGCTGTGATCCTTTAATCCAGTTCCTCATGCTGTGGTGACCTCCAACCATAAAGTTATTTCATTGCTACTTCATTACTTGTAATGCAAATATCTGTGCCTTCTGATGATATTAGGTGTTGTGAGGCAGAGTGCTAATTGTGTTTACGATGAGAGATTATATGTAAATAAAATGTGTTGGTGTCATATTAAAGGGTATTAAGAACTTTTAGAAGAGGCTATGATATACCTATTGCAGAAAATTATGTTAATTTGCACCAAACTTTTAATTCACTTATAATCTACTAAAGAAGGTATTTTTAAGTTATCAGCTTAAATAATTATAGAAAGTGAGCTGTGATGGAGGAAGGTCATTGGTTAAATAAAAAGAAACTGCTTGGCCCTCATTGGTTAGAAGATAGGTGGGAGGAGTAAACAGAAAAGAACGGTGGGAGGAAGAGGAAGTGAGCTCAGACTCCACAGCTCTCCTCTTGGGAGCAGATGCCTCAGAGAGACGCCATGCTCTCAGCTCCCAGGCAGATGCACGCGATGAAGCTCTGACCCAGGATGGACATAGGCTAGAATCTTCCCGGTAAGCGCACCTAGCTGTGCTACATAGAATATTAGAAATGGGCTAGTCCAGGTGCGAGAGTTAGCCTAGAAGAGGCTAGATAGAAATGGGCCAAGCAGTGATTAAAAGAATACAGTGTTCGTGTAATTATTTCGGGGCACAAGCTAGCCAGGTGGCTGGGGTGTTGGGAACGCAGCCCCGCCGCCCTTATTACTACAGAGCTGAAAAAGAATTAGAAAAATATTGTTATATTTGATAACAATTATTGCTTGATTTACATTTGAATGAATAGATTACTTTTAATGATTAATTTTATTATTAGTTATGAAAGTGTATGCATGCTTGTGAATATGTGTTCCACTTGTGTGCATGTGTCTATGGAGTTCAGAGGAGGATTTCAGACCCTCTAGAGTCATAAACACAGGTAGTTGTGGGATTCCTGATATGGGTGCTGGGAACTGAACTCTGAATCACTGAGCCATCTCTTCAACCACAAGAAAATTATAAGTTGATAAAAACAACTGGCTAAGATATTTTGTTTTATTTGGATGTGGTAAATTAGCTTTCCCTGGGGTGAACGATTTGAAGGAAATTATTTTCTTCTTGTTCCAATGACATTTTAGAAACAACAATGCACAAAAATAACAAACAATAGCTTATGATCAAGACTTCAAGTGTGAGTTTTCTTAAGATGAAAAAGTTGGTTTGAACATTGGGAATAAGATACAATAGACCCAGAATTATCAAAAACCATTTAAAACTGAAGAAAGTATACCATTTGATGTCAGGATATATCATCAAAACAATGTCATGTTACTTAAATTCAGACATGCAGATCGATGACAGAAAATGAAGAGCCAGATGCTGAGTTGTCATTACAGAACTGATGATGGCATCGAGGGAATTCAGGGTAAAATGACAGCATTTTTATGAAAATATTATGGGAAATTTAAACATACTAGATAAACATTGAATACTAAAGTCTTAATTTGTACTATTTATTATACATCATTTAAGATTGAACATTAATTCTAAAAATAAAGCTTTAGAGTTTGCAGAAGAAAATAATGAAAAATCTTTTATCTTTGGGTAAAGATATTTAAGATTTTTTTTCTAAAAGTTGTAAGCCATAAAGCATGAAAATGATATATGGGACTGTCATGATTCAATAATAGTGCTTTTCAACAGACAGTACAAGGTAATATAAAGGCAAGTTTCAGAGTAGAAGGAAAATATAAAAACTTTTGTTATAAGAAAACTTTTGTACTAATATAAAAAGCACAGTGATCCCTCTATTAGAATATTATTTAATAAAAAAAGTATAAACAAGTTTTGATCTTTTCTTTAGCCAATGTTAAGAGAACTCTAAACAGGTAAACACAATGATGTTAAATGTCATTGGTACCTAGTCAGTTAAAACATTGTAAGACATCACTTGGCATCGTTGAGAGTAATTAACACTTACAAAGAGTGTCTGCGTCAATAGCAGTGAGGATTTGGAGTAAGGGGAATTCATGTGGTATTGTTCAGTATGAATCCATTATTAAAGGCTGGAGAGGCTGTGGAGAGTGGGGAACAGTTAGGGAACTAGGTCAGTGATGTGTGTGCTTGAGGGGTGTGCCTTGTCTTGGGCTTTTTGACTAAAGGTGCTCTACTTTCTCTCCATCAGGTGATGAGGAGTCTTTGTCTGCACATTTCTCTTTCCACAATGTTCTGCTTCTCCAGAGATGGTGCTAGGAACTATAGAATAAAAATTTCTGGAACCAGGAGCCAAAATGAATCCTCCTCACATGATTTTGTCCATATGTGTTTTTACAGCAGTCATAAGTCATAATTTCATAACTTGCACAGTTAGAAATGTCAAAGTATTCAGACACTTTGGAAAATATTTTAAACATTTCCTATTAAAAATAAATGTAAACTTATGCTAGATAATAATTTTATCCATAGGTAATCTCAATGAGTTATTAAAATATATAGTCTCCAAGGTCATTTATATGAGTTTTCTTTTATTTTTTTTGCAATAGTAACATCCATTTCATGAGTAGATAGAATGGAATATTTGTGAAAGAAAAGCCACAGGTATGAAAAAAGTAATTTTCCATAATACATGTTAGGTAAAAAATGCACACAAAAACACAAGGCATGTTTTACAATGTCACAGGCAGAATATGAAGAAAGTAGAAATGTTTCCATAGCCAATGTTTGTTAGGGCCAGACAATAGAGGAGTAGTCCTGATGAATGTCTCAACAGGACAACCTGAGGATGATATTTTACATCAAGATTGGATCATGGATGTAGATCATATTTCATTGATAACTTATTTAAACATATTTTTATCAAAGAATTATTGCTTGTAGACAATAAACTTCAAAAACAGATAAGGCAAAAAACTTTTTTTGCATTGTATCAGAATTGCATTAATTTTCTTAGTTTATAAGTAACATAGTTGCCATATCGCATCTGTTTGTATAGATAGTATATTGCTTCATTTCTTTGTTAGATTGATTTATTAGATAGTATTATAATGCATGGGATACTTAAATTTTACTTGCTATTGGTAGCATACCATAATGCTATTTCAATTAATGTTTAGTAAGTTCATTACAGAGAGAAAAACTTAATTTTCATGACCTTTTAACTTTGCTAAACCACCTCATTTTAGAAAATATGTTATTGGTTTATTTGGTATAATTATTGTGAGTGCTTTATTTTTTCATCTTGTGACACAGTTTCCAGATATAGAAATAATAATTGATACAATTTTACATGGAAAGTACCAATTTACATAAATAAGTGTTTAGCTTGGCATACTACTTTATCAAATGATAGTCCCATCAGACAAAATTTAGCTATGGGAAAAATAAAAATAACATTCATTATGTAACATGCAAGATTCTAAGTACTTAGTTAAGTTGAATGAACAACATAGAAATGTATAATAATATGTATTTAATAACATTTTTATTTCAAATATAAGAAAAGTACATAGATTATATAGTCTTTTAACCCATTCTCAAATCAATAACAGCCACTGGACCATAATTCAAACCCAGAAAAAGAAGCTCGAGTCTATATTGCTCAATGTTTATTTTTCTTATCATTTTAAATGACAAAAACATAAAGTTTAAGCTATAACTTATATACAACAAGTAGAGTGAGATGGATTATAATAAAACATTCCACAATCAATGATTCCATCATTTAAATATCAGTATACAACAAGAAATAAAAGCTAAACTTTGTTCTGTTACCATAAGGGCTACAAAGAGAAACTGGTAACAAAAGGAAGAAAAACATTTCATAAAAATAAAATAAAAATAAATAAATTAATTAAAAGTCTCAAGGTTTATTAGCCCAACATCTAATGGTATAGAATAAACATTCCAGTTTTTGAATGAGAAGCACAAGTGCCTAGCTAGCAAAGACTAGTCAAAACGATACAGAACTCAACAAGGCAAACACCCAATGCCTCGGTTCCATGTACAGCATCTCTATCTCACAATGGACTCAGCGACTGCAAAGATTCCGAGTCCACTCACTGTACAGTGTTGCAGTACACAACAAGAGCCTCTGTCTTGGGTCAGTTCCACTTTAAGCCTGCAGTTTTCTCTGGGTTGGAGTCCCGTGGTTCTGGCCTATCCACATTCCTGGGTCTATATTAGAACTTCGGCCTCACCTTCATAGCTTCACGAAGTTTTCTCTTACAGCCTTTCCGCAGAGAATTTTACCTGTCATACATTGTCTCTTCCCCATGGTCCCCTGGGACTGTGGCAAGATGACTCCTCCAGTCTTCCATCTTTCCTGCCATCCGTACCAGTGCTACATAGACGCTGCTGCCCAGTTGTACTGCCGCATTTTCATAGAGCCTGATGCCTTTGGCCTCAGTTGCTCAGACTTTGCCTGTCTCCCCAAGGGACCCTGCAGAAGCACTTCTCTGAGAGCTTGTTTTCAAGCAGGGGACAGCTTCAGTACCTTTCTCAGCTTAGGATCTCTTCTTTCAAATCCTTGTGCTTTTTCGTGAGTTGAATTTTTTTATTTTAAAATTAATTTTTAATTTATTTTAATTAAAATAAAAATTTTTATTTATTTGTTTGTGTTTGCACATGTGTATTTGCCTGTTCAAGGAGGTCAGAAAAACATGTAGGATCCTCTGAAGCTGAAGGTACAGGTGGTAGTTAGCTGCCCAGTGTGGGTTCTAGTGATTAGTCTTTAGTCTTCTGCAAAACCAGCAAGAGTTATTAGCTGTAAAACTATCTCTAAGCCTGTGAGTTGAGTATTTTTCTTTCCAGGTTTACAAAAAAATTGTGTTGGGATTTTGATGTTCCGGAATTGCATTGAATCCATAGATTGTTTTTGGTAAGATAGCCATTTTTACTATGTTAATTCTACTGATCCATGAACATGGGAGATCTTTACATCTTCTGATATCATTTCCAATTTCTTTCTTCAAAGTCTTGAAATTCTGGCCATATAGTGTTGTAGGAGGGTACTTGTTTGTTCCCAGCCACTTAGACCTGAAACAATCACACAGAAACTATATTATTTAAATCACTGCTTGGCCTATTCTAGCTTCTTATTGGCTCACTCTTACATTTTAATTTAACCCATTTCTATTAACCTGTGTATTGCCATGTGGCTGTGGCTTACCAGCATGGTTCTGGCATATCTGTTCCCAGTGGCAGCTACATGGCATCTCCCTGATTCTGCCTTCTTTCTCCCAGAATTCAGTTTAGTTTTCCCTGCCTACTTCTATTCTGCCCTGCCAGACCTAAGACAGATTCTTTTTTCATTAACTAATAAAAGCAACACGTGTACAAAAGAGCATCCCATATCAGTATAGGGTTTTCACCAGATGGTTAGGGTTATCCTCAGTTATTTTATATTATGTGTTGCTATTGTGTAGAGTGTGTTTCCCTGATTTCTTTTTCAGTCATTTTATCATTTTTATATGAGGGCTACTGATTTTTGGAGTTAATCTTTTATCCAGCCACTTCACTAAAGGTGTTTATTAGTTGTAGGAGTTCTCTGGTAGAATTTTTTTGGTTTCTTATGTATACCATCATGTCATCTGTAAATACTGACACTTTAGCTTCTTTTAAAATTTGTATTTCCTTGATCTGCTTTTGTTGTCTTGTTGCTCTAGCTAGAGCTTCAAGTACAATACTTAATAGATATATAGAGAGTAAGACTCCTAGCAGTAGTAAGTACTTGGCCTGAACTGGCCACTTCTTGTGACCAGTCAAGACTTCCAGTAGAGGGATTAGGACACCAACTCAGCCCCTGACCCTTTGTAGTTGTTAGTGAACTTACCATATTAAAAATAGTTCAATATGTTTTGTAGGTGTTGACTCCTGAACCAAAAAGACTTTTTTTAAAAAAAAAAACATTGTAATTGCTTCATGATTGGCTTCTTATTTATTTGCCTGTATAAAAGTTTATATAAAATTTACCCCAAACTCTCATTCTTCCACGTTTTTACATTATTTCTTCACAAGTTTAAAATTTTTACACTTAAGGTTCTTGTGTATAAGAAATTAGACCCAGTTCAAAGAGAACATCTTTTATCAGTCAGAATCTTTTACAAATAATGGAAGATTTAATACAAGAACTTGTTTTCATAATGGAAGTGAAAAAGATGAGAGGAACAGTCTTGGGTGAGAGAATCGTAAATCCATAAATCTTTTACCTTCTGTGGGGAATTCAAGGGAAGAAGGACGCAACTTCAAGCCAGAGGAGAGCATATCTGACCATCCTGTATAGCCTTGTTAAACTATTTTTCAGTTGTGCTCAGCATTCAGAGGAGAAATCCAGACAACCTAGTACTTCTGAAATTCCAAACATGTCCAGGGTTTCATATTTCAGAGAGAATAACGTACAATTTCTATTCTAGACATGTGGGAAGGAACTAGATTTCAAATGATGCTCTCCTAACCGCAGAAAGGTCACAGACCACGTGATATGGAGGCTGCTGTACTCTATAGCCTATTTATCTTCCACAGTTACTGCAACTTGGAAAAATTAGTCCGCATTGACGGTAAATTGGCAAAGAGCTGGAAGGTGACCAAGCAGAATATTTTAATGCTTGTTAGTTATTAAAATTTGACCACCCAGAAAGTTCATGGGGCTCTTTAAACGTCACACATAATTATCGTAGGTTGATACTTAGTAGACTTTGAACAGGCACAGGCACAGCAAAGCCCTTGCACACTGGTTATCTCAGCAAGGGTGCTGAGGGCTAAGGCTGCCTAACAACTGCACCAATTTTCATCTATAATGGGAAGGCAGGGGGAGAAGCATCCACTGGAATAAATGGCGCTTCTCAAACTTCAGGGTATATCAGCATCAGAACGCACAGATTTCTGAATAGCTGATCTAATCATGACAAGTTTAAGAATTTATATATTTTAAAAGGTGTTAGTGGATATTGACATTGCTGGAATTTGATTTGTGTAGAGGAAGACTCAAAAGTGTAAAACTAGATCAATAAAAGCCTGGAATGGAGATTTTGGGTAACTACAGTCTGTGAGATGGTATTCTGGTATTCTGGTGGGCTATAGGGATCTGGTCGTCACTCCATTTCCATAATCCTGAGCTTTCTCAGTTGCCTAAGATGAACTAATTTGAGGAGTAGATGATACCTAAAGTTGTGCCAGCTTCTGAGGAATTTAAGATCTACAGTGCTCTTATCCATTGGTGTTCAGCAAGACCTTTCATGATGTGGGAAATCTGACTATATATTTCCACATCCACATAAAAGGCTAAAATAAAGTTTCTTAGCAATAGAGTTCTGTGAGAACTGGGTTTTATTTTTCATTCTTAAATTTCAATTAAATTAAAGTACTATACAATAGTCAAATGAATCTTGAAATATAGAATAACAGTTCCCTATTCGATCATAAAACAAAATGGAAAGAAAATGTACGTATGAAATGAATGTGATATCTCTACGTATTCATATTGTTCTGAAATAATTGTGCAATGAATCTACAAAACAAAGCATTTTATAAAAAGCAACACAGGATGCAATTAAGGATGTTGAAACTCTTATGCAAAATAAAGATATAAAGTCCAGGTATAATGGGTAAAATTTATGATTCAATTACATGAAATACTCACTTTTCAATGTTAACAGAAACTAAAACTGTAGTTGGCCTAATTATAAATTGTAATAGAAACAAAATACAATTTCACTAATAAATTATACCATATTTCACTGTTACTATTACCTGGCACTTAAATATGATAGTCTAATATTAATTCATGGAATACAATTGAACCTTAAAGCATTAAAATTTATGTTTACATGTTTTAGAACGACGAAAAATACATCTTATTCAAAAGGTAGTTAGCTGGAGGCTTTCTTTCTGAGAGATGTTTAGTTACTGCATAAAATCTCTCTTCTGTTTTAAAATTGAATTCTATGAATAGAAAAAGTTTGATTTTTGCTTAATTTTCAAAAGTCCATTATTGTTTCTTATGAGCTCAGGCTGCTTGACAATAATTACTCCCAACTGTATTTCCAAGGCTACAAAAGCAATCCATTTATTTAAAGGTTACAATTTAAGTGCTGACGCCCTTATTAAAAAATGCAAGCTTAAGAATATTATAGCGGCATATGAAGGTTGTTCCATTCTTGTGCACAGTTTGTGGACTGCTGTTCAATTTCTTCAAGATTTGATTTCTTGAAGTATTTTTAGAAAAATAAGAGTAGATATAGCTTTATTACTATATACATCACAAGAAGTTTATTTTTTTTCTAATTTTTTGAGATAGGGTTTCTCTTAGCTTTGGACCTTGTCTGGGAACTAGCTTGTGTAGACCAGGTGATCTCAAACTCACAGAGATCTGCCTGCTTCTGCCTCCCAAGTACTGGGATTAAAGAATTCTTAATGCGAATATTTTAAATTATAGAACTGAACAAAGCAGTTTGTCTGATACTGTTTTCTATGTGGTTTTACGTGTACTTATGAAAGATTTTCAATGTGCCATTTTATTCAAAATACCAAGCAGTGCTTTCTTAAAGTACATAAATTGTGTACATGTAATTTTTGTAACTGTTGTGCTTATCTGATTAAAAAAGAAGTTAAACTTTTTTAATTTTACCTAATAGATGTAAAGAGTTTTGTAAACACTGAGAAGCTGGCTACATTGGGAAGTAAATACCTCCAGTGTTGGGAAATAGTAAAAATAAATAAATAAGAAAGAAAGAAAGAAATAATATAGCTTTATTATTATATACATCACAAGAAGTTTATTTTTTTCTAATTTTTTGTATTCATAGTAGCAAAAGACAGATGAGACAAAGACTTGTTTCATAGAGACCATTCTCAGTACACCGAGAAGAAGAGAAACTCCTACACATGGGAAAGACATGCTGTTCCTAAGGGCTCTGCCCGCACGGCACAGACTCCCCTCACTAGGTGCCACATCTCAGCACAACAGGGACCAAGGCTCAACATGAATCTGAGTGACAATAAATCATATTTAATTTATTGGGCTCTCTGCCTCTCTGTGGAGTCCTCTCCTTGCTTGTTTCAGGTCTTGACTCCAGGTTATAGGTTGAATAGCTCTTGACAGATCTTCTATTTATAACAAATCTCTCCACTATCACTCTGCATGCCTTTCTTTGTCTTAATCCTCTTTATAGTGTTTACATTGCTCTACAGTGTGACTTCCATAAAACTGGGCACTTTCCAGTTAGTTTAGTATTTCACCACGAGTGCTTTAAATACTACCGTGTTTCTTGCACAAACAGCACATTTGTAGCAAACTTTGAAGAACCACTAACAATTCTAAGTGATAGACTTTATATTCAGTGCTTTAAATGTGTGGTACATAATCCTGAGAGGAACTCCATATTAGGGAGGGAAACTGCCAGGCTAGAAGCAATAGAGGAAGTACTTGATTTTAGAGACCGAATAGCTGCACAGCATGTCAGACTACAGCATGAGAAATGACTTAATATTTAAAACAAAACTCTGCTCTGGTGAGATGGCTCAGTGGGCAAAAGCATTCCGCATCAAGTCTGACTACCTGAATTTGGTTTCCAGGAGCCACATAGAAGAAGGAGAGAACCAACTCCCACAGACTGTCCTTGATCTACACACGTGTGTGTATGATGTGCACATACTGAGCCCCTACCCTCAACACACACAACAAATAAATATAAACAAATTTTAATTTGTTTTCTCTGAGGTTTCATATTCTTTATTACTTCAGATGAAGACAGCAAGGGTAATAGACTTGTAGTTTTACTTCCTTTCATTGTTTTCTTCACACATTACTTTTTATCAGTACTTTAGAGTGGATATCTTCTCTAACATGCTATTACAGTTTTATGGTTTTTTTGGTATTGAAAAATATAATGAATTAAAACTTTATTACCTGCTGTCTTGACCTCCAATCTACTTAACCTTTTATTACAGTTATTACAACCTCACACAGCCTCTGGACTATTCCAGACATTAAGAGTTCTCCTCAAATTTTACATCACATTTATGTTCTTGAATATAATTCAATGCTTTTAAAAACACTTCTTAGCAATATGATTTTAATTTTAATAATATACAACTTGTTTCTGTTCCTTTCTGCATATAATCTGTGGGAAAATATAAGCAATGTATATTACTCAATTTTTAACAGTAATTGTTGGCATAATTTGATCATTAAATTATGAACTGATTCTTATTATTTTATTGGAGAGAGACTGAGAGTAAAATCAGATGAAAGTCAGACCATTTCCAATGCATAACTAGCTCTCCCTCCAGCAACCCCAACAGCTACTGGGCACAGATAGCTAGAGCCTTGCCAAGGACTGGAAGGATTTAGGATCAATCAGCGTGAGTCAAGTATAGTTTCATAGCTTGTCTTTCAGAAGTCCCCGCTTCAGGTTAGCACCAGTGAAGACACAGGAAGCCTTTCTATTCTATACAGAATTACCCCGCTCATCATTCCCCTTCAAAACTCTGCCAAAACAACAAGTGTGGCTTTCTCTATAGCTACATGGCAAATGGAATAAATGCTTATTGCCTTTGTGTTCTCATTTCGATGAAATACATTTAGTCTCACAAACCCTTTATTAATGGGCTGATAATTTTGATGTAGCTAATGTTACAAAATACATATTAAATATGACATAGTTGCGTGATATTTATAAACATCCAATGGTTGTTGTCATCACTACTTCTAAGTAAGCAATTCTTTGACCGTTTCATTCATGTGTGTAATAAATTCTGGACAGACGTGTCTCCCCACCCTCTGTTATCCTTCTGCACCCCTTCCCAGCTCCCTTCTCCTCTCAAGTGTCTATATAACTGCTTGTCTTTTGTTTTGCTTTTGAGTTATTGTATTTAACCAGAGCCAACCCATGGACAAGGGTGTGGCGCTGTCAACTGGAGATGAGTAAATGTGGTTTCCTAAAGAAGACAACGTCTTCTCTCCCAGCAGACAATCCATCCATGTCAAAAACTCCCCTGGATGGTACATAGAGAGAAATGTCAAGAAAAGAGAGCCCCCATCATCGAATCCCCGGGAAAGCTATGTTAATTTGCCTACCAGGTCTAGGGGTCTCTATTCTGGGTCCTCATTTTGTGTTGCAGCCTTTAAAATGCTCTGCTAAAACTTCCTTATTGAGATTTTTTTTTTGATTTTTCGAGATGGGATTTCTCCGTAGCTTTTGGTTCCTGTCCTGGAACTAACTCTTGTAGACCAGGCTGGCCTCGAACTCACAGAGATAACTTCCTTATTAAGATCTTGATGAAGATATTTTTCTTCACACAGACACAGTGGGCACCTGGTTTTATAAAATAGAAAGACTTTTTTCAAGATATGCAGTTAAGGGACCATTACATCCTCTTGACTCACATGTCATGTGTTTTTCCCCTCGCCCAGTGCCAGCCATATTCTCTCTTTTGTTCTTGCTACCTCACCCACTCTTGCTCTAAAGAACAAACCAATAATCCAGTCTTCATTTCAAGAAACTAGAAAAATCTAAGTCAAGCAGAAGGAAGGAAATATGAATAATAAAGATAAATGAAATTGAAATTAACAAATGTAGAAAATCACTGAAGTTAAAGATGAACACAAGCTTTCTGAAACCAGGACTTAAAAAGTATCCCTCAGCACAAAACCTGAAGACCTTGTTCTGACAGCTATTTTATGATTTCTCCTTTTTACTGCTGGCAAGCAGACAAAAGCAAGCAACCAGATGCATCACTTTAGGCTATCAATTATTCTTCTAAAATTATTGATATCTCAAATTGCACAGTAGTTTATCTTATCTTGTACAATCATTAAAATGTACTGTCATAAAAATAATATGCATGAAAACATAAGCAACAATTATTGAAGAGAAACATGAAAATGATACTAAGTTTTAGAGATGAGAAAATGTATGTTGCAGGCATATTTATGGATCTATAGATAAGTGACTTAATTGGTAATATCCTAATTTTAGTTCATTAACACAATTTCAGGTTGGGATTTGATGTATGCCCGTTGGGTAATTGTGTGACTTTTCTACTATAGAAATAATTCTGTTTAGCTATAGACCCTAATAATGTTAGTGATTTCTAGAAAGAACAGTCTTCTAGCCATGTTTGGAAGTTTAAATATTCCCTAGAACTGCAGCTTGTGACAGCTGACAACAGAAGTGAGCGTATGAAAGTAGTGTATCACCATCAAGCTTTGTATTGGAATATACTCTGTTTCCGTGACTCTTAGAGACAGCATCCGCTAGAGATGCAAGATTATTCGACTCTCTGAGCCACTCATGGATTCACTACACTTCTTCCTATCTATTAAAGGCTGTGTTTGAATCTCTGACTACACAGGGAAGTAGACATTAACTACTTATAGCAGAAATGGACGCACTCTGTCACTCAACTGGTATCATTGACCTAAATGAAATGAGATTTTTTTCTTCTTAACTTTTAGTAGTGAATTAAAAGGGAAGGCTTTAGAATGCTTTCGCAGCAATCTGGGTGTTCTCAGAATACCGTTAATAGAGCGGCAGCCTAATATCTTTGCCAATATTCAGTCTAACCGTAACAGCTGCCAGGCTCTACCATTAGCTACAGTTTTATCTTAAAATTGAGATAACCATTTTGAGAAGCAAATAAATTGCTTTATATGATACTTGTGTTGCTTGCCTCCTTTATTGAAGTTTTTTTTTTTTGCCACATCTGGAAAATACAGCTGTTTTCTTGTTCCTTACACTGCAAATAAGATAAATTGTAGGAAAATATATTATAAAAAATAGTTTATTCAGTATTTAGATTTGGCTTTCTGCAAGTTAGAAACATATGAGTCTCAGAAAATTAATATAAAGTTTATACTAAGATATACTCATAATAATCAATTGTTCTAATCATGTTGTAATAAAATTTGAAATTTGTTTTTTCAGTAAAAGATGAACAAAATATATTTTTAAATATATTTTTATATTTTAAAATATAGTTTTAAAGAAATATGAACTTGTGAATTTTGCAGTCCCTTATGTAGTCATTTGTAATAAACAATAATATATGAGAATGAGACTTGTTTAGAATTATATCAGATCCTTAGGGTTCTTATTAGCCATGTGAATCCGGAAATTGTGAAACATTATTTCTGATGATGTAATAAACTGGTTAGGAGTGCAAAAGTGACTTATCTAAACTATTATTGTCATCAGCTGAAAACTAAACTTACATGCTTGTACTTGAAGTTCAGATTAAATAAATTATTGACAATATCCTTTTGTTTTTATGTAAAATATTTTGTTTAAATATTAATAATCTTACTTTCAGAGAAATGTAATGAAAGTTTAATTATCTTCATATAGAGAAGCTAACTATATTGACTATTGTACCATAATAAGCATCAAGGCAGGGCACTTATCACTTAATATACTTTATTAAAAATTAAACTTGGACTCCCAGGTTATTTGAAACATAACCTAGGAGTATTATGTTTAGAGGTATACAATCCAATCTGAAATGATTTGGTGAAGGCTTTATAGACTATATCATATGTATTAGTGATAGAATTATCTCTTAGTTACACAAATACAGAATAGAGATTATGAAAGGTTAATAAACACAGAATGCTGAACAATGGGATCATAATGAGTTGAAAACAACACGGCTGTACATTCAGAGTTAATGTCCACTTATAGTGAATAAGTACCATGCTTTTCTTTCTGGGCCTGAGCTGGAGAGATGACTCAGCCACTAAAGGCTAGTCTCACAAGCAAAACTAAGACAGTTTGGAAGTATTTATATTTTTAAATTTTAGAAACATTTTTCGATAATTGCTATTAATTATTCTTTGAATATTGTTACAATGCATCTATGAAGACATGGGCTACTAGGTTTTTCTATGGGATATTTTTTAATAAAATTCATTTAGTTGTTTATCTTTTCAACTTCATCTTGATTCATATTTTGCAAGGTTGCATGTCTTGAAGAATTTAACCCTTTCCTTCAATTATGCAATCTGTTGTATAGCATTGTTCATAATATATCATTGTAATTGTTTTGTGCTTCTGAGGTCTATGTTCTAATTTTCTTACTTCATTTAGATCTTCTTTCCTTTCATAGGTTAGGTAGCATTCTTTCATACTTTTTTCAAAGAAACTTTTCATTTGCTGGCTTTTCTTCTCTATATTATGTATTTCTGTTCTGATATCTATATTTCATATCTTATTTTTGGATTCATTTGTTCTTATTTTTATGAACCACTGGGAGAGAAATTGATCATTTTTTCAGCCTTTTCTTCATTTTTTAAAACAATCTTCTTTTATTTTACACACCAATCCCAGTTCCTTCTCTCGCCCCTCCTCCTGCTCTTTCTACCTTCCCTCCATCCCACTCCCAATCCATTTCTCAGAGAGGGTGAGACCTCCTTGGGGGAGTCAACAGTCTGTCACATCTCTTGAAACAGGACCAAGGTCTTTCTCTCTGTATGTAGTAGGTTGAGCAAGGTATTCCTCCACAGGGAATGGGTCACAAAAAGCCAATTCATGCACGAGGGATAAATAGTGGTTCTAGGGCCAGTGGCCCCACAAACTGCCCAAGCCACACAGCTCTCACCTACATCATAGGACCTAGTTTGTTCCCATGCAGCTTCCCCAACTGTCAGCCCAGAGTCAGGGAGCTCCCATTAGCTGACTGGAGAGAAGTCTTGTGTTTCCTTTAACATTAGTTGGGCATTTCTCTGTTTAACATTCCTCTCCAGTGCTTTTTCTTTGAATCCTCTCAGGTCTGCTTTATTACATTTTGATTTTCATTTTTCTCAAGGCATGTTAAAAATCCATTTTTGATTTCCTGTTTGGCTCAGCCATTGTTGAAGAGAATTTTGATTGGTTTCTATGGTTTTATGGATTTACTGGAGCACTTTTTGTTATTGGTTACTTTACATTTCATTATACTGTGTTCAGCAAAGATATTTCAGAACACCAGTCCTTGAATTTGATGAATACTGGTAAAAAAAAATCCTCAAAAAATGGTTAGAAGATTCCAGCAAAGTTCCTGATTTTCAGTCCATATTAGAAGCCTGAAGCTGAGCCCTAATGTCAAAAAACAAATGTAGCAGTGGTCAGGATGGGCCAGATGAGTCTGTCACCAGAGGAATTAATGACAAGCGTCAAAAGCAAAGCTTTTATCTGGGCTGCTCAGATTTTAGAGCGGTTCTTCCTCTTCAAATAATCTCACCATGAAAATCCCTCTCAGGAGTGCCCAGCAATTTGCCTTTAAATGGTTCCAGAATTCATACAGTTCTTACATATAGCTTCCTTATACTTTCTTTACCCCATCCCTTCTTTAACTTATTATTAAAATTAGTATCAATATTTTTAAAAATCCTAGTTAATACTTTCAATATCTGTGATAGTAAATCGTTGTCTACACAAATCCAGACATATCTGGGAAGAGAGAATGTTAATTGAAAAAGATGTAGCTGCAAGATTGATCTGTAGCCAAGTCTTGATTTGATTATTGATTGATATGGATGGGCACATATCACTGTAGACAGTGCCAGTGCTGGGCAGGTGGTTGTGGGTTGTGTGAGAACGTAGGTTAAGCAACTGAGAAGCAAACCAGTAAGAAGCATTCCTCCATGGATTCTACTGCAATTCCTGTTTCTATGCTCCTGCCCTTGACTTCTCTCTATGATTGGACTGCTAGGCTGAAAGTCATTGATATATATACATACATATATATATATATGTGTGTGTGTGTGTGTGTGTGTGTGTGTGTGTGTGTGTATCGGCGTAAATAAATGCAATGCAGATACTAAAGAATATTCACACTTTAATGATAAACTTACAGAACCGAAGTTCCCGCATGGCACAGGAGGTAGGAAGGAAAAAGGGCCAAGCCGCCTCTCCGCGCGCCCATTTATTGGCAGGCATTCGCCCGAGGCAAACCCCGCCCCCTAAAGGGGCTGTCTTAACCCTACATCTCCCCCTTTTGTCTAAATAAGACAGAACTAAACCAAATATAACTATAAACAATAATAACAAATGATAAAAATAACAAACAATATTGAGAACAAAAGTTTTGCTGGAGAGTAACTACAATTAAATCATCTTCAACTCCATCAAAGTTCTGAGAAGGGAGTAAATATTACTTAACAAATGAGAGATATCCAAAATGTGCAACAAATGACAGAGACAACTGACTACCTGGGCAATCACCCAAAATCTCGTTTGCAATGTTGAGTCAACCAACTTTGGCTAAGGCCTAACATAACTGACATACCATTATCAAATGTAAGGAACTTTCTTAGAATTATCCTACCCTGTCTTGGCAAGATAAGACAATCCTGTTTCATATCTTAGTTAGTAGTTGAGGTATGGGTTTTTCTTAACCCAAAGGCCAGTTCTGCCAAGAAGACAAGCTCCCAGTGGAGTGTCTTTGGTGCTCAATGTTCTCTCGGGAGTAGAGTGGTGTTGCCAGGAGTAATTGTGTCTCGACGGCACGGAATTCTAGGTTAGATTAAAGGCCATTTTCTACAGCTCTTCAAAGAGGCTGAAGATTATACTATCTATACTAAAAATAATCTCTATGTATCTAAAAGACCTGATTAACCTAAAAATAATATGACAAACATATAATTCTCAATACCTATCTAATTTGAAAACTAAGAGAATAAACAACTGTGCAATATATGAAGACAATGATCTTTACCTGTAAACAATGTCATTACATATCAAAATGTAAACAATGTTATTACATAAATAGTACCAGAGGTAGAAATGTACATTGTGATATGATAGATGTATCCATACAATATAAGCATACTCTTATACAAAAATAGAGGTAGGAACACTCACATTCAATATTCAATATATCAATATACAAGAAACAGTACCAATATAATTTTCTAAAAACACTAAGTCACAAATACCAATCATCCCATCAAACCAGTTAATCCCCCTCTTTTTTTTGAATATACCCCTAATTCCATACAATATCTCTCCATCCCCTCAACCCTAAACCAACCACTAAAAGATGTCCCTAACCCTGTGGGCAAACTCTGTTGGGAGGGGGGACATCGTCCTCTTAGATTGCTTCTAGCTGACATGGGGGCGATGTTTTTTTTTAGGGGCCCCTGTGAAAGCAAATGATGGTAAAATTCCCAAATTAACCTTTGACTTAAGAAAATTATAACTAGTTTCTGAGTGTTTTGAGAAGGTCCGGCCAGAGTGTTGTCAAAAATGTGCATCATTCGAAATTGTCTCTTGCAGTTGGTACCAAAAAACAGGTCTAATATTAGCGCTTAAAAAAAAGACAAATTCATGACGTCATAAAAGCCAGATTGAGTTGATGTTGTGGGGCCCCATCTTCATCCTGGAAATTTCAAAGATTACTGTAGGAAAATATGTTGCTTGTTATGGGAAATTTAAACATTAACAACAAGGACATATACTGACATATAAAGAAAGACACAGATATGAGGAAAGGCAAAGAAAGTTTATCAAATATAAAATTATTCTTATTCTGTCCCATTTCATGGCTCCTGACCTGAGACAGAAACTCTGAAATATCTGTTATCAACAGGCATGGAATTGAAGAGGGACTGAGCCATAGTCCAACTCCAAAACCAGCTCTACACATTTATAAAGAAGTGTTCAATAAAACATATAAATATATATAAAAAATCAATACTTACAATATGTATAGAATTTTATTGTTGATGTTTAGTGGGTCATAACTATTTTCCATCCATCAGTAATTAAATATTCTGGGTCCCTTAAATTTTTTTGAGATGAATATTTTCCTGTGGAGATAAGAAAAGAATCCTGCCCCCATCCTATCTGTAATCCTTACCATCTGAATGCCGGTCATCCTCGTGAATGAATTGTTATTTATCTTTTCCAAGTGACTTCTCTTCCTCAAACCGAACCTTTATTAATTTTGACGGTATCCATAATTTTTCCTCACCTGTGGAGATAAGAGCAAAACCCCTTCCCCAACACAGCACATGTCCTGGCTTCCATTGTAAGGTCAGCACATCCTTGAAATAAACTGGTTGATGTAGTTCAGTAGACTTTTCCATTATCCAATGTCTTTCTGCAGCCGTCGTTCCCTTCTCATTAGCGTTGAGAAAATTCAAGGTTAACAAAGCATTATGTAACCTATTTCTGGGGGTGTTTTCCACCCCTTTTTGTTTGTTCAACATATCCTTTATAGTTTGATTTGATCTTTCTATGACTGTTTGACCTGTAGGATTGTATGGTATACCTGTAACATGCTTGATATTGTAATAATCAAAAAACCGTTTCATTTTCCTAGAGACATAAGCAGGACCATTATCTGTCTTTATTTGTGTAGGTATACCCATGATAGCCATGACTTCTAATAAATGAGTGATTACTGAATCAGCTTTTTCTGAACTTAAAGCAGTTGCCCACTGAAAGCCTGAATAAGTGTCAATGGTGTGATGAACATACTTCAATTTGACAAATTCTGCAAAGTGGAACACATCCATCTGTCAGATTTCATTTCTATGGGTGCCCTTTGGATTAGCCCCTGCTGGCAGTGGCGTTTGGTTATAGAAAGAGCAGGTAGGGCATTTCTTCACAATGTCCTTAGCTTGTTGCCATGTAATAGAAAACTCTTTTTTCAAACTTCTGCTATTAACATGATGTTTTTTATGAAATTCAGAGGCTTGTAGCACACTACCAATCAATAATTGATCAATTTCTGCATTACCTTGTGCTAGAGGACCTGGCAGACCCGTATGGGATCAGATGTGTGTTATGTACATAGGACAAAGCCTGTTCCTGATCAAATCTTGAACCTGGATAAACAATGAGGTTAGTTCTGTATCATCAGGTATAAATTTAGCAGTTTCAATATGTAAAATAACTCTTTCTGTGTATTGTGAATCAGTAACTATATTAATAGGTTCTTTAAAATCTCTTAGTACCATAAGAATGGCATATAATTCTGCCTTCTGGACAGAATCATAAGGACTTTGTTCCACCTTACCCAAGTCTTCTGATTTGTAACCTGTCTTCCCTGATTTATTGGCATCAGTATAGAATGTACGGGCTCCAGTTATTGGAGCATCACGGACAATTCAAGGAAAGATCCAAGAAGTTCTCTTTATGAAATTAAGCCGCTTGCTTTTTGGATAGTTGTTATTAATTTCTCCCAAAAAATTAGCACAAGCTCTTTGCCATGGTTCATTATCTTCTCAAATTTCTTTAGTTCATCAGTAGTGAAAGGCACTATAATTTCTGCTGGGTCTATGCCTGCTAGTTGACAAAGTCTCAGCTTGCCTTTTATAATTAACTCAGAGACTTTTTCCACATAAGTTTTCAGTTTCTTACTTGGTTTATGTGGTAAAAAGATCCATTCGAAGATAATATCATCTCTCTGCATTAAAATTCCTGTAGGAGAAATTTTTGATGGTAATATGACAAGAATACAATCGAGCTCTGGATTCACTCTGTCCACATGTGCCTGTTGTAATTTCTCCTCAATCATTGACAGTTCCTTTTCTGCTTCAGCTGTTAATTCTCTAGGACTGTTTAAATCTTTATCACCATCCAAGGTTTTGTTGAAATGAATTATTAGATCAGGTGTTATTCCGATAGCTGGTCGTAGATTGGAAATATCTTAACAGTCTTTGAAAGTCATTAAGAGTCCGTAGGTGATCTCTCCGAATTTGTGCCTTTTGTGTCTTAATTTTTTGCAAACCTATTTTATAACCTAAATAATTAACAGAATCTCCCTTCTGAATCTTTTCAGGAGCAATTTGCAATCCCCATTCAGGTAACAGTATCTGTATTTCTTCAAACATTCTGTTCAATGTATCTATGTTTGAATCAGATAACAATATGCCGTCCATGTAATGGTATACTATAGATTTGGGAAAATTCTTGCGTATTATTTGCAATGGTTGGTTCACAAAATATTGGCACAGGGAGGGGCTATTTAACATACCCTGGGGGAGGACGGCCCAATGGTACCTCCTGGAAGGTTGAGAATTGTTATAAGTAGGCACTGTGAAGGCAAATTTTTCTCTATCTTCTTTTTGCAAAGGTATAGTGAAAAAAACAATCCTTTAAATCAATAACTATGAGAGGCCATCCTTTTGGTAATAAAGAGGGCAAAGGAATTCCAGATTGCAGAGGGCCCATAGGTTGAATAACCTTGTTGATGGCCCTGAGATCTGTCACCATTCTCCATTTACCTGATTTTTTCTTAACCACAAATACAGGAGAATTCCAAGGGCTGGTAGATTCTTCTATATGTCCAGCATCTAATTGTTATTGTACCAGCTGTTCTAAAGCCTGTAACTTTTCTCAGCTAAAGGCCATTGCTTTGTCCATATTGGTTTTTAGTCAACCATTTTAGAGGCAAGGCTGTTGGTATCTCTGAAGGGACATCAATTGCTTGTTCTTGCACAGCCCTAATGGCCGGTTTTCTCCGTTTGTAATAACTTTTAATATTGTTTTCAGAAATATAGCCTCTAGAAGTAGCAGGAATGTTAATTTGGGTATTCCATTGTTGTAAGAGGTCACGACCCCATAAATTCATTGCGATATTGGCTACATATGGCCTTAATTTTCCTATTTGTCCCTCAGGCCCTATACATTGAACCCATCTCGTGCTCTGCCTTACTCGAGATAGGGTTCCAATTCCCAGGAGCCGAACATTTACATTCTGAAGAGGTCAATATGGATGCCAAGATTCTGGGGTAATGATACTTACATCAGCACCTGTGTCCAGCAGGCCAGTAATAAAAATGCCATTTACACACACTTTCAGCTTAGGTCTTTGATCATTTATAGAAGTTTGCCAAAACACACGTAACTCATCTTTCTGATTACTATTGCTTGTAACAGTAGGCATGTGGCTTTCTAATTGTCCTGACGAGGCACGTTCTCTGCAGAAACTGGAAATGACTGAACCATGTTTGCCATGGGGGCCTGTGAAACCCCCCTCTCACGTTTCCTGTCTGTATCAGATTGCCTTGTCTATCTCTTGTAGACCTGCATTCATTCGTCCAATGCCTGCCTTTTCCACATCTTCTACATAAACCTGAAGGCTGAGTCCTTCTATTTCTGCATTATTATTATTTTTGAAAATCTGTTGTTTACAATTCCTTTTCATATGACACAAGTTTGCCACAATTAAAACATTTGGTTTTCTGGTGTCTCCTTTAACCATTGGAAATTGCTTTTTCTACCCATGCTTCAGTGCCATAGTTAAATGTATCAACATTGAGTGTATGCAAGTCCCATTCTTCCAAGGACGCTGATCTGAACTTTAAAGGCCCCAAGATCTTTTTGCATTCCACATTTGCATTTTCGTAAGCCAAAGACTCAATTATTATACATCTTGCTTTTTGGTCAGATATCCCTATTTGTACAGCCTTAGTTAACCTTTGTAAAAAGTCACTAAAGGGTTCTCTCTGACCCTGTTTAACTGTGACAAATGATTCCATTCTCTGTCCTGGGTCTTGTACTCTGTCCCAAGCCCTTAAGGCTGCTGTAGTACACATGGAGAGTATGTTTTCATCCAAATTAGCTTGAGAAGATTGTTGTCATTCTCAATAGTTTTTAAACGTTCAACCTCTGCGTTAAGAGATTTGATCATTTTCCTATTATCAAACCAAATAGTGCTAAGGAAAATTAAGAATCCCCAAAATATCCATAGATGTGGGGTGATAGACACCTCTTGTAAGATCTCCCAAATGGTGCACTCAAAAAATCTGTTGAAATCTGAAATTGTCACGTTCTCAGACATTATTTATAAAAGAAAAAAAAATTCTTTTACCTGTAATGACTGGTTCCTGCCAGTGGTGGCGAAAGAGTCCAGTTGAGTCCACGTGGCCTAAATCTGAAATAAATGACTCAAAAACAAAATTGAAACAGACACCAGACTGATAAGTAGCAATTGGGCCAGAAAGGGAATAAAGAAAAGCCAGAAAAGTAAACAAATCAAAGGGATGCCGGCGTTTTTGTGCTGGGGCTCGCAGGGCCGCTGTCACGTGACCCGAGCGCTGGCAGAGGTGGGAGGGGAACAGAGAGTGATCACGCTGTTACAGAGGTGCTGCAGATTTCAAACCCGGGGAGTGGTAGCTCTCCCATCCCGCTTGATTCTCTAGCAAGCAGCAGGGAAAATGGAGTCGCTCAGAATCTCAGCTGCTTCTGCGCGTGCCCAGAGAGACCGCCGCAGTGGCCCGGGGTGGGGGGGCCTCAAGAGACTCCGATTTGGGCCGGGTCTAGGCAAAGCCCCACGGGGAGGGCGCCAAATGTATCGGAATAAATAAATGCAATGCAGATACTAAAGAATATTCACACTTTAATGATAAACTTACAGAACCGAAGTTCCCGCGTGGCACAGGAGGTAGGAAGGAAAAAGGGCTTCTCCGCCTCTCCGCACGCCCATTTATTGGCAGGCATTCGCCCGAGGCAAACCCCACCCCCTAAAGGGGCTGTCTTAACCCTACATATATATATATATATATATATATATATATATATATATATATATGGAAAATGGCTATAAGGATAACTCAATTTAATTTTGAAGTTTAAAATAAAGAAATGATAGTTTTTTAAGAGACAAATAGTTTTATCCTAAATTAGACACTGTGCTATATATATATATATATATATGAATATCTATACCTGCAGGTGAATGTATTGACAATTATGGTACTGTATTATGTATATTTTTATATAAATTAATGTTTCTATTTATTAATTAAAATCAGTACCAAATCTAACAATGACAAAACAACTACTACCCCTAGGGTTCAAGGAACACTGTTGAAGAAGGGCAGAAAGATTGTAGGATCCAGGGAACAGAAAATGTGCTGTGACGCTGTGTCTTCTGGTAATTTCAGATGTTACACCTATTAAGTTTCATCAGCATGACTGACCATAAGCTGACAGGGACGACAACAGTAGACATGCCAGCATGGGAAGGAGAAAGAATTCAAGGTTTCCACCCTTCACAAAGAGCCACAGGCAGCTAAGGAAGGCTGAGAGCAGGAGAAATAAGCTTACCCAGGAAAGAGTACACCAACTGGTTATTCAACATCAAGGAGTCAGCTCTGAAATTATGCATTCAAGTAATATTATACAGAAAGGACAGGTTATATGCATGAATATATATGTATACTCATATACATATATTCTTGTAACAGTAATTAATAAAAGACGCATGAATTTGAAAGAGAGCAAGGAGTGTACGGGAGGACTTGGAGGGAGAAAAGGAATGGGGAAATGATGTGATTATAATCTAAAAAGTAAAATAATGAAAAAATAATTTTGTTAAAATACAAGCCTTTATCTAAAGTATATATTTTAAGTTGAAGTGTTATAATAATTGGACAGCATGTTCTACTTTAAATATCATTTTATTTTATAGGGAATCACAATTTCATCAAGTGGGGAAACTTTAGTGCTTATCCTGGTGAGGTGGTGAGGAGGATTTTGGAAAACCGCCGCTAGATCTGGAGAACACCTTTGACAGAGTTGAAGATACCTTGGCCAGCACTTTAGACCCTTGCCTGGAAATAGTGTTCTTGGATGTTTCTGTATAAAAAAAAAAAGATGGTACTAGTGAACTGAGAGATAATTTGAGTAGTTACTTTACAGCAATAACTTAGAATTAAGAAGCTGGCATTTGTAAATTTATCTGTGCAAGATCAAGCACGGCTACAGTGTTTTCACTTGTCTGGTTAGGCATTCCCCTGAGGAATCGTGCACAGGAATGCACACGGGTCCTCCTGTCTGTTCTTACGCCAGTACCAGGCTGTTTTCAGTACTGTAGCTCTGTAGTAGAGTTCATTCATGCATGATGAACTTGGGTGAGGTCGAAGATCTTGCTTAAGACAGTACAGGTAAAATGGGTCTAAGCTAAGAATATGGTTCAGTAATTTTTTCTCTCATGGTGTAGTATCTACTTGACCTTGAGGCATATCCATTAAGTGTGCAAAGCCCACTTCCTGTCCCTTCTGAGCACTAATTGAAAGTGCCTAATGAGTTGAAAATGGAGATACATTTCAGTGCTCTGTATATGGGTTCTATGACAGAGTATGCAAGTATGAGAAGATATACATTGTAAGAAGAAATATCTTCAAATGCTGTAATTTCCCTATGTTGTATAAATTTCCTTTTGAAAGTCCACAGATATAATTAATTGTCATGTACGATATGACTATATAGGTAATAAAAATGTCAGTATTTGCATTCAGTTTTCTGTATCAGTTTATATTAACCTGAGTCTTTTAGCAAATATCTCAATTTATGATAACTTGTAATAGAACTTGAAAACACATAGAATATCAAAACTCAACATCTTCCTAACTGCAATATATAACTTTCAAGAGTCAGCAATCTTTATTTACATATACATATTTGGTTTTTCTCTTTTTTTTTTTAAAGAAAGCTCTTAAGAGGTTGCTAAGCATCTATCATTCTAGTGACCAATGGGTCCCGCCAGTTCCACTGAGCCACAGTCCTTATTCCACTTTTATTACATCATCCATCTTGTTCATGAAGCCGTGCTTCTTGTGAACAAGGCTGCTTCTGAATGACCATAGGCCCTAAGAATCTGGAGCTCTGTGTAGCTCAGCAGCTGTGGAACCTTGGAGAGCTCATTTTGGTTTTCCTCAGTTATTCCCATTTAATTCTTTGGTACCATATGAATGGCTGTGGCCTAACAAATGTTAGTTAGATCGTCTGTTGGTCCTTGGTATCCAAATTTAAAGATAATTTATATAATGAACTGTAGACTTTTATACAAATAATATTAATATTATAACAATACCATATTAATAATGTCCAATACAAGGGCCACTCATCCTGGAAAGATCAATGATAAAAATGTCTGCATTCACAATAAAGTTAATAAGAGTTTAATTTCATTGGCAGTTAAAAGTTACTGTATGTAGTTTGTACCTGGAATGTTTTCCTTTGAGGGACGTCCACTGGTGGCCGTATTTTTTGATCCTTCAAAGATGGTGTGAAACTGCCAAGACAAATTGGTATACTTAACCAGAAACAGTAAAGATCACATTTGCCAACCAATACCCCAAAATACATATCAACCATTGTATAAATTCATGCAGGTGAAATCTGTATTCTGCTTCAAATAAGCTCTCTTTGAGGCTCAAGCAAGTAAACTTGCAAGCCATAGTTCTGAGGATTTGTTTTTGCGATGGGTGATGACCTTGCCTATAACCTCATGACACCCGAAGGCTGGGTTCTCTTGACTCTTGTAAAATGTCACTTGCCTACCTCTTCCTTTGCATTGATTGCAATGCATTGCAAAAGCATGTTTCTGAGACAAGGAAAAATGATACAGGAGAAGCTAAAATGCTTCATGTCACAACTCTCAACTTTCTCTGTGGAAAGTTTAGCAATTTACATGTTCTGAAACAATAGAGTCACTTGTTTTGGTATTTCTAGGAACATGCCAGGTACTTGTTTTATTCTAGAGAATTGTGCCATTTCTCTGAATAAAGAGGAGTAACTGTCCCTAAAGGCTAGATACAGCTACTGCCAAGACTTGAGTTCTCAAAATCTTTGTATACCTTCAAGTGCTCAAGAGAAACTTCAGACAGACATGTAGGTATTGCCTTTGCTAAGTCTCTCTATGGTTCGAGACAGGGTTTCTCTGTAGCTTTGGAGACAGTCTTGGAACTTGCTTTGTAGACCAGTCTGGCCTCGACTTTCACAAGAGTGCTGGGATTAAAGGTGTGTGTCTCCACTGCCAGGCTAGCTTTTGACTCTTAACAGTCCCTCCCACTTTAATCATCTGGTGAAAATGCCCTGGGGCTCCAGTCTGCTTGTATGTTATGTTTCATACTCTTCAGGTTTGTATCTACTTCCATTTTCAATTCCATAAACAAAGAACAGGAACAAAACAACAGGTCCACCCCATAGTTTTCATCAGCTTGGAAGCTTTATGTACTCTGGTAAATTTAGGGGGCATCTTACCTTCATGAATGACACTTGCTATGGTAGCAGAAAAAACAATCCATTCTCTATCCCCATGGATTAAGTACCAAGGCCTTTCTAAGCAAACTAATTCTACCTTTCCTTTCTATGAAGTTTCAATGTTGTGCCGGGAAATAGTTAAAGAAAATTTAAGAAATGATATTGACTTCTCTTTGAAATTTGATTTCTCAACCAAAATTTCTACTGCTTCTTTTCAGGTCCTCAGTATTGCCCACAGATTTCAGTTGTAATCAACTGGTGACTACATGAGTGTGAAGGTTACTTATTCAACTTTCCTTAGAAATGCCATTTTCACAAAAGTTTGGGCATTGAAAAGGTAACAAACAAGGAAGTACAAAAGTGGAAGGATGTAGACTTGCTAGGAATTTAGCATCAGCCAAAGAATATCAATGATTCCCAGACTATAACTCCAGAGCCTCTCTTTCATTGACCTACAATTTCCAGTTTCATTTTCTCCATGGTATAAATCAATTGAGATTGGAGATTGTTAAATAGATGCTCACATTCATAAAAAAGATGATATTGAATGTAGAAGTAACTTATTTCTTTGGAAAATTTACAAAAATATCTTTAAGCGTGATATAGGATTTTATGGACTGGGTCTGAAATTTGTACTATACTGTAAAGCTGGTGAGTTGCTGGTGACTTTGTAATTCTGTATTCATGTATGTGGGGGAAATTATGAAACTGGATTAAAATAAACCAAGAAGACACCATGAGAAAGAACAAAACAAATAAAAGATACAGCTGGAGCTAGTAAAAGGGTTGAGATAGAGGAGCATTCCTCAGTCCACACCATGTAGTAGTTAGCTGTATGTGAAGAGCCAGTCTGTAGGAACATGGGAACATGGGTGAAACCAGATGTTCATAGACCTTTTGACTCATCTTTGAAGTTACTGTGTGTGTCCTGTCTCCAGCTACCAAATCAGCACTGGACCCTTAGCCCTGGACAGAATCAAATAACTCACTCCTTTAGGGTTCTTTTCAGAATCAGAAGAAGCCATGAATGGAAATGTAATTAATGTTGAGAATCAGTTGCTTATTATGCTCACCCAAACAGCGGTTCTGACAAAAAACAGAGGGTCAATAGCTTTCATGAAGGGATGTTTTCAGATATTAAGGACAAATTTTATTCAGATGGGGAAATTTGATTGTGAAGTGATTTGAATAGTGCTATGTTTCCTGATGTTCCTAAATAATGCTACTCAGACATTGATAGAATTTGAAAATTGAGATATTTTACAACTGAACCCAAGTATAGAGAAATCCGAGGATATTGAAAGATATTTACCTGAACACTGCTTGAGTCCCCTACTTGTGTCTCCTGAATATGTTCTGTAAAAGGCAGGAAAATAATTTTTTTACATATACACATACATACATTTATAGACATATACACATTCATAGAAACATACACATTTATATACACATACACATTCATAGGCACATACATACATTCATAGACATACATTCATAAGCACATACACACATATATTTGTTGATACCAATCCAATATTTTTATTTCAAATAATATAGGCATACTGAGCAATTATTATTTTAATGACTAAACAGTTGGAACACATTTGAAACAAGTAAGAGCACTAGAATGTTGGAAGATGTATTTGCCTTTCATTTGGAAATCATGAAAAATGAGTGTGATGTGTCAGGACAAGCAAGCTCTGTGCTTCAGTAACTACACATCCATGGAGAGCCACTTAATTCCTGTTTGTTTTTTTTAACCTATAAAAGAGATATTGCCTTAATGATAGTTCCTAAGGGCCTTTAAACTTTAATATACTTTATGTTTATTAAATTAGAAAGAGGTAAGAGAGTCAGACATGATGATACACGCTTTCAATCTCAGCAGAGGCAGTCTGATATCTGTGAGTTCAAGGCCAGCCTGATCTCTAAAACAAGGTCCTGTTTAACCAGAACTACATGGTAAGACTCTGTATCAGCAGAAACAACAAAGTTATGATGTTTTAAAGCAGGGCGTCTTTGAGCTAATACTCAGACAAAATGGAATCCCTTTAGATTAAAAAGCTGCCTGAAGTTTCAAGAGAGTTGAGCGCATCACTGAAACACAAGGAGGCGGCAGTAAGTTTACCAGCAAAGTTTCTCAGAGACCCGTGATTATTAGGGCCACTAATCTGCCAGTGGAGGATCTCTGTTGTCTCAGCTGCACTGCTTAGACCTGGGTGACAAATTAAATACAACCATTCTGACTCAGTTTCTTTATACATAAAACGGAAATGAGACTATTTACTTTGGCTGTAACATAGAAGACATGATGCAGCAACAGGAATCACTGCACATTCAAGTATGAAGTATGCCATACGTATGAAGTCATTAAAAGCCATCACAAGTGAATGTTATAAATTATCTTTTGGGATCAGTATAGATTCTAGCAAGAGAGTAAAAAAAAAACATCAAGTAATTCTTTTAAGAATTGCTAACTAATTCCTAGAGGATCTGATTTTACTTTATATTTCAGATGACTGAGCTGACTTCTGACTTTTTCTTTGAAGTGATTGAGAATGTTTGGGTGCAATAAGAGGGCACAAACTGCAAACACAATTTTTTTTTAATGTTTCTACAGTGCACAGGTATTGTACTTCCAGGACAGTTAAGAACGCTGTTTTGATTAAGAGGTGTATAGAAGTTCCAGTTATAAGCGACTCAGTTATTCACAATTACTTGAAATTTTGTTTTATATTTTATGAAACTAGGAATAAGTACGTTCATAAACTCCATTGAAATATATACTGAAAACTCCAACGACTCACATGTCATTTCAGTTTAAATATCTAATGAAAACCTTAATCTCATAACTCAAACTGTTTTCACATGCTTCCTTCCCGCTCCTGTAGCTTCTTACAAAGCTTTATCACTCAGTCTTTTCAACATCTGTATGCCAAATGCTGTTTTCGGCTCCAGTGGACATCAATGCAGCAAGCTTGCATTTGATACAGAGCAGTCAAGATCAAATAATTAAAATACACAGCCTTTTAGCCAGCTGAAGGAGAGAAAAAGAAAGCAGAGCTGTGGCCTATGTAAGGTCACAGAAGGCAATTAATTTCAATTTCAGGGACGGTGATCTAAAGAGATCGCTCTGGGAAAGTGACGTGTAAGAATTCTACAGGTGAGGGGATAATAAGGCAGACTAAGGGGAAAGAAAATTCCAAAAATGTTGGCAAGTGAAAGGCTCTGTACGATTGAAGGACAACAAAGAGGTCAGGAATCAGAGTTTGATGGAGTAGAGGAAGGCCCAAGGAAAACAGAGGAAGAGTTATGAAACGTAACTGGGGTAGCATGAACTAAGGTCTTGTAAACATCGCAATGTCTTGAAATTATGTCATTAGTAAAATTGGAAGGGACTTAACAACCTCTGGATTTATCTTACATTCTGATGATTAGATTCGTCAACTCAAGTTAACGTGTAAATTCCATAAGGACAAACTTTGTCAAGATTATTTACACGTGGAATATTATAACAACAAAAAAAGAACTTTTTGATGAACCTAAAGATTAATAAATGAATAAATGACTTGGTCAGTGACAATATCACTGAAAAATATAAGAAATATGCATAATCCAAACATCAACATAAGGCAAAACAAAATAATACACAAAATTTAACCACAGGGAATGAGGCCCAGTGTGGATTCTTAGACAAAGAGTTGGAGATGTTGGATTTCACCTCCTGCTTGACTGTCTTCAATAATGAAGTCAAGGAAGTTGCAGTAGGTAGTTCCTGGCTGGATCATAAAACCCATGAGCTGTAACTCAGGAATCTCACTGGTGATTACTGTTATGCACACATTATGATATGATGCTGCTGTTCAGACAGAATCACTGCTGACAACAGTGAAAATTATTTTGACATCTACGTTGAGAGAAGGTGGTTTCTTGAGTAGGTTGCAGAGCAATAGTTAGGATAAACTTGTGGTTTGAAATTCAAGGTCGTGCTTTAGTGAAAACGGCTCTATACCTCTTCTATATATTGTTTACTTTTTACTTCCTGAGTTCTGAACAAATATTGTAGTAAAACTTCCTAAAAATGTAGTAATAAGTTCATATAAACTGATATTTAAAAACAGTTCATGCCAGCCAGATTTCAATGAGAACAACTCTATTTTGTCTTTAAAAGACCTTTTGCATCTTAGTAGGGGTAAATTCTAATACAAGGAAAGCATAACTTTTCATTGAGCTAATTCCAGTTCTAGTCCAGATATAAATTAGCATAGCAACACATGTTTCTTTATTCACAGGAGAATGGTCAATGTAAATTTACATACCAGACTAAATTCATGTAAGACAAAGCATTTGGATGAAATGATAATGGATCACTTCCTAAAAGTAGACATGCTTAATGGAAAAGTAAATTAGTATCACTTTCAAATCCAATGTCAATCATTTTCCAAGTAGGAAATAATTCAGTTATCAAAATATACAAAAAAGTTACATTTTCATCAATTTCTATAAGTTAAGAAAAACATCCAACCTTCTAAAGTATTAGTCTTCAGATCTGGTTTAAACTCTTCTGCTTCACTAAAATAAAATAAAAAGGAACAATTTTTAATTTGTTTGTTTAACAAATGAAGAAGCTACTAGTTAATAACGAACTGCCATTCTCCATTTGGAAGCTACTAGTTAACAACGACCTGCCATTCTCCATTTGGAAGCTACTAGTTAACAACGATCTGCCCTTCTCCTTTTGGAAGCTGCTAATTAACAACGATCTGCCATTCTCCGTTTGGAAGCACAGCTGGGATAACATAATGCTAAAACTCAAAGTGGAGAATGATTTATTAACTGATTTCCCCCACTTATAAATTTATTACTAAATATACACAGAATTTACAACATTAGATCGTTGCAAGGTACAGCTTTGTGTCATTGGGCACATTTACAGGGCTGTGCAAACATCACTCCCACCCCAGACATGTTTTGTGCTTAAACACTAGCACCCATTTCCTTTCTTTTCCTCCAGAAAAATCAGTCTGTTACTTGATATCTTTAGGATTTTGAATACTCCAGACAAGTAGAGTCAAAATTATATTTGGCATTTTGTGACTTATTCTAATTATTCCATTGTTGTCCATATTTTAGTATGTGATGATTTTCTTTAAATAGTAGATAATATTTAAAAGACTAAGACACTTTTTCTCTTGAACTCATCCACTGATAACGATGATTAAGGTTGCCTTTCTCTTTGATTTATTGTGAATCACGCTGGTACTGACGCATGCTCACTAACATCTGTGGCAGTCCCTGCTTTCGGTTCTTTGTAGAATATATTCAGAATTGCTGAATCACATGGTAATTCCATGTTAAGTTATTTAGGGAAGGTCCACATTGATTTTCACAGTGATTTCACAATTTTGTAATTTTAGTATCACTGAGCAAAGGCTTCAGTTTCTCTCTATCCTTGTCTTCTGTTCTCTTTCCCCACCTCTTTCCTTTCAGTGACTGTCATGGTTTCAAACTGGCATCTTCTGTGATTTGATTTACATTTCCTTAGTGATTAATGCTGTGGAGAGCATGTGTTGTCTGTATGTCCTTTCAGAGGAATTTTCTGTTCAAATATGTATTTTTAAAAATTGGTTTTGTTGTTTTATTTTGAAGTATGGGGAGTGGTTTAGATATTGACCTCATGCATATATAAATATAAGTTATACACACCACACACACATCAAACACATCCCATACACTTAACACACATATGTGTGAGTAAATATTGCAAGTACACCATACACACAAATGTATATATACATATATATATATGTACATGTATTTTTCATTCTTTGTATTGATTTTCATTCTGAATTGACATTAATCACACTGTCATAATACAGTATACTGCTAAATCTATTTAATAACTTATACTTTACATTTTGTGCTTTTATATTAATACAGCTAGTTTGTGCTCCTAAAATTAATCTCTGAGCACTCTGACTAAACCTTTCTCCATGTCTTCTTCAGATCCTTCTCATAAAGCAGTGCTATCTACCTTTAGCTTACTTCACAAAGCCGAGCAGCAATCTTTCTATGCTGACAGCACACTACCTGGTCATCCTTCAGGTAATAATAACAATACCCACAAGCACCACCATATCACATTAGCCACTGTCTGATCCGTGACATTTACCCCAGAGAGCAGGTGTCTGGAAACTATGTGGGGGCTTGGTGACTAGAAATGTAGCATGGCATGCTAAGAGAAAACTTGAGACAGAGTCAAGAGATTAGAATCAGAAGGATCTGATTCTGGACCCCTGATTAACGACAGATTTACTAACAGACCCAGTTTTCATCTCAGATTTCTAGGCTTGTTCTGCATTAAGTTTTATTTACCCAGAAAGGAGGTCTTCTTGGTTGTAGGATGAAGTGCTCATAATTCTATGTATTAAGTAATGTGTTGGCTCAGGAACAAGAATCTCTTCTTTCTGTAAAATCATAGATCAGGTATTACACACAGAGAACCTGATACGTATTTTCTCCTCCACTGCATATTTATACTCCAATCAAGACGTTAATGAAAATATTTTACAGATTATGTAAAATATTTTCTAAATAGGTAAAAATAGAGATGGTCCCTTTAATTCTAATTAAAATTCCTCTTCTAGTGTAAGTTGTTTTGAACTGGTTCTGTAAAGATAATATGTTCTAAATTTTGATATTAGATTTTGAACCCATTTTAAACATCAACCTAGTACTGATACTAAAAAAATGTGACATTTTAAACCTTATGTAATATTTTAAACATTAAAATATTTTAATTACTGTTTATTACATTATATTAGAAGAGCAGAGATACAACTCTGAGAATTTCATAAGTTTGTCTGATCAGACATTTTATCACATATCTATTTGTTGGGAAATCCTGTGGTTTTGATTAGACTGAAATTAGATGTGTTCATTTTCTGTGGTTTACTGCAGACTTGGTATTTGTCTAAACATAAAAGTACAAAAGCTATGCTGCGATGTTTAATTAAGGCAACTGTCTCAAAGGAAATATCCTATAATGTGATTTCTAAAAATATTAGTACTGACTTTTGAACAAGATTAAACCAGAAGGGTCATTGAGAAGTTTAAAGCATTAATATATGTGTGATATTCAAAATACCACATAAAACTTGCTACATTGAGGTTAGTTGTCAAAAACTATGTAAGAAAAACATGCACCATGTAATTTATGAAGGTAACATATCTATTAAGCAAAAGTCTGTTTTCAGACATGTTGCAAGATATTGGATCACACCAGGTGAACCCTCAGATTACATTAAAATTGGAAAACCCTATTTCTAGTTGTGATGTGGCTCAGATCAAGCACACACCTTTTATCCAGGAGCTTTCTTCTTGAATACTGTAAACAGGATTAAATAAAGTCAACCATAGATTAAGAGACAGGAGGATCTCTATAAATTAGTTGTTTTCTAAATTCTGGAGTTACAATGAACAATGTTGTGGACTAAAGCACATGACTTTAGTTCTACCACCCAGGGAAATAAAATTCGATAGCTCCTAACTACTCTGTTTGCACACTATAGAAATCACACATCATGTTCATAGAATATTACAAAAACCCTCTACAAGGTTACTAGAAAGGTAACTAATTTCCAGTGGGAGCAGGAACAAACAACAGTGCTTTCAACTACCAGGAACAAACAACAGTGCTTTCAACTACCAGGAACAAACAACAGTGCTTTCAACTACCAGGAACAAACAACAGCGCTTTCGACTACCAGGAAGCTCTTCCCCATTCACGCAATACTGACCAATATTGAGTCAGTGGAGCCGAAATATGGATATCATTTTTTTTTTTTTTGGTGAATTGACAACTGGGGATGTTTCATAAGGCAAGAAGAAGTCTGCCAACTTTTGTGTCCTTTTGGCTTCTATTAAAAACACTTTCCATATACTGAGAATAAATATGCTCTCTTTTGAGGAAAAAATCTGGACATTTTACAAGGTATGGGGTACCTGTGATTCAGTCATTGCCAACTGCTCTGTTGTCATAAGGGCACCCTTAGCGTGATGGATATGTTCAAGTGCAGAGACCTTCACAGGCTTAGCTATTGAAGGAAGCATATTACAGTGAAACTGGTGCCTATCTAAATTCCTTCATGACTAGGATATGGTAGCAAATGTGTCTGTCCCTTCCCACACGGAGGAAATAGCTCAGTTGCCATCCTTAAGCAGCTCATTCATCCCCCCAAAGAGGCACACATTTATCTGTCGGAACTAACAGAATGGATTTGGCTAACACAGTTTACTGATGGTTCATCAACCACTGATGGAACCAAAACTAATGGAAAATGGCAAGCTGATATAGCAGGGATGGAATGGCCAATACTGAGGAAGGAAACACAAAATCAGGGCAGTGCTATCGGCTATAAGACAAACAATTAGGAAAGCAAAATGAAAACCTCTGTCTTCTCCAATGCACAGTACATGTGCAATAGTATAGTTATAAGGTCATCAAACTAGAAAACCACTAAGTGGCAGATAAATGGCAGGAATATCTAATCATTGGGGCATGAATGGAGATGGTGTAACCTAGCAGAACTTAGTAAAGACAGCAAATTTTATGTAGCTCATACAGACAAGACAGAAAAATATCTAAAATAATGAAATAGTGGAGAAATTGGCATCGTGTTTAATTAAGACTAGAATATTAAAATTCACCAGGGAACAAATTCAGAATAATTCAGCAAGAAAGATAGATTACACATTAGAAAAACTTGAAAGTTTACGCCTAACATTAAACAATAAAAGGAAAATGGAGAACCAATATAAACCAGACAACCCTATGAGAATAACTATTATAAGGAACCCATAGCCAGGTAATGGTTCACACCTTTAATCTTAGCATTTGCAAAGGAGAGGCAGGCACATAAGAATTACAATGATTTAAATTTAAAACATACTTGCAAGATGCAGGCTGAAATTCAAAGTGCATGCCTTTGTGATCTAAAAATAAGTACACTCAAACATTGAATTTATATGTAAGGAAACTATATATATATATATATATATATATATATATTCCATATATACTAAGGTGTATTTAGTTTCAAAATTTCAAAAGATGTTTTTATTTAAAAGACAAAAAAAAATTGCCCTAAAGGTAAAATATGCAAAAAAGGAATCCCCAGAGTTTGGGTTCAGGTAGGGTTTTGATTTTTATCTTTCCAGGAGAATAAAAAATTCTGACTGTAGAATCCAGAATCCAGTGAACACTGGACAAGTGAAACATCTCAACTTCTCTCTCCCCCTCCCCCCGCCCGCAAAAGAGTAAATTGGCCAAGTGGTATTACCTACCTCCAACAGACAGGCCTGAAATCCCAACTTGGAGTCCCAGAGTAGTGACCCCAAAATTCAGCTTCAGATTACAGTCTGCTCAGGACATTTATATCCTGAGTGCAGATCAAACTGATACATTTTACAGAACCTTGAACTCAAAAATACTTAATCCTTGAACTACCAAATACAGCCTAGCTGGACATTGTGGAAAGCTCAGCCGAGTAGCTTCATTATTGTAAACAGCTTTGTTGTGTTAGGGCTGAAATCCGTTCCTTTTTATTTAGACAAAACTAGGGAAATTTTACAGGATATTCGATCACTCTGTGAACCCCAGGATTACATTTCTTACTGGAAATAAAATTGTGTCTAGTTCTGGTGTAACTCAGGCGTATCCCACACCTTTAATCCAAGAGCTTTCTGCTTGAGTACTGTAAACAGGATTACAAAGCCAACAATAGGCCAGGAGGCAGAGCATCAGCCAGCTGATAGGAAATGAAGCTAGGATTAAACCATAAGTAAGATGGAGTCAGGAGGATGGATAGAGAGATGAGCAGCAAGTGGAAATGAGTAGACTTGAGCTGAAACTTTTGTTGTTCAAGATGGCCTAGGACAAAGCCCTCTTTCTGGGATGTCAGCGGAGCAGGAAGGACAGCCAGGGGCTTTCTCTGCCTCCCTGAGCTAGCAGACTTCCACCCCAGCATGTGGCTCTTGAGTCTTTATTGGTAAAATTGAACATGCGAGATTTAGTTACAAACAACAAAGATCCAGACAATAATTTTCTTTCTGTTTTCATTTGTTGTTTTCAGTGCTACGGGTTGGACCTAGGTCTTAACACAAGCTGTGTCACAATCTGACTTTCCACAGATTTCGAACTTCCGTATAACTTAGACACATATTTGGATTCGTCCTGTTTACACTAAGCTCTCTATGAATGTCCAGCAAATATTTATAGCCTCAAACAGATATTTATTTAATAAATAAGGTTGAATGTTCCCAAGAAGTGTCTCTTTTTCATTTTCTATTCAGCTACCAGTTCTAGGTTTCTTTGTATTAAATACTTAATTGAGTTTCATGTTCAGTTAATTATTTTCCCTATGCTATGTATCTACAGGCTTATGCAGATAATGACTCCAGCATGCGTTGCTAGACAGTCAAGGTGCAACCCAGAACAGTGTATGAGGTTGTCTACCCTTCCAAGTTTCTGGGAGTCACCTTTTGTCACCTACCTTATATTGTAACTTCTCCCTAGATGACGGTTCTGCTAAGCTTTTGGAGGAGGCCATGTCAAGCTCAGCAACAGCTCTTTTAACATGTGTCCTGTTAGGTTCCACCATCTGGTTTTCAGTTGTTTCAATACTGTCAATATTGTCCCCGGATGTGGGGTGACAGCATTTACTTAGTGCTAAGAACTTTCTCAGGCTGCTGGTGCTCGTGGTTGTCTTGGGAGACACGACTTGGGTTTCTAAGTGTTTCACAACCTTTGCGGCACGACCTCCAGATGTTTCCCTTAAACACTGGTGTCCGACAACCTCTCCTAAGACAATTTCCTCTTCATCAGACACTGTGTCCTCTTTGAAGCTAGTTTCTGAAGCTTTTTGGCTAATGTCGTGAGCTACTAAGCGAATGATGAGATCTTTTTTGTTGTGGATGTCTTTCAAAAGCTCTACTCTGGTGACATCAGGCCTTCTTACGTTTTGAAATGAATTCCTGCCAACAGCCTGGAATTGAAAGTACAATTAAGTATTAAAAATAAATGTGTCAATCTCTTTTCTTATATTACTTTGTGTCATTGCTATGTTTCATGATTTCTAACTACAATCTAGCAAATATTTTCAAATTTCATATACTGGCATATTTTCATTATTTCAAAAGAAGGAAATAGATAAAAATCATATGCAATGCCAGTTTGTATCTAACATTTTTACATTAAGATGATATTACTCCATTGTAACTTATTCCAAATATCCAGTCGAAAAGAATAGTTTAAGCTCTATATTTTATTATAAAATAAATTTATTGTTTTCTATTTTTGTAATTCCCTCCAAAATTGTTTTAGAGCTACATAATGAACTTTTTGTTTCTAATAAGTAATCTTATAAAAATCTAGACATTCATTTTTAAAGAAGAGGCAGGATTTTAGTGGATTCTAATTATTAAGGCAATGACCCATTGGAATTGTGGTCTTTAGATTATTTATTTTCACTCCATAATCACATTGTTTTTTTTAAAAAAATAAGTAAATCTTTTTTTTATAATTCATTTAAATCCCAATTATTTTTTAATATAGAATAATTCAAGAAAAAGTAATTATAACTCAGTAACCAAATTATTCCTTTTTGGTGGTCTTTTCTATCTCACAGAAGCTATAAGTTAATTTATAATTAATCTTCAGCTCAACCTTCATTTTCAGCTTTCCAAACCACATTTTCAAATTACAATATTAAAATGATATCTTCTGTGGGAATAAACTATTTAGAAGAAACTCTTGAAAAATTCAAAATAATCAACTCTATTATTTGTAAAAAAATATTAGTAGGGTTAGAAAATCCAAATATATGCAATATAGTTTGGGGATTGTTATTGCAGGCAGTTTAAATGAAAAACATGGCGTTGCTAAGCAGAATACTGAGCCATGAGACAAAACCAAGTGCCTAGGACTATTTTCTGTTCCTTTGTTGACAGAAGACATGCTCACAATCAGATTGGCAGGTATGATTTCTGCCCGAGTTCCTTGAGGCTGCTGGTTGTTTATTGTTCCCGGTATTACTGCTGCCACTATTATCAAATGGATTTTTCTCTACTTACAAGGAAAATGGCATTCTTGTTTAAAAACTCACTGTGATTGAAAGTTGGTAGTAAGGAAAAAATGTTCTGGATGGTTTTATAGATAATTAAGATTTATTTTAGTAATATTTTATAGGATGATCATAGAAATTTTACAGTCAGGGAATGTCTTACGTATGATTAACTTATTATGGGCTGTAAGTAATTTTCAATATTATACTGGAAAAAATTGAAGTATTTTTTTTCTCCTGAGAAAACAGTTTTATATTGGTTCAGTGCCATGGCACAGAACACATTCATAAAGAAAAACCAAAAATGTACACATTCAATGTAAGGAATTTGAAAAGAACCTCCATGCCAGGAATGGGTTACATTTTATTGAATTGTTCACCCAAGGGGTCTTATAGGATCCTTCAAATATTGCAGGCTATTGATAAGCCTATTGGTTACCCCTTGTAACTTGACAGCAAAGTGCTATTGCTCTAGACATCACATACATACGCCTTCAAACATGGAGAGATAGGGCCGGCGCCTACCGATGGAGAAAAGTAGTTATTAATATCATCCAGCTACAAACCCTGGGCCCTACACCAGTGATCTGACTGTAAGATATTCAGTTGTTGTAATGGCACAAAAGTTATTGATGTGGGATTCTCCTCTGTATGCTGTGAATACCATTGGTGAATAAAGAAACTGCTTTAGCCTGTTGATAGGGCAGAACTTAGGTAGTAGGGGAAAACTAAACTGAATGCTAGGAAGAAGGTGGAGTCTGAGAGAAGCCATGGAGCCCCACCACAAACAGATGCCGGAACCAGTAAGCCACTGCCCCGTGGCAATACACAGATTAATGGAGATGGGTTAAATTAATGTGTAAGAGCTAGCTGATAAGAAGTTTGAGCTAATAGGCCAGGCAATGATTTAATTAATACAGTCTCTGGGTGGTTATTTTAGGGCTGAGCAGCTGGGAACCAACAAGTGGCCTTCCTCCAACAAGTTATAGCAATAAATAAACCATTTTTTGATTGGATGCAAATCCAATCAAATGAGATAAAACCCAGATCTGAAACTGTTCAAGTGATTAAAGACCTGACACTAGAGAGATCATTGGCCTAGGGAAAATCCAGTTACTATTATTCTGTAAAGGAAGACAATTAGATGGTTTCTCATGACATATTGCTACAGATGAGTGTGCCTCATTCATCCCTCATCAGAGAATAATCCTTTTGGCAATTAAAACAGTGACACACAACTAGAAAATACACAGAAACTAAGAGACTTTGTAGCACTGAGCCCTAAAAGTCATGTCTTTAGCAAACCCCTACCTGTAAGGCCCAGGTATCCATGGAGAGAGGAGAGGGAAAGACTGTTCAGAGTCACAGGTGTGGATGGTTGCAAGGAAATGGCATCTTGTAGATGAAACCCAGTAAGTCTGTTACACATATGAATTCCCAGAGTGTGGCAGCATGCACAAGTTCAAATACAATAAAACTCCAGTGTTGTATGAATTCCCAGAGTGTGGCAGCATGCACAAGTTCAAATACAACAAAACGCCAGTGTTGAGAAGAGGAACACATACTACCACTCCTCAGCAAGAAGCTCTTTGCAATTGGTAACATGCTGGGAAGGGGAAAATCAGTTTTCTCTAAAAGAAAGTCACTACATGTATCAACCATTCCCCAGGGCAAGCCTTATGACCAAGAGTCATTTTTGCATGTTGTTTGTTGTTGTTGTTTGTTTTGGTATGTTTTGTCTTATGGTTTTCTTTCTGTTTCTTTGTTTTTTAAGATAGAAGAGAGAGAAAGAAAGAATCTGAATTAGGGTGAATATGAAGGAATTGAGGACACAAGAGGAACTGGGACAAGGATGTGAATAAAATGTACTACATAAAAGAATTGAAATAAAAATAATAAAAGAAAAATAGTACTACAGTGCCCTAAATAAATGGCTTTTAATAAATGTTCTTAAAATATTCTAAATATAATTATATTCCAGTTGTTCTAGTTTTAATAAAGATCCATAGTTATGTTTCCTTGCTTCAAAGAAAATAGTTTTAGGGGATTATCTTATGAAAACTAGCCTTAGGCCTTTAATGTGAAATAGGGAAATGACAGGGCCAGTCCTTGAAAATCCTGACTGTAGAGATGAAGCGCTGTAACCCATTCCCTGTGTGGCTGACAGAAATAACAAGTTTATCTTTCTTTATATCTAGGGGAAAAATAGGAAATCATAGACCTGGCTCACTATTGGCCCATTTCCCCCATTGCTGCGATACTTACCTCTAAGGGTTTTACATCTAGCCGTCCTGTCCTGTCCAATGAGATGCGTCTTTCTTTCCGTCTTGTTCCTAATTCAGACACGTCTGTGGAAGAGTGACCTTTTCCACTTATGGAAGCTCTTCTCAGCTCTGCTATGCTATATCCAGTTCTCTTTATACAGTCCATCTTAAGTGTTTCCAGAGGCTGAGTCTTCATAGAAATAACTGCTAAGTGTTCTGAGATGATATTTGGATCTATTTTCAGTGGTTTATTTCCGACATGTGGGATTATTCTAACAGGAAGTTCATCTTCTAATACATCATCTGACTCTTTGTCAGAGTCAGAGTTCATTTGTGCAGCGTGCTTTTGTGCTTTCTCAATGATTCGATTTGTGTCTAGATCTCCAAAAGCAGCAACGTAAGAACTCTTGGTGCTAACCCTACATGAAGGAACGTTCGAAACTCCATCAACAATTAAGCTAGCAACTTTCTTAGGGAAGGACTTCTTTGTATCTTTCACATCGTACATCTCATTATGCGTTCCAGATTGTTTTATTATATTATTGTAAACAGACTCAATAACCTGAGAAATCATTTCAATGTTTTCTGGATCTAAAGATTGTTCTTCAGAATTAGAATCCACAAGACTGATGTTACTTCTGGAAATTTCAGCTGTTACAGATTTTGTCAACTGAGATGCAATTTTATTTAATTCAGGCTTCGTTAAATTGTCTCTGTCTTTGCTTGCAGCATCGGGACACTTTACTAGTTTAGCCAAAAACAAAGCCAAAGCTTCCTCCAAAACTCTGGAGTCTAACATTAAATCTTTTATAGATGAAGATTTTTCCTGAGACTTAAGGTCATCAATAATTTTCACTACCTTTTCCATAATTTTGACAGCTTCCAAAACTAATTCAGAACTTGAGAGTTCTTCATCTGCTTGAGCTTGAAATTCAGAATTGGAAATCTCCTTCACCATTAACGTACCTATTATGTCAGAAAGGACATTACTCTTCCCCTTTAAGTCTTCAAATACAGATGTAGGAGAGCCAGAGTGTTTTAAAAGATTGGTATAAACAGAATCAGCTACCTTTTCAATCGTTGCATCGTCCGCTAAAGGCACAGGTTCTGATTCCTTGGCAGGTTTTACAACTTTGATCTTACTTTTGGAGATGCATTCTTGGATGGACTTTAATATTTTTGTGCTTATTTTTTGCATTTCAGTTTCTTGAGATTTAGTTCTTTCTGTACACATTTTTGGAAACACAGATAAGAGCTTTGATAAGAATTTTACAGCAATTGCTTCTATTACGTTATAAGATAGTTTACAAGGACGCCGTGGCTGTGACGGAGTAGTTAAGGCAACATTGGTGAGGATATTTTCAACAACATTGTCCACTTCTGCACACTGATATGGAGTCAGCTCACCACCGAAATAGTTCTGTAACTGATTGCCGGCCACTTCTCGTAGGACTAAATCAACCACAGTTTTTGAAAGGAGTTTGCATCCACTAACTATACAGTCTTGGATAGTTTCTTGTGATCCAAACTGTGGCAAAAGATTATTATAAATTGTCTGAACCACCAGTTGAATAATTTCATCATCATTTGGATGCAGGGATTCTACATACTGTATAATCATATCTTCATTTTTGGCAATCTCTTCTGCAACCATACTTACTAACTTCATTTGAAGGAAGTCAAGTTGTGTCAAAAAATTTGGTTGAGATATTTTTGTTTTGACATTGGATAGCTTTGAAAACACTTTTGCTAAAAGAGCTGAAATCACATCATCCAAAAATTTAAAAGGCAACTTTATAGTGTATGGAGATGAGGTTTGACATTCCTTACTGACTGTTTGCACTACCTTCTGTAACTTTTCCTCAACATCTTTTGTTTCCAGAGGCACGCATGCTGAAGCTGGTACCTCATCAGAAAATATCAAGTTAAGCTGATGCTGAAAAATTTCACTTATCACTGTGCTAGTTAGCCTTTTTGCTAGATTTTCCCCATTGCTGTTGATGTTCTTGCAAATAGACTCTTGAGATGTACATTCCTTTAAAACATCACAAACACAAGAGTGCACAATTTTATTAACAATTGATTTTTCAATTGATGGCATTCTCTCTAAGGAAGGCATCTTGTCAGAAGAGGATTGTTCAGCTGTTTTATGCACACTTGGCACCTTATCCACAGTTTCATTATTCGTGCTGGATGATGGCACATCTGTACTTGCTTCTTTAGATCCGGCAGGAAGTGTATGAACTGATGATTCTTTAATTGCTTGTGAGGTAATCTCAGTTCCCTTCTCTGGCCTAAATACCTTGATTTCTGCGTCTGAAAACTGCTTCAGCATTGAGTCAATGAGTCTCATGGCTGTGTCATAAAGTTCATCTTGATTTGGCTTATCACTTTGATCTGGCACTCTATCATGTGTTTTTGTTTCTGCTGGTGATGTAAATACTAGCTTGTCCACCATTTCAGTGATGACATCTTCCAGAAACTTAGCAGGAATAATTGTAGGTTTATTTCCTGACGAGGATGGCGAATGGTCTGGTTTTTTAGGTTGACTTTTAATCTCTTTCTTTCTTTCTACCTCACTCTCGTCTTTTCGTTTAGCTTCAGTTTCTTCACTTGCTTTCTTTTTAGGAGCAATATCTTTGCTGACTGATGGGGTTCTATCCTTTGCTGTAACAGGCTGTGCAGAATCTTGAAGTATCAGCAAAGTTTTATCACCTAGGAGGCTTTTGCTGTATATTGGTCTGGAAATGTCCAATGGCTCTTGAGAAGATATTATTAAAACATTATCATAAATGTTCTCAATGACATTTTGAACGTGTTCAGTTTCTGAATACAGTTCTTTGTCGACATCCACTTCGTCTACAGACCTCATTCTTTCTTCCTTGAGTGGCTGCTGGGCTGTTTTTCCAATTTTTTCTGTCATTGTCTCTTTGCTCTCACTCTTGGGCTTGTCGTCTGTGTTCTCTACACTTTTACTGGTATTGTCCATTTTCCTTTCATTGTCTGTTACAAAATCTGATCCATGTACCTCTTTCTCAGAAATGTTATCAACAGTAGCAGTAGCAACCGAATAATGGGTGTATATTTCAATCATCTGCCCCTGCTCATTGATTAGAACTAAATTCTCTTTTTTAGTTTGACTACTTTTACATATGTCTGTCAAAGGTTCAACCTGAGTTTCCTTACTTTTCACACTGGTCGCTGGAGACATAGCTTTTGAGGCAGCCTCATGTTCTTGAGTGGCAGATTTTGGTTTGTTTTCAGCATCTTTCTTTGTATCTGTGACATCTGCAGTTGATCCTGACATCAGGTTGATGATATTGCTTTTCATAATGGTAGTTATACAGTTAAGCATTGCACTTTTGGTTTCATCTTTTCTCATTGATAAGTCTTTAGACAGAGCCAGCCGGGTCTGCTTTAAGGATCTACTAATCTGCATGGAGGCTTTCCGTGGTAGACGCTGAACCCTTTGACTGATACTTTCTGAATCTAGAAATGAAAAGAAAGTTGAACACCAGTCTCCTGAAAGTAGTGGCTGAATCTTGAATGCAGAGATTGCCTTTTGTGCTAAAGAAGACACCATTTCTATAACAATTTTACCAGTGTCACCTTTCTGAATCCCATCAGATCCCAATTTCCCTATGAACTGATCATAAACAAAATTAGATATCTCATCAACTGTCTCCTTCCCAACTGGTGGGAACGAAAATATTTCTTCAGCATGTGGTAAAACTTTGATTTCACTTTTCCTAAACTCCCGTATGAGAGACTTTGCGAAGTTGATTGCTAAGTTCACAATTTCTGGCTCTGGCATATTCTTTTTCCTAGAATCTTCAGTAAGACTTGCAAAAGAACAAAATTTGTGAGCAAGGTCAACAATTACATCTTCTAAAAATGCAGCTGAAAATAGTGAAGGCTGAGCCTTTTCTTTCCCAGACTTAGCAACAACAGAAGTTTTGTCATAATCAGGTAAGTTACCAGCAGGTGGGCCTTCACCATATAAAAATGGTCGCAAATGATGATCCATGATTTCTTTAATAATGAAACCAGCTATTTTACTGAGAAATGAACCTCCCTTTTTCTGTGACTCTTTCTGTATTTCGGCTTGGAATTCAGAGTTTTTCAAAATATTATTACATATTGAATCAATGAAGTTGTCAGCAGTTCCCACTGCAGTCTCCTCTTCAGTGGCAAATCTGATCTCATGTTCAGAAATTTCTTTTAAAATCTCATCAGTCAGTTTTGAAGCTGCAGCCATGAATTCATCAGCATCATCTGGTCCAACCTCGTTCTCCTTTAGTTTATCTGTAGTGTCATCTGAAGGGAAGATATTTACTAAAAGCTTATAAATCATATTTTCTATCAGAGAAGAAGGAAGCACTGTCATGCATGATGGCAAGGCACTGGTATCCTTCAAGATGACATTGAGCACATTTTTGATGATATTTTCAGCTCGAGGGAAAGAGTAGGAAGAAGGCATTAATTCCCCTGAAACTAATGACTGCACCTGATAGTCATAGATTTCTTCCAGTATAAAATGATATATTTTTCCTCCAAAACAAGTAGTGTCATTTTGTATAGCCCTATGTAGTTGAATCTGTGATTTATATTCATCTAATATATTTTCATAAACTGAGTTGACCGTTTTTTGAACCATTTCTTTATATGTCTCTGAAAACCATAGACTCTTATCCAAATTTTCTGCAAGTAAAATTTCGGATGTAGTGAACTCTAAAATAATTGATTTTACTAATGTTGTAACAAGGTCCATTATTTTGGTTATAGCTGTCTCTGGGGTTTCATCAGCCAAGGAGTTCTGTATGAATGACTGAAGAATATTGCATAAAAGCTCAGAAATTACCTCCTCCAAAAAGACAGCAGAGTTCACAATGAAAGACAATTCTCTTTGCTTAGGGTTTGTTGCTTTTTGCTTGCGGGGTTGAGCAACTGAAGCTGAAAGAAAGCTTTTATCTCCCGATAAGAAGGACTCTAGATGGTGATTGAAGATCTCTTTTATTATAAAACTTGCTATTTTTGAGACAGGTATGCTACTTATACCTTTTTTATCCTTTGTAAGGGACTGGTATAGATTTGAATGAGAAAGATCAGCGTAAATGGAGTCAACCATTGACTGGATGTCTTTTTCTGAAATCATACTTTGCTTTTCATTTCCATGTTTTACAATACATATTGCATGTTTTGAAATTATCGACATGATTTCATTTATCAGTTTCATGACTGTGTTACTTAATTTTGATGGAGGAGTATCAGAAGGCCCTGCACTGGAACGTGTTGGGCTTATCTGTGATATAAGTTGAGTGACTATTTTTTCTAAATGAATATGCGAGAGCATCGTAGTATATATTGTTGATGCTTGCCTTCGGAATCTTGACTTACTAATATCATAATGGACTCTATTTACCAAAACATTTTGACTAAGTTTGGAATGTAAACTTAAAGGCAGATTTGCTACAAGATCTGGTGGAATTTGGAAGTCAAAAATTTCAGTCAGAATAATTTTGGTTATCCGGCCAGCCAATGCCTTTGTGTCATTTAGAAAATCTTTATGAGGCATGATTTCCATTTCATATTCTTCTAAAACTTTGCTGTACACAGTGTCAATAATGTTCTTGAGCACATCGCTCCTTACTGGGGAAATACACAGCCGTTCCTCAGCATTCTCGATAGTTGTAACCTGGGCTTTTGAAAATTCCTCTGTTATCCAATATAGAAGAGCTTCAGCTTTATCAAACAAAACAGCTTCTGAATTTCTTGTTGACTCCACTTGTACAATGCCAACCACTCTGTGAAATATTTTACTTATGACTCCAGAGACCACATCTTCCAAAAATGTTGACGAATAAGCACTAGCGTAAGTTAGCTGCTGCTTGTTGGCAAACCATTTAGACGCTGGAGCGGATGATTGCCTCTTTTCCAGGAATGGCTGAAGATGCTGTTCACAGACATATTTAATAATCAAACCTGCAATTTTATCGATGAAAACATCATTACTTTTGGTGATATTTTGTTCCAATGATTCTTGAGAATCGGAGTTTTCTAAAATATTTGTGGAAACAGAATCAACAAGATGGCGAACATCATCTTCTGAGTAAAAGGACTTGGCTGCCTCTTCATCTTTCGAAAATCTAATTTCATGTTGGGAAATCTTTGTTCTAATATCACTGATCAGATTGGAAGCAATTTCATTAAAATTTACTCCTTTATCTTTTGGAGCTCCTATATGTGAAACCGTTTTAGAAAAAGGGAAAACTTTAGATAAGAGTATGCTGACCATATCGTCTAAAAATGTGTATGGTAGCAATGTATTATATGGAGGCAGACTCTGGTTTGACTTACTGGATTTATTGATGTTACCAAGAGCATTATAAAAAGTATCGTCAGCCATTGAATTAGAATAAGAAGCAGCTGACAAATCTCCAGAAAACAGTGGGTGAAGAAGGTAGTCTGAAATAGCTGCTGTGATTAATTTGGTAATATTTTCCACAAAAGCATCACTATTTTCAGACTCGTCAATGTCAGGATCTAAGCCATGCTGCTTCAGAACATTTCTATATACCGAGGTGACAAGTTCATCTACAATATCTGCATCACTAAATGGAAAGGATGATTGCTTATCGCATAGAATTGGAATCTTAGCTTGGTCTAAATGGTTATTTACTGAGTTTACTATTTTTTGTGTCATATTTTCCAGTTCAGCCTTATTATTAGGCTTAGGACTAAAAATCTTTGAGAAAACTCTGGCAACAATTTCCCTTATGAATTTATCAGGGTTAATGCCAAAAGAGGATGACTTCTGCAGTTTGTGAGACTCTACAACTTCATTGAGAACTTGTTTGACCATGTAAGATACGTCATCCAGCGGAGTTTTTGGGCGAGGTAAATTCTCTCCACATAAAAATGGTTGAAGATGGTTTTCAATAATCTCTTGGATAATAAAACTGGCTATTTGGTCAATCATAATTGGACTTCGGCTAATTATATTCTTTTGTATTAAATCAAGAGAACCAGACATTTTTAAAATATTTCTGTAAACAGAATCTACCATCTTTTGGAGGTTTTTATCTGTGTGGAGATTTTGATCATCACAGATGGTGAACCAGATTTTATGTTTTGAAATGGCTGACATAACCTTATTTGTTATACAGTTGGACATTTCATCAAAATCTGAACTCATTATACATTGTTTTTTCAAAGATGAAGGCTTAATAGGCAGGGGAAGAAGCCGAGCTAAAAGTCTTCTGATGACATATTCTAAAAATGAGTGCGGTAACATGGTGCTATAACCCTTTGAAGACACGGGTTCAGAAATAAATTTCCTTAGATTATTTTGAAGTTTATGTAGTATGATTCCAGCATTGAGCATATGATATGAATTTGATTTGAGCTTAGCTTCGAAGCAAGATGGAAGCTGGTAGTCTACAATCTCTAACAATATTCTATTAGACATTTGTTCAGCTACTGAAGGATTATCATACGGCAGATTATTACCACAGGTTACTTGAAATTCATATTGCTGTAAAACGTCATAATAAATAGAATCAACAATTTTAGTAACACATCCTTTATGTGCTGATGGGAAATAGAGCCTTTCTTCAGGATACCTTAGAACAGTAATTTGAGCATCATTTAGGTCATTCACTACATTGCTGATAAGCGATGTATTTATCTCATCGAGCCAGGTTTCAGTGATGTTCATATTTTTCCTCCACAATGAGGTAGACAGCTTAAAAAATAATTCTGAGATTATGTCCTCCAAAAATGTGGCTGAATATACACCACCATTTACACCTCTTTGGCATAGCTTATGAAAGTCTACTGCATTCATTCCCCTTGATTCTTGTCTTCCAGGAAGTGGTAAAGAGAAAGGTTTTACAGCATGTTGTTTGCCACACGGTGTCTGCATCTTAAAGCTAGTTGCACTGGGATTGTTCAAGGACCTGCTCAAAACATTATTGTCATAGCTCACAAATCCTACGTGGCCATTAGTTTGTCCCAATTCTATGAATTCACTCCTTTTTGCTTTGGGGGGGAAAGGCTGTATTTCTCCTGTTTTGTAGTTCATGCATTTGTTTTCAAAAGGAGCTTGTTGAAAACCATGCGACAGCTTATCCATCAAAGATTTAACCAAACTGTGGGATACAACATTCAGTATACGATCTGATGATAATACATCTTGATCCATGTCTGCCAGGTTTTCCAAAGCATCTGACATGTAATCTCCTTGAAATTGTTCATAGTCCATTGATGCCTTACAATAATCAAAATCTCTACCTTGAGCACTTCGAAGTAATTTTACATGTTGGCATTCTTCTGCTAGCTCACGAGAAAGAGAACTATCTTCAAGAAATGCAGTGCCCGTGAATTTTTCTAGAAGTGTTCTAATAAGTTTCTCGCACACAATATTGAGAAGAAAAATTGATTTGGGGGAAAGCCCTAGATTATTTGTAAGTATTCTATTACCTTGTTGATTACTTGAGGTAAGACATGTTCTAGCTAGCTTACCAGAACTCATACCCCCATCTGGAAATTCATCTGGTAAAAATAAATCTAAAACAATATTAAAGACTTCATTGACAACTTCTTTGGATTCATGAGATTTTAGGTTACCAACCAGACTGTTTAACCTACATGTGAGGTAATTTAATTTATTTCTTTGAGCAAGGTAGTCAGTTAGGTGAGGACATGATTCCCAGTCTCTGGCGTCTATCTGACTTTCCATGGTATTGGCTTTGCAGAAAAAGGGCACACTATTTTGAAATGTAGAATATTGTTTGCTTCTTACATTATTTTCAAAATGGCGATTTATTCCTAGTCCTTTGGACAATACAAAAATCACTCCTTTTAAGAGATCTTGAAAGATATCATCAAAGTCAGAAGAAGTCAAACCTGGAGAGAACCTGTATTTGGGTTTGATGGAAGCCTGAAATGCCTTGTCAACACTTATAATGTTACCATTAGAAAGAATGTCAATGATAACTTCAAAAATACTTAAAGCGAGTTCTCCAATGGAAATGGACCTGCTCTTATACACTTGAGAATGAATTGAGATATATTTGTTAGATATTACATCTTGGATTTCCCATGCTTTGTCTTTGATATCCTCTTTGGTGCCATCAGAAATGTTTGAAATCAAGTAGCAGATGACTGAGTCAGAGAGATGTTCACAAAACTGATACATTGAAGAGTTACTATATATGCTTTTTAGAGGCTCTTCTGAGTTATAATTTTTCTTTGGAAGTGAAGAAACGTGAGACAAGTTCTCCTCGGTTAAAACTAAAAAATAAATGTAACAAGGAAACATAAGCATTTTTTTAGAATGGATTAAAGAAAATTAAGGATATTCAATAGATTGTCAATTTATCTTGCTCCTATTAAAGTAAAAGGTAAAACTTAATAAATAAAGAAGTAAGATTTTCCTTTAATATTTCACAATTGTGAAATCTTAGTCTAAGCCAATACATTGAGAAAAACGGGTCTTCCATATTCAAATTTCTAAGTCATGGGTTGATGTCTGCCTTGACTGTGTATGGACACTAAGAGAACAGATGTTTCAGGTTTGCTGAAACATCCTGCCGTAGCTCCATGAAATGATTATTTAAAAGTATAACAAATCAAAATATTTGCTGCATTTTACTTGTAAGTCTAAAGATTTGTGTTACTCTATCATCTTGAATAAAATACAAGTGTACCAACTCCAGAAAGTGAATGATAGGTTGCAGCTGCAAAGGCATGTCTAAGTACTTGGCAAACTTTTCAATTCATAGTGCATGCTCCTCCTAAGTTCCCTACCCTAAATTTCTTTTCATTTTTTCTTTATCTGAAAGCCTAGAGGAGACAAAAACAAAACAAACCATACCTTTTATTTTTAATGCACTAACAGTTAAATTAGTGACATTTTTATACACCATGGAAATTTAAAAGTAACCAAATAGTTATTCTACAGTTCTAAAACTATTTTCAGAAAAACAAAAAGTAGACTCTCAGACAAGAGATCTTTTAAATATACCTTGTACTGTCTTCTTAAAATTATCTCAACTTAAAAATGAACTTATCTGTTGCTTACCTGCTGCTCTGGCGTTCTTTAGATGTGTGACCACAGACGTAGCGACATGTCTTGCCACCAAATGCATTTCATTTGGACCCAGTTCATGATCAACAAAAGCAATCTTGTCAGTGTCTTCCAAAGCTTCTGCTGTCATATTGGGGCTTTTATTTTTCCATTTGTGTAATAAAGAAAGATCCTTTTGGCAGGCTTCAAGACCTTCACTTTTTTCATCGTCTATACAGGGCATTCGTTGACACCACATTTGGAGCAAATTTTTCTCATTCTTTTGTCCTCCATATACTGCAGACAAAGGATTTTTTCCTGACATAAAAAATGGTGTCATGGTCTCCAGGCTTTCTTCAGGGTATGGCTGATGAGGAAAGCCATAGCTCGAGAGCACTGCGTTAACAATATTATCTGCTGCTACAGATATTTTGAGTGGGGAAGCATTTGTCTTAATTTCACTTGGCTCTATTGGTTTTGCAGTCTCATAATGAAAAACCCTTGGGTTTTCCCCTTTCCCCATTTCAATGAATGACATCACTTGTTTCAGTGATTCTTCTGTGGAATCATTTGCTTTCTTAAACAATTTTTGTAACACACTGCCTTCAGGGAGAGAATTGTTACCTTTTGTGACTTCCTCAAAAAGTCCAAAGCTGGATTGCCTTTGACTCTGGTCTTCTTCTTTGTTTCTAGAACATGATGGCCCAGCTTTCGAATTGGGCCTTCCCATTGACTCTGGGCTTTTATCTTTATTTTCCACACAGGAACTTGTGTGTGGGGGTGAATTAGGTTTCATCCCATACTTTTCTTTTGTATCATTCTCTGAACTAAGCCCCAAGCCAGATACACTCCTTTGTGGAACATGACTCCTCACACTGGTGTTTCTCACCTTTGATGTAGGCATTTTCACGTGAGATGAAAATTCAACCTGGTTAACAATGTAAACATTCTCAGTCCTTTTGAACCAGCTTTTGTTTGGAAGGTTTGTGATCAAAGACTCACTGAAATGAGTGCATTGGTCTATCAGTGTACCAATGATCTCACTTGCGGCAATGTTCTCTTTCAATATGCTGAGTGGATGTGGCTCCATTTGGCTTATTTCTTTGTCGAGCTTATTCTTGATTATACTAAGCATGTCACTGACAGTAGTGACTGAATACCGAAGTAACTCCGCATGGAATGAATGGACCTGGAGGAGTGTGTTCTGCACATTTTCCTTGGCTAGAGCAGTACTTGGCTTGAGTTCATCACTAAACTTTCTAAATGGTTGTAACTTTGGCAACATTTTTTTGCTTAATTGTCTCTGTTGCACTTGAAAAAGATTGTCTATAGGCATTTTCACTATTTCAGAAAACTCATATTTAGTGATATGCTTAAACTTCAAGTCCACAAACGACTCTAACATGTTTAAGACTCTTTCTACAATCTCTTGCACAATTTGGTGGCTCATAGACACTTGATCTTTCATCTTCGTGTTGAAAGTCTGCATGCCACTGAGAATGTGCTTGGTTGGAGCACTATGCTTACTTTTAGCAGCAACGCGTTCCTTCCTACTTGGTTGGATCCCCTTACTATCTTGAGTAGGTAGCTGAGACAAGAAGCACAGCTGTAATTTTTCAAATAGCATTTCAACAATTTCCCGTCCAAACATATTGATTTGTGATTTTGTATCCTCAGCTCTAGTAGATCCACCTTTAAAGTGATCATAGAATCTGTTTTCACAATCTTCAAGAGGCGGTAAATTTAAAAGCGAAAGTGAATACTCGAGATCTTTTGCTTTAATTGAAATTTCGGTCAAAATGTTTTCAGCTACGGTTAAAAGTTTAGACTTTTCATTTCCTGTATCACTCGTTTCTGTTTGCCATTTGTCAAACATGTTTTTAAAGATGCCTTCTTTAGGAAAAATCTGTTCTAGCTGCGAGGAGACATTTTCTAAGTAAAAACACGCCTGCTGCTCAGGTGGGAAGCCTGCACCCACATTTTGCTTTGGTTGGTGGAAATCACCTAGATTTGATACATTACTTGGAGAAGCCAAATTGTGGTTGTTTGTAGCATATAATTCTTGCAACACTTCATTAATAATTTTTCTTGCTTCAAAAATTTGATCAGTGGGAAGTGCTTTTGTATTTAACATGGCTCTTTTTTGTGCTACTCTTTCAAGTTCTTTCATAATTATTTCTAAAATATCAGTTATTATATTCTTGGCATAAATTCTTAATTCTGAAGCTGGTAGCTTGATTTTCAGTATGGTTTGGGCATCCGCTGTTGGTGGAGTTTGTGGCAGCCCAATGGCAGTTTTGGATCGGTTCTCTCTGGGAGACTTCTCTCCAGCACCTAATTTGGTCTTGCTTCTGGACTTAGTACTGCAAATGCCTAGATGCGGTTTTGTTTTTAATTTAGAGAGAGAGGTAATTTTTGACCTTGCTTTTAAACTTGTTTTGCACCCTGGCCTAGGGCTGTTCTTAGGGCTAAGTTTAGAATTATGCAGCCGAAGAAGGTACATGTCATCATAACTACCTTCAGGGGGAAATTTCTCTTCCAGATGCAGGGAAACAAAATTTGACAACTTATCAAGAACTATTTGAACTAAGTATTTTCCAATTTGCAGTGGTGAATATGGCAAAAAAGCATTTTCTAACACCAGAACATTTAAATTATCTGCATAAAGGTGCACTTGTGGTACCCCGATTCTAGGGGAATTATTTCTTTTCCTTATGGGCTTAGTTTCTCTAAAGCATGGTGGTTTGGCTGATGAGATGTCATTGTTGTCACCCATTTCTACCTCTCTCCAGCTTTTAGTTTTTTTGTACAATGATGTCACAACTACAGAGTGCATTTCTCCCAAAATATTTTCAAGTATATCATTTGATAGGCTGTTAATATGAGACTGAAAGAATCTCTTCTGTGTTATATTTGATGTTTTACTTTTAGGTTTAGACACAATGTAGGGCATTTCATTAAATGGCGGCAAGTGGCCTATGATTTCCATTATGTTTTGACTCAGCTTCTTCAAAACCTCTTCTACTGCACTGAATATTTCAGTTTTTTCTCTTGGTTTTGATTCTCCTTTTCTCATAAATACTTCTTCCAAGACAGCTCTTTGGAGTTCCTTTTCTGTTGTTATTGGGTTTTCTCCTAAGGGGTCATTTGTAAACGGTGGTAATGTGGTCGTTTTTTCCTTTCCTTCGTATCCCAGTAAGACTTCATTTGGTATGGTTAACTGGGAACACCCAGGCTTCTCTGGTGACGATAAAATACCACCCCTTAAAGATCCTTTGTTGTGCAAAATTTTTAGGATGCTATCAACAATTTCACTCACAATGACATTTTTTTGAAATAAAATGTTGTTTGAATATGTGTGCACACTTTGCATCTCTAAGTCTAAATCATTTTTAATGAGCTTCAAAATAGCACTGGCAATGAAATCAGCATAGTCCTTAAGGCCAGTTTGTGATAAGTGGGTTGCAGTTCCAAAATTTTCTCTACAACTGGCAAAAACAGGTTCTGCAAGCTCTTGGCTAGGGTCTGTTTTGGTGGTTGATAATTTTAGGACATTCGCATCAGATTCAAATTTATCTGATTCATGAAAAAAGCTGTCATCTTGTTTACCATTTTCAAATGCTGGGCTAACAAATACATTTTCTTTATTAGACTGAGAGGCAGGAGTCATTAATGAATTTATTCTTTCTGTGGCAAAAGACTGTAACCGATTAAAAATAGTCTCCGTAATGAAGTTCGCATTTTCCTCACATGGGTCAGGCGCAGGTTCCCTGGTGTCTTCATTTCTCTCCTCATGCACCTTATAAACATCAGCTTCAGCTAAATTCTTATGTTTTGGGTGTAAAGAATACCCTGGTTGTTCTTCATCTCTTTGTGTAAGAAAAAGAGATTGTTGGCCCTGTGATTTTGGAGACATATCATAGAAGGCCAATCTCGAGGAAGAAGAATCCTTTGCATTTATGACAAGCATGACCAAGGAACTAAGGTTATGAAGCACAATATCCACTATATCTTTGGATACCAAGATGACATCTGTCTTAGGAACTGACACTTTAGGGATAATATTTGTACCCATAACAACTGGTTCGTAATTTGCTTCTGAGTGTTTGCTAGGAATACTGTATTGCAGAGTGGGCGTGGCAAATGAGAGATTATTCTGATATATAATGTTTTTATAAATATCACATAAGATTCCTTCAATGGTGTCTTGAATTTGAAACTCAAGTATTTTTCGATATTCTGCCTTATTGACTAGCCTTTCAATAACTCCTTCGTGCCGATCTGAAGAGTCTTCTCTGTCGGAACTGGTGCTCTCGCACTTGCCTCTGCATGACACAATATCAAGCACCGTGTTAACAACCTGACTTGCAATATTCTCGGAAACCACAAGGTTATTTGTCAGGAGAGGACTTTCTTGTTCTTTATCCAATTCATGTTTGATACCTTGTAAAATTTTCCTAGCCACTTCTTTTGCGTAAATATTTAATTTGGAAAAAGACAGTTGGCACAATGACTCCATCTGTCCCGGGTTACTATGACTCACTGAACAACAGGGAAATTGCTTATCAGAATGAGAGTCTTCACCTGATAATGTTTGTCTTACCATTCCCTCTTCCTGCTGTACTGCCAAAGTCACTGGGACTCTGTAGTCGACTTGGGGATGAAAGAGAGATTCTACTTTGGAAGCAGCAAAAGTTTCTAAATTTTCTAATATTGCCTGTACAATATCTTCAACTACATTTATTTTGGTCTGTCTGTCAACATTCCAACTCGACTGGATATCACACGGATTTTCGTTTAAGACACGGACAGGTCCGTTTCCTGGATAGGAATGCTCACGAAAGGAAACGTTGGTTGAAAAGATGATGGTTTCACAACTATTTTCACTTACATGTTTTTCTGTCGTGGCAGCTGAATAAAGCTTGTGAAATACGGTCTTGACAACATCATTTACCACTACAGTCACATCTGCGTCAGACACTAAAGGGGCCATCAGCGGATCCATAAATTGAGATGTTTGAGTAGTTGATACAGGAACGTTATAAGGCATACCACTAAAATGAGGATGTGAGATGGAAATAGTATTTACTTGATTGATTAAAGCACTTTGAAAAATTTCATTCAAAATATTTCTTATAATAGGAACAATTGGGGATTTGTGTGGTTCTTTGAGTTTCACTTCAATTTTGCTTAAGGTTCTTTCTAGAACCCACTGGTCAGTACAAAAGGTCCGAGTTTCTTCCCTGGATGATGTTATATCTCTGATGAATTCTCTATTTTGTGTGTCATCGTCTAGAAATGACTCTGATTCAGCTCCTCCAGGAAGGAAATTTCCATAAACTGGTCGATATCTGTAGTTTTCAATGCCTTTGCTCTCAGATTCAGCTTCAGTAAACATATCTTTAGATACTACATCTAAAATTAAATCAACTATGTTTATAAGCATTTGTGTCTCCTGTGGTGAGCTTTTTATATTTTCCTTACAATCTGATGGGTTAATATTTAATTCTGTTTGAATGGCTTTCAGAATAGCGCTTGACACCCTCTTTGCTTGAGTGTATAAAGTGGACTGCAGTGATTTATCATGGGAATCTGTGGGACAAGTTTTGCTTTCAAGTTCCCAACCCGTCTCATTCTCTTTCTTATCTTCATCATTGAGACCACCAACATTTTCCATGTTTCCACTGGCAAACCCTTCCAATTTAGTAAAAACCATGTTCAGAATATCTAAGGCAACGGTCTTCAGTTTATTTGGGCACATTTCTTCTGAGTTCTCAGTTTTTGAAGACCCTGGGATATCGCCTTTTGCTTTGTTTTTGGTGGTGTCTTTATTACCCATCATCATTTTGGAAATTATGTTGGAGATGATGTTCGTGCATTTGGCCATTTCCTCCAAAGTTGAAGCAAATGATAGGCTATCAATGTCAAGGGATTCTGAGATAGTTTTCAATCCAGAATTTACAATGTTGCTCTCAATGTCGATATCACATAATTTTGCAAGGACGTATTCCAGAATTGCTTTGGAAATGAGTTGAACATTAGATAGTGTTGGAGGATCCTTAGTTGACTTCTCTGTGCTTTGCTTACTACAAGATGATTGAGAATCAGGCTGGGCACCTGTGACTTTGCTTAACATTTCATGCAGTGTTTCTCCAATTTCTTCTAACACCTGCAACTTGGGACTCTCTTTCAAATCCTTTTCATTAGTGACACTGTGGTAAAGGCAAGGTGTAGCCAAGTATCGTCGAAAAGAATTTTTATCCTGCTTACTTGACAAAATGTTTTGTTTATTAACATTGTCAGACCCACATAACATTGTAGATACTGCCTTGTCTGTAGAAGTTGAAGTACTTGATTGATCTTCATTTGTACTTGATATCATTTCACAAATGCATGCTAGTAATGGACTTTCTATAATGTCATTGACACTTTTGACTTGGGAGTCTATTGTTTCATTGGAATCAGCAAACATCCCTTTGCTTGTACGACACTTGGTATGGTCTGCCTCCCTAAGATTTGGGATTATCTTGCTGAGTTCTAGTTCATTCTGTATAGCATCTAAAACGATGTTGACTATTTTCATTGTATAAGTACTAAGTTGAGAATGTAATGATTTCTCTGCCAGTAAAGATTTTTTACCTAGCTGCAGTTTTGGACAAATAAATAACTTCAACCTTTTGAAAATTGTATTAATGATCTTATCAGTAATATCATTTACACGCTTAGGTTCACATCCTCCAGATCTTAACTGGGAAGACTTTTCCATCTCTACATTGAGTGAGGATAAATATTTCATTTTCTTTTCACTGTCAAACCATACTTTGAATGGCGTTTTATTTGGTATTTCTTTTGCTGTTTGGGGAGTATCAGAATGATCCGGACAAGTTTGATGAACAGATGAAATGGCATTTTTAATAGTTTTAGGAATGTACTTTGAAGCCTTATGAAGTATATTTATCACAGAATCTGTTATTTCATGTGCAAATGCACAGATTTCTGACCCCGAGAAGTGCTGTTCCATCCATTCTTGATCTGATAGTCCTTGAGACTTTTCTGAGACAAAAGCAGAGGTTTCTTCATCAATTTTGCTTCCTGGGTGATGAGATGAAACCGAAGACATGTCCTTGAGCATTTCTTTTAAAATGTGTTTGACTATGTTTTCTGAAGCCTTTTGTATTTGATTCTTTTGATCTTGGCTGAAAATTGAAGGATCATTAGTCAAGCAGTGTTTTGTCCTTACAATGTCTTCACTACTAAGAGATAACTCCAACTTTAATCCCAAATCATGAGATCCAACTTTACTCTGACACGTAGGTTTTGTTGGTAGTTTATGACTTCTTTTGGATTCAAAATAAGTATCCCTTTTTGTAGGCCAGTGATTAGGAACCTGCTCTAGTGATTTTATTTTTTCATCAGTGAAGGATGAATCAAGCACACTTTTCACAAGGTTATCTATTTCCTCGTCATCGTCTTCAGAATAAAGAACCATGCCTGGGACATTAATAGGGGGGAATGGTTTTTTAGTTCTAAGACCATTAAAGGTCCTTGCGGCAGTGAGTCTATACTTTTCTTCAGCATCAGGAAGATTTCTTACTCTGGGTTGCCTATGTTTTTTAACATCTGCTTTTGCTGGCACCCGGTGAAGCTGAGTTAAGACATCGTCCAGTAGCTGAAGAAGTACTACTGTTTCTTCAGATGCAATAAGTCTCTCATTATTAAGTTCAGTTTGTACATAGCCTAGTATAGTGCTTATTGCTTCTTCTACATAACCAACTAGAGAGGATTGTGAAAAAATATTTGATATTAAGTTTTGTATCTCATCTTTCACAATTTGATTAGCAGCATCAGATTCAGAACTCGTCTTTTGGTCGGTTTTTTGATAAAATTTATGTGGTGGCTCTGTCTTAATTTGTTGATGGAAATGTTTAGTTGTGTCTTCAGGAGGAAGTTCACTTTTCTTATAAGATGCAAGAGTCATCAACTTCTCTAAAATGCTATGCACCATGTCATCTGCCACATCACACATTGGTTCCAAGGTGTAAGCCAGCGTTTCTTCTGAAGTCTTTGTATCCAAGGATGAGTAATATTCACCACTAGCTGATAAAGTGGGTTTAGTATCGATGGTCAGATCTTCTTGTGAAATTATCTGCACACACTTTCTCTCAACGGCCGACTCCAGCTTCTCAAGCATGTTTTCCACAATCTCCGAAGCGACCGAGCATATGTCAACATTTGAGAGCATGTCCTCCCTTTCTGTGTCACATGGGTCCACAAAGACCTCAGCAGTCACAGAGGAAAGAGAAGGAATGGCCTGGGTTAAGTCAGACATGATTTCTTGAAAGATACTTTCTAAAATGAGCTGCGTTTCTCCTTTCAAGTGACATTTAAAGTTGACAAAAACGTTCTTTAGATTTTTCATCTGATCCATGGCCTTTGATTTTTTATCATACAGAAACGGGCTCTCTAAACTATCTGTTTCTGTGGTAGCATCTTTAGATTTCTTGGTGCTGGTTTCTAACGATGGCAAAAGTTGACTATCCGATTTGCTGCTTCCTATCTTAGGAAATGGATATTCCACGCTGGTTTTGTTGTAATTGACTTGTGAGGATATCGACTGTCCTCTCACTTGATATGTTTTGCCAATAACTGTTTTCTCCACGTGTGCTGAAGGGGGTTTCAAAGGCGTGGGTGGTTTCTTGACTGGCATGTCACCAGCAAACATGCATGGCTCTGCTTGAAATGGTTTAGCCGTGAAGCTTCTGTATGTAAAGCCCTCACTGCACGTACTACAGAAACTTGAGCTATCCGAAGAAAGGTCTGAGTCATCAGACACTGGATAAGTACTACTCTGCACTCTTTCTTCATATTTTGTGATGGCTGGATATAATATACTGGTCACTGTAGCTACAACCCACGTCATTATGTTTTGAATTATGCCATTTAGTTCATCAGAAGTTATCTAGAAAGAAGACATTCAGATAAAAGAAGTCATATAAACATTTATTCCATATTTGGAAGATACGGGGATAGGATTCAATTTTCATGTTAAACAATTATATAATAATAATATCATAAGTAGAATACCAGCACCATTTATAAAAAAAAGACAGAATCTACTCATAATTTCAGACTGTTTTAAACTGCTTTACTTCATACCAGAAAGAAATATTTTGAGCATAAAATTTCATTTTATTTATATACCTTAAGAAACTATAAAAATTATTTCCCAACATTCATAACTTGAGTAAATATCTTTAAATTTAAAGTTATCAAATTGCTATTTAGTCACAACTCACAAAATGTTTTAGAAAAAAAATGTGATATCAGAGCTGTGATATATTTTGAAAACAGATAAATTTGTTTCAAAGTATTTCTCCAAAAAGATACAGTAAAAGTATTTTTAATTCTTCAGAAGCATTTGTCTAACTTCTATATCAGGATGAAAAATAAACCATCTTAGTATCTATTCCATGCCATAATAATAAGTACACAGTCTGTTTTTATGGAATACAGAATTAGTACATTTTAAACTAGCTGTGTAGCTAACATGACTTATCAGTAAAAATGATCTAGGAAAGCAGAAGATAGATGACTGAAAATGCAAGACATGATAGAAAGGCTGGCAGGCTGTTCCCATCCAAAATAGATCTACAGTCAACATCACAAGAAAAGATCAAATCTTTGTAGCACCCTCTCTGCTGATCCATTTTGAAGCTCATAGAAGAGCCTAATGAAAGGCCACTCAGCTCTAATCCCCCAATTCCTTAAAATAGCTTTTCACTACTATTGTAGATGATGACTAACGTGTTGAGAAGCACAGATCAAGACAAGTATAAAAATCTAGGTTACATAAATATGCCCTTAATTGAAAGTTCCATTAATAAATTATAAATTTTAAGATAGGAGATACTTATTCTAAATGAACAATACTGAACATACGCATTAAAATATCTAAGGTATTTTCTTATACAAGATATAATGAGCAACAGAACCATACTGATGTTCTTAAACTAGGTGAAGCATAAAGCATTTCCAATTGTAATATAAAAAAGAAGGCAACATCTAAAGTTTTGCATGTAACAAAATGAGGATGAAGGAATCATAGTTCTTCCATTTCTTTCAATTATATTAAACAGAAGCTTTCCGTGTGCTCTATGACTTATTAACTGTGCAGGAATCAATGGGAAAAGACCAACTGCTGTGATCTTACTCAATATCCCTGACAACTCAGACTAGACAGAGTTAAATGTTATTAAAATATTCCTTCTTTTATTTTCCCTCCTCAAGTCTCAGCTCACAGGTGAGCAAGTACCTTTACCTGTGCTCTTTGGTAGCAGGTTCTTCCTATGAGAATTGCTAGAGATGGATTCAGGTATCTCAACTCATTCTCTCCGGAGTTCAACATCAATATCTGCAAAGCTACACTGATCAATAATATCTCATGAGAGATGAGATCCTGTTATCTCATTCTGCTTCTCAGGGCTAGGTCCCTGAATGCTTCTCCGTGTCATACCCAAGAGACTGTCCTAAAGCACCAAGAGTATTTTTTGATAACAACTTTACACTAAAAGGAAACTATTCAAATTATCTAAAAGTTAACTTCTAATACAAGACAACGGGTATGACCAACAAATAATAGCAGATGATTATTGGCATCTGAAATACATTTTTTTCTAGAATGGCATATGGCAATTAGTATACTGTCTTATCAGTAAATTTTTTTTCTTATCAGTAAATTTTATGATACATACTTTATCCTGCAAGCAATTTTGTAGATTTTGCTGCCTGTAAAGTTAAGAAATAGTTATGATTTGTTAAGTTAGAACACATAATTTATAAAAATGCTTTTAAAGTTCATATTACTTATTGTTTTTTTTTTTTTTTTTTTTTTTTGGTTTTTCGAGACAGGGTTTCTCTGTGGTTTTGGAGCCTGTCCTGGAACTAGCTCTGTAGACCAGGCTGGTCTCGAACTCACAGAGATCCGCCTGCCTGTGGCTCCCGAGTGCTGGGATTACAGGCTGGGATTAAAGGCTGGGATTAAAGGCTGGGATTAAAGGCTGGGATTAAAGGCTGGGATTAAAGGCTGGGATTAAAGGCTGGGATTACAGGCTGGGATTAAAGGCTGGGATTAAAGGCTGGGATTAAAGGCTGGGATTAAAGGCTGGGATTAAAGGCTGGGATTAAAGGCTGGGATTAAAGGCTGGGATTACAGGCTGGGATTACAGGCTGGGATTAAAGGCTGGGATTAAAGGCTGGGATTAAAGGCTGGGATTAAAGGCTGGGATTAAAGGCTGGGATTAAAGGCTGGGATTAAAGGCTGGGATTACAGGCTGGGATTAAAGGCTGGGATTAAAGGCTGGGATTAAAGGCGTGCTTATTGTTTCTTTTTTATGAGAGTTCTACATAAACACAAAATACCCTAAACTTTGCTTTGTTCTCTTGAATGTTCTTATGTAATGTTTTCCTAAGATATGTGCCTTTAGACTCAAAAATGTGCTTTATTTTCTCAGGGGAGTAGAACAACAACATATTACATAAACAGCCTGTGTCTGGTAGTTGGAACTCTGATAAACCTTTGATATGTATGTTTTCCGGTTCTCCAGAGATTAACACAGGATAAGAAAAAAAGGAAAAGAAGATCAGTCTATCCTATCTGCTAACAGAGACAATGGAGTAATGGCTTTTATGATCATAGCTCTCTTGTATCCCTTTATCTGCATTTTCAGATCCTAAAGTCCCATCCTCCTTTTGCTACATCTCACAGCAGAAAGAGAACGTGTGGACTACTGTTCTAGAATCATGGGTTTCTGGCTGCATTCAAAGCTAGCTTCAGTCATCATCATGCAATGATGTGATGAACACATCCTTTCAGGTGTTGTAATTAGATTTACTATTATATACTAAAGGGTAGATTTATAAAAATGTGTAAGAACGCAATAATTAAAAATTTTGTTAAATAAGTCTAGACATCTATTTCTAATCATTCCAAACATAAACTATTTGCCTAATCTCTTTCTAATACATTCCAAAATTATTTTTCTCAAAATCTAAAACAAAATGTGGAAAAAACATCTGTTTAAATATTGCAACGTACCTGTGTGGCAACAAAACAAAACAAAATACTTCAATAGTTTCAGCTCAGGAATGTTTTTGGGAGCATGGCATAGTAGCTGGATTTTCAGATAGATAGGGGACCGAGGTAGAAAGATTGAGTTCATGATGAGATAGGCCAGGACTAAGGCAGGAGAGAGGAGGAAAAAGAGAGAGAAGAAACAGGTGAGAAAGATGCTTGAAGAGAGGAAAGAAACAGGAGAGGGGAGGTGACAATAGTCCACAGACTAGAACTTTTCTCAGATTTAGTTTGTTAAATAAACTCCAAGTTCCAAACATTCCTTCTTTTATTTATTCAACTTTGGTTGTCTAAACTTAACTTTTAGTTTACTTTTTCTGTCTTAAGGCATAGACTAGAGTCCTATAGTTCTCTACACTGACAGTATACCATGTGTCCAAAAAGGGAGCAAAGACCTCTCAGAGACATAAAGAAATGACTGAAAAGACGGAATTAAATATTGATTCTATTCTCAAGCTCACTCTTCAAGTTTTCAAGCAATGAGGTTTCAGTAAATCTAAGTAGATTACAAAAAGGGGAAGATTTCATGTAGTCATGTACTTGAGCAGTTACCAAAATATGAATGCAAAGTTCTATGTTAATAATTTGGATACTTACATAGTTGAGTAAACAGGAGAAGAAAAAATACCCTGGGGTGGAGGACCACCCTGCGATCCTAAGCATCAAGAAAAGAAAACGATAATTTATATTCATCCTCAATAGCATTTAAAATGGCAACAACATCATCAAATAACCTGTTCTTACTAGTAACTGACTAGTGTACAAGCTTTTCAGGATATTACACAACAATTTCCAAAGTTCTTAGCACAGAGTTCAATGTATTATAAAATCTGAACTCCTTAACCACCTCTCAGTGCCTAGTCTTTTGTGTGTATCCTATAGCCTATAGACAGAGTCAAATTTAATATTCTACTGTAATATCCTTCCAAAGCCTCTGGACTGTTGTTGCCTTGGTCATTTCCTTTGGAGAACCTTGCATTTATACTTCTTATTTTTAAACGTTCTGCTGAGTCTGTGGTAAATCCTTTGAAATCTTTCCTTGCAACTCATCTAAATAAATAGACATCCTTCTTTAGCATTTTGAAATCACACTACCATGCTCACATTAAGTTCTTTATAGGGACTGGAAAGAGGGATCATCGTGTTAGAGCGCATACTGCTCTCACAGAGAACCCATGTTCTGTTGCCAGAAGCCATGCCAAACATCTTACAAATGCTTGAAACTCCCACAGTTTTCATCCTCTCATTTTTTCAGAACCCTGAACTTGCTCACGTGCACCCTAAGACATACACACAAAAAATTTTTACAAATGAAATGTATATTAAATGTAAAAAAAACAAAAATTCATGTTCCTATAATTACAAGCTAACTTGTGTATCTTGAAAATGTAATAGTTTTACCATAATATTTTCAGCAATAACTATTCATGGAATATACTATGGTTTATGCTTCCTTAGAAGTTGTTCACCAATTTGTCATTTGCCTTGTTCCACTGAAATGTCTGAGTTACTTTGTATGTAACATAATATGATTCTGTTTCTGTCTATGGCTAATAAAGATGTAGGCAAGGTCTTTCTTCAGAACATCTGCACTGCTTTACTGGATAAAATGTGTAGATTTGTGTATGCTAATTATGCAAATAAATAGGAAACAGAAGTCTTAGAATTAACTGTCAAGAGAAAATTTGTGTTTAGATTTAGAGATATTTCAAAATCAATTTAATTAGCAATTCTTAATTTTTTCAAATAGTGAATAGCATATATATAAACTATATTAAATTCTATACCTTTTTCAGTTTGTGTGGCTTTGTTTTTATGAATTTTATGGTTTTGGAGAAGATGCTGAGATTATGAATGCACAGAAAAAAGTCAAATGTAGTGGCGTGTACTTTTAAAACCTGTGCTGGGGAGATGGACTAAAGCAGATCCCGTGAACTCTGTAGAGAGCCTGCTTATCCTGGTATGCTCAAATACGAGGCCAGTGTGAATCCCTCATTAAAAGAAACCCCCCCTCTGTCTCTCCATCTCTTTCTCTCCTCTCTCTTTCTCTCTCTCTCTCTCTCTCTCTCTCTCTCTCTCTCTCCCTCCCTCTCTCTCTCTCTCTCTCTCTCTCTCTCTCTCTCTCTCTCTCTCACACACACACACACACACACACGTAACATGAAAGAGTTTTCATTAACAGTAATCACCACAGAAAATCACTTTACTGAATGGGCTCAAATAATGATTAAATGAGCCAATTTCTCAAGCCAAGAGAATTTTTTAAGACACTGGGTCCTGTTTCAGGTTAGGTATTTTGTTATAGGAACAAAAATGTAATAATACAAAGAATAGATAGATAGATGATAGATAGATGATAGATAGATAGATAGATTGATTGATTGATTGATGAGGAGTAGATAAAGAACATTGGTATGTAGAGTTATCCTTTGGTATCATTAAGATATTGGTTTGAGGACAAAGATCAAGTTCATGGATCTGCAGGTCCTTGGTACAAAGTAACATAGGATTTTCACATAACCTATCCTTATCTCCTGCACATTGTGCTCTATAATAGTACAAAACAAACAATGCACAGTGCATTTATAAATGGTTGTTATTCTGCATTGTTTACATAAGAACCACAGGATATAAGTACACATGCTGTGTATAGATGCAACAAGTATTGACATCAACAGTATATAACTCAGCTTTGTGTATTTGTTAATATGTTAGTATGTTAGTATGGACACTTTGCTGTACACTGAAAGATGGATCATCAGGAGAGAGCAGGAGGGTAAAAAGCTTAAGGGTGTCTTGGAAGGAAAAACAAAAGAAAAGGGAAACACACAAATCTGGAGAGCATTATGTTACATGAAGTCAGTCAAAGGTGCTGAAATGTAACTCTCACATGTTCTTTACATGTGGAACATAGACTATCAAACTCAGAAAAGCTGAATATGACAGACTTGAAGGAAAAGGACATGAAGTGATATTGGTCACAGTTTTGTCTTTTGTAAAACCAATAAATATTATGGATTCATTATGCAGTGTGATTTTTGTTAGCAGTATTTTATTGAAGGAATATCTTCTGTGTTCTAACCACGCACACATGCAAAACACATGCACAAGTGTGACTGAGGTGAAAGATATATTGACTGCCTTAGTACACAGCTTATATATGTATATATGTATATCAATAACTTTATATGTCTCCAATGATTAGGAAGGTTATTGTGAATTCATAAAATTTTATTTGTAAACTATGCCTCAAAGTCTGGAAGATAGGAAAAGACAAGCTACTAGACAAGTGAAAAAGACATTAAAATATAACCATAAAATGTTAGAAAATGTTGTCTCAATTTTGATGTGATCCTGAGAAATATCTCATTAAAACCCACATGAAATTAAAACACATGAAACCTTTGAAGGCTTTTGGAACATTGAGAAAAAGAGGACAGAAAACAGAGGATGCACCCAAACAGGGAGTGTGCTTTGCCACTGTGCTTCCTAGAAAACTCAGAAATGACACCTGTAAACATTCACCAAAATCACTTCCTGGACGTTAGCAAAACACAGACAAATTAATAGACATTCTACAGTAGAAGGTGGGACGTCCAGGTGGTTTCAACCCTACACAAAGAACTTGGGGTAACAAATGAATGTTGACAGCAGAAGAAAGAGTCTTCCTCTGGGACTCAGGGATGAGCATGTCAATTGCTCAGCCCTGAAAACAAACATACAAGTAACATCATTCAGAATAAGCATGTTGTACTTAAGCATTTAGGAATATATATGTATATAAATGTACATTAATTATATATATATATATATATTAATAAGAAGAAGTCAGGATATATGGCAGGGTTTGGAGGGAAGAAAGAAAAGGGGAAAAGATGTTATTGTAGCAAAACCTCAAAAATAAATAATCAGAATCAGAAAACTCTTTCCTCATGCCTCAAATAATATTCCTACCCATTCTCCTCATACATGATGTAGTTTTATGCACACTCTTTATTGTATTTATAAACTTGGTTTGTGTGTGTCTAGATGTTTCTTCCATTACAGGGTCAAAGCTCTCAGAAACAGTCCTGAAAACCTTTTCCATCTATGTTCAGTTCACTGTACAAGACCGAGCAGAAATCACTGCATTCAGACGTTAGCTAGCAGAGAATGTGGAACTGTATAGCAAGCGGCTGGTGGAAGACTGTTTTAACAGCTGCATGATTTCCAGCTGATGCTTACCTGGCTCAGCAATGTAACTTGATCTTTTGCTTGGTCTTCCATTCCAGTCCCCTTGCATCTCCTTCTACATAAACAGCAACAAGAGATTTCTCCAAATTTTTATCACCAACTTACATTTATATGTTTAAATTTAAATATAATATTGTTAAGTTTCTCACAAATTTCCATTTGTAAGAAATATTTATTTTGTGCTTATTTTATACCTATTATTTATAGAATTAAAATTAATATAATAAAAAATGTCCAAAATACTATAACTCACACAGCTGATGATTTCCTAACTTTGATACTCAGCATATACTTTATTCATGTCAAATACAGTATCATTAGAAAATTTAATGAAATTAGATATGGTTGGAATTGGCATTAGAAATGGAAACTGAAGACTTATATGGTCTTATATAAGAGGAAGGTTCTCTGTCCCTGCTATGGTACCTCTTTCCTACAATATAGCATTTTCTGGTAACCCTAAATTAACACATCAAGAAGGCAAAGTAGTTAATTTAATAAGAAGTAGTGTAGCAGTTCAGTGGTGCTGAAAAAGAGAGCATGTACCCTCCATGAATGATTGTGAGTTTCTGTACCTTTCTGGGCACTATACCTGCTTGCAGAAAAAAAAATGACAATAAGCATCTCCATTTTTCAATATTTGAAACGTGAAAGCAAGCAATAAAAAAATATCTGGTGGATTTTAAGTTTTGCCCTGAGTGCCATAGAACAGTTAAGTTTGGTATCTGTGAGCATCTGCTACCCATTAAGGAGTAACATGGAAAGTGAGCAGAGCATGCAATGCTCAGAAAGGTGGATAACACAGTTCAGACATACTGTGTCTGTGTAGTGAGGTGAACTGTTTCCTTGTATGTAACGAAGTGTTCTCATTGTGCAGCCTGGAGTATTGCAATAATCAATCAGCACTGTATATTATCATGCCGATTTTTACTTACAATCGCATGAACAAACTTGACACGTCCTTTTTGGCCTCTTTTTCCTTGTAATGTTGTGAAAATGGATGAAACAAAAGTGTGGCTACAATATGTTTTAAGATACTGTTTTAACAGGTCTTCTTGATTTATTAAAAGTTAGATGCTTTAAAGTATGATAAACAATATGGCTATTCCAACAGTTAAAATTTTTCCTGACAGTAATTTGACAAAGCTAGTGACACAACAGATTAGTGAACTAACTATGCAAATATTTCTTTATAATAAAATGTATCTCAGAGGCATACCATGGTGAACATGACACATTTTAGATATTCTGCATTTTTATTCTGCATTATTTGATGTCAACTCTTCTGCATTATGGGTCACATAAAATTATGTCTTTTTCTTCTTTAATATGAATAATTCATTAGGAGATAATTTATTAAATATCTTCTATCAAAATGTTTGAAAACCATGTAAACTCCTTAGCATAATAAATTAACACCATGATAATTTTGGGACTGCGGGTATTGATTTTATTCCTAAGATAATAGGTTGATAATTTATAAATAATATTCATTTCATATGTAATGGCTATACATTTGGGTCCCAGTGATAACTTTTTATGTGCAGATTATCTGATTACTGATGAAAAACGATCAATCAGTGTCATTAGAAACCGTCCAAGAAGCTCACCTGAGTCCTCTGAGGGTTATGTGTAGGTACCACCCTGATGATGGGTTATTACATTTTTACAATTGTATGATAAAGTTCATGGATTAAGTTATACTGTAAGGTTAAAGAGTGGCATTTTCATATATTAAAATGACCATAAGGTATCTCAATTATTTTGATTCAATCTAGAGTAAATTTAATGTTACATACCTCTTCTTTTTGAGGCCCCAAAGATGCGTGTGAAAGTCTAGTAGTCTTTGTGGGTGAATTTTGAGCTGAAATAACTGAATCTCTGGCTGATGTGTTTAAAGGGACTGGAGAGAAAAAAAATAGTTTTAAAAATGAAAGCACTGTAGTGCCAAAGGAGAATCATAATTTGCAGGCTTGCTCTAACATTCTTCCCACTAAACCGCTACCCTCACCAGAATAATCACAGTCAGAAATCTGTTTAAGTTAAGCTAACTTCTCCAAGGATAATATCTTTCTAGATGACACTTCTTCCCAAATGCTTCCAAAGAAAAAGTCTGAAATCCTTATCTTGTGATGAGCGAAAGAGCTTATTCTCAAGAAACAAACAAGGCCCATTGACAAAATGGACTGTTATAATTGTATTCAGTCTGCAAAATGATGGAGGAAGGTCATTGGCTAATAAAGGAACTGCTCTGGCCCATTTTATTGGTTAGAGGATAGGTGGGAGGAGTAAACAGAACAAAATGCTGGGAGGAAGAGGAAGTGAGGTCAGACTCCACAGCTCTGCTCTCCTGAGCAGATGCCTCAGCAGAGACGCCATGCTCCTGGCTCCTGGGCAGACGCATGCTAAGAAGCTCCGACCCAGGATGGACATAGGCTAGAATCTTCCCGGTAAGCGCACCTAGGGTCGCAACACAGATGATTAGAAATGGGCTAAATTAATATGTGAGAATTAGCCTAGAAGAGGTTAGATAGAAATGGGCCAAGCGGTGTTTAAAAGAATACAGTGTCCGTGTAATTATTTCGGGGCATAAGCTAGCCTGGCAGGCGGCTGGGGTGTTGGGGACGCAGCCCCGCCGCCGCCCTTATTACTTCAAATGACAACTTTGATTTTAGGCAAAAAGCAAAGTGACGAAAAGCTGTTTTTAGAAGATTTTTTCTTTTTTTTCTCATAGTTTGAGCATTGAGTTTATTTAGTGGATTGCTAAAGGGAAGGGAGTGAAGGAGAGGAGGAGGGAGAGAGGGAGGGAGGGAGGGAGGGAGGGAGGGGGGAGAGGAAGGAGGGAGAGAGAGAAAGAGAGAGAGAGAGAGAGAGAGAGAGAGAATAGGGAGAGAGAGAATAGGGAGAAGAGGCAGCAGCCAGCTGTTCAGAAGAGAAATGGGACAGAGAGAAAGATTTTTTTTTCACAGCAAGATGTGTAGTAAACTAAAGAGAGAAAGAAGTGATTGGAGGAAGGCTACTTCAAAAATAAAAAAGTCGTACTAATCATTCCTTTTAAAATTAGGTAAAACACTTTTAAAACCATACAATGGAGTATAATTATATACTTAATAACAGAATGAGGAGTACTGTTCAAAATCTTACCTCTTTCATCACTTGTTTTTTTCGTCATTCCATTTCTCTATATGATAAAACATTAAATGAAAAATATAAGTAACAGTACTCAGGAAGACCTTTTTATCTCCTATCAGAAAATCAAATTAATCCAGATGCTTTCTCCTCTTCCTGCTCTAAGTTTGCCGTCAGAAGTGTGCCAGACACAGTGCCTATCACTGACTTCCCAGGATACTTTCTGCTGTCTCAAATCTAGTTCAATATTGAGTTAAATTTCTAGCAATATAGACCTTACTCCTCTTCCAGTTTGTACTTTATTTAAAGGCACAGTGAGACGTTCAATGGATAATTCCAAAACTTAGTCATTCAACAGGATACAGGGAGCTATACTACCATTTCAAACATCCTGCAACACTATAAAATGCTTATTTAAAATACTCATTAGGACCAGAGTAAAAATTAGTCACTCCCGATGAAGGAAATACTTTCTTTATGACTCCCTGGATAATGTGTCCTCAAGAACGGTGCTGCCTCACTCACCTTTGCATATAATTGACTCAATTTGCATTCAATTCAATAAGAAAATTAAAACAATTTTCTTATTTTTCCATGTTTTAGCTTATCCCAGTGCTTGGTCTACATGAGCATACATTTCTTAGACTACCAACAAATAGCAGTATTATATATATAAATAAATAAATAAATAAATAAATAAATAAATATATAGTATATTATCATCACTGTTGATAACGGGTTGTGGATTTGCTTCTGATAAATTTCACAGTACATGAGTAATATAGCTAAGCTGACACTTCCTTGCCCAGGGAGTGGAACCCTTTTTCTTGCAAGAATTCATTTCCCCTAATAACGCCAGGTTAGTAAAAGAGGTCACATGCGTAAATGGAACTTAAGCAGAGGAAGTAACACTAACCACATCATTGAAACATTTTTAGCTTTTGTTCTAAATTGCTGTTCTGTACCTCTGGCTGGTAAGCAACTGAGGATCCTGACATTTTCGTGACATTCTTCGAACTACTCTGAGACTGATTAACAACAGTGGACGCTTGCCCTAGGAGTAAATGAGAAGAAATCCTTTGGTTTTGAACATGCTGTTAAGTGCAACAAACTATTTCCTTAAAGTAGTTATTTAAATTTTAAATATTCTTGAGCAACAATACTTCTAAAAGAGACACAGACAACTGAAAATATCATTCAATCAGTGATATAGTATATTGGGATTCCTCATATAAATGTTCCCCGCGATGGTTGTCATTAATCCATCATTCCATCTCCAAGAGTACTGATGTATAACTCAGTATTATTTTGTGTTTTCTGAAATTTTGCATGAATGAAATGATACAGTGTGTACACTTCTCCTTTGCTTTTGTTTTTGGGTAAGAACTGTGAATTTTTATACATATATATCTAACATATATCTATAAAACTATTGATTTGTCTCTGTATCCATTTCAGTTAAATTGAATAAATCTTTATCATAAAAACTACCTGGGCTATATGGTAATTATAACTTAAGTAACCTTAAAAACTTTATCAAAGTGATCACCCTATTATAATATCTGTCACCAGTGGGTCATAAGTACTTTTCTTTCACATATTTCTATCAATACTTAATAAGCAGAGAAAATAATTCATTTAAAGACATAGTAAAAAACGTAAAAAAGTAATGATCCAAACAGGCAGCTCTAAACTCAGTAAAAATGAAAACAAGACTGAGCAGGGAAAGGAGAAGACATCAATCAGCACAGCAGAGATTACAGATAATTGCCAAATGATAAAGAAAGAAGTACAATACAAGAGGGATGTTATGAAAACTTACTTAAAAGACAATGCTCTTGAAAACTTACATATCAACTCCTACTTATGAATAATTAAAATGTGAGTAAATTACTGTCAAACAAATAAATAAATTAATGACTCTAAAAACATTTTCTGCAAAAATCTACCAGACACAAATTATTTCTTGAGCTTAAGTGACTTCATAGATTGAAGCAAATTTCTAAGGGAAATTAAAATTTGCACAAACTTTCAAACACTCAAGTGCAAACATTGGCTCGCTCTCGTTGTTTTAAATTACCACATTTTTGATTAAACATAATTCTGCTGTGCAAACACACCATACTTTCTTTATTCTTTTGTTGAAGGACACCAATCTTCATCTTATGATTTATTTTGAACAGTACTGAAATAAACATTGATGTGCAGGTCTCTGTATCATTTGTTTGAGTTTTTAGTGGGAATACCCAAAAATGATTTAGCTAGATTACGTGGTAGATCTGTTTTTAAGTTTTTAGGAAAATTCATACAGATTTTCAAAGTGATTAGACTGATTTATGTTCCCACCAGCACGTAGAGACAGACTTCCTTCACTTTTTGAAATCTACACCCTCATTAGCATAATTTTTTATTTGTTTTTTAATGACTGCAATTTAGTGTGGAGTAGAAAATAATGTCAGTGTTTTGATTTCCATCTCGCCAGGTGTTTCGGCTTGCATTTTTCTAATGATGTTGATTTATTTTATCAGTTTGGTGGCCATTTATACCTCATCTTTTGAGGTGTCTATTCATTAGTTTACTTACAAGTTGGATTGGTTGATTTCCTGTTTTCTTTGTGTGTGTGTGTGTGTGTGTGTGTGTGTGTGTATGAATGTATTTATTCCAAATGCTAACCCAAGATTATACGTGTAGTTAGAAAAGATTTTACTCTGTTCAGTCCTCCATTTAATCATTCTATTGTCTAAAACATATGTCAAGTGAAGTCATTTAATTCTGTGCAATCACATTTGGTAATTCTTGCCTATGCCTAGGTCTTTAATATTTTAACTAACAGTTTTTTATCTAGCAGTTGTGTTTGTTTGATATACCGGGAACTGAATTTTGTATAAGGCAAGATTTAGGCATCTGGTTTATTTTTCCACTTGTAGATATCCGGCTTTCCCAGATCCATTTGCTGAACTCAGCATTGTATTCTCCAGTTCAGACTTTTAACAACTCTGTCAAAAATCAGTGGGTATTTGGTAGTGTCGGCTTATAAGATATTCTGTTTTATTCCATTATTCTACATGTTCTTTTTTTGTGGCAGTATTGTGTTATTTTTGTTATCTTAAGTTTCTTCTGCTATAATAAAAAACTTGACCAAAAGCAGCTTTGGGAATAAAGAAAGTATTTCATCTTACCACTATAGTCTATCAGGAAGGGAAGTCAAGGCAGGAATTGAAGCAGAAGCCATGGAGGAGTGCTGCTTATTGAGTATTTATTAAAATATTCAATTACCTGATGTTCCTTTATATGTCCTATCTTCACCATCAGGATAAATTACTTTTATATCATCAAAATGCTTCTTTTTCTTCTTCATAGAAGCTTAAAAACATAATAAGACATTATTAGTGGTGATAATAGAATTACCCAAGACCAAATATCCTCTTGTGATCAAGAGGAAGTAAGTCCTTGTTAATCTGTATGTGGTATTTGGGGGACAGAGAGGAGAAGATAGAGAAATGGAAAATGGAAAGAGGTAATTATTTCTGAGATATTAGGTCTTTAACTTAAAAGGCATACTTGGAGAGACTATTTTTATTTTGGAAAGAAGGAAACCTACACCTAACCCCTAGTTTCTGTAAAGAGTACAGGTCAGCATAATGACACTGCTGAAGATTTATCAGCCCACAATGACTCTGAGATTCTTGAATTTGACTTTGAGATGAGTAAAAGCAAAAATATGTGGCTGTGTATATAGGGACCAGAAGAGATGGTTCAGAAGTTATGAGCAACTTTTGCTCTTGTAGACGATCTGGGTTTGGTTCTGATTGCTCACAACCAACCAGTTCCAAGGGTCTGGTCTCCTGCCCTCTTCTGACCTTCAGAGATAACAGCTATGCATATGCTACACACGTGTATATACAGGATAAAACACACAGAAAAGGAAATTTTTTTAAATGCGTGAAAAAGTGGACAGTTCACACTATTTCCCAGTTGCATGAGGAAGAGATATCTGGATGTACAAAGCTGCTCAAGTGGTTTCTAATCTGAAGCATAGGGCTGCACCAATCCTTGAAAAAAGCAAATCGACTGAATTAATTCATCTAGCGAACTAATTAGTAGATATATTTTTCTCAAAATTTTATGACAAAAATAGAAGTTTAGTATTATAGTGATTGAAATTATTAGAAATCTGTAGATATCTAGAGTATTGCAAACTTCCAGTGACTTAAAGAAAAGGGTTCATACAATTTAAGGTTATCTAGAAATACTTGATTGGATGTAAATTGCGTGTGAAGGATTAGAGAGAAATGGCGACTAGTAATAGTAGGGCCGAGACAATGAACATAGAGAGGCAAAAATGGGGAATTTAATCTGCTTACAGTGGTCAGTACTCCGATTTGATAGAACTATAAATAAAACCTTACTCTGTCCTAGAATTTTTAGGTTTTCATAGTTGTTTAGTGTGCTATGTTACGTTTTAGATGGTGATAGTATTTGTGACATGTTAACGTGCCAAAACCATTTACAGGTCTTGAAAATTATAAAGGAGGAGTTAGAGGAGGTGTTGGTCAGTACAGTCTGGCTCCAGAGCCTGGTCATGGCACCAGGAGAGGACAGTGTCATCTTCAGAAAATAGTGCAAACTAAAACCTAGAACTTTAAATTAAGACTGGACTCCATGGAGTGATGGTTGCATACCCTTTAAAGTGAATTTATAGGAAAAAGCTCGGGATCAGCAGTTGAAATTATCATAATTAAACAGTTACAGAGTATGTGTGGAGGAAGGTAAGGCAGACTCCAGTTAAGAGCAGTTAATAAGGTAACAGAGTACAGGGAGGAGCTGAACTACAGGTGGGGCTGATGAGAAAAAAGGCTGACGGCCATGTTCTCTCAATAGTGTGCATTCCTAGAACGTTTAAAAAAACCTTCTGCTGTGCTAACCAATAACTGTTATGGATCATTTCATTGTGATCCCTTGGTGTCACACCCAAAATGCCCTGATGTGATTTGGGCACACTCAGTCACGCTCTGCTGCTTTTACACCTTCCTCCACTCTTGTCTATGTTTCCCTGCTTTTTTCTACAACCTTTCTCCTTCTTTATCTTCTTAGTTCACCAGGTGTTTTCTATTCTTACTAGTTGACAACATACCAAAACACAATGTTAATGTACATAAATAATTACTTTACACATTAGTTTTAATGTGTTAGTAGTAAAATATACATTATACTAAGAATAAGGAAATTGGTGTAAAAATTGAAGGGCAATCAAATTTGTCACTTGAACCAGTTGATAACATTATTTTAGTCTTGATGTGTGTGTGTGTGTGTGTGTGTGTGTGTGTGATCTTTTCAACTTGAATAGTAGTGTGGAAATCGTTAGTTTAGGACCCCGTATAAAGTGGGTAGGGAGCACAAGTATGTAAGATATTACATGTTACACTGATCGACTTGGTGGCACATTATTCTCACATTCATAAGGAGCTCCATTCTGTCCTTTATAATCAAACGCATTTCTTCCCATGTCATCTTTTTGCATTTTTTGTAAATGATAGGCCATTTTTTTCTCTAGCATTGCTTGTTTCTAAAATAGTAAAGAAAATATACTGGTGAGTATTAATTTGACATTTATAAGTTCCAAACAAATATTTAAACCATATAGTATAGTAGAAATAAACACTTAGATTTCTGTCTTGTGACTTGTAAATTTAGAGTATTTAGAGAGCAATAAGGAATCTATTTCTATTTCTGATTGCACGCTTATGTAGGTACAGTTTACCTCACTGAATTCTTCAGAAGAATGATTGCAGTTTTAGAAATGGAACTTTTCGTTGTGACTCTCTGGGATACTATTGAGCATGCACAAGTCAGAAGAGTGCTAGATACACAGAGAGAGCCCTAGACATCTTATTCCGCATTCTCTAAGAAAAAGGATCAGTGCATATAAAGAAGTACACAAGAGAACATAAAAGAACATCCTGAGGGCTAAGAGAGGAGAGAGCTTTGCATTTCCATAAAGATGAAAATTATATGCATTTTTACAAGCCTTATTATAAAGGCTTCATGAGTCATACTGGCTAGAATACTAAAATGGCGCTTGCTTCAATTATAGGCAATACCTAATTCCAATAACAGTAATACTAGCCTCAGCTGGCAAATCATAAAAAGTTTGATTAATCAAAATTATTTCCAAAGTTATAGAAAGAATGAACACAAGAAGTCAATATAACGCATCAAGTGGCAGAATGTTAGGCCTGTAAAGAGACAGGGCCACATGACCTATAAAAATATATTATTCAGTTATAATTAACTTAGAAAAGATGAACTTAGACTTCAAGTTGAAAATTTCAGTGCACCCAGTATAGGTGCATTTTATATGAATTCCATGATGTAAAGGATCTTAGAGGAAGCCCTGAAAGGGAGAACACTCAGATTTTCAGGAAGATAGACACCGTTTGAAGTAGTTAGGGTTCTGGCAAAAGAAAGCATGTAATTTGTGTGCAGTTGATCTTCACCGCAAACTTGTCGGGATTGAGGATCACCGTGAATATTTACCACACTGCGGGTCTGCATGGTTGTTTACTGAGAAGAGCGGATACACCCCAAATGTGGGTGGTACTATTCCAGGGGCTGGAACCTCAGAAGAAAAAGGAGAAAGCTGAGATGAGCACAGACATTCATTTTTTTTCTGAGCTTCCAAAGCAGATGCACAGTGACCAGCTGCCCTGATCCTGCATTTTTTCCCTAAGATACAGAGAGACTGTATCCTCTCAAACTGAAAGCCATAATAGACTCTCCCTTCCTTAAGTCACTGCTTGTTGGGTATTTGACCACAGAGAGAAAGGTAACTAATATGAGATAGAACAAATATTTTACAATAGATGCCTAAAAAAACTCTAAAATTGCTACAAATGGTGAACTCAGAGTTTCAGGAGAAACCCAGTCTGGGTTACAAGCTAGCTGAATGATATTGTGTTTCACCGATACCAGATCCAGAAAAAGAAACTACATGAGATCAAAAATAAACCTAAAATTTCTTCTGCAAAATTCTACACAAATTTCTGGCAATTTGTATCAAACTATACATCCTAAAAAATACAGTAAAATTTGGCCAAATGAATTGATTTAATGACAGTTTAACATTTTACTTATTTTATTTTATTTTATTTCCATTTTTTATTGAGAAAAGGAGAAAAAAAAAACAAGTTTCCATCTCCTCCCAGCCTCCCATTCCCCCCCCCTCCTCCCACCCTTCTCCCCCTCCTCCCACCCTTCTCCCCCTCCCCCCACTCCTCTCCCCCTCCCTCTCCAGTCCAGAACCTTCATCTGGTGATGGATGGAGACAGAGACAGAGACCCACACTGGAGCACTGGACTGAGCTCCCAAGGTCCCAATGAGGAGCAGAAGGAGGGAGAACATGAGCAAAGAAGTCGGGACCACGAGGGGTGCACCCACCCACTGAGACAGTGGAGCTGATCTATTGGGAGCTCACCAAGGCCAGCTGGACTGTGACTGAAAAAGCATGGGATAAAACTGGACTCTCTGAGCATGGCGGAAAATGAGGGCTGATGAGAAGCCAAGGACAATGGCACGGGGTTTTGAACCTATGTAATGTGCTGGCTTTGTGGGAGCCTAGCCAGTTTGGATGCTCACCTTCCTAGAAATGGACGGAGAGGGGAGGACCTAGGACTTACCACAGGGCAGGGAACCCTGACTGCTCTTTGGAATTTTACTTATTTTATACACACCAAAGAACCTAAACAACAATTCCACAAAATCATCAAAGAAAATATTTAACAAACCACCAACATTCCTTTATGATAAAACTTTTGGCGATCGAGTAATAGATTTTTTGTTTTGTTTTGTTTTTCAAGACAGGGTTTCTTTGTGTAACAGTTCTAGCTGTCCTGGAACTCACTTTGCAGACCAGACTGGCCTTGAACTCACAGAGATCTGCCTGCCTCTGCTTCCCAAGTGCTGGGATTAAAGGCGTGTGCCACAAAGCCTGGCTTAGTAATAAAAAATTTTAAGGCTTATGAAAAGTATAAGAGACACAGAGAACCTCAAAGATAATTCTAGTAAAAGTAATGTTTTACTTTTGAGATGCATGGCAAGGGAAGCTGCTGTGCCTCATACTATTCTATTATTAAAACCTACTGCAATTAACTATTTTGTGTGTGTGTGTGTGTGTGCTATCTTTAGGTGTGTACAGAGCTGTTGAAACATGGAATATAAGGTGTTAATATGCAGATTATATTAAGAAAGACAAGCCTACTAATTCACATCATTAGTGAATCTCGAACAAGGCTAAGATACACATGCGAGAAGCAGAATGGAAAATTAAGTAAAAACTTCAATTTATGATATTTTTATAGAAAAATAAAACTAAAAGTTTTAAGTATAATGATATATTGCAACACAAATCAAACTTTGTAAAATTTACACCTAAATTTGTCAAGAATAGTTTACCCCAAATTTAGAATTTTAGATGTACATTTATTAACATGAAAGATCATT